>NC_081183.1:78245427-78865347 GCF_029867415.1 Vicia villosa
ATTCTGGAACTGGCAAAGGGGCAACAAGAGCTGAAAGCCCTGATACTCAAGAAGAAGAAGAAGCCCAAAGAATCTGCAGGCTTGAGTCACCTGAGAAGGAAGATCAAGATCCCTGTCAAAAAGATCAAAAAGCCACCAATCCCTGAAATAGTCGGTGATGGTGAACAAGAAGATAATCAAAGCAACCAGGGTTCTGCTAAACCCTCTCTCTCTTCAAATGAAGAAGAAGATCATTCTGGAGACGAACAGGATGATGACAAATACCAACAGTTGGAGGATCGTATGAAAGCTATGGAAATACAAAAAATACCTGGCTTAGATTTCAATGATCTGGGACTCGTGTCGGATGTTGTCATCCCTCCAAAATTCAAAGTTCCAACCTTTGCAAAGTATGATGGAGTTTCTTGTCCAAAACTACATTTGAGATCTTATGTGAGGAAGATACAACCTCATACAACAGATAACAAATTGTGGATTCACTTTTTCCAAGAAAGTCTGTCAGGTACACAACTCGAATGGTACTACCAGCTAGAAAATACCAAGGTTCATACTTGGGAAGAATTAGCTGCTGCTTTTTACAAACAGTACCAATACAATGCTGATCTTACACCCACTCGTACTCAATTGCGAGGCATGTCTATGGGACCAAAAGAAAGTTTCAAAGAGTATGCACAAAAGTGGAGAGATATGGCTGGAAGGGTTCAACCACCCTTATCTGATCGCGAACTAGTCGACATGTTCATGGGCACTTTAACTGGCCCATTCTATAGCCATCTGCTGGGAAGTTCATCATCAGGTTTCACTGACCTAATACTGACCGGAGAACGTGTCGAAAGTGGCATTCGAAATGGAAAAATTCAAGTAGGATCCTCCTCTGGTACTACAAAAAAGCCCATCAGAAATGAGGTCAATACAGCGCAAATTCAGACAAGTCACAAAAGTGATCAGCATCAATCTGTAGGGGCAGTTATGATCTCCGCATCTGCACCTCAAAAAGATCAACAGCCAAAATATACGCATCGACCAGATGCACCAAGAAGAACTTTCACCAAAATCAACATGCCAATCTCTCAGGCATTGCAGCACTTGCTAAAAGCAGATTTGATCACATTAAGAGGTCCTCCGAAGAATGTCAACACTTCTTCTCTGAATTATCGCCCTGATGCAACATGTGCCTATCATTCAAACTGTCCAGGACATGACGCAGATCACTGCTGGGCCCTGAAAAACAAAATCCAAGACATGATAGATGCTGGGGAAATTGAATTCGATCCTCCAGAAACTCCAAATGTCATCACAGCACCTATGCCAAAGCATGACAAAACTGTTAATGCTATCATAGACACAGTTTACATTTATGATGTGAACGAAGTATCAATTCCACTCCTCGAAGTCAAAAGAAAGTTCATCCAAGCTGGTTACTTTCCAGGTTGTGATCCCGACTGCTTTTATTGCTCACGCCAACCCAATGGTTGTGAAAATCTAAAGATGGGAATTCAAAAATACATGGATCGCCGTATCATTATGTTTGAGAGGCTCCCTTCTATGGACATGTTGGGCAAAGTCTTTGCCAACGGGATAAGAATGGAAGACGTCTCAGTGATCTCCAGCTTACCATTCAAAATCTCTACCAAGGCTCCATTCAAACTTTCTGCTACACTCAAAGTGGCATCAGTAGTCATTGCTAGACCAACTCCATTTCCATACTCCTCAGACAAAGCTGTCCCATGGGGATATGACACTAATGTTTACATTCATGGAGTTAAGCAGGATCCCTCGACTAAAGAGGACGCAACACTAACTACTTCAGCTGTAAGTAACATTGCAGGCACTAGCAAGATCACGAGAAGTGGAAGAATCTTTTCACCAGAAATTTCTCCAAATATTGCTGCTAGTCCAATCCAGGTTCCAATTCCTATTCCAGATATCAACACTCGAGGCAAAGAGCCACTGATCGAACCAGTTCAAAATCCGGTAGAGATCACTGCTGAGGATCCATCAAAGCAAGAGATGGACGAAATATTGAAAATCATCTGCAAAAGTGATTACAATATTGTCGAACAACTGGGGCATACTGCTTCAAAAATCTCAATGTTATCTCTGCTAAAATATTCAGAAGCTCATGCTAAAGCTCTAATGAAGTTCCTTCAAGCTGCGCATGTGCCTCAAGAAATCCCAATCGACCAATTTGAGAATTGTGTCGCCAGTCTTACAGTGCCCAATGGTCTTGGTTTCTCTGATGTGGATCTAACTCCTGCTGGAAGAAATCACAACAAGGCCCTGCACATCTCTATCGAATGCAACGGCACCACTCTGTCTCATGTGCTAATAGACAATGGTTCCTCTCTAAACGTGTTACCAAAGGTAATACTGGAAAAACTTGACTTCAAAGGAGTTGTGCTACAACCAAGTGATGTGGTTGTAAGAGCTTTCGATGGGTCAACAAGAACGGTGTACGGAGAAGTTAAGCTCCCAATCAGAGTGGGCTCTCAAACTTTCGATGTTATCTTTTCCGTAATAGACGTTCTTCCAACATACTCCTGTTTACTAGGACGCCCTTGGATACATGGGGCAAACGCTGTAACTTCTACCCTGCATCAGAAGTTAAAATACCCAGTAAAAGGAAAGGTTGTCACAGTCTATGGCGAAGAAGAATATATGGTCAGTCACTTGAGCAACGACAAGTATGTTGAGATGGAGGGCGAATCCATCGAAACTCCGTATCAAGCTTTTGAGGTTGTATCTCCAGATATCTCTACCACCAAGCATATTCCTGCTACTCCAGCTACAACTATGGCTTCTCTCAAAGATGCCAAAGCCATGATTGAACAGGGTGATCGCACAGTATGGGGACAACTCCCTGATATACCCTACAAGTCCGACAAGCTAGGTCTGGGCTATAATGGTGAAAATCAAAAGAATGATCAAAATCCTCGCTCTGAAGGGTTAATATCACACTTC
The DNA here is from genome assembly GCF_029867415.1 of Vicia villosa. NCBI lineage: Eukaryota > Viridiplantae > Streptophyta > Magnoliopsida > Fabales > Fabaceae > Vicia > Vicia villosa. The sequence goes on from NC_081183.1 coordinate 78,248,389, forward strand.
GCCAGCCAAGAAGTAAACGCCATTGATGATGAAGGAACATACTTGAACCACATCATTCAGCCATATCCAGACGAAATTCCACCCATTACCATGGGAATGTGGGATGCTGTGGGAGGACCAAATGACGGTTACAACTACCAGTATATCACACCTCAAAATTCTTACATTGCTCTGGAAGATCTTACTCCAACAGAAGAGGGTAATCAAAATGACGGAAGTATCACAAGTCCCGTCACTCAGCAATATCAAAATCCACCCAAAGAAGTATGGGACACGCTAGGAGAACCCAGCGGCAAATACGACTATATGGTGAAATATTCCGCTCCTCCGAGCTTTTCAACTCCCATCAAAGACATTGTCCCGACTGGATGGGACGAACAGTACGACGACAACTTCGCTCTTGAAGAAGCCAGGAAGATGCCAAACAACGAAGGTTATTTTCTGTCACAGTACACTCCTTATCAGGATGCACAAGTCTCTATTCAAAACATCATTCCTACTGCATGGGACGGCCTTATCGAGCATCTCGCTCAGCCAATAGAGGGACCTCCACCTGGATTCTCATATCCAACAAATCATCCAACTTATCCTGAGGAATTACCTACGCATTTTCCCACTAGCGGAATCAATGCTACGGAAGACGAAAAGAACAACTGCAACTGGAACAGCTGGGTGCTCCCTGCTAACAACGGTGGATTGAACAACTGGAAAGCAGAGGATGTGATCTCCTTTGATCAGGAGTAAATGCCATTTCCTGTTTTCTTTGTGTATATTGTGCAAAGATAAAAGTGGTTCCTGAACAATCGAACCATGAGCTTGAAAGCCGTGTGCCTTGGCACAACGGTCCTTCTATAAAAAGGGTTTGTCATATCATGATTATGTGCATTCAATAAAATCATGGGATGCTTGCATGTTCAAAATTTTGTGATCCTTTTTCTTTCTTTATTCGCTTTCAAATAGCTATGTTTTTCTCTTCATACACACTCACATATCTACCATGCAGATTCACATACACGCTGGATCCAGTCAATAACGACTCTGCTATTGCCCGTCATGACTTTGAAAATCCGATCTACCAAACTGAGGACGAAAGTGAGGAAGATTGTGAAGTGCCAAGAGAAATTGCAAGACTTCTAGAACAAGAAGAAAAAGCCATACAGCCTCATGAGGAGCCGATTGAGGTCATCAACTTGGGCAGTGACGAAGAAAAGAAAGAGGTCAGAATTGGGGCTGACTTAGAAAACAGTGTCAAGCAAAGACTGATTCAATTGTTGCAAGACTACGCCGAGATATTCGCCTGGTCTTATCAAGATATGCCTGGCCTTGACACGGACATTGTAGTTCATCGCCTGCCAATCAAAGAAGGAAGCACTCCGGTCAAACAGAGACTGCGAAGGAGTAAGCCTGATATGTCAAAAAAGATCAAAGACGAGGTTGAAAAACAATTCAATGCCGGATTCCTAAAAGTTGTAAGTTATCCTCCTTGGATAGCTAACATCGTGCCTGTACCCAAAAAAGACGGGAAAGTCAGAATGTGTGTAGACTACAGAGATCTGAACCGGGCAAGCCCTAAAGATGATTTCCCTTTACCGCACATCGATGTACTAGTTGACAATACCGCACAATGCAAGGTATTCTCCTTTATGGACGGATTCTCAGGGTACAATCAAATCAAGATGGCACCCGAAGACATGGAAAAAACAACCTTCACAACTCCCTGGGGAACCTTTTGTTACAAAGTAATGCCCTTTGGTCTAAAAAATGCTGGAGCTACCTACCAACGAGCAATGGTAACACTATTTCATGATATGATTCATCAGGAAATAGAGGTGTATGTCGATGACATGATCGCAAAATCCAACACCGAAGAAGAACATTTGAGTCATTTACACAAGCTGTTTGACAGACTCAAGAAATACAGATTGCGACTGAACCCGAACAAGTGTACCTTTGGAGTAAGATCCGGTAAACTCTTAGGTTTCATCGTCAGCAGTAAAGGTATTGAGGTTGATCCTGCCAAGGTCAAAGCCATTCAAGAAATGCCTATACCCCGTACCGAGAAACAAGTCAGAGGATTCTTGGGACGTCTAAACTACATAGCCAGATTCATTGCCCATATGACTCCTACTTGTGTGCCAATCTTCAAATTACTGAAGAAAGATCAAGTGGAAAGATGGAATGACAAATGCCAGTTAGCCTTTGATAAAATCAAAGAATACCTTCAAAAACCGCCAATCTTGTTACCTCCTGTGGAAGGCAGACCTCTGATAATGTACCTAACTGTGTTAGAAGATTCAATGGGGTGTGTACTCGGACAACATGACGATTCCGGTCGAAAGGAGCACGCAATCTACTATCTTAGCAAAAAGTTTACCGATTGTGAAACAAGATACTCACTACTCGAAAAAACTTGCTGTGCCTTAGCATGGGCGGCTCGCCGACTAAGACAGTATATGCTAAATCACACCACTTTCCTGATCTCCAAGATGGATCCAATCAAATACGTGTTCGAAAAACCTGCTCTCTCTGGAAGGATTGCAAGATGGCAAATGATCCTAACAGAATATGACATTCAATACACTTCGCAAAAAGCAATCAAAGGAAGTGTGGTAGCTGATCATTTAGCTCATCAAGCAGTAGATGATTATCAGGCATTGAACTTTGACTTCCCAGACGAAGACATTATGCTAGTCAATGACTACAAACAACCAGGATCCCGATGGACTATGGTTTTTGACGGAGCTTCTAATGCGCTCGGCAATGGCATCGGAGCTGTGATCATTTCCCCCACAGGAGGTCATACACCCTTCACCGCCAGATTGTGTTTCAATTGCACCAACAATATAGCCGAATACGAAGCATGCATTCTGGGTCTCAAAGCTGCAATTGATCTAAAAATCAAATTCCTTGAAGTCTACGGAGACTCGGCCTTGGTAATCTACCAAGTCAAAGGGGAATGGGACACAAAGCACCCAAATCTAATTCCATACAAAGGACATGTGTTGAGTTTGATTCCTTACTTCGAGGAGATCACTTTCGAACACATCCCACGCGAAGAAAATCAACTAGCTGATGCCTTAGCTACCATGTCATCCATGTTCAAAGTCAATTGGGACGACGAAGCTCCTATGATCACCATTTACAGGCAAGACGAACCAGCCTATTGCAATGAGATCGATACCAAACAAATGGAAGACAAATCATGGTTCCATGAAATACAAAGGTATCTCGAAACCCAGGAGTACCCTGAAGGGGCATCTATTAACGACAGAAAGTTTCTAAGGAGATTTGCCTCCAAATTCTTCCTAAGCAATGGAACTTTGTACAAACGCAACCATGACTCGACTTTACTTCGTTGCGTAAACAAGAAGGAAGCAGAACAAATCATGGAAGACATACACAATGGTACCTTCGGTACTCATTCCAACGGACATACAATGGCTAAAAAGATCTTGAGAGCAGGTTACTACTGGTCTACCATGGAGACAGATTGCCATCATCATTCCAAAACTTGTCACAAATGCCAGATATATGCCGACAAAGTGCATGTACCTCCAGTTCCATTAAACGTTCTGACGGCTCCTTGGCCTTTCGCAATGTGGGGTATTGATATGATTGGAGAAATCAAACCTACTGCTTCCAACGGACATCGCTTTATCCTGGTCGCTATTGACTACTTCACAAAGTGGGTAGAGGCAGCTTCATATGCTTCTGTCACCAAGAATGTGGTAGCCAGGTTTATCAAGCACAATCTCATTTGTCGGTACGGCATCCCCGAAAGGATCATCACTGACAATGGCACGAATCTAAACAACAAAATGATTACTGAACTCTGCACGCAGTTCCAGATCAAACATCATAATTCTTCTCCATATCGACCAAAGATGAACGGCGCTGTCGAAGCCGCCAACAAAAACATCAAGAAAATCATACAAAAGATGACAGTAACCTACAAAGACTGGCATGAGATGTTACCTTTTGCTCTTCATGGTTATCGCACATCTGCGCGTACTTCAACAGGGGCAACTCCATTCTCGTTAGTCTACGGTATGGAAGCAGTTCTCCCAATCGAAATCCAGATTCCTTCCTTAAGGATCATGAAAGAAGCCGATCTAGACGAAGACGATTGGATTCAAACTCGATTCGACCAAATACACTTGATCGATGAGAAAAGACTTGCAGCTATCTGTCATGGCCAGCTATACCAAAAGCGCATGATCAAAGCATTCAACAAGAAAGTCAAAAGTCAAGCATACCAAACTGGTGGCTTGGTTATCAAACGCATCATCTTACCACAAGGTGATCCCAGAGGCAAATGGACCCCCACCTACGAGGGACCATTCATAATCAAGAAAATATTCTCCGGCGGTGCCATGTTGCTTACCACCATGGATGGCGAGGATTTCCCACACCCTGTGAATGCGGACATAGTCAAAAAGTACTTTGCTTAAAAAAAAAAAAAAAAATACAGCTCGCTAAGTTGAAAACCTGAAAGGGCAACTTAGGCAAAAATGAGCGTCTCGGTGGATTGAAAACCCGAAAGGGCGATCCAGGCAAAAATTAGAGACAAAACAAATACAATCCCGGTAGGCTGAAAACCTGAAAGGGCAGCCTAGGCAAAAATTAGGGAATAAAGCATACAACTATGTCCCGCTCAGCTGCCTACTCACCGACAAGGTTCAACACCTCAAAGACACCAATCAGTCCAATCACTTTCTTCCAACAAGTGAGGGATGAGATGCTCGAAGACAGATTGGCAATAGCAGAATTGAAACTTGACTGGATCGTTCTCACATAGCTATTTCTTTTCATAAATACTTTTCAAAACTTTCTGACAATTTCCTACTTCTAGGATTGTTGTCTCCCTATACTAATCCGCCTATCACGGCACCTTTTCAAAAATCAATGCAGCTTATAACTAACATTTTCATTTTTTCTGTTTTGAATACGCGAGCATCCCAATGATATTTTGAATGAACATATGCATTTGAATATGATTGATGTTTACCAGGAAAAACAGGAATAGCATTCCGGACATGTCCCAATTATTTGGACATTATCCTAAACCAGCATCAGAAGGAAGTTTCCCCAATGGAGACACATTCCTCAACAAATCCCTCAAAAAGATTTTTCTTTCGAAAGAAGTCTTATTCCCCAGCAGGGTTGTTCCAGATTACTGTCTTCAGAAGGTGTGATCTCCGCACCCAAACTTGGTCAGATAGTGCATCGGAGGATTATGCATCTTCCTCATTCCCACTCCAAAGGGCGTCACAGTCCGAACTCTCAAAACTACTGTTCATCCCCGAGCAGTAATCAAAGATCCTTCAATAGAACATCCTGGTTCTCAAAGAATTTCCCCAACCCAGGGTACTCAAGCGAGACAGAAGATCATCAACAACCACGATGCCTTCACTTCCAAATGGCTAGCAGGGATTTATTTTCCCAATCACAATGCCTTCATTTCTTGACGATTGAGCTGGGATTTATTTTCCCAATCAGGAGCTTGACACGCTCTAAGCTGCATAAACCATGCATCACATTCACACTCATATTCACATTCACAATCATGCATCATACGCATATTCATACACAACATAACTTGCATATTTCTCCTCTAGCTCGAGGATCTCATATCATACATGCATCATAGACATCGCATATTATTAACTTGATTTTTCAGGTAGACAGATGTCTTCAGCAAAGATGTTCTCACTCACATGCAGTGTTCATCCTGAATCTTATTCAGACAAGCAGTCCTTTCAGATACAATCAAACCAAAGATTCACTCTGAAGAACTCTCATTCTCAACTCATTTATCATCTAACATTGCTAGTCTAAGGCGATACCTCCGACGGTTCCAGAACGATCTAGCATTGCAGATCTAAGACGATACCTCCGACGGTTCCAGAACGATCTAGCATTGCAGATCTAAGACGATACCTCCGACGGTTCCAGGACGATCTAGCATTACAGATCTAAGGCGGTACCTCCGACGGTTCCAGAACGATCTAGCATTTCAGATCTAAGGCGAAACCTCAGACGGTTCCAAAACGATCTAGCATTTCAGATCTAAAGCGATACCTCAGACGGTTCCAGGACGATCTAGCATTACAGATCTAAGGCGGTACCTCCGACGGTTCCAGAACGATCTAGCATTTCAGATCTAAGGCGATACCTCCGACGGTTCCAGAACGATCTAGCATTTCAGATCTAAGGCGAAACCTCAGACGGTTCCAGAACGATCTAACATTGCAGATCTAAAGTGATACCTCAAACGGTTCCACAATGATCAACTTTCAAATCCTTCATCAAGATATAATCAACAGATTCATTCTGATGAACAAACCATCAACACATTGTCCAGGTGGCATCCGAAAGCCCATCTCAGGTAATGTTTCAATCTGCCAACAACATTTCACAGACAACATTCAAATGCAACTTCCAACATCTCTGCTGATCAAGGTAAGTGCAAATTTTCAGGGCATCTATTTATTCAATCATCTTCTACCTTCAGATTTCAGACAATCTCTTCAGGTTTAAGAAGATTGAATAGGGGCAACTGTTATACCCCAAAATTTGCCCACATCTTTTTTCAAGAAAACTCCAATCTGAAAATTAAGAGTTTCATATAATCATGGATTTTTATTTCAAATATCCTAGCATATGAAGTACTTAAATTTCAGAAACTTTTCTTATACAGTAGCTTGGCTTACAGTGGAATTTATTCTTACGCAAACGCCAAATACTGTTCTTTACTTCACAAATACTATTTATTTATTTTACAGATAAATAGTACTAACACAGTTCATGCAGGGTTAAATCTTTTTTTGCAGGCGCAAAAGCAGGAAACTCACACTGTACTGGTAACAATTGTTTTTGGTTTCCCACTAACTTTTGTACTATATTCCATTATTTTCAAAATCTTTTCAAATCTCTTCTTTCCAATTCAAATCTCAACTTTATTCTACACATCTCTCTTTTCCCAACAATATCATACACTTTCTTTCAAATCTCACTTCCACTCAAAATTTCCATTTGTACGGAATCACATCATTCCCCAACGTCTCTATCATCTTTCCATTCTATAAATACTTCTCATTCTTCCATAAAATCTCACATCAAATTCTAAATCTTCTTTCAAATTTCTACTTCATCATCCATTTTCTTTCTTCTTTCCTAGCAAGAATGGCAAAATGGATAGAGACACTGTTTCTTACAGTCATCACCATTGCTACGGTGATCATGACTTTCTTCTGCCTACACAGTCCTGAGAAGTGTGGACCTGCAATAGTTGCATTCCCAATCCTCTACATGTTATTGATCATAGCATGGTTCATCAACCGTCATTTTTAAAGTTTGCCGTGTTTCTTATTTTCTTAAACGTACCGTCTATTCGTCGTACTGTTCAATAGTATGTAATATTTATGCTGTCAGTATTAAATGTTGTACTATTTGTCATAATATTGCTTAATTACTAAGATAATATTTTTTGTGTTTTCTGCCAGTCAAATATTTCTATTTCTGTGCATTAAATAATTTTCAGGTTATTATCGGTAATTTTGCCCGCATACCGTAAATATCAGTTATTTATTATGTTTCAGTTTTCTAACAAGTCATGTAAATAAATTTTCATGCTTCACACCAAACAAAAACAAAAATAACAACAAAAAAGAAAATTAACTTTGACGGTTGATTTTTCACTTTAACTGCTGCTTCAGTACACGAACAGTCAGTTGACAGACAAACTGCAGACAGTACAATTCACAGTGTTTTGTACAATCAATCAAATCAATCATTCACAATTCAAATTTCCAAGATTTTTGTGTTAGAAGTCTTCTGAATATCACGCGATTAGCAGAAACTCAGCACTGCACAAAAATCAGGTACGCTTAACTGCCTCCTATACAGACAGTCCCTAATCAGGGTTTTTCTTGTTTTAACAGGAGCAACAAGTTTTGAGAGCTCAAATGGATTTCATATACATCCATACATCTCAAAGTACCATCATACAAATTTTCAAACTTCAATTCACTCAGACGCACCGTCAGCAGCTCAAACAGTCAACAGACGACCCGTTTGACCAAAAAAGTCAACTGACAGTCAAAAATGAAATTTTTTGCCAAAGTCCATATTTTGTCAAAGGATTCAACATTTGATCATTGGATGATCACAATTCATCAAGGAAAGATCAAAAATCAACAAAACCCTAAGATTCAAAATTAGGGTTTTTGCCTGAAAAGTCAACTCAACTTTGACTGATCATAACTCTCTCATCCTTCATCCAAAAAATGTCAACCAAAGCTCATTTTGAAGGAAATTCAATTATCTTTCAAATGCAATTGATCCCATGGTCATAGCATTCACCATTTGAAAAATATGGCCAAAGACATTACAGGTCATTTTCAAAGTCAACAAAAAGACACTTTTTTCAAATGGACACACAAGGAGAACCAAAAATCATTTTGACATGAGACCAAAGACATTGGTTAGAGGACTCTTTGAGGTTTCCAAAAAGTGCAAGATCTCCTTCATATGACAAAAATTGAAGGATTTACACCTTGTTGAAGTTGGCTAAATTTTGGGAAAATGCATGAAATCAACATTGCTCAAAAATGTTTTTTTTCCAAAAGATGCCAAGTTTTTATGGTCCAAACATCTTTGCCATGTTACTATGGGCCTCCCACGACCAAGACAAAGCCCACATCTATATTATCCATTTTTGACATAATTTTATCTTATTTTAAGATTAAAATTAAAGGAAATTGCATGGATAATTGATGGCTTGATCTCCAAGTATGACACACCTCCAAAGTCTTTATTTTTCTGCAGAAAATTGATGCCCAAGACAAGTGCATTGAATAGAAGAAGACTTGGTCAACAATTCAAAGATTTTTAATATTTTAAAAATCAAATTTTCAACAAGAGCAATCAAAGCTTCTTGCTTCACTTCCAAGCAGCCTTTGGCTTATAAATAAGCTATTCTACTTCAGCACAAGAGGGACACGAATTGAGGGCAAGAGCATAGCTATCATTATCATAAAATTCTCCAAAAAATACATACACTTTGTAATTTTCAAATTCTATATTCCAAGCAATATTAATACAAACAAAGCTTTCCAATCATCTTCTCAAATCATATAGAGTAAGATTGAACTCCTAACATAGTCCCATGAGAGTCGTATAGTGAGCATAGTGTTCTTCATGTACATATGCACTTGACTTTCGTTTTCTTATATGCAATCAATTTCCATGTAAACTAACCATCCTAATATGTTCATAAGGTCCTATAGGAGTGATCTGGGCTTTAACATGAGAGTTACCACGTGAGAATCACCTCATGCCATTAACAAGTGCATATGAGTGTTCATACTTTAAACTCTTCGAACCCATGGCTACAGGCCTCAAACAAAGAAACTGACACCACCAATGAACTCAGGACATCATGTTTAGTGGATCTGGGTTGCCTTCTTTTGCTACTAATGCTTATCTTTGCAGGTTGATGAAGCTATTCAAAAGTTGCATTTTATCGTAAAAATAGGGGAGGTTTAAAACCCCCGCTATTTGTATATAAAAACGTGAGGTCTGGAGGTTGAAGACGACCACGCGTCCCAGCGTGGTTCGTCAGTCAACCGGTCGTTGTCCACGCAAGAAAGAGGTGGGGCCAGTCTGACTTTGGTCTCCCCACCAATTCAATACATGCAATCCCATCATTACATCATGTGTCTTGCAATCTGAGCCCTTGATCTCATTCAATATTCCAATCCAACGCATCTGACATGCATGCACACCGTGGAGCCTCAGCTCCTCACCACACAGGATCAGTATCTTTTTTCATTTTCTATTTTTATTTTATTTTCTTTGCAAAATTAATTAAAAATACTTAAAAAATCCAAAAAATCCCACAAAAAATATTTTAGACTTCTAAAAATATATATTATTTTCTGAAATAAAAATATTTTATTTTTCTTCATAATTCCAATATTTTACATAATTAATTAGTTTATATTTATATATTTACTTTTTAATTATTCTAACCAATCAAAAAATCATAAAAAAAATTGTTCTTTGTGTTAAATATTGTTTATATATCATAAACTAATTTTGTACATATTTAGGATAATTTTCTCTTTAAGCTTTAATTATTTGTGTAATTATTTATATAATTATGTCTTAATTAACTTAAAAAACCCAAAAACAAATTTCAAAAATTCCAAAAAAAATTAGTTTTGTTCTAAAATCAATTAACAAACATTTTGTACATATTTTTAAGCTTATTTGCTAGGTTTAATCATATTTCCATCTTTTCTTTCTTTTAAATTAATTAATAATGCATTAATTATATTTAAAATAAATCACAAAAATACAAAAACATGCCTTTTATTTATTACAATTTAAATTCCTAGATAAATGTATAGGACGTCAAATTCATGTAAATAGGCTAGTTTACATTTCCCGCACAATCGATGTAATAGCGTAGATTTACTTTCTGCACTTTACATTTCCGCATTTTAATTTCCAGCACCCATATAAACTGCGTGTATGTCAAAGATAAAACTGAACCGTCAGATCACTAACTTCAAAGATAAATACCTGAATTCAATCACAATCACATTTGCACCTCCTAGGGTAACCCCTTTTCACTCTTTTCAAAATCAAAGTTACATTTCTACTGTTTCGAGTACAAAATCGAACCTTTTGTTTATATCCGACGAATGGATAGATTTTTAAAGGGAACAAGGATAAAGACCTCCTAACTCAGGGTAGACCTCCTAGTTTGCTTGCTCAAAATCAAAACAAACAAAATTCTCATACACTGTTGTTTTTTTTAAACGAATTTTCCAAAAGACAATATTTTGTATACATCCAAACACGGATCATTACAGAATTAACGATCTTTTCAAAACATCTTTCGAAAGATAAACAAGCATTTGTATATATCCGCACAAGGATCATTACAAATTCTATTTGCAAAGGTATTTCAAAAACACAGGTAAAGCATTCCGAATCAATTGAAAAGTAAAGCAAATGAGCTAAGCAAACTAAAGAGCCCATGGATAACCATGGATACAAAGGGTGCTAACACCTTCCCTTTGTATAACCTACCCCCTTACCCAGAATCTCTCAAAGGTCTTTTTTCTGTTTCTTTTATAAACCTTTCCTTCATTGGATAAAATAAAAGGTCGGTGGCGACTCTGTAAACTTTTTTTCAAAAGCGACGCGAAAGCGTCCGATCGACAAAAAAGAGTCAGTTCACGTATCCCACCCACGGGAGGGGTATGGCCCGAAAGGACGGTCCACACTCAACAAATGGGAACTGTTTTTACTCCCATGATAAATAACACGAACCAAAGTTATGAAATATTGGCTGGACAAATGGCAAGAATTGCAGATTTCTTTGGAGCTCCCCCACAACCAAACCTTTCGACTACTCAAGGGTCGAATGTGAGAGGGGTCGAACCTATAGGACAAGGAGATCAGATTGAGCAAGAGATCCCTAGAATAGTACAAAGGCATCAAGATGCTGACCAGGTTCTTAGGAACATCCAGCAAGATGTCAATATTGGACACAATAATATCTCTAATGTAGTCGAACAAATTTTAGTTCAGAATGGAATAAATGTAGGTTTGCATAGACCAAATTTCGTTTCCCCGTTGTCAGAATATGTAAGGCAAACAGAATTGCCTAGGGGGTGGAAAGTCCCAAAATTCACCAAATTTGCTGGCGAGACTGGCGAGTCGACAGTCGAACATATTGCTAGGTTCCAGACAGAGGCTGGAGAAATAGCAAACAATGAAAATCTAAAGATGAAGTATTTTCCAAGTTCTTTAACAAAAAATGCATTTACTTGGTTCACGACCTTATCTCCACAATCTTTGTTCTCATGGAACCAATTGGAACGATTGTTCCATGAACAATTTTATATGGGACAGTTGAAAATTAGTTTGAAAGAATAAGCTGGAGTTAATCGAAAGGGTGCAGAACCAGTCGATGACTATCTAAACCGTTTTAGGTTATTGAAAGCTAGATGTTTCACACAAATTCCTGAACATAAGTTAGTCGAAATGGCTGCAGGTGGGTTAGATTATTCCATAAGGAAGAAATTAGACACCCAACATTTGAGAGATATGGCACAACTGGAAGATAGAGTACGCCAGGTCGAAAGGCTAAAAGCTGAAAAAGCCAGAGTTAGTAAATATCATAAGAAAGAAAAGATAGCTTATGTTACTACAAGTGAGTTCGACTCTAATAGCGACAGTGAATACGAAGAGGGAGAGGTCAACGTGGCTGAATTAAAGCCAGGGCCACCATATATCTGTAAATTGCTCAAGCCCTCAAAAGATAAAAATCTGATTGAAAGTAAAAATGAAAATTTTTCTAGTAAAACGTATTCATTTGATATAACAAAATGTGATGAAATATTTGATTTGTTGGTTTCTGATGGGCAAATCATAGTACCCCCAGGACTTAAAAATCCTCCTCTTGAACAAAAGAAAAAAAGAGGATTTTGTAAATTTCATAATTTCTTGGGTCATAAAACTTCTCAATGTGTCCTTTTCAGGGATTTGGTGCAAAAAGCTTTGAAAGAAGGAAGGTTACAGTTTGGAGAAAAGCCAAAATCATCAATGCAAGTTGATATTGATCATTTGCAAGTCGAAGAGGCTCACTATACTGTACTTGCTGATGTGATGATGGTCGAGACTACTGATGGTTTCGTTAGAAAGCAAAACGGCGCTACTGATGGCAAAGTTTTGAACATGGTTTATCCTAAACCAAAAGAAAGTCTTTTGAAATTCCTTGAGAGATGCCACAACAACAACTCTCAAGTTGGATTATGCCCAAGGTGTGATGCTGTTTTCAATGTCGATGCTGCAAACAAAGTGAGGTTCGATCCTCGTCGAGGCAAGAATCGTCAATTCATGTACACAGGAGAAAACAGTGGTCGAAGGGCTGGAGAATACAGGAAGAAGTTTGAAAAACCAAGGACTTTCCGTCCCAAGACGGATGTCCCTGAAGACAAATGGGTGAAACCCATTAACTTCAGAGGTAAACGCCCAGAATGGCAGATTCAAGGTGATGGAACCAATGCTGAGGGCTCTTGGACGGATAGTGGATCTAAAAGAAAAGATTACATATCTCCAAACTACAAAGGAAAGAACCCCATGACTCGAACGCAGTGGAGGCAATACCAAAGAAGCCATAAGAATGGACAGGAAAATTCGAAAATGGTGCAGGCAGGATTTTCACACTATCAGCCAAAGCCTTCTCACAGGAAGTTGACTAAAGAGCAGGCTAAAATAGCAAATGAAAGACTGGCTGCAGGAATGATCCTAGGAAAGAAACTGATTAAAGAATTGGTTGATGATGATGCTCCGATCCTCAATACAGAAAAAGAGCCTGAGTATTCTCCACTGTCGGACGAAGAGGTCGATGACAACTTTGACATAGAGTTAGATGAGTTGCTAATCGACTGTGGAATTGTCTCTGTACTTCCAGCAGAGTTCGATAGAGTATCTGAGGTATCTGAGAACGAAGATGATTTTCTTCCTGACGAGAATGTGGAAGAATCTCCTGTCTGTTACTATGTAATGGGAAAAGGAGTGGTAGAAGAGCAAAAGGCTGTGTTTGAGAGGCCAGGTCGAGGAATGATGTATCATTTGAAGCCTTTATTTATAAGGGCGAAAGTGGATGATGTTCCAATAAACAAAGTGTTTGTCGATGGTGGGGCTGCTGTAAACTTAATGCCTTATTCCTCACTTCAGAAAGTGGGTAAATCTGACAAAGATTTAAGGCCCCATAATATGGTGTTGTCTAATTATGAGGGCAAGACAAGTGGAATACTTGGAGTAATTCAAGTAAAACTAGTTGTTGGTTCGACTGTCAGGTCAGCCATCTTCATGGTGATCGCATCGCAGGCAAATTTTAAACTGCTATTGGGTCGAGAATGGATCCATGGAATAGGGGCAGTTCCTTCGACCTTACATCAGCGTGTGGCCATTTGGAGGCCAGATGGTATAGTGGAGAATATTGAAGCTGACCAAAGTTATTACAAAACTGAAAGTGGTCGTAGACACTTCGACCAACATCTGGCAAATGTAGCTCCTTGCTACAAAGCAGAAGAGGTGTATTCTTCTGATGAAAGTGTGTCTAAGTATTTGAACTTAGACCCAAATTATGGTTTCATTTGGAATAAAGAAGACCCTAATGAACCATTGAACCATGAAAGTCCTCTAGAGCAGAGGACATCAGTCAAAGATGATGACCACTGAGTCAGAACACCTGGCTCAAATAACGGCTTATTTGGCCGAAAACAAAGAAAGAATGGCTTTAGAAGCCGAATTAGAGAAAAATATGGCTATTGAGGCCATGTTGGTAAAAAATGAGGACAATCCTGAAGTCGATCACCAAGTCGAACGACTTGATGGAATATACGATGACGAACCTTTAGGTTTCGAAATGGATCCATTAGGATCAGTCAAAAGAATGCAAGCTCAAGATCCTCTGGAAGAAGTTGATTTGGGTGATGGGATCATTAAAAGGCCTACATATGTGAGCACGAAGCTTGCAAGTTGTTTTAAAACCAAGTTGATTCGACTCCAAAAAGATTACAAAGATTGTTTTGCTTGGGATTATCATGAAATGCCTGGGTTGGGTCGACATGTGGTGGAGCATCGACTACCATTAAACCCAGGCAAGAAACCTATCAAGCAGCTTCCTAGAAGATTTGCGCCAGAGGTTATGGAAAAAATCAAAGTAGAAATTGAAAGATTGCTGAAAAGCAAGTTTATTCGAACTGCGAGGTATGTCGAATGGTTAGCTAATATAGTGCCTGTCATAAAGAAAAATGGTAGCCTTCGTATATGCATAGATTTCAGAGATTTAAATAAGGCTACCCCTAAAGATGAATATCCCATGCCGGTTGCTGAAATGTTAGTCAACTCTGCAGCCGGATTTGAATACCTCAGCTTATTGGATGGATATTTAGGCTATAACCAAATTTTTATAGCTGACGAAGATGTACCTAAGACGGCGTTTCGATGCCCAGGTGCTTTAGGAACTTATGAATGGGTGGTAATGCCCTTTGGTTTAAAAAATGCTGGAGCTACATACCAACGAGCCATGAATTCCATGTTTCATGATTTTATTGACAAGTTTATGCAGGTTTATATTGATGATATTGTAATAAAATCTAGCTCTGAAAATGGTCACTTAGACCATCTTCGACAATCTTTTGAACGAATGAGGAAATATGGACTCAAAATGAACCCTTTAAAATGTGATTTTGGTGTACATGCAGGGGATTTCATGGGCTTCGTGGTTCACAAGAAAGGCATTGAGATAAACCAAAATAAGACGAAAGCAATCTTGGAGCTAAAGGCGCCAGAAACAAAGAAACAACTCCAGTCATTGTTGGGGAAGATTAATTTCTTGAGGAGATTCATCTCAAATCTAAGTGGCAAAACGAAGATATTTTCACCACTTGTGAAGCTCAAGAACCAAGATCAATTCAAATGGGAGCAAGAACATCAACAGGCGTTCGACCAAATAAAAGCTTATTTAACTAAGCCTCCTATTTTGTTACCCCCCAATAGGACAAAAAGTATGAAATTATACATAGCTGCATCAGGCTCGACAATTGGGAGTATGTTAGCCCAAGAGGATGATAATGGCGTCGAAAAAGCTATATATTATCTAAGTCGAACCCTAGTAGATGCTGAAACTAGGTATAATGATATTGAAAAATTATGCTTATGCTTGTATTTCTCATGTAACAAACTTAAGCAATATATAAAGCCTGTTGATGTGTATGTGTCCTCTCATGTTGACGTTATTAAACATATGTTGTCTAAACCAATTTTGCATAGTCGAATTGGTAAGTGGGCCTTAGCGCTAACTGAATTTTCCTTAACATATGTTCCTTTAAAAGCTATGAAAGGGCAAGTTGTGGCTGATTTTATAGTCAACCATGGGTTAGTCGAATTGTCTGTAAATCAAGTCGAACGAACTAACTGGAAACTGTTTTTTGACGGTTCTAGTCACAAAAATGGATCAGGCATTGGAGTTTTGATTATTTCTCCCAAAGGACTTCCAACAAAGTTCCATTATAAAATGAAAGAAATATGC
Organism: Vicia villosa; assembly: GCF_029867415.1. Taxonomy (NCBI): domain Eukaryota; kingdom Viridiplantae; phylum Streptophyta; class Magnoliopsida; order Fabales; family Fabaceae; genus Vicia; species Vicia villosa. The sequence continues at coordinate 78,264,512 of NC_081183.1, forward strand.
TCTAACAATGAGGTCAAATATGAAGCCTTGATAACTGGTTTGAAGGCCCTAATAGATTTAGGGGCAACACGAGTTGAGATTCGAGGTGATTCTGAGCTAATAATTCGACAAATCAAAAACGATTATAAATGCATCAAAGAAAATCTAATAATGTATTATGCAATTGTGATACACTTATTAGAAAAATTCGAACATGTTGAGATCTTGCATGTGCCAAGATCTAACAATTACATTGCCAATGAATTGGCACAAATTGCTTCTGGGTATAGAGTTTCTAAAGACAAGTTAGAAGATATGGTCGAGATCAAGAATAAAGTAACCCATGAAGTATTAGACAAGCTAGGTCAATTGTCGACGTCAAAATTCGAGGGGGTAGGTGATAATGTTGAAAGTAAAGTTGAAAGTAAAGATTTGTATGCCTTGGAAATTTTTGCCATCGACAATATGACTGATACTGATTGGAGAAACCCATTGGTCCAATACCTAAATAATCCAGTCGGAGGAACTGATCGAAAGATTAAATACAGAGCTCTAAACTATGTGATATTAGGAAATGATTTATACAAGAAAACAACTGAAGGTGTATTTTTGAAATGCTTAAGTGAAGCTGAAGCATATTTGGCTGTGTCAGAGGTTCATAGTGGTATTTGTGGAGCTCATCAGTCAGGCCATAAGATGAAATGGCTGTTGTTTAGACAAGGTTTATATTGGCCGACAATGCTAAAAGACTGTATTGAATATGCAAGAGGATGCCAAGAGTGCCAGAAATTTTCAGGCATTCAACATGTTCCAGCCAGTGAATTGCATGCCATTGTCAAACCTTGGCCTTTTAGAGGATGGGCTTTGGATTTAATAGGAGAAATCAAACCTGCATCTTCTAAGCAACAAAGATTCATTTTAGTAGGAATAGATTATTTTACTAAATGGATAGAGGCAATCCCACTAGTTAATGCTGATCAAGAAGCAGTGATTAGTTTCATACAAAAACACATTATCTACAGATATGGGATTCCAGAAACTATTACTACTGATCAAGGATCAGTTTTTGTTGGTCGAAATATGCAAGCTTTTGCAGCAGAGACAGGATTTAAATTGCTAACATCCACTCCATATTACGCTCAGGCCAATGGTCAGGTCGAAGCTGCTAATAAAGTTATTATAAATTTGATAAAGAAGCATGTGGGGAAAAAGCCAAGAAATTGGCATCAAACGCTCGACCAAATCCTTTGGGCTTGTCGGACGTCACGAAAGGAAGCAATAAAGACTACCCCATTTCGTTTGACATTTGGGCATGATGCTGTATTGCCTGCAGAAATTCACCTACAGTCGATAAGAATTCAACGACAAAACAGTCTCTCGTCTGACGAATACTGGAATATGATGTTAGATGAATTAGTAGAATTAGACGAAGAAAGTCTAATAGCGTTGGATAGGTTAATAAGACAAAAGGAAAAAGTAGCGAAGGCTTACAACAAGAAAGTCAAAGAGAAGACATTCATGGTAGGTAATTATGTATGGAAAGTTATTCTGCCCATGGATCAAAGGAATAAGTTATTGGGTCAATGGTACCCAAGTTGGGAAGGACCGTTTAAAATTTTGCAAGTGTTTTCAAACAATGCATATGAAATTGAAGAACTGAATTCAGATGGTCAAATCTTGAGGATAAATGGTAAATATTTGAAAAAGTATAAACCTACACTTCAAGAAATACGCATAATAGACCGAAGCTGAAATATTAGATTAAAGATGGCTATAAAAGTAGCCAACTATTACAAAAATAGTCATAAATAAGTGGAGCGATCGAAGAATACAATAAAAAAAACAAAGTCACTAAAATATCCAATATTAGTTAACCCTTCGGTCGATGTCTTTCAAGGATAGTAGAGGAAGACTTTCGGCTTCGAACATATCCATACGTCCAGTTTTGCGCATTTTCCTCACCACACCTTGCTTGAGGAATAGGTAGGATAAGAATCTTCCATAAGGAAGACAAGTCACCATTCCTTGACGAGAGGCAGTCAAAGAGACAGCTTCCACAAGTTGCTTAAAAATCAATAGAGGAAAGTTGATTTTCTTCCCCTCAAGGGCACAGGAAATGAATTCCAAGTCTTCCACCATGATGCTATTTTCATCATGGTTGCGTGGACGAAAGTTGCCCACCAAAAGTTGCTGCCAAATTTTGATTACTTTGGCACAAAAGGGGTTATTGTCCATGAGATCCCTTAACATATTATAAGTGTTCAGGTTCAAAATATTGTCACCAAAAGTTTCACCGGTATTACTGCATTTCAACAAATCAGAGATTGTTGAGGGAGTGATGATGACATGAGCCCCCTGGAATGTTGGAGGTTATAGTAGTCCTCCCTTCTGGATCTATGCGCAAAGATGCAAACCTCCAAAATTCAGTCAGCATGCAGGGATAGATGTTACCATCTAAAATTTCAGGATAAAACTCAAGTCGCTGACCAGCATAGAGAGCACGAACATTGATGTGGTTCGCATCAAACTCTTCCTCAGAAAGTTTAAATTCTTTCTTGATGCAGGATCTTATGTGGGCGTTTGTTAAAGGTTGTGCCATGGTTTGAAGACAAAGATTGAGGTATGAAAATGTTTAAGATGTTATGCGTAGGGAAATGCAAAAGGAAATGGAAGGAATGAGGCTATATATATAGAGAATATGTAGTTACTTCAGCAAGACAAACGTGTGAAAGGAAGTTAGAGAATCAAAGAGTCATATTAAATATCTTGGAAACTGACACAAGCAAGTTGGAAACAGGTAAACAGCCCACTACCTAGTGTTTAGGTAATAATTAGTGCCTGGGAAAATGTAATGTAATCATGGCGTAATGGGAATTAACAAAAGTCGAAACCCAAGAAAGAACTGAAACGCCATCTTTTCTCTTTTCTAAAGTCAGTCGAAAGAAGTCGCTTGGGGGGCAATTTGTTACCCTAGGATTTCGACTTACCAATAAATGGGCAACTAGGGCTCAAAATTGGTAAATGGGCCTCAATTTGGTAGAAAGGCCCTAAATTGGTAATTGGGCCTCAATTAAATAACTACATTGCCATTTGGGTCGAAGTGGTTCGACTAAGTAATGCTTAGTAGTTGAAGCTGTTCGACTAGAAAGATTATCAGAGGCTTCAGCGTTCGATCAGAAGTATGCGAAGACTTAAGAATTTTGCTGCAGAAACTGAAGTGGAAGTCGAGAGGTATTAGAAGTTAAAAGGAGACGGTTTTCAGCAGTTACAAGAGACGCGTGGAGGCCTTATACATCGAAGATGCTGCATGTCGAAGACACGTGCCGGCTGATGACAGTCAACCGTTAGTAGTAGTTATCTTATTTTTACTATTTAAGCAAGTTCATTAGGAATAGTTTAGGGGTCCGCATTTTCTACATAAACACAAGTAAACTCAAATCTCTGTGCAAAAATGAGTAAAGAGTGCAACTTTGGAATGTACGTATGCGTACCAGTTTAATTAATGCAATCATTTTACGTTATATTTCATCTTTCAGTGAACATTTACTGCTTTTTTATTGCTTTGATTTACTTTAAAGCCTTTAATTTCAGTGTTTACTTTTACTTTAAAGTTACTGTTGCATTCAATACAAACCAGATACACATAATATAACAAAATAAAGCAATTAGTCCTGGAGTATTCTAGTTGATTCTGCAAAAGTAACCTTTAAAAAGGAAACTAGCGCTTGTAAACACACCAACAAAAACAGAGCCTCTTTCGAGGGCTTGGCCAGATGCATGTCTAGGTCCTACTTCTCATGTTAAAGGATGATGCGAGAAAGTGATAAAGTGCAAGAAATAAAATGAAACGGAATCAACACCAAACAGATGATGATCCATAAACTAAAGCGAAGAGAGTGAGTAAACTAGGATCCCGCGAGCGAGCTAGCAAAGCAAAAGCAAATAGTCAGCACACCGATTAGCCATGAAAGCACACAAAGGTCGACATGCGCGTCGAGCATAACCACAATACACCTGCAAGAGGACCAAGCAAACCAAACAAGCAGATATAAAGTAATAGAGACGTGTCTCCCAGAATGAGAACACATAGGGAATGAATGAAATCGTGTCCCGCAAGTAAAGCGGAACACTCATAGGATAAGCCTTGATCGATGACCGTCCAAAAGCCATGCACACTAGCACACAAGTTAGAGATAACAAACATCGCAATCGGAATTGCGTTATTGCATTATAAGCTAAGAAAAAATGAACAATTAACGCAAACACGAAATGGAAAACAAATGTCAAAGGGAAAACAAACATGAATAAACTAAAATCAAACAATATCAATCATCTCACGAAATAGCACATTTCGTAAGCTTTCCAACGATATAAAGAACAGACAAATCGGAGTTATGAGTCAAAAGATATGAAAGATTGAAGTTAGGAAGTGAAACAAGCAAAAAAACATAGCTATGCGTCGACCTGCTGACAGAATGCGTCGACCTGAACAGGGAATGCGTCGACCTACTGGGTCAGCGTGCGCATACCCGAGATAGGCAAGAAGGCTATGCGTCGACCTGCAGACAGCATGCGTCGACCTACAAGAAACTATGCGTCGACCTACAGAATGCATGCGTCGACCTGAACAGGGCTTGCGTCGACCTACTGGGTCAGCATGCGCATACCCGAGGGTCACACGAAGGCAATAGGTCGACCTACTAGGGCCATAGGTCGACCTACTAGGGCCATAGGTCGACCTAAACAGGCAAAAATAGCAAAAAAACCCAAATTCTCGCACGAGCAATCCAAATACAAACCACCACAAACGACCGTCAAGCGAGCAATGATAAAACACACATTTAAGGGCCAAAATCCTCCATTTTGTGCAGCAAAAGAGATTCAACTCAAACATGAAATTAAACACCAAGAGATATGCCAACAATCGACGTATCGGTGTCGCACCAAGAGCATGAATTAGCAAGTATGAGCATCGAAAGCAAGATCAAGCATTCACGATTAACCATGACTTCACATATCAATGAGTGCGTAATTTAAACACCTTGTTAACAAACATTTCATGCTTTGGCAAATGCAAACAATAGCAATGAGTCGACATGCGACATGCTACAAGACAAGAATAAGTATGATGCAAGGGATAAAGAGAGATTTCAACCGATTCCGGATTTGATCATTATCAACAAATAACAACAATTAAGGCTCAATAACCACAAGGCTCCGTGAATTCTCACTCAAAGATTTCAATTAAGCATTTCAACAAACACTTATCATGCAAAAAAAAAAACTCAAAATCAAGCACAAATGCTTTAAACACTCAAATTATCGAACACTTAGCATGCGATTTCTTGAATCGTAAGCAACACGCATATATCATTGACGAAAATCCACCGGTAAATCTCGAATTCAATCAAATAAACAAGATCAACACAAATCAATCAATCAACAAACAATTATCATCATCAATTATCATAGATCCATCATCCACAATCAAAGAATCATCATAATCAATGTCGAATTAAGCAACCAAATCAAAGATCTATTAAGGTTTGTAGTGAATTTACCGGATCGAACAAAGAGAATGTGATCGGATGAACACGAACGCGAACACGACGCGAACACGAACGAAATTCGAGAGATGTGAGGAGTAGAGTGGGGCGCAAGGTACTAGGAGAGGGAGAGAGATGCGCGATACTTCAATCGGAGGAGAAGATCTTGATTCGTGCTTCGATCTTCATTTGTTCTTGAGATTTGATCTTGAATTGATGAAGATTGATGAAGGTTTTATGAGTTTTTATGGTTTTGATCCTAGAAAATTGAGAGAGAATTGAGAGAAAGTGTTTTTGATCTTCTGGGTGAAGTGAAGTTATGAGAGTTCTTTTTTTTTATTTGTGAAGAGCAAAATGTTTATATATTGTCAATGCGAAATGTCCAAATTGCCCTCGGTGCGTCTTATTTTGGCTCGTTTTTAAGGAAACTCGGTTCGGCTCTGAATTTCGGAACGAAACCACTGCTACTGCGAAGATGACCAAATTTGTGACTCGTCACCGCGAGAATCATCTCAATCCGATAAGCGATGAAGAAATTACGCGCGTTTGAATGACGAGAAACGTCGATTCACCTGGTGCGACTGTGCAGAATTTTGTGAATACCGCTCAAAGAAATCGATAAAACTCCATCTTCGGCTCAAAATATGAACAAGCATGTGTGACAAAGAATCTAAGCTAACGAAATTTCTGAGAAAATGCCTCCGGAATGGACTTCATACGATAAAAATCGAAGAAGTTATAAATTTTCAAACTCGGTGCGACATACTCGAAAACACATTTTTTACCGAAAGATTACGGCGTTTATTAAAATGCAGGGAGTTTTCAGTGCATATTTGGCCTTCGGTCCGAACATATGAAATCTTGGTAATGATGGTACGGAGCTCCAGTTAAATTTTCAAGCGAATCTGACTAGCGGATTGTGAGATATGAATTTTCCGAGGTACGAAACCCTACATTCAGCACCATTTTCACTGTGAAATCTCAAGTATTTTGCAAATCTGACAACCTTCCTCAAAGAACTGGCTTCCGAGCCGAACACGAAAGTCGTAGATATCGTCGAAACAATCAGGCTAGCGCGGGAATTCAGCTCATATCACTTCCAGAATAAGATTTGTGAATTTTCTCGTATTTCCTCTGTTTGAACCATATTTCACACCGTATTTTCTTAAACCCACGGAAACTCTTTATTATTTTTCTTCAATTTTTGAATGAAGAAATAAACGTCATTAATAACTTATAGCTCAAATAAAGAGGGCAAATTTTGGGGTGCAACAGCTGCCCCTATTCAAACTTCTTGAACCTGACGAGTGAGAAACGAAAGTTTCGAACCGTTGAGGTGGAAGGAGATTGAATACCAGAATGAACTCGAAAATTTGCGCTCATGATCATAAGAAGATCCCATCTTACAATAAGAATGAATGTACCACCCCGCAAGCAGGGAGAAAAAACTTCAATTGATCTGGATAATTAAATAAGCTCCAACTTGTGATAAGAAGGAACGGGCACGCACGGGCAGGGGAAAACACTTCAAATGATCTGGGCATCAAGAGAAGGAACATCTCGACTGATTTGAGTATCAGACGTAGCAGATGTCTCCGAACTTGCATCGGGATAGATGTCTTAAATCGATCTGGGAATCGAAGGAGATACATCGGTTGATCTGGACATCAACAGGTAATAAGTATCTCTGATATGGGAATCATGATCTGGGAATCAGGGCAGATATCTCTTCTGATGCAATTAAATCATCAGGCAGATATTCCAACTAATCTGGGAATTAGCGGCTAGCTCCTTCCTAAGACCACAGGGATCCGGAGGCGGTTCCTTCAACTGAACTGAAAATCAGGATAGGAACAATATCTCTTCTGAACTGTGTACGCCGGGGAAAGAATGCCTTTAAACTGATTTGGACATGATGCCAGAAAATAAGTAGGACAATCTTCATCTCAAAGACAAAGTCAATCAGGCAGACATCTCCATCTGATCTAATGATATCAGTGGCTTGCTCCTTCGTAAGATCTTGGGAGATCCGGAGGCGGTTCCTTCAACTAATCTGAATCTGAATATTAGGATAGGAACATATATCTCTTCCGAACTGTGTACGTCGGGTAAAGAAAACGTCTTTAACTGATGGTAAGGCATCAGGACTGGGCAAACGAGTTTCTTCTTCTGAACGAACTAAATCGTCAGGGAGTAGATATTTCCAACTGATCTGATGTATCAGAGGGCTTGCTCCTTCGGAAGATCTATAGAGATCCGGAGGCGGTTCCTTCAACTGAGCTGGATATCAGGATAGGAACAAATATCTTCCACCGATATGGGGGTATCGGGAATAGGAATGTCTTTGAACTGATCTGAGCTGCGCCAGAAAATAAGTAGAACAATCCTCTTCTGATTCAAAATATCAGGATAAGCGCCTGTAATGACTAGGCGAATGTTGCTCTCTGGGGAGCATTTGAATCTGGATAACTTTCCTACAGAAAGAGACAGATATGATATGATTTATGCATGATGCATGTATGAATGTGTATGGAATAACGTTTCCGAGGAGGAAGACGCTACACGCTTAGAGAATGTAATGCGAATGATGCATGATTCGAACATTGCTTAGGGAGGCAACGGAGAAGCACTGAATTGCTGAAGAAGTCCTGGAGAGAGTATAGAACTCTGCGGGGAGGACAAGATGAGTGACCAGGAGTCACAAATTGCGAGCTGGCAAAGATGGATTAGAAATCTGCTTGGAGATGATCAAATCTAGACGCGAGAGCTCTGCTTGGGGAAAAAATCTTGCTTGAAGATAAGAACATCCCACTTAACCACTTGGAGTGAAAACCTTGGCAACTTCATTGGAGAAGCAAATTCTCGACACCCTGGGGATGTGGAGATAAGGGCAAGTCATGGAGACAACTCTGATGGGAAGTGACCAACTTGCTCGTGTAGGACACATCCCACTGGGGAAGTCCTAGATGAGAACAGATCCTGCTGAGGATGTTCGTGAATCTCTGCTGAGGAAAGAAATTTAGTGGGGAAGATGAATACCCTGCACAGCGATCTGCTAGGGATATAAGAGATCCGCTGGGGATAAGGAACTTAGTATAAGAACCTTTTGTTAAGGCAACTCCACTGGGGAATAAGATGACTCTCCTGGGGAAAACAGGTCAATCTGTTGGGGAGGGAAACGCTCTACTGGGGAAAATGAGGCATTCGGGCAAGGAACCTCATTAAGAGCTTGTTGGGGAATCAGCTACCATCCAATCATGACTCAACTGGGGAGAAGGCATTCCGTCGGGAAATAAGACTTCTGGAGCATGGAGAATGCATTGAGATGTGCTTTGCTGAGGAGATGAGAATCTTGGAACAAGGAAAACCTCGTGTGAATGTACTCAGCTGGGGAATGAGAATCTCTCATTAGGAAGCACTCGGCTGGGGAGTGAGAATCTCTCATAGCTAGGTCTGCCAATATGCTGATACGAAGCGCTTGCAAGGACGTACCTGCGAGACAAACAAATGAAAAATGTCCCAGGATATAACATGGTATCTTGGCCTGCCATCCTAGTTACACAAGACTTCGAAGTAGATTCAAAGGTTTTATCATTTCTAATCATGTATTGTAAAAGCAATGCAGTTTTCATATGCAAAGTTTAACACAAACTCAGGACGTTTTATGCAAACAAAACAGCAAAAGAAAATGGCTTTTGAGATGAAAAGAAGTTTATTAAAAAATGCCCGAAAGAGGGCGAATACATTTAAGAAGCAATTCCTAGTAAGAGGTAACTGCACAATGTTGAGTACAAAAGAAATGGCAATGTGAAACGGATATCCATTAGTTTCGATCCCGCTATCACTTTTATAACCTTGATGTTCTCATCTCCTTGCTTTGGAAGACCGTACTCATTAGGATTGATCACTGCCCGTTTTAACAACTGATTGATGTGACATCACCGAACTTGTGGACCCGACGGGGTTTGGGAGTGCCTTTAGGGATTTGAGTTACCAGGTGAAAACTCAAGAACACGGAGTCTTGCTTATCCCTCGGTCGGGAGCCCTAAACAAAGTGATTGGAATTTGTGAATGCTTTAGGGATTTGAGCCGCCAGGTGCGAACTCAAGAACACGGAGTCTTGCTTATCCCTCGGTCGGGAGCCCTAAACAAAGTGATTGGAATGTTGTGCATGCTTTAGGGATTTGAGGTGCAAGGTGCAAACTCAAGAACACGGAGTCTTGCTTATCCCTCGGTCGGGATCCCTAAGCATGTATGAAGAGTGATTGCCAAGGTGGCATGCGAGATGTAGTCATTCGCTTTTGTCCCTTTTTTTTTGCCTAAGCCGCCCTTTCGGGTTTTCAACTTAGCGGGTGTATTTGTTTCTTTTTCATTCTTTTGCCTGATTCATTTTTTCTTTTTCTTTCTTTTTTTTTCTTTCCTTCTTTTTTTCTTTTATCAGGTCTATGCGAAGTATTTTTTTGTCTACATCTGCGTTCACAGGGTGCGGAAAGTTCTCGCCATACATCATTGCAAGCATCATGGCACCGCCAGAGAATACTTTCTGCACAACAAAAGGGCCTTCATACGTTGGAGTCCACTTGCCTCGCGGATCACCCTGAGGAAGGATAATTCTTTTGAGCACCAGATCACCTGGTTTATAGCTTTGGGGTCGCACCCTCTTGTCAAAAGCTTTCCTCATCTTCTTTTGGTACACCTGACCATGTCCAATAGCCGCTAAGCGCTTCTCATCAATGAGGTTCAACTGATCCAATCGATTTTGTACCCATTCTGATTCGTCAAGCTCGACGTCTTTCATGATCCTTAGGGAAGGAATCTCAACTTCAACAGGCAATATCGCTTCCATGCCGTAAACAAGTGAGAAAGGAGTTGCCCCAGTCGATGTACGCACATAGGTGCGATAGCCATGCAACGCATTAGGTAGCATCTCATGCCAATCTCGGTATGTTACTACCATCTTCTGCACAATCTTCTTAATGTTCTTATTGGCCGCTTCAACAGCGCCATTCATCTTTGGACGATACGGAGAAGAATTGTGATGCTTGATCTTGAAGGACTCGCAAAGCTCCTTCATCATCTTGTTGTTGAGATTTGATCCATTGTCAGTAATGATCTTTTCAGGAATCCCATAACGACAGATTATATTGTGCTTGATAAAACGAGTAATCACTTGCTTGGTTACATTCACATAGGATGCGGCTTCGACCCACTTGGTGAAGTAATCGATGGCAACCAAAATGAAGCGATGTCCATTAGAAGCAGTAGGCTTAATCTCTCCAATCATATCAATGCCCCACATTGCAAAAGGCCACGGAGAAGTCAAGACATTCAAAGGCACAGGCGGCACGTGCACTTTATCAGCATAGATCTGGAACTTGTGACAAATTCTGACATGGTTATGACAATCAGTTTCCATAGTGGACCAATAGTAACCAGCCCTCAAGATCTTCTTCGCCATCGTATGCCCACTAGAATGGGTACCAAACTCGCCTTCATGCATTTCTTCGATGATTTTCGAAGCTTCTTCTTTCACAACACATCGGAGTAACACACCGTCATGATGCCTCTTGTACAAAACCCCATCGTTGAGGTAGAACTTAGCTGCAAACCTTCTCAGAAACTTCTTATCAATCACCGACGCTTCGGGAGGATACTCTTGAGTTTCGAGGAACTTTTTAATGTCACGATACCAAGGATTACCATCTAATTCAACATCAGCCTCAAAGCAGAATGCTGGCTCATCCAACCTGTTGATGGTGATGTTAGGCGCTTCATTGGCCCATTTCACTTTGAACATGGAAGCCAAAGTAGCGAGAGAATCAGCAAGATTGTTCTCTTCTCTAGAAATATGCTCGAATGTGATCTCATCAAAGTACGGAATGAGTCTCATCACATGCTCCCTGTATGGAATCAAATTCTGATGGCGAGTTTACCAATCTCCATTGATCTGGCTAATGACAAGATTGAAATCCCCATAAACTTTTAAGTACTTGATTCGCAAATCGATCGCAGCTTCGATACCATAGATGCAGGCTTCATATTCAGCCATGTTATTAGTGCAATTGAAACAGATTCTGGCTGTAAACGGAATATGAAAACCTGATGGAGAAGTAATCACAGCTCCAACACCATTCCCAAGTGCATTAGAGGCACCATCGAACACGAGCGTCCATCGCGATCCTGGTTCGGGTCCTTCCTCTGGTCCGAGAATGTTACAATCTCTGATGTACAAGACATCCTCATCGGGGAATTCAAACTTCATTGGTTCATAATCATCGACAGGCTGGTGCGCGAGATAATCCGCCAACACACTACCTTTGATGGCTTTCTGGGCAGTATACTGGATGTCATATTCAGTCAAAATCATTTGCCACCTGGCTACTCTTCCGGAAAGAGCGGGCTTCTCAAAGACATATTTGATAGGATCCATCTTGGAAATCAATAAGGTGGTGTGAACCAACATATACTGCCTCAGCCGGCGAGCATCCCACACCAAAGCACAACAAGTTTTCTCGAGCAGTGAGTATCGGGATTCACAGTCAGTAAACTTTTTGCTAAGGTAGTATATTGCATGCTCTTTTCGGCCAGACTCGTCATGTTGACCCAGCACACATCCCATTGAATTTTCAAGAACTGTGAGGTACATAATCAAAGGCCTTCCTGGAACTGGAGGCATTAATATCGGAGGTTCCTGCAGATACTCTTTCACTTTTTCGAATGCTTTTTGACAATCATTATTCCACCTGGCTGTCTGATCTTTTCTTAGCAATTTGAATATTGGTTCACAAGTGGCCGTAAGATGAGAGATGAATCTAGCAATGTAGTTCAATCTCCCTAAGAAACCACAAACCTCTTTTTCTGTTCTCGGCTCAGGCATCTCTTGTATGGCTTTTATTTTGGCAGGATCGACCTCAATACCTTTTCCACTGACAACAATGCCTAATAACTTTCCGGATCGTACTCCGAAAGTGCATTTGTTTGGATTCAACCTCAGTCTGAATTCCCGAAGCCTTTCAAACAACTTCTGCAAGTGAACCAAATGCTCTTCTTCAGTGTGAGACTTTGCAATCATGTCGTCGACATACACTTCAATCTCTTTGTGAATCATGTCATGAAAAAGAGTCACCATGGCACGCTGATACGTTGCCCCGACATTTTTCAACCCAAAAGGCATCACTTTGTAGGAGAAAGTTCCCCATGGTGTGATAAACGTTGTTTTCTCCATGTCTTCTGGTGCCATCTTGATCTGATTGTATCCAGAGAAGCCGTACATGAAGGAAAACACTTTGAAAGGAGCAGTATTATCCACCAGCACATCAATGCGAGGAAGAGGAAAATCATCCTTCGGACTCGCCCGATTCAAATCTCTGTAGTCAACACACATCCTGACCTTTCCGTCCTTCTTAGGCACAGGAACAATATTAGCGACCCATGGAGAGTAATTCACAACTTTCAGAAAGCCAGCATCAAATTGTTTCTCCACCTCTTTCTTAATCTTCTCAGACATATCTGGGCGAGTCCTTCGAAGCTTCTGCTTGACAGGAGGACTATCTTCTTTGAGAGGTAGACGGTGCACCACAATATCTGTATCGAGACCAGGCATATCCTCATATGACCAAGCAAAGATATCCGCATACTCTTTCAACATAGCAATAAGCCTCTACTTCACACTATTCTCAAGCGCAGTCCCTATCTTGATTTCTCGGACCGGCTCTTTAGTGCCAACGTTTACCATCTCAATTACCTCTTGATGCGGCTGAATCACTTTCTTCTCTTCCTGTTTCAACAATCTGGCCAACTCATCGGGAAGGTCACAATCTTCATAAGCTTCCTCCTCGGCTTGGTAGATCGGTTGTCGAAATCATAACAAGCAATAGCGGAGCTGTTACCAATGGAATCCGTGGTGGTGGAACATCTGCATGATAGATGTTTTTATTTTAGTTTTATTTTTATTAAGCTATGTGCAAGTGTGTGCAAAAACATTGCCATTTAAAGGAAAAAGTTAAAAAGAAAGACAAAGAGCAAAACATTTGAATGCAAAAAACGTCCTTTTATTTCATGATTAACTTTGAAAATGCGAACTGCATGGCCCTACAAATGATTCACCACGCCTTGGGCAGAGCGTAAGAATTATGTCATGATAAGAAAAGTAAAAGCAAGGAATTTACTCCTGAGCCTGTGTGACTTGAATGACATCTTCAATTGTCCAGTTGCGAGGCATCTCTCCAGGAATACTTGGACGAATCCAGCTATCAAAGTCACAATCACTATCCACCTCTTCACCGTTGACAATGGCATTAACCTGACCGTCTCGAATGACACCTCCACTCACAAACTTGATCGGGCTAAGGACACCAGACTTGGGCGATGCATTCTGCTTTCCCGGATTGAAACCAAGACCATTCTTGTCAAATTTGGGACGCACGTCAATTACTTGCCCCCAACCTTCCACTCTTCCAGTCTCAACAACAACCTGAGCATCTTTCAAAGAGGACATAACCGTTTCTGGCTTCGTTATCTCATAAGGAGGAGTTCTCACAGCATTCACAGCTTCAAAAGCTTGGAATGCTGTCTCATGTATCTCACCTTCGATCTCTACATATCGGAAAGAGGACAAGTGACTCACGATATAATCTTCTTCACCACAAACCGTCACCACTTTACCGTCCACTGGATACTTCAACTTCTGATGAAGAGTGGATGTCACAGCACCAGCCTTGTGAATCCACGGTCGTCCCAACAAACAACAGTAAGCGGGTTGAATATCCATCACATAAAAGGTTGTGGTAAAGATCTGAGGACCCACTTGGATTGGTAGATCTACCTCTCCGAACACAGACCTCCTTGAACCGTCAAAGGCGCGCACTACCAACTCACTAGGCCTTAACTCAACACCAGCATAGTCAATTCGCATGAGGGCCGACTTGGGAAGTACATTCAAAGAAGACCCAGTATCAACCAAAACACGGGACAAAGTCGTCCCCTTACACTCAATCGAAATATGCAAAGCCTTGTTATGGTTTCTCCCTTCTAGAGGAAGATCACGATCCGTAAATCCCAAACTATTCCCAGCGGAGATATTATTGGCTACCACCTCTAGCTGATTCACAGATATTTTATGGGGGACGTAAGCACCATTCATAATTCTCAAGAGAGCATCTCTATGACCTTCTGAACACATCAGCAGTTGCAAGATGGAGATCTTTGACTGGGTCTGACCCAACTGCTCAACAACTTTGTAATCAGATTTCCTGATAATTCTCAACAATTCTTCCACATCCTTGGAAGATACACCTTTATCAGGTGCCCCATTCTGAATCGGAGAACTCTGGCAAAGTCACATGGAATTTTGTAAGTGCTTTAGGGATTCAAGCAATGCAAATAATGCAATGCTCAAGATAGACAATGTCTTGCTTATCCCTCGTTCGGGAGCCCCAAGCAACTTCAAAGACTTGACGATCACAACATTACGACCGGGTGCCCCATAATAGGACTCACACCTAGTTTCCTCATCATCAAGCAAAGAATATGTAGACATCCACACAATACGGAGCTTAACCAGTTGCAAATAAAGCAAGCATGGAAGCAAATGAGCAGAAGACAAGTCTTCAAAAAGAACCTCCACTGAGCATTCTTCTCGGTAAAATCCCCACAAAGTTGTTCCATGACTAATCTTTGAACACACAGTAAGAACAAGTCGAGTCTATGAGTCTGGAGAGAATACCAAGTCTGAATAAGAGATCCTCGATCCTGAATACCTGTTATGCATGAAATGTATGAGATGCATGATATGAATGCAATGCCATGTTCATTCGATTTCCAAGGAATCCTCGTGTTTTGATTTTTTACAAGCAAGAGATGGAAAAGCTCGACACGAGGCTTAAAGATATGATTCCTTTGAAATGGAAGGAACATGTATGCTAGTTAATTTTTGTACATCATTCTTTGGAAAATTAAATATGCAATGATGCAAAGTGGTGGGACTTGTTGCCGCCCACCGGGCATTCTGGACTGCCGGTAACACACATAATACAAAGCCAAAGGTTCGGCCCCCAAATGGTATACCACACGGAACACGGAATATCAACCACGGAACCAAAGCCCATAGTCAACAACAAACTGGAATAAAACACAGATCACCACTCGAACAAGAACCATAGTACCCCACGAACAAGATCCAATAGTACACTCGAACTAGAACAGCGGTAACCCACGAATGAGAACAGTGGTAACCCACGAACGAGAACAGCGGTAACCCACGAACAAGAACAGCGGTAACCCTCGAACAAGATCCAAAGTCACCATCAATGTACCTGTTAAGCAATGATTGTTTCCCGCCCCACTCACGGGTAAAATCTAGGCCAAGGTAAGGTCATGAAACGCAGTATACGGTCCGCCCGAAGGTAAGCATCATCACAGCACGGACGCGGGTGACGATAATACCTCCGTTTGAAACCACTACTCTGCTTGTGGTCACATAATCCATCCCGAGACGTACACCTCGAGACAAACCATGCTCCCACTCTATCCTAGGGTTCCTATGGTTCACACATAGCCTGGGTATCGGGCCTTTTACCTCTTGTAACACCCACCCAACAGACAAAGATCCAGCCAGTCCAGAATATGATGCAGAAAAGTAAAAGCGCACATAGAATGCTAGCAAACCACAAAACAAAACAACGGTCTCACGACCAGAGAAAAAGGGTAAGGGAGTCAGTTACGCGAGGGGAAGGTATTAGCACCCCTCGCGCTCATTGTACTCGATGGTATCCACGTTAATGTCTAAATCTATGGGTGTGTAATAAATCTACGCTAATCTGGACTAAAATGAATGCAGAATGTAGGGAAAAGAAAGGATTATGCTCGCACGGGCCCTACCCCGCTGCCTACGTATCTATTTTGCAGAATCAGAGCTACCGTAGCTCGGCTAACTAATTTATGTTTGTTTTGTGTTTTTTAGGTGAACGAGTTACATTCACACTCCGCTGCTCGTCCTTTGGAGACTTACGCTTGGGAATGGAGCGCAAATAACAAGCTCTTAAGAAAAGAAAATCAAAGAGTGTGGTTTGTGTTTTAAAGAATGCATGAGGAAGACCTAAGCTAAGGGGGAAAGCTTGCTACCTAATGTTATCATACAAAGGGTACAAGTCTAAACTAAACTAACAACCTATGGGGAAAAAGGCGAAAGCAGACAATAATATCACACAAACGAGCTCCGCTCGTAAAGTAAACAAAACCAACGGTACTGACCGAATGGTAGAAAAGCGGTCCCGCCATAGCCAAGGGGAGCAACTCAACCCAAGTCAACCAAGCATTAGACCTCGCGAAAATGATCGGGCCATAGACAAGAGGAGCGATTCCCTCTCAGCAACCAACCCGTCACGGATCGTAAAGGAAAACGGTGCGTGCGTACACCGAGCATCAACGTCGGGCGACGCGAGCTATAGGAAGTGCGGGGGTCCGGCTGCATGAACCTTTTTCGTGACATACTCGATAACAAGATCTTGTGCAGGTTCAGAAGCAAGCAACGCGTAGCGTGCGCTAACTGAACGGACTCGATGAGACTGGGCGGGAGTTGATTGCTAACCCTTTCCGCATGCCTTCCATGAGGACTTAACGGAGTGCCATATAGGACTTATTACACCGTGACTCCCTGCCTGTTACCCTAGGATTTCGACTTACCAATAAATGGGCAACTGGGGCTCAAAATTGGTAATTGGGCCTTAATTTGGTAGAAAGGCCCTAAATTGGTAATTGGGCCTCAATTTGGTAGAAAGGCCCTAAATTGGTAATTGGGCCTCAATTAAATAACTACATTGCCATTTGGGTCGAAGTGGTTCGACTAAGTAATGCTTAGTAGTCGAAGCTGTTCGACTAGAAAGATTATCAGAGGCTTCAGCGTTTGATCAGAAGTATGCGAAGACTTAAGAATTTTGCTGCAGAAACTGAAGTGGAAGTCGAGAGGTATTAGAAGTTAAAAGGAGACGGTTTTCAGCAGTTACAAGAGACGCGTGGAGGCCTTATACATCGAAGATGCTGCATGTCGAAGACACGTGTCGGCTGATGACAGTCAACCGTTAGTAGTAGTTATCTTTTTTTTACTATTTAAGCAAGTTCATTAGGAATAGTTTAGGGGTCCGCATTTTCTACATAAACACAAGTAAACTCAAATCTCTGTGCAAAAATGAGTAAAGAGTGCAACTTTGGAATGTACGTATGCGTACCAGTTTAATTAATGCAATCATTTTACGTTATATTTCATCTTTCAGTGCACATTTACTGCTTTTTTATTGCTTTGATTTACTTTAAAGCCTTTAATTTCAGTGTTTACTTTTACTTTAAAGTTACTGTTGCATTCAATACAAACCAGATACACATAATATAACAAAATAAAGCAATTAGTCCTGGAGTATTCTAGTTGATTCCGCTATAGTAACCTTTAAAAAGGAAACTAGCACTTGTTTACCATTTTTCTTGGTAAACAAATTGGCACGCCCAGTGGGACTCGTCAATTGCTGTTTGTTTTATATTTGTTAGTATAATAGTTATGTATGATATTAAGAAGTGGTCGAAAATTAACTAACATGGCTGAAGTTAATACACATAATTCTGATCTTTCTGGAAATCAAGGGGTTGTTCTGACCGGAACAACACCACAAAGTGCCGCAGATTCATCCCCAGTTAGAACAACAAATACTGGTGGATCGACGGCAGCAATATTGGTATCATCACCAACGAATGTACGGTCACCGTTTAATCCGTTACGAGTGCCATTTCATGGAATGATGCCTCCACCAGGTTTTAACCCTCAGTTTGGAATGCCCACGTCTATGATGCAAGGTTTGCACACAAATCCTTCATTATATTCTGACAGCATGATGGCTACAAGCACATCAAATCCAGGGGGTCGACCTATAGGCATAGGATATAATCACCGGGCTTTGCCATCTTTAAGTACTACGTCAATGTTGTCAATTCGACAACAAATAGACGAAAGTAATCATGAAATGGTGAATGCCCTTACTCAACAAATGGGAACTGTTTTTACTCCCATGATAAATAACACGAACCAAAGTTATGAAATATTGGCTGGACAAATGGCCAGAATTGCAGATTTCTTTGGAGCGCCCCCACAACCAAACCTTTCGACTACTCAAGGGTCGAATGTGAGAGGGGTCGAACCTATAGGACAAGGAGATCAGATTGAGCAAGAGATCCCTAGAATAGTACAAAGGCATCAAGATGCTGACCAGGTTCTTAGGAACATCCAGCAAGATGTCAATATTGGACACAATAATATCTCTAATGTAGTCGAACAAATTTTAGTTCAGAATGGAATAAATGTAGGTTTGCATAGACCAAATTTCGTTTCCCCGTTGTCAGAATATGTAAGGCAAACAGAATTGCCTAGGGGGTGGAAAGTCCCAAAATTCACCAAATTTGCTGGCGAGACTGGCAAGTCGACAGTCGAACATATTGCTAGGTTCCAGACAGAGGCTGGAGAAATAGCAAACAATGAAAATCTAAAGATGAAGTATTTTCCAAGTTCTTTAACAAAAAATGCATTTACTTGGTTCACGACCTTATCTCCACAATCTTTGTTCTCATGGAACCAATTGGAACGATTGTTCCATGAACAATTTTATATGGGACAGTCGAAAATTAGTTTGAAAGAATAAGCTGGAGTTAATCGAAAGGGTGCAGAACCAGTCGATGACTATCTAAACCGTTTTAGGTTATTGAAAGCTAGATGTTTCACACAAATTCCTGAACATGAGTTAGTCGAAATGGCTGCAGGTGGGTTAGATTATTCCATAAGGAAGAAATTAGACACCCAACATTTGAGAGATATGGCACAACTGGAAGATAGAGTACGCCAGGTCGAAAGGCTAAAAGCTGAAAAAGCCAGAGTTAGTAAATATCATAAGAAAGAAAAGATAGCTTATGTTACTACAAGTGAGTTCGACTCTAATAGCGACAGTGAATACGAAGAGGGAGAGGTCAACGTGGCTGAATTAAAGCCAGGGCCACCATATATCTGTAAATTGCTCAAGCCCTCAAAAGATAAAAATCTGATTGAAAGTAAAAATGAAAATTTTTCTAGTAAAACGTATTCATTTGATATAACAAAATGTGATGAAATATTTGATTTGTTGGTTTCTGATGGGCAAATCATAGTACCCCCAGGACTTAAAAATCCTCCTCTTGAACAAAAGAAAAAAAGAGGATTTTGTAAATTTCATAATTTCTTGGGTCATAAAACTTCTCAATGTGTCCTTTTCAGGGATTTGGTGCAAAAAGCTTTGAAAGAAGGAAGGTTACAGTTTGGAGAAAAGCCAAAATCATCAATGCAAGTTGATATTGATCCTTTGCAAGTCGAAGAGGCTCACTATACTGTACTTGCTGATGTGATGATGGTCGAGACTACTGATGGTTTCGTTAGAAAGCAAAACGGCGCTACTGATGGCAAAGTTTTGAACATGGTTTATCCTAAACCAAAAGAAAGTCTTTTGAAATTCCTTGAGAGATGCCACAACAACAACTCTCAAGTTGGATTATGCCCAAGGTGTGATGCTGTTTTCAATGTCGATGCTGCAAACAAAGTGAGGTTCGATCCTCGTCGAGGCAAGAATCGTCAATTCATGTACACAGGAGAAAACAGTGGTCGAAGGGCTGGAGAATACAGGAAGAAGTTTGAAAAACCAAGGACTTTCCGTCCCAAGACGGATGTCCCTGAAGACAAATGGGTGAAACCCATTAACTTCAGAGGTAAACGCCCAAAATGGCAGATTCAAGGTGATGGAACCAATGCTGAGGGCTCTTGGACGGATAGTGGATCTAAAAGAAAAGATTACATATCTCCAAACTACAAAGGAAAGAACCCCATGACTCGAACGCAGTGGAGGCAATACCAAAGAAGCCATAAGAATGGACAGGAAAATTCGAAAATGGTGCAGGCAGGATTTTCTCACTATCAGCCAAAGCCTTCTCACAGGAAGTTGACTGAAGAGCAGGCTAAAATAGCAAATGAAAGACTGGCTGCAGGAATGATCCTAGGAAAGAAACTAATTAAAGAATTGGTTGATGATGATGCTCCGATCCTCAATACAGAAAAAGAGCCTGAGTATTCTCCACTGTCGGACGAAGAGGTCGATGACAACTTTGACATAGAGTTAGATGAGTTGCTAATCGACTGTGGAATTGTCTCTGTACTTCCAGCAGAGTTCGATAGAGTATCTGAGGTATCTGAGAACAAAGATGATTTTCTTCCTGACGAGAATGTGGAAGAATCTCCTGTCTGTTACTATGTAATGGGAAAAGGAGTGGTAGAAGAGCAAAAGGTTGTGTTTGAGAGGCCAGGTCGAGGAATGATGTATCATTTGAAGCCTTTATTCATAAGGGCGAAAGTGGATGATGTTCCAATAAACAAAGTGTTTTTCGATGGTGGGGCTGCTGTAAACTTAATGCCTTATTCCTCACTTCAGAAAGTGGGTAAATCTGACAAAGATTTAAGGCCCCATAATATGGTGTTGTCTAATTATGAGGGCAAGACAAGTGGAATACTTGGAGTAATTCAAGTAAAACTAGCTGTTGGTTCGACTGTCAGGTCAGCCATCTTCATGGTGATCGCATCGCAGGCAAATTTTAAACTGCTATTGGGTCGAGAATGGATCCATGGAATAGGGGCAGTTCCTTCGACCTTACATCAGCGTGTGGCCATTTGGAGGCCAGATGGTATAGTGGAGAATATTGAAGCTGACCAAAGTTATTACAAAACTGAAAGTGGTCGTAGACACTTCGACCAACATCTGGCAAATGTAGCTCCTTGCTACAAAGCAGAAGAGGTGTATTCTTCTGATGAAAGTGTGTCTAAGTATTTGAACTTAGACCCAAATTATGGTTTCATTTGGAATAAAGAAGACCCTAATGAACCATTGAACCATGAAAGTCCTCTAGAGCAGAGGACATCAGTCAAAGATGATGACCATTGAGTCAGAACACCTGGCTCGAATAACGGCTTATTTGGCCGAAAACAAAGAAAGAATGGCTTTAGAAGCCGAATTAGAGAAAAATATGGCTATTGAGGCCATGTTGGTAAAAAATGAGGACAATCCTGAAGTCGATCACCAAGTCGAACGACTTGATGGAATATACGATGACGAACCTTTAGGTTTCGAAATGGATCCATTAGGATCAGTCAAAAGAATGCAAGCTCAAGATCCCCTGGAAGAAGTTGATTTGGGTGATGGGATCATTAAAAGGCCTACATATGTGAGCACGAAGCTTGCAAGTTCTTTAAAAACCAAGTTGATTCGACTCCAAAAAGATTACAAAGATTGTTTTGCTTTGGATTATCATGAAATGCCTGGGTTGGGTCGACATGTGGTGGAGCATCGACTACCATTAAACCCAGGCAAGAAACCTATCAAGCAGCTTCCTAGAAGATTTGCGCCAGAGGTTATGGAAAAAATCAAAGTAGAAATTGAAAGATTGCTGAAAAGCAAGTTTATTCGAACTGCGAGGTATGTCGAATGGTTAGCTAATATAGTGCCTGTCATAAAGAAAAATGGTAGCCTTCGTATATGCATAGATTTCAGAGATTTAAATAAGGCTACCCCTAAAGATGAATATCCCATGCCGGTTGCTGAAATGTTAGTCGACTCTGCAGTCGGATTTGAATACCTCAGCTTATTGGATGGATATTTAGGCTATAACCAAATTTTTATAGCTGACGAAGATGTACCTAAGACGGAGTTTCGATGCCCAGGTGCTTTAGGAACTTATGAATGGGTGGTAATGCCCTTTGGTTTAAAAAATGCTGGAGCTACATACCAACGAGCCATGAATTCCATGTTTCATGATTTTATTGACAAGTTTATGCAGGTTTATATTGATGATATTGTAATAAAATCTAGCTCTGAAAATGGTCACTTAGACCATCTTCGACAATCTTTTGAACGAATGAGGAAATATGGACTCAAAATGAACCCTTTAAAATGTGATTTTGGTGTACATGCAGGGGATTTCCTGGGCTTCGTGGTTCACAAGAAAGGCATTGAGATAAACCAAAATAAGACGAAAGCAATCTTGGAGCTAAAGGCGCCAGAAACAAAGAAACAACTCCAGTCATTGTTGGGGAAGATTAATTTCTTGAGGAGATTCATCTCAAATCTAAGTGGCAAAACGAAGATATTTTCACCACTTGTGAAGCTCAAGAACCAAGATCAATTCAAATGGGAGCAAGAACATCAACAGGCGTTCGACCAAATAAAAGCTTATTTAACTAAGCCTCCTATTTTGTTACCCCCCAATAGGACAAAAAGTATGAAATTATACATAGCTGCATCAGGCTCGACAATTGGGAGTATGTTAGCCCAAGAGGATGATAATAGCGTCGAAAAAGCTATATATTATCTAAGTCGAACCCTAGTAGATGCTGAAACTAGGTATAATGATATTGAAAAATTATGCTTATGCTTGTATTTCTCATGTAACAAACTTAAGCAATATATAAAGCCTGTTGATGTGTATGTGTCCTCTCATGTTGACGTTATTAAACATATGTTGTCTAAACCAATTTTGCATAGTCGAATTGGTAAGTGGGCCTTAGCGCTAACTGAATTTTCCTTAACATATGTTCCTTTAAAAGCTATGAAAGGGCAAGTTGTGGCTGATTTTATAGTCGACCATGGGTTAGTCGAATTGTCTGTAAATCAAGTCGAACGAACTAACTGGAAACTGTTTTTTGACGGTTCTAATCACAAAAATGGATCAGGCATTGGAGTTTTGATTATTTCTCCCAAAGGACTTCCAACAAAGTTCCATTATAAAATGAAAGAAATATGCTCTAACAATGAGGTCAAATATGAAGCCTTGATAACTGGTTTGAAGGCCCTAATAGATTTAGGGGCAACACGAGTTGAGATTCGAGGTGATTCTGAGCTAATAATTCGACAAATCAAAAAAGATTATAAATGCATCAAAGAAAATCTAATAATGTATTATGCAATTGTGATACACTTATTAGAAAAATTCGAACATGTTGAGATCTTGCATGTGCCAAGATCTAACAATTACATTGCCAATGAATTGGCACAAATTGCTTCTGGGTATAGAGTTTCTAAAGACAAGTTAGAAGATATGGTCGAGATCAAGAATAAAGTAACCCATGAAGTATTAGACAAGCTAGGTCAATTGTCGACGTCAAAATTCGAGGGGGTAGGTGATAATGTTGAAAGTAAAGTTGAAAGTAAAGATTTGTATGCCTTGGAAATTTTTGCCATCGACAATATGACTGATGCTGATTGGAGAAACCCATTGGTCCAATACCTAAATAATCCAGTCGGAGGAACTGATCGAAAGATTAAATACAGAGCTCTAAACTATGTGATATTAGGAAATGATTTATTTAAGAAAACAACTGAAGGTGTATTGTTGAAATGCTTAAGTGAAGCTGAAGCATATTTGGTTGTGTCAGAGGTTCATAGTGGTATTTGTGGAGCTCATCAGTCAGGCCATAAGATGAAATGGCTGTTGTTTAGACAAGGTTTATATTGGCCGACAATGCTAAAAGACTGTATTGAATATGCAAGAGGATGCCAAGAGTGCCAGAAATTTTCAGGCATTCAACATGTTCCAGCCATTGAATTGCATGCCATTGTCAAACCTTGGCCTTTTAGAGGATGGGCTTTGGATTTAATAGGAGAAATCAAACCTGCATCTTCTAAGCAACAAAGATTCATTTTAGTAGTAATAGATTATTTTACTAAATGGATAGAGGCAATCCCACTAGTTAATGCTGATCAAGAAGCAGTGATTAGTTTCATACAAAAACACATTATCTACAGATATGGGATTCCAGAAACTATTACTACTGATCAAGGATCAGTTTTTGTTGGTCGAAATATGCAAGCTTTTGCAGCAGAGACAGGATTTAAATTGCTAACATCCACTCCATATTACGCTCAGGCCAATGGTCAGGTCGAAGCTGCTAATAAAGTTATTATAAATTTGATAAAGAAGCATGTGGGGAAAAAGCCAAGAAATTGGCATCAAACGCTCGACCAAATCCTTTGGGCTTGTCGGACGTCACCAAAGGAAGCAATAAAGACTACCCCATTTCGTTTGACATTTGGGCATGATGCTGTATTGCCTGCAGAAATTCACCTACAGTCGATAAGAATTCAACGACAAAACAGTCTCTCGTCTGACGAATACTGGAATATGATGTTAGATGAATTAGTAGAATTAGACGAAGAAAGTCTAATAGCGTTGGATAGGTTAATAAGACAAAAGGAAAAAGTAGCGAAGGCTTACAACAAGAAAGTCAAAGAGAAGACATTCATGGTAGGTAATTATGTATGGAAAGTTATTCTGCCCATGGATCAAAGGAATAAGTTATTGGGTCAATGGTACCCAAGTTGGGAAGGACCGTTTAAAATTTTGCAAGTGTTTTCAAACAATGCATATGAAATTGAAGAACTGAATTCAGATGGTCAAATCTTGAGGATACATGGTAAATATTTGAAAAAATATAAACCTACACTTCAAGAAATACGCATAATAGACCGAAGCTGAAATATTAGATTAAAGATGGCTATAAAAGTAGCCAACTATTACAAAAATAGTCATAAATAAGTGGAGCGGTCGAAGAATACAATAAAAAAAAAACAAAGTCACTAAAATATCCAATATTAGTTAACCCTTCGGTCGATGTCTTTCAAGGATAGTAGAGGCAGACTTTCGGCTTCGAACATATCCATACGTCCAGTTTTGCGCATTTTCCTCACCACACCTTGCTTGAGGAATAGGTAGGATAAGAATCTTCCATAAGGAAGACAAGTCACCATTCCTTGACGAGAGGCAGTCAAAGAGACAGCTTCCACAAGTTGCTTAAAAATCAATAGAGGAAAGTTGATTTTCTTCCCCTCAAGGGCACAGGAAATGAATTCCAAGTCTTCCACCATGATGCTATTTTCATCATGGTTGCGTGGACGAAAGTTGCCCACCAAAAGTTGCTGCCAAATTTTGATTACTTTGGCACAAAAGGGGTCATTGTCCATGAGATCCCTTAACATATTATAAGTGTTCAGGTTCAAAATATTGTCACCAAAAGTTTCACCGGTATTACTGCATTTCAACAAATCAGAGATTGTTGAGGGAGTGATGATGACATGAGCCCCCTGGAATGTTGGAGGTTATAGTAGTCCTCCCTTCTGGATCTATGCGCAAAGATGCAAACCTCCAAAATTC
This sequence comes from Vicia villosa, assembly GCF_029867415.1. Classification (NCBI taxonomy): domain Eukaryota; kingdom Viridiplantae; phylum Streptophyta; class Magnoliopsida; order Fabales; family Fabaceae; genus Vicia; species Vicia villosa. The sequence continues at coordinate 78,290,290 of NC_081183.1, forward strand.
AGTCAGCATGCAGGGATAGATGTTACCATCTAAAATTTCAGGATAAAACTCAAGTCGCTGACCAGCATAGAGAGCACGAACATTGATGTGGTTCGCATCAAACTCTTCCTCAGAAAGTTTAAATTCTTTCTTGATGCAGGATCTTATGTGGGCGTTTGTTAAAGGTTGTGCCATGGTTTGAAGACAAAGATTGAGGTATGAAAATGTTTAAGATGTTATGCGTAGGGAAATGCAAAAGGAAATGGAAGGAATGAGGCTATATATATAGAGAATATGTAGTTACTTCAGCAAGACAAACGTGTGAAAGGAAGTTAGAGAATCAAAGAGTCATATTAAATATCTTGGAAATTGACACAAGCAAGTTGGGAACAGGTAAACAGCCCACTACCTAGTGTTTAGGTAATAATTAGTGCCTGGGAAAATGTAATGTAATCATGGCGTAATGGGAATTAACAAAAGTCGAAACCCAAGAAAGAACTGAAACGCCATATTTTCTCTTTTCTAAAGTCAGTCAAAAGAAGTCGCTTGGGGGGCAATTTGTTACCCTAGGATTTCGACTTACCAATAAATGGGCAACTGGGGCTCAAAATTGGTAATTGGGCCTCAATTTGGTAGAAAGGCCCTAAATTGGTAATTGGGCCTCAATTAAATAACTACATTGCCATTTGGGTTGAAGTGGTTCGACTAAGTAATGCTTAGTAGTTGAAGCTGTTCGACTAGAAAGATTATCAGAGGCTTCAGCGTTCGATCAGAAGTATGCGAAGACTTAAGAATTTTGCTGCAGAAACTGAAGTGGAAGTCGAGAGGTATTAGAAGTTAAAAGGAGACGGTTTTCAGTAGTTACAAGAGACGCGTGGAGGCCTTATACATCGAAGATGCTGCATGTCGAAGACACGTGCCGGCTGATGACAGTCAACTGTTAGTAGTAGTTATCTTATTTTTACTATTTAAGCAAGTTCATTAGGAATAGTTTAGGGGTCCGCATTTTCTACATAAACACAAGTAAACTCAAATCTCTGTGCAAAAATGAGTAAAGAGTGCAACTTTGGAATGTACGTATGCGTACCAGTTTAATTAATGCAATCATTTTACGTTATATTTCATCTTTCAGTGAAGATTTACTGCTTTTTTATTGCTTTGATTTACTTTAAAGCCTTTAATTTCAGTGTTTACTTTTACTTTAAAGTTACTGTTGCATTCAATACAAACCAGATACACATAATATAACAAAATAAAGCAATTAGTCCTGGAGTATTCTAGTTGATTCCGCAAAAGTAACCTTTAAAAAGGAAACTAGCGCTTGTAAACACACCAACAAAAACAGAGCCTCTTTCGAGGGCTTGGCCAGATGCATGTCTAGGTCCTACTTCTCATGTTAAAGGATGATGTGAGAAAGCGATAAAGTGCAAGAAATAAAATGAAACGGAATCAATACCAAACAGATGATGATCCGTAAACTAAAGCGAAGAGAGCGAGTAAACTAGGATCCCGCGAGCGAGCTAGCAAAGCAAAAGCAAATAGTCAGCACACCGATTAGCCATGAAAGCACACAAAGGTCGACATGCGCGTCGAGCATAACCACAATACACCTGCAAGAGGACCAAGCAAACGAAACAAGCAGATATAAAGTAATAGAGACGTGTCTCCCAGAATGAGAACACATAGGGAATGAATGAAATCGTGTCCCGCAAGTAAAGCGGAACACTCATAGGATAAGCCTTGATCGATGACCGTCCAAAAGCCATGCACACTAGCACACAAGTTAGAGATAACAAACATCGCAATCGGAATTGCGTTATTGCATTATAAGCTAAGAAAAAATGAACAATTAACGCAAACACGAAATGGAAAACAAATGTCAAAGGGAAAACAAACATGAATAAACTAAAATCAAACAATATCAATCATCTCACGAAATAGCACATTTCGTAAGCTTTCCAACGATATAAAGAACAGACAAATCGGAGTTATGAGTCAAAAGATATGAAAGATTGAAGTTAGGAAGTGAAACAAGCAAAAAAACATAGCTATGCGTCGACCTGCTGACAGAATGCGTCGACCTGAACAGGGAATGCGTCGACCTACTGGGTCAGCGTGCGCATACCCGAGATAGGCAAGAAGGCTATGCGTTGACCTGCAGACAGCATGCGTCGACATACAAGAAACTATGCGTCGACCTACAGAATGCATGCGTCGACCTGAACAGGGCTTGCGTCGACCTACTGGGTCAGCATGCGCATACCCGAGGGTCACACGAAGGCAATAGGTCGACCTACTAGGGCCATAGGTCGACCTAAACAGGCAAAAATAGCAAAAAACCCAAATTCTCGCACGAGCAATCGAAATACAAACCACCACAAACGACCGTCAAGCGAGCAATGATAAAACACACATTTAAGGGCCAAAATCCTCCATTTTGTGCAGCAAAAGAGATTCAACTCAAACATGAAATTAAACACCAAGAGATATGCCAACAATCGACGTATCGGTGTCGCACCAAGAGCATGAATTAGCAAGTATGAGCATCGAAAGCAAGATCAAGCATTCACGATTAACCATGACTTCACATATCAATGAGTGCGTAATTTAAACACCTTGTTAACAAACATTTCATGCTTTGGCAAATGCAAACAATAGCAATGAGTCGACATGCGACATGCTACAAGACAAGAATAAGTATGATGCAAGGGATAAAGAGAGATTTCAACCGATTCCGGATTTGATCATTATCAACAAATAACAACAATTAAGGCTCAATAACCACAAGGCTCCGTGAATTCTCACTCAAAGATTTCAATTAAGCATTTCAACAAACACTTATCATGCAAAAAAAAAACTCAAAATCAAGCACAAATGCTTTAAACACTCAAATTATCGAACACTTAGCATGCGATTTCTTGAATCGTAAGCAACACGCATATATCATTGACGAAAATCCACCGGTAAATCTCGAATTCAATCAAATAAACAAGATCAACACAAATCAATCAATCAACAAACAATTATCATCATCAATTATCATAGATCCATCATCCACAATCAAAGAATCATCATAATCAATGTCGAATTAAGCAACCAAATCAATGATCTATTAAGGTTTGTAGTGAATTTACCGGATCGAACAAAGAGAATGTGATCGGATGAACACGAACGCGAACACGACGCGAACACGAACGAAATTCGAGAGATGTGAGGAGTAGAGTGGGGCGCAAGGTACTAGGAGAGGGAGAGAGATGCGCGATACTTCAATCGGAGGAGAAGATCTTGATTCGTGCTTCGATCTTCATTTGTTCTTGAGATTTGATCTTGAATTGATGAAGATTGATGAAGGTTTTATGAGTTTTTATGGTTTTGATCCAAGAAAATTGAGAGAGAATTGAGAGAAAGTGTTTTTGATCTTTTGGGTGAAGTGAAGTTATGAGAGTTCTTTTTTTTGATTTGTGAAGAGCAAAATGTTTATATATTGTCAACGCGAAATGTCCAAATTGCCCTCGGGGCGTCTTATTTTGGCTCGTTTTTAAGGAAACTCGGTTCGGCTCTGAATTTCGGAACGAAACCACTGCTACTGCGAAGATGACCAAATTTGTGACTCGTCCCCGCGAGAATCATCTCAATCCGATAAGCGATGAAGAAATTACGCGCGTTTGAATGACGAGAAACGTCGATTCACCTGGTGCGACTGTGCAAAATTTTGTGAATACCGCTCAAAGAACTCGATAAAACTCCATCTTCGGCTCAAAATATGAACAAGCATGTGTGACAAAGAATCAAAGCTAACGAAATTTATGAGAAAATGCCGCCGGAATGGACTTCATACGATAAAAATCGAAGAAGTTATAAATTTTCAAACTCGGTGCGACATACTCGAAAACACATTTTTTACCGAAAGATTACGGTGTTCATTAAAATGCTGGGAGTTTTCAGTGCATAATTGGCCTTCGGTCCGAACATATGAAATCTTGGTAATGATGGTACGGAGCTCCAGTTAAATGTTCAAGCGAATCTGACTAGCGGATTGTGAGATATGAATTTTCCGAGGCACGAAACCCTACATTCAGCACCATTTTCACTGAAATCTCAAGTATTTTGCAAATCTGACAACCTTCCTCAAAGAACTCGCTTCCGAGCCGAACACGAAAGTCGTAGATATCATCGAAACAGTCAGGCCAGCACGGGAATTCAGCTCATATCACTTCCAGAATAAGATTTGTGAATTTTCTCGTATTTCCACTGTTTGAACCATATTTCACACCGTATTTTCTTAAACCCACGGAAACTCTTTATTATTTTTCTTCAATTTTTGAATGACGAAATAAACGTCATTAAAAACTTATAGCTCAAATAAAGAGTGCAAATTTTGGGGTGCAACAGTGTTACTAATGCACCTGGTGTTTTCATGGAATATATGAACAGGATATTTCACCCGTATCTTGACAAGTTTGTGGTAGTGTTCATTGATGACATTCTAATTTACTCGAAGAGTGACGAAGAAAATGCAGAGCATTTAAGAGTAGTATTAGAGCTATTGAAGGAGAAGCTGTATGCGAAATTGTCTAAATGTGAATTCTGGTTGAAGGAAGTAAGTTTTCTTGGCCATGTAATTTTGAAGGATGGTATTACGGTGGATCCTACGAAGGTAGAAGCGGTATCTTAGTGGGAGACGCCAAAGAATGCTTCAGAGATTCGTAGTTTTCTTGGTCTGGCAGGTTACTATAGAAAGTTCATTGAGGGATTTTCGAAGTTGGCGTTGCCAATGACTAAGTTAACAAGGAAAGGACAAGTATTTGTATGGGATTCAGAATGTGAAAAGGGTTTTCAAGGATTGAATAAGAGATTGACAAGTGCTCCGATCTTAATTTTGCCTAATCCAGCGAAGACTTTCAATGTGTACTGTGATGCTTCACTGATGGGTTTAGGTGGTGTTTTGATGCAAGATAAACGGGTAGTGGCTTATGCTTGAAGACAGTTGAAAATTCATGAAAGGAATTATCCGACTCATGATTTGGAATTGGCGGTTATGGTATTTGTGTTGAAGCTGTGGAGACATTATCTTTATGGTTCTCGATTTGAGGTATTCAGCAATCATAAGAGTCTGAAGTATCTATTCGATCAGAAAGAGCTTAATATGAGGTAGAGAAGATGGTTAGAATTTTTGAAGGACTATGATTTCAGTTTGAATTACCATCCCGGTAAAGCAAATGTTGTTGCTGATGCATTGAGTAGGAAGTCCTTACATATATCTATGCTAATGGTGCAAGAATTGGATTTAATTAAGCAATTCCGAGATTTGAGTTTAGTATGTGAAATTACTTCTAATAGTGTTAAGTCGGGAATGCTGAGGTTGACTAATAGTATTCTTGAGGAAATTAGAAACGGACAGAATCTGACGTTGGCTTGGTAGATAAGTTGACATTGATTAACCAATGTCAAGGAGGTGAATTGCAAATTGACGCGAATGGCTTTATGAGGTTTGGAGACCGAGTGTGTGTACCCGATGTTGCTAAGATCAGAAAGAGTATTCTCGAAGAAGGACACCGAAGTGGATTGAGTATTCATCCTGGTGCTACCAAGATGTATCATGATTTGAAGAAGTTGTTTTGGTGGCCTGGAATGAAGATGGAAATTTCCGAGTTTGTTTATGCTTGCTTAATTTGTCAAAATTCGAAAATTGAGCATAAAAAACCTTCTGGATTGATGGAACCGTTATTTGTTCCGGATTGGAAGTGGGATGGAATTTCTATGGACTTTGTATCTGGTTTACCTAGGACGACCAAGAATTGTGATTCTATCTGGGTTATTGTGGACAGGTTGACGAAATCTGCTCACTTTATACCAATAAGAATGGATTATCCAATGGAGATGTTGGCTCAGTTGTATGTTAAGAAGATAGTGAGTTTGCATGGTGTTTTGGCTAGTATTGTTTCGGATAGAGACCCGAGGTTTACTTCTAAGTTCTGGACAGGATTGCAAGAAGCCTTAGGGACTAAGTTGAGGTTGAGTTCTGCTTATCATCCGCAGACAGATGGTCAGACGGAGAGAATGATTCAATCGTTAGAGGATTTGTTGCAAGCTTGTGTATTGGAGAAAGGTGGTGCTTGGGATACTTATTTACCTTTGATTGAGTTTACCTACAACAATAGTTATCATTCGAGTATTGGTATGTCTCCATTTGAGGCATTGTATGGTAGGAGGTGTAGGACACCGTTGTGTTGGTACGAATCTGGAGAAAGTGCGGTGGTTGGACCGGAGATTGTGCAACAAACTACAGAAAAGATCAAGATGATTCAGAAGAAGATGAGAGCTTCTCAGAGTCGTCAGAAAAGTTACCACGACAAAAGAAGAAAGGATATTGAATTTAAGGAAGGAGATCATGTATTCATGCGAGTTACTCCGATGACTGGCATTGGGAGAGCCTTGAAGTCGAAGAAGTTAACTCCGTGTTTCATTGATCCATTGCAGATTACTAAGAAAATTGGGAAGGTTGCTTATCAGATTGCTTTACCGCCGGCACTCGCTAATTTTCATGATGTATTCCATGTATCCCAGTTGAAGAAATACATTGCAGACCCGTCTCATGAGATTCAGATAGATGATATACAGGTGCGGGATAATCTGACTGTAGAGACATTACCTATGAGGATTGAAGATCGTAAAGTGAAGCAGTTGCGAGGAAAAGAGATAGCAACGGTGAAAGTGGTTTGGGGAGGACCATCCGGTGGAAAAGTTACATGGGAGTTAGAGAGCCAGATGAAGGACTCTTACCCAGAACTTTTCGTCTAAGGTATATTTTCGAGGACGAAAACTCTTTAAGTGGGGGAGAGTTGTAACACCCGTATTTTTAAATTATTAGATAAATTGAATTTTGGTTGATTATTTAATTAAAATTTAGTTTATGAATATTTTTGAAAATAATGGAGTAAATGAATAAGAAGAGAATATTGGACTTTTGGAGTGTGAGGTGTAATTAGTGGGTGTATGGAGTAAAAAGCTCTACACTTAGTCCTAATTATATTATCATTTTTATTATTGAGAAAAATAGAAATTAAGGGAGCAAGAGAAGGGTTGGGAGAAAAAGATTTTATCGTAGAAGTGAGAAGAGCAAAGGAAGGAGGAAGAACCCCAAAGTTCAAGGATCAATTCAAGAACCTCCATCAAGGTAAGGGGAAACTTTTCCTTTTAGTATCTCTTATGTGATATTAAGTGATAGGTAGATTGATGTATGGTTTGGTTCAATTAGATATTGGGATTGTTAGGTTAGGGTGTTATAATTTAGATTGAATTAATGATATTTGATGAACTATTAGTTAATAATGAGTTTAATTGATGTTGAATGGTGTATGATCGAATATATGATGATTGTAGGCTTGTACCTGATGTCTGGAACCAATTTGGGATGATGGATGTGTGAAATCGCAGGTCTGTTGCAGATCTGAGATTCTGAGAAATTGCACGTCCACTAAGCGGAGATAGGCTCGCTAAGCGGAGGATGTGTGTGTCGTTCAGGCTCGCTAAGTGGAGCTAGTCCGCTAAGCGGCGGTCCAAGGTAGTTCACTACTGGAAAGTGCGCTAGAGGGTCGCTCAGCGGACCCTGTTATACAAAATTTTGTCAAACTTTGAAAAATCATAACTTTTGAACCGTGTATCCTTTCTTAGTGCCGTTTTGGGCGTTGTAAAGGTAATTAAATGTTTTATATGATGAACGATGGATATGGGCGGTGGCCCGATTTTTTAAAAAAAACTCGATTTAATTACTTGGTGAGAATTAATCATTGTGTGCATACGAAATAGGTGTGACAATGTATTTGATGTGGTGATGAATTGGCTGTAATTATTATTATGATTGTGATGAATGCATGGCTATTTGAATGATGTTGAAAACATGTACATACTTATTCGGTGATGTGGTGTTGAGATGAGTTGTTCATCGTGATCGGTGATGTTTTTAAGTATGTTTTGTGTGTTCATTCATTCATATGCATTCGATGATGGATCCCGGTGATGTTTGGATCGATGGTGGACATAATTCCCATTGTGCGGAATTTGTGTCGGTGGGCCGTATCTCGATGAGGCGTAGATCGGTCAGGTGGATTAATTCCAGGTTTGTTGGTACCACATGCATAGTGTTAGTTGAGTCATATGCATTTTGTCATAAAATGATTGAATGGATTTCAGTGTTATGTGGTGTAATCTATTGTTGTATGAATTGATGAATAATAGTTGTGAATCTGAATATGTATGATTGGGTGAACGATATATTATGATGCTTGTTGCTTGTGAATTGCATAATATTTAATAATCGAGAATGAGATTCACCCTTACATGTTGTCATTTTCAGATTGAGGATAACGGCTTACGACTTGGTGAGGATTAGCTCATGAGTCAGTGTGTCTAGTTTAGCGTCAGGTGTCATGCTCTAACATTGTAACACTGGGGACGCGAGTTTTGATCGTTTATGTCTTATGACTTTATTGCTTTATTTTGAGTTTTGATGGATATAGTTTCGAAGGTGTTGGACTATTCCGTATAATTGTTTTTCCGCTGTGTTAACATGAGTTACTATGAGTTATGATGAAACTCCTTAGTGTTTGCATGACTATGACGTATGATGTTTGTTATAAAATTTGAAATTGTGACACCATTGTGTTAGACGCTTGGCTTACGTATCTAAAGGGGGGGTGAATAGATACTTTAGAATTTATTTCAGCTTTCTTAAAAAATTTGGCGAAAGCGTTTAGGAATCTACTTGCGTCTACTCCGAACCGCTACGGGAAGGATCAGATATGTTTTTAAACCACAAACTGATTATGATGTGAAGATGGAAGTACTATCTGAGAATCAACAAGTTATGCTACGATAAATCGTTTAAGTGTTTAACTTGGATAAGCTTGTTTCCAATGACTTTGATTTATGAAAGTAAGCAATATATCAAACACGTGGTGTATAATAATCAAATTGAATTGTGAATCAATGTGTGGTGACTTGTGATGTGTTTGCAGGATTTTATCACACAAGTTTAACATGTTGATTCGTTAATCAATTTGCGATTATAACCAGAAATAAGCACTACGTAATCGAAAAGATAAAAGCGATAAAGAACACAATATTTGTTCAGGCAGTTCGTCGATCGTCCTCGCTACGACTACATCTGCTCCTAATTCCAACCGGGAATTGGGATGTCTTTCATTATGATTGAAAAGAGTTTATATAAGAAGATAACAAAGCAATAACGATAAACCAAATATGTTGATTCTTTGTATCTTCTTCCCCTTAATCTTGAGCCAGATCAAGTATCTTCCAAGAGCTTGTCGTTGATTCCCTTTCTGCAGTGTTGTGAATTAATTGAACCCTTGTTCTTCAACTTCTACACTCAGCTGGATCGTTGATTAAGCCTCTTGATAAAAACCCCCAAAATTTACCAATCTTGGAGGACAAAATCCGTAGATTTTATTCACCAACAACCCCACAAATCTTCACCCACTGGGAACCTTCAAATCCTTTCCATGGACGTTATCAATCTTGATCATAAACCCTCACCACAAGAATTGTTATGTGTAATTGTGTTGGAGTTGAGAAGAAGATAGAAGATGAGAAGACTTTGTGTATCTTTCAGTTGTTGGTGTTGACTTCAATAATTAGCTGAAAATGATATATATAGGTGCTAGCAGAGTTGGCTGAAGGCAGACACATAATTTTGTAAATTTTGGCATGATAGGTCGACCTACTCGATGCTTGGGTTGACCTAAATGGAACAGATTCAACAGTTTGCTAATTGACTTCAGTTACGTCGACCTAATGGGATTCTGGGTCGACCTAAAATCAGCTGACTTTTGTTCTTTTGGTTTTCATCAGTTTTAGGTCGACCTAGGCAGTTGGTTGAGTCGACCTAAATGAAGTTGAAGTGATCCCTTTTTGCTTCCTTCAGTTTACGTCGACCTAGAGACAGAGTGGGCGACCTAACTGGACCAATTTTCTTCCACAAGATGGATGTAGTATTCTTGGTCGACCTAGGCTTGTGTTGAGTCGACCTAAGCTGTCCAAAAGTGCCAAAATATTCCTTTTCCTTTAATCATTCACTTGTTGCTTGATATTTGTTCTATGAAGATGTTTGCCATGAATCAAAAACTATTGTTGAGTGTATGCTTGCACTAACACCTTGTTCCATGTTACTCTGATATATTTATTTAAATTATCACGGGGTTTAGAAGAGTGTTACAGTAGGTGATTTTGAGTAGAGTGAAGGAATTGGAAAGGGATGAGAAGTATAGAGAGAAGTGGTGGGGGGAGATATCCCTTTATGGGCTAGCTGCATTTTAAGTTTGGATGCTGCGTGATCTGTTAGATACATCACGATAGTTATAATTGTATTTAATGCATTTACCATGTAGTTATAATTGTTGTAATTTATGATTATTTTGGATTAATAGTGGAGAGTAAGTCATGTTAATGGAATAAATGTTTCTTTATCGGCCTACCAAATAGAATAAAAAGTTGGCTATTACTAATGCCCACTATTAGTAATAGCCAACTTTTTATTCTATTTGGTAGGCCGATAAAGAAACATTTATTCCATTAACATGACTCACTCTCCACTATTAATCCAAAATAATCATAAATTACAACAATTATAACTACATGGTAAATGCATCTGTTCCGACAAACCCATAATCCGAATATTCTCAAGCAGTTTGCTATGGAGATCAACCTGAGGAATCCGACATCATCAGGGGGAATAGGAGAATCAAAGGGCGTGAATCCGGGTAACAATTTCTCGGATTTTACAGAGAAGCTTGATGAAATGGAACTGGTATCGCGGTCCAGAAAGCAAGGAAAGAAGGAGACTATCTCTCGGATTCAATGATCATAAGTTCTCTTAATATCAGAGGAGGAGGAAGCAGTGCTAAGAGGAGGAGGATTCATCACTTGATTTTGAAAGGTAAACCCGACATCTTTCTCATTCAAGAATCTAAACTGGCTTCTGTTTCAGATAGTATAGCCTATAGTTTTTGGAGGAATAAGGATATTGGGTACTCTTTTTTGCCGTCTGATGGAGCATCCGGTGGCTTGATTTCGTTGTGGAACTCTGATAGTATTAAGGTTCTGTGTAGTTTCTGTGGGGAAGGTTATTTGGGTTTGAAAGTTGTTTGGAAGGAGGAGTATTATTATATCGCAAATGTGTATTCTTCGTGTCATAGAGGGGAGAAGAGGGTGTTATGGAGGAAGCTGCTTGACTTAAAATCCAGATTCACAGATGGAGAGTGGGTGATAGCGGGAGACTTTAATGCTGTAAAGAATATGAACGAGGGGAAGGGAGGTTCCGGGAGGTATAGAGCTAGAGAAGCGAGGGAGTTTTCGGACTTTATTTCTTTGAGTAATTTAATTGATGTCCCTAATAAAGGTAAAAAGTTCACTTGGTTTGGAGGGGATGGGAAGGCGAGAAGTAGGATAGATAGATTTCTTGTGGCGGACAATATTGTAATCAAATGGGGTATTGTTGGCCAATTGGTGGGTGATCGGGATGTGTCGGACCATTGTCCGATTTGGTTGATTGGTAATAAATCGAATTGGGGTCCAAAACCTTTTAAGGATAACGGAGAATGGTTTTCAAACAAGGAATTCTTACTGTTTGTGAAGAAAAGGTGGAAAGAAATTGTTGTTGAAGGAAGAGGTGACTTCGTCCTTAAAGAGAAGTTGAAATTGCTAAAGGAGAGTCTTAAGTGGTGGAATATGAAAGTGTTTGGTAAATTCGACTTGGCGGTGGAGGAAGGGGTGCGTATTATGAATGAGGGAGATGAGATGGTGGTTGATGTGGATGGTGAGGAGATTGTTGTGGGGGAGGATGGCTTGAGTAGAAAACGTAGAGCTCAAAGTATTTTTGGTTAAATCTAAAAATCAAGGAGAATATGTTGATACAAAAGTCGAGATTAAAATGGTTGAATGACGGAGATTCTAATATTAGGTACTTTCACAATGTCATGAATTCGAGGAGGATTCGTAATCATATTGGCTTCATTGTCACTGATAGAGGAGTAGTAGAATCGGTGGAGGAGGTGAAGAAGGAGACAAAATTGTATTTTGAGGAGAAATTCTCAGAGGCTATGGGAGGGAGACCGATTTTAGAGGACATTTCCTTCTCAAAGCTCAATCGGGTAGAGAGAGATGGTCTTGAATATCCTTTTTCGGAAGAAGAGATAAAGGAGGCAATTTGGAGTTGTGATGGAGCTAGAAGTCCGGGTCCGGATGGGTATTCTTTTATGTTTATCAAGAAATGTTGGCACTTTATGAAGGCGGACTTTATTAATTGTCTATCTTGTTTTCATCGGGAGGCCTTGCTTTCAAAGGCGATCACTTCTTCTTTTCTTACTCTCATTCCAAAAAATTCCAATCCTTTGGGTCTTAATGAATATAGACCTATTTGCCTTGTTGGTTGCATTTACAAAGTCATTTCCAAAATTTTGGCGTCTAGATTGAAGAAAGTGCTTAGCTCGGTTGTGTCTGAATGCCAAAGTGCTTTTGTGCCGGAAAGACAATTATTGGATGGGGTCTTAGTTGCTAATGAAGTTATTGATTTGGCTAGGAAGGATGGCTTAGGGTGTTTACTCTTTAAAGTAGACTTTGAGAAAGCCTATGATAATGTTAGTTGGGATTTTTTAAGATTTATGTTGAGAAAAATGGGTTTCGGTGCCAAATGGCTAAAGTGGATGGAGGCTTTGATTTTTGAGAGTAAAATGTCGGTTCTTGTCAATGGAAGTCCAACCGCCGAATTTGTTGTCAAGAAGGGATTGAGACAAGGGGACCCTGTATCTCCTTTTCTTTTTGTGATAGTAGCGGAAGGTTTGAAGGGAATGGTTACGAAGGCGGTGGAGTTAGGAGAGTATGTCGGTTTCAATGTTAGAAGAAAGTGTAGTGTGGAGTTACTTCAATTTGCGGATGACACCCTTTTGGTAGGCGAGGGAAATTGGAAGCAACTTTGGGTTATAAAGGCTATTCTTAGAGGATTCGAACTAGTGTCGGGTCTTGGTATCAACTATCACAAAAGCAAACTTATAGGGGTGAACCTTGGTGACTCGTTTATGGAATGTGCTTCTATATTTTTATCTTGTGGTAGGGAGGATAGCTCTTTCACTTTTCTTGGTATTCCAATAGGTTTCAATCCTAGAAGGATTTCCTCATGGAACTTTATCTTGGAGAAAATTAAAAAGAGGCTATCGGATTGGAAAAATAGGACTCTCTCCTTTGGTGGTAGATTAACGCTCCTTAAGTCGGTTCTTTGTAGTTTATCCATTTTTTGGATGTCTTTCTATAAAATTCCTAAGAAAGTGCAAATTGGAATTACGAAGATGGAAAGTAATTTTCTTTGGGGAGGCGTGGGGGAAAAGAGGAAAGTTCATTGGGTTAATTAGAAGACTATTTGCTTACCGGTTGAGAAAGGTGGTCTTGGTATTAGAAGGATAAAAGACTTCAATATAGCGCTTCTAAACAAATGGCGGTGGAGGATTTTTTCGGGTTCGGAAGCTCTTTGGTATAAGGTCTTGAAAGCAAGATATGGTGATATTAATGTTAAAGCGGCTTCGTGTGTGAGCTCTATTAACGGTAAAGATTCGCATTCTAAGTGGTGGGCGGACATTCTTTCGTTGGGTAAATCTTATGTGGAGGATTTTTTCATGGACAATTGCAAGTTTGTCTTAGGCGACGGTTATAATATATCATTTTGGCATTCCAAGTGGATAGGCACTAGGAGCTTGAGGGAGTTGTTTCCGGAGGAGTATGCTTGTTCGAACTTGAAGTTTGTGTCGGTAGCGGGGATGGGAGGGTGGAATTCGAATGGGTGGGCGTGGGACAGATTTGGTCTGGACGCTGCTGGAAGTGTTGGGGCGGACAACATGGTGCAGAAAATCTCGGAAATGCTGCAGCATGTGCAGCCGGTTTCGGAAGCAAGGGATGGCGTGATTTGGTTGGCGGATCCGGATTTCTCTTTCACGGTACGTAGTTGTTATGATTTGTTTAATTTCTACCATCTTCCGCGAGGACCGGATCTTCAACTTGTTAGTGTTTTCTCCCTCATTTGGAAATTGATGATCCCTATTAAAATCAAGTTCTTTGGATGGAGGTGTTTGCTTGATAGGTTACCAACTAGGGACTTACTCTTGTATAGAGGAATTTCCATCTCTTCACCTAATGTCTGTGTTTTTTGTGAGATGGAGAAGGAGTCATTGTCCCATTTTATTTTTTCTTGCCGTATATCTCGCTTGGTTTGGAAAGAAATAGCTTCGTGGATTGGATTTTCCGAGTTTCTTTTTGTGGATGTTTGGAGTAGTTTTTATGATTGGCATTCCTTTTGTAAAAATAGGAAAGTGAAACCGGGAAGGGAAGGAATTTTTTGGGCTGCAATATGTTGATCTTTGTGGAAGGTAAGAAACGGCAAAATTTTTCGGAATGATCCGTGGAGCGTTCCCAACATCCTTTGGAGCATCAAAGAGCTTATATGGAGATGGTCCTTCATTGGGAAAATTACCCGAACCAATTACAATTTCTATGAGTTTCTCAATAATCCTTTATTGTATTTTTCATAGGATGTATTTGGTGAGTAATTTTCTTCGGGGTTGTTGTTTTGTACTCCGTCTTTTGTAATCGTGTTGGTTTAGAACTTTTGGTTCTATTAATGAAATCTTGATTACAAAAATAAGAGATAACATTAAGTCTTGCCTTGATGTTGATGACTTGATGTTCAACATGATTTTTCAGGTGTGTATAATATATGTTTCAACATGATATAGCTGACACGATTCGACCTGCTGATGTTGGGCTTAAGGAGGAAGCTGCAGATGATGATCGAGCGCTTGGATTTTTCGGTGTTAACCAACAGAGTAGAATAGCTCGATGGGCTAAGCCAATAACATACATCGACATTCATGAATCTAATAGTTTTACGGTGAGCTTTAGCAGTTTTTTAGTACTTTTGCATGTACAACAATAAGATCATTATTCATGAGCTAAGTGTTGCATGTAAAAGCGAGCTACTCATAAGTTGTTAGAAAATAATATGTTTCCGGGCTTAGATTGTTTTTCCACCGTAAGTTATATAATCCACCATGGTGACCATTAATAATCTCTTCGTCGGCACTATGATAATCAGTTTGTACGGTTTGTATTAAGACTATATGGCATCAGTATACCGCCTCTATTAAGATGCAAGCTTCATGTCTATGCTTGTGTATGTTCATTTATTATTTTTGTATTTCACCTAATTGAAGATGTGTCGTGTCAGTCAAATATAAGAATTTTTTCTTACGTGCTAGTTGCCATTTTTGAAACTACTAATTAGTCTCTCTTCTTTAATTATTAGAGGATAAAACTTGCTGGGTATGATAAGAGTAATGATATAATGCAAGTTACTCACCTCAAGGCTTGGAATTTGTATGTACTTAGTTTAAGTGGCTCATATATACTGAGATTGGGTTTGACTTTTGGTCTATTCAGATATCAGAATTACGTTTCCGAGAAGTCATCAAAGTATTTACTAGATACTATCAAACCTGTAAGTCATCTACCTTCTCTTTGGAATTTTTTGTATAGCGATTCCACTTTGATATTGACAAGGGATACAAATAATCCACAATTATTTTGCCGACAATTTATGTTTCATGTGTATACTATAGCGTGTCATTTAGTTTATGTTTTCATTTTAGAACTTTTGATACTGGCAGAAGCTTATTTTATCTGGCAATGATCACGATCAATGCACATCACTCATCAATCTAAATATGGGCCTGTAAAGGAAGTAAGGACCTGATTTTTCTCATCTGAACAGTCTTGTTCATTGTTTGACTTTGAACACTTTAACTGACAGTAGCATGCAACACACTCTAGGTACTATAAGTTGGCAACAAGGAAATTGGTGGAAGAAATAGTGATCAGTATATAATTTATAGGTAGCCAGTTTTTTAATATTGTTCTGCATCATAGGTTAGATTAGTATAGTGAGTTTTAATCTATGATTAGTGTATATTAAAAATTAAATAGGATTAAAAAAAGTTAAATGTTCTGATTCCTATTTGAAAGAGTTGAAGTGTTGAACTAGAAAGAATAAAACAGAACAATTGACTTGTTCTGTTTATCCACATGTTTTATGTTTATCTAGGATACTGCTGTTGACAGTTGTGTAGTTGGACACTTAAGTGTGAAGTGATGAAATTTAATATTAGTTAACAATATGAATTGAGGATAATAAAGTCTAAAGATGCATATAATCAAGTATCTTAAGGAGGGTAATTTGGCAGTCTAAAGTGAACAATTAATTTGTATTCTTCCTTGCTAATCTTTGACTCCATTAACCTGTTAACAAAAAGACACTCGCCACTCAACTTCAATACTGTATGATAGTCCCTTCATCACTATGTTCTAAAATGGTACCTATGAATCATAATCTATAATGGTTCTTCATTGTTTTTGTGGTTGGGAACTTGAGTGTCTTTAAAATTGTTGTTGACATGATTGACTTTGCTGAAAAATTGACTGTCTCTAGCATGAATTTGGAGTGAAAATGAAAGGGTTGTTAGGAAAAGGAAAGAGAGAAATTTAGAGATGGGAACCATGGATGATACTGAAAGAGAATTGTGATTTAGATTTTAGAGTGATATCTTTATATAGATGCCTTTTCTCTCTCTTTTTATTTTTTTTATTATTTACCCCCTTTCAAAATTTTCTACTTAATAGGTGCAAATGGGAGGAGAAACTTTTACCGACTAAAATGGTCCCTTCATTTGCTTTTTTTTAAAGATTTGTTGTGATGGATTTTTTATAAATTAGAAATTTTATATTGAATAAGAAAAATTAGATAACAGAGTAGAAATCATACATTTGAAATTGATGCTGTCTGAGTTGGATTTGGGTACCGGTTCTTGAACCGGTTCATCAAGATGCGGTGTTTCTGTTTTCTTAATATGAATTATTGTACCTTTGTTACTCTAGAGCTTCATGTTTAGATTCACTTACCATATAATAGTATTTTTCAGTTTGTGATATGAGTTTATAATTATCTACTTGTTTGTTTTACCAGGCTGTAATTAAACAGTTCAGCGGTAGCGGTTACAAGAGCTCGGATGTTGTGATCATTGATGAGGTTGAAATGCCGAGACATCAACATATGGACAAGTTGTACAGGTCTACCCGTGCCGGCAGGGTATACATTTTCTGTTCTTTTCTAGGTTAATCATTAGCTTGCTATATGCTATTAGTATATTGACATGCTCAAAACTATTATCATATTCAGGATTTCTAAAAAGAGATTGTTAAAGCAGCGAAAACATTTACAGCTATAGGTTATAAGAATATTGAAACAGGTGAAAAATTAGTTTTTGTATTTTTTCCTGCGAATTCTGTTTACTCAGATAAGTTATGATAGCATGTGTTGGAATTAGAACCAGTGTATAATTTTGTTTATTCACTAGTGATTTGTGAGTAAATCTTCATAAACGATAGCTATGGTAGATGTAACATCCCGATTTTTATTAATATTTTTATTAATTATATTAGTAATTATATTATTTGGTGTTTTTAATAATTATTTGCTTAATTTAGTCATTTCTGTTTTCCTGCGAATTCTGTTTACTCAGATAAGTTATGATAGCATGTGTTGGAATTAGAACCAGTGTATAATTTTGTTTATTCACTAGTGATTTGTGAGTAAATCTTCATAAACGATAGCTATGGTAGATGTAACATCCCGATTTTTATTAATATTTTTATTAATTATATTAGTAATTATATTATTTGGTGTTTTTAATAATTATTTGCTTAATTTAGTCATTTCTGATGTTTATTGAAATTTTTGCGTTTTTGGGCGATTTAGTCGGTATTAGTCCGGGATAGCGGATCAATATTTAATCGAAAATTTTAATATTTTTAGTATTAGAAATATTAATGAGTTAATATTTAGCGTTTTGGGAATTTTTCGAGTAATTAAGATTAGACCGGAAATATGAGACATTGAGTTATTCGAGGATTTTATCCGTATTTATTTTATTATATTATTTTATTTTACTTAGTGTGTTAAATAAAAATTTAATTGTTATGAGATATACTAATTAATTGAATTAATTAACTTTGTGTGTATTGGTGTTTATTTAATTTATTGAACTAAATAGAGATATTAAAAGGTTATATATAATTGGACCTATTTATTAGAGTTAGAAGTAAACAAGGGGTGTTATTTTTAAGCCTAATATGGCATAAGATAGTAAATATGGGAGAGAGTAGTCATAACATTTCATTTTCATTTACTGAATTTTTGGAGAAGAGAATAGAAGGAGAGGAGAAGAGAAGAGGAGAAGAATAAGAACACAAGCTAGGGTTTGGAGAATCAAAGAGGTAAGGGAGAATCCTTATTATTATGGGTTAGTATGATTGGGTCAATGAGTAGATTAACATGATTTAGGGATTTTGTTCTTCTAATTTAGGTTTTTGACATTGTTAGATTTTGTTGAGAATCCATAAAAAAAATTGATGTTGAAAATATGTTTTAATGTTAATAATTGGTATATTGGTGAAATTGAGAAATGATTGAAAATCACAAAGTGGCATATGTGTAAAGACACTCTTATATGAGATTTTAGCGCATTGTGTACAGATAGTTCTGCGATGCTGGTGATAGTCATATTGTGCATGTGCAGTCCGCAACTAAAATTCTTGTGATATAATGTTATTGATTGAGTAATTGTGAAATTGTTAAAAGATGATGATTTATAGTCTCATGACATACCTGTTAACTATTAAATAAATAGAAAGGTGATACATGATTACACTAAAATTACATCATGTTGCTTTAGTTCCTGTGTGATTGAAAAGATAAATAAAATTAAAATAGCCGCATACGTTTTAGAATTTGATGCACCTAATGTGATCATTGTTGTTGTGTCGTGAGCCTGTGTTTACTAATACATATATATACTATTTCAATGGTATAATTAATAATAATAAATTATTAGTATTATTTTAATTAAATAGTATTATTTGTAATAATTTTAGAACTTTTAAAGTTAGAGATAAAAAAAATTAGATTAACGAGTTAATTTAAGTTAGTTTCAATTCCGATAGAGTTACCGATGGAGTTGTTAGAGTTGTCAACAAAGTTGTTGGAGTTGTTTTGAGTTATTACGAGTCATATTTTAATAGTTTCGCGTAATTTTGACATTTTTAGAGTTGTCAGTGTATGGTGTCGGTGTTTGTTTTTTTTTTAAAACTTTACAAATTCATAACTTTCAAACCGTGAATCCGTTTTGAGTACCGTTCGAAGCGTTAGAAAGCTAGCGTGACATTCTTTTCAATAAAAATAGTTTTATTGGCAGTAGGTGATATTAATTGATGATTAATAGTTGTATTAATTGCATTGAGCCGATTTGATTGAATTATGTTCGGACTTGGATCAATTATTCGGTTTATTGGTAAATTGCGGCACTTGTGAAATGAACCGAATTTGTATTTTGGCTTGAATATTTATATTGAGAATAAAATATTGCTATGCCAATTATGTCGTTTTGCGAGTGTTATCTATGGGTAGCCGTATGGCGTGAATCCTAGTGATTAGATGATGTTTGAGAAAACGTGTGTTCATCTATATTTTGGAAAATATGAATTAACATGAGATAGTATGATTTACTAGTGTTAATTGTATTTGTGAATCATAATTGAATATTGTTTCTATTATGCGGATTGATATCAATGTGTTGTGAATGTGGTGTACAATTTGATATATAATTCATAGAGTTGGATTATTGTTGGTATGCGGTAAGTTAAGATTGATGAGATAATCTTAATTGCATAGTTGGTTGATAATTGTACATTCATTCATGGCATAGTCGGCTTCATTGTGGAAGCGGTGAAACTGTGGGTTCACATGGTGATAGACGGTGATCCTTGATTGGAAATAGACGTAGCAGACGTTAATCCTTGATATGGATTAGGCGTAGTGGCTTTGATCTTGTCCGGATCGGAAGGGTGGCTTGGATTCTAGATATTGAATCGGAAAGCGGTAAAACTTTGGGTTCATATTGCGGTACCACATGCATAGTGTCACATATCTTGCATTGAGTCACATTAGAGTTATGTGATAATTGAATATGTGAAATTGATGTAGTTTTGATATGTGTATGAGTTTGGTAATTTAAATGGGTGATGATTGGATACATACTTGGTTAAATGCGGGAATATGTGATAATTATGGTTATGTGCATAGTTGGAAATATAGTATTGAAATTGGAATATCATACCCTTTATACTTGTTGAATGCTTAATATATGTGAATATATGGATTAGTATTATTTTACATGATTAGGCAAGGTGTGATAAATTCCTATAATTGTTGATTTTAACCATTGTATCTCATTATACTTTCTTCATAATGATTTGTATTCTCACCCTTCTGTTTTAATGTTACCCTCATTTGGCGACATGCAGGTTCTAGCGTTTAGTAGCTCGTGCGTGATCTAGCCGAAGTTTTCTTCCGTGTTTGTTGAAGATTAGGTAGTGAGTTGATGCTCTGGTCATGTAACACTAGGTAGACTAGTCGTTTTGAACTCATGTTTCTATTCGGTTATGTATTTTGTTTGATTTGAGAACTTGTTATTTTGCTACTTGCTGTTTGAGAGGCTTTTAAGTCAAATATTCCGAATTATGTTTTAATTTATGTTGAGATGATTATCGAGACTTGATCATGGTATGGGACATGAATCATTTTATGAAATACATGAGTATTTAGTATTTTCCGCTGTAAATGCATATTCTGGATAAACTATAATTAATTGAGAAATGTTATTTGAAATGATCAGGTGTATTGTATATTGTAAATGAATGTTGTCGGTTTTTAAAAGCTTTTATTTTTTTGAAAACGTCGATGTGACGCCCTTTTGATTATATGCACGCTTACTCTATGATGATATGCTTATTTATTTTGGGGAATAAAAGGGGTGTTACAGTAGACAGGCACAGAACTTTATGTGAAGTGTTGTAGATATGGAGCAGAGAACAATAGCGATAACATATTGGCTAAGGCTGCGACAGTTTATGGCGATGCTCGCAAACATGTGGAAAAGGAGTACGAAGTGGACCGGTGTTAATCATGGTTTTGGAAAAGGATAATGCTATTGCTGATTGGCATGCTTTAATGGGCCCTACCAATGCAAGCAAGGCCAAGATTACTCACCCTCATAGGTTATACATGTTTACTAATCAAACTATTTGTGTTTGCTTAATCAATTTCTCCATGACTTACTTATTTATTAATTTGAACAACATTGGAGCAAAATGTGGATTAGATACTGGAAAAAATTGTGTTCATGATTCAAACTCTACCAAATCTGCACAAAGAGAATTACTGTTTTTCTTCAAAGAGCTCACAGCAGGTGAATAATTTTACTAGAGAATTCTTCTTAGAAAAAGGGAATATACTATTCTTAACATATAGTCAAGAATGATGTATTTGTAATAATTGTAACCACAGATTGATGTATTTTGTTGTATACTGCTAGGGGGAGCATCTAAAGTTAGATTTATTTTTTTTATTTTAAAAATATATTACCTGCGGATTTACCTGCGCATTATAGTTTCCTGCGAACTTACCTGCGGATATTTTCTACGGATTTTGCTGCGGATTTATCTGCGGAACTTCCTGCCGAAAATATTACCCACGAAGGTTTTAGCAGGGGACGAAAAACCACAGCAAAAACCGCAACAAACGTGTTTCCTGCGGAAATTTAGCTTAAATCCGCAGAAAAATAGAGTATTTTTAGTAGTGTTTATAGGTATGATCTATAGGATAATAGAGTATTTCTAATGGTTGATTTTATTAAGTATTTATCGGATGTGAAGTTATTAAACGAATGTAATTTGATCCCATATATATATATATATATATATATATATATATATATATATATATATATATATATATATATATATAGGGGACGACTCAAGTGAGAACACTTGGTTATTATGAGAAATGAGAACAATGAATCACGACCATTAAATTTTGATTTTGTTGATTTTAATGGACTAGATTGGTTTCTCTTTCTATCTTGATTTAAAATAAATACTAAGGATCATAGAAAGAGAAACCAATCTAGTCCATTAAAATCAACAAAATCAAAATTTAATGGTCGTGATTCATTATTTTCATTTCTCATAATAACCAAGTGTTCTCACTTGAGTCGTCCCATATATATATATATAGGGGACGACTCAGGTGAGAACACTTGGTTATTATGAGAAATGAGAACAATGAATCACGACCATTAAATTTTGATTTTGTTGATTTTAATGGACTGGATTGGTTTCTCTTTCTATGTTGATTTAAAATAAATATTAAGGATTCTAGAAAGAGAAACCAATCAAATCCATTAAAATCAACAAAATCAAAATTTAATGGTCGTGATTCACTGTTCTCATTTCTCATAATAACCAAGTGTTCTCACCTGAGTCGTCCCCTATATATATATATATATATATATATATATATATATATATATATATATATATATATATATATATATATATATATATATATATATATATATATATATGAGGAGGGATCAAATTACACCCAAAGAGTTACACCACGAGTTACACTCGTTCAATAACTACATCTCGAATTAATATTTTTTAAATTTAACCGTTGGATTGAAAAATAATATCATATAGATCATACCTATAAAGTTTGAGCTTAATCTATAATGATTTATTATGTCATTGAATTACATCAAAATTAACGTTATATGAAAGCTCATTTTAACGTTAATCTTTGGATATCTTGATGATATAGTAAATCATTACAGATTAAGCTCAAACTTTATAGGTATGATCTATATGATATTATGTTTCAATCGAACGGTTGAATTTAAAAAATATTAATTCGAAATGTGGTTATTGAACGAGTGTAACTCGTGGTGTAACTCTTCGGGTGTAATTTAATCCCTCCTCATATATATATATATATATATATATATATATATATATATATATATATATATATATATATATATATATATATATATATATATATATATATATATATATATATATATATATATATATATATATATATATATATATATATATATATATATATATATATATGAAAAAATGGGTTATTGAGGAAAAGTTCAACTTCAATATGAGTAAATGAAAGAATACTATTATTAAGCAAATAAAAGAATCTTACATGATATGGAGAACTAATGATCATGTTTGGCTTTGTTGTATCCAAATAACATGAAATCGACGGTGTCGGCAGCCTATTATATTTATATGTTATGTGTTTTAGAATTACCGAACTGATTCATTTTGTCTCTTCCAAAGTTTGTTGTCACCACAACATTAGAAACAATAATTTATCCATTATTGTCTTTTTACTCTATTTAGTGGACTTGTCCCCTAACAAATACATGTTCAGGCTATTGCTGTCAAGCTCTCCTCCACATCAATACTACTATACAGTGAGAAATTAGAATAATAGATATCGTGATTAGTTTCGTGACTAGATCTCGTGATTTATAAGATATTCATATCTATCTTTTAAGGTAAATACTTTAGTCTTTAAGTTAATAATTTTATTTTGTTTTTATCATTCTTCTTTTTCCAGATAAATGTTTATTTTAAAATAAATATCATTCCTAATTTTCAACATAATTACGATTACATTGAATTATAATTTGGTGACCCTATTTTAATTCACACAGTTTTGTTTTTTCATTAATTTTCTTGCCACAAATTTTTAATTGTATTTTTTTACAAATGACATATTATGAAAAAATGAGCATAATATCCATTTTAAATGCAAAAATATAAAAAATTAACTAAAACAAATTAATTTTAAAATAAAGAAATTGATTTCATAAATCAAGCAAAATAGAGATTCTAAAATTATAATTGAACCTAATAATTATTATTTTTTCTACTTGTATTATTTAATTATTATTGTGTTTATACATTCAACGTATCAACAAAATTAATTTCATAGTGTATTTTTTAAACAACTTTACTGTATTTTTTAATTATTAAATGATACTTATTACAAATAAATATAATTCATATTTTTCAATATAGTAAAGATTATGATTTTTCTACATGTAATATTTAATGATATGGAGGGGACATTGTTGGAATTCAAGTATGGGTACTAAAGCTCCACATCGGCTAAAAATGTAAGAAATGTTAGATTTATAAAAAAGGTGACTACTACTCTCACTGCTTTGAGGTTTTTGATGGATATGTGACATCAAAGTCTATTGAATCCATAACTTTGTTTCATTGACACTTCCAGACCTCACTCCCCAGATTTGCTAACAATTAATTGATGTTAGAGTTTTTGGTTTGATATGGTTTTAAAGTTCTTAGTATGCTTGGTGGTTGCAGCTTTGTTTGATCTTGTACCTCAAAAAAGAAATGTGGTGTTGTGAAAGAAGTTCTTGAGCTGCAGTCACAGGTTCCGTTATACAGTTTGGGTTAGAGAAAATTGATGGAAGAATTATTTTTTACTTGTGAAAAGTTCAAATCAAAAACTTGTTGATGTAAGTACAAGCCTATACTCACCAAGGAGTTTTCGATTCATGGCAAACATCATAAGTGAGCAAACACAAAAGCACAAGTGGATGACTCAAGGAAAATCAAGTTTTGGCTATCTAAGACAATGTAGGTCGACCTACCATGTGTCAAGGTCAACCTATAAAGCTCAAATTACTCAACATATAGTTTTGCATCAACTAGGCCGACCCAGTGCATCATTTGGTCGACTCAAATTAAGGCAAACAAAGAAGATACAAACATGCCACTGTTAGGTCGACCCACTCACCTTCCTAGGTCGACCTAAACTAAAGGAATTTACACATGTCACTGTTAGGTCGACCTACCCACACTCCCAGGTCGACCTAAACTGAAGAAAAGTCCCAAGAACGCATTTCAACTGACTTTAGGTCGACCGAACTGGCAACAACTGACTTTAGGTCGACCTAAACCTTCAACAGGCCAACCTAACAGGTCAACCTAACTGGGAACAATTTCAACTCAACTAAAACTGCTTCTGTTAGGTCGACCTAATCAATAAAACAGGTCAACCTATCTTCTCAAAAAGGCCAAAATTGTTTGTTTGCTCTGTATCAATACACCAGCTCCCATATATATTATTTCATGTCATTTATTGCAAATTAACACCAACAACTGAAAGAGACACAAAGGCTTCTCATCTTCGATCTTCTTCTCAACTCCAACACAACTACACACAATCATTTTTGTGTTGAGGGTTTGCAATCAAGATCGATAACGTCCATGGAACGGAATTGAAGATTCCTAGTGGGTGAAGATTTGTGGGGTTTTTGGTGAATAAAATCTGCGGGTTTTGTCCTCCAAGATTGGTGAATTTTGGAGGTTTTTATCAAGAGGCTTCATCAAGGATCCAACTGAGTGTGAAGATTGAAGAATAAGGGTTCAAGCAATTCAAGACACTGCAGAAAAGGGATCAAAGTGAAGCTCTTGGAAGACCTTGATCTGGCTCAAGATTAAGGGGAAAGAAGATTCAAAGGATCGACAAAATTGATTTATCGTTTATCGCTTTGTTATCTTCTTTGTATAAACTACTTTCAATAATATTGGAAGACTTCCCAATTCCCGTTTGGAATTGGGGGCAGATGTAGTCGTAGCGAGGACGATCGACGAACTGCCTGAACAAATATCGTGTTCTTATCGCTTTTATCTTTTCATTTACGTTTTGTTCGTATTTGGTTATAATTGCTAATTGATCAACGATTCAAGTGTTAAAATTGTGTATTAAGAACTTGCGTAAACATCACAATTCACCACACATTGAATCACAATCAATTTGGATATTATCACCAAGTGTTTGTCCTTTTGCTTCATCCATTATCAAAGCATTGCAAACAAAGTTTATCAAATTAGAAGTTAATCGTTTTTCATTAGAGCAACGAATTGATTTGATAACCTATTCTTTCATTGTTAATCCCAATTATTTTGTGGTTTTATCACATATACAACCTTTTCAATAGCGGTCCGGAATAGACGCGAGTCGATCCCGAACCGCTTTCGCTTAAGTTTGAAATAATTCCGAAAAACTCTGAGAGATCTATTCACCCCCCTCTAGATCCTTAAGCCTAGCGTCTAACAAGTGGCATCAAGAGCTCTGGTTTATTCCGTGCTACGTGAAACACTTATTGGAAAAATGGCTTCCGGACCTAAAGGGGCTCACAATAGAGCTTCAGTTTTCAACGGTGAAAACTATGGCTATTGGAAGGATTTTATGTGCGTTCATATCAATGCCATTGATAGGAACATCTGGGCAGCAATTGTCAATGGTCCCTTTCAGATTACCATGACAAATGCAGCTGGTGCCGTTGTTCCAAAACTAGAAAATACTTGGGGTGCTGAAGATGAAAAGAGATATGGATACGATTGGAAAGCGAGAAACATTCTAATCTCAGCTCTAGGAGTTGATGAATACTATTGTGTTTCCCATTGTAGATCCGCTAAAGCTATGTGGGACACATTGCAAGTTTCCCATAAGGGAACGAATGATGTCAAACTAGCTAGAATCAATACGTTAACTCAAGAGTTCGAACTCTTTCACATGGAAGATGGTGAATCCATCGAAAACATGCAAAAGAGATTCATACATTTGAAAAATCGTTCAAATTCTCTTGATAGACCTGTTTCCAATGCAGTTGCTACTAACAAAATCTTGAGATGTTTGAACAGGGAATGGCAACCCAAGGTTACGGCAATAAAGGAAGCAAATGATCTAAATACCTTAGACATCACCACTCTCTTTGGTAAACTAGAAGAACATGAACAACATCTTAAATGCCCTGACATGCATGAGAAAAGGGCAAAGAAAGATAAGAACATGGAGAAAGAGGTAGAGAAGAAGTCAATAACTCTAAAAGCTTCAAGCTCCAAGACCTCAAAGCAAGAGCTAGAGGATAGTGATACTAGTGATGATGAAGATTCGGATGATGAGGAAATGAGACTGTTCGTGCGAAGATACAACAACTACATAAAGAAAAATAGAGCAAAACACTCCGGCAAAAGCTTGATTAATCATAAGAAGCAATTCGACAAGTTCAAACAAGGTGAGAATAACAAAGGAAAAACCAAAGGTCCTTGTTTCAATTGCGGAAAAGATGGTCATTACAAACCGGATTGTCCATATCTCAAGAAGGAGAAAGACAATAATCAAAGCAAAAGTCACAACAAGTCTAGAAAAGCTTATATAGCATGGGAAAGTGATTCCTCAAGTGAATACTCATCAAGTGATGAAGAAGAATCGACAAACTTATGTCTTACGGCTCATCAACACAAGAAAAAGAAACGTGTAAGTCATCTTAAACCTGAAATTGTAGATAAGGTATCTCATGCTCAATTAAAATTAGCCTTTGAAGAACTACATAGAGATGCAATTGAAGCTTTCAAACTTTTGGCCTCAAATAAGAAATTTTTTTCATATCTTGAATCAAAAGTTGAGAAGACCGAAAAGGACATGGAAGCTTTGAAACAATCTATGCTAGATATTCAAAAGGATAAAATTGAGGAAGATCCTACATCATGGTTTGGTTGAGAGACATGTCATATTTGGCAAAAAGAAGTGAGAGATCTAAAGGCTAAATTAGATAAGGCTCTACAACCAAAAGTGACCTTTGCGGTTGATCCAAATAAGTTCAAAAGATCGTATACTCCTTTATATAGTAAATACACTTTTGTACCAAAAGTATCAACTAATAAAATAGCATACTCTCATCATATTACTTGTCACTATTGTTGCAAAAAGGGACATACCATTGAAAAATGCAAATTTAGGAGGATTTTAGTTCCTAAAGGAGTATTTCAATGGTTGCCTAAGTGCAACAGTTTATGTACTCACCACGTAGGACCCAATGAAGATTGGGGACCTTCCACTCTAAATTAATTTTGCAGGAAAAGTGTCTTGACATTGCCGAAAGGTTGTGGTTCCTTGATAGCGGGTGTTCAAGACACATGACAGGAGACATATCACTCTTTGTTGAGTTCCACGCAAAGAAAAAGGGGTATGTCACCTATGGAGACAACAATCGGGGAGCTATACTTGGTAAAGGAAGTGTAGGTAACCCGTCTACCACAACTATAACTGATGTGTTACTAGTAGAAGGTCTTAAACATAATCTCCTAAGTATTAGTCAATTGTGCGACAAAGACTTCAAAGTAACTTTTACAAATTCTGGCTGCACAATAGAACATATTAAGAAAACAGAGATCATGTTTAATGGCACATGAGTAAACCACATTTATATGCTAAAACTTGGACGAAGGCATATTTTTTTGGTTACTCTCAATCTAGTAAGGCATATAGGCATATAGGTTCTCTCAATTCAATTACTACTTATTGTTGAAGAGTCAGTTCATGTGTCCTTTTGATGAATCTTATGCAAAATGTGTTGAGAAAGGTATATCTTTTGATAGTGCAGGCCCATCTACTGAAGATATTGTCAAAGATAAGGAAGACGAAAGTGAAAGTGTTGCAAAGGAAGATGCTAAGAAAGAGAAAGATGAGTCTCATGATAGTGTTGAAAAAGAAAGCATCTCAAACAATGAAGAACTTCCTAAGGCCTGGACAAATGTAAAAGATCATCCAATCGACAACATAATAGGGGACATCTCAAAGGGCGTGACAACACGCTCCAAGATAAGTAACTTTTGTCATCATTTTGCTTTTATTTCACAAGTTGAACCGAAAAACGCTAAGGACGCATTACTTGATGAGCATTGGCTAATGGCCATGCAAGAAGAATTAAACCAATTTAAACGGGATGATGTTTGGGACTTTGTCTCTCATCCGAGAGATCATCAAGTAATCGGTACTAGATGGGTTTTTCGTAACAAACTTGATGAAAACGGAGTTAACACTAGAAACAAAGCTAGATTAGTTGCTCAAAGTTATAATCAAGAGGAAGGTATTGATTATGAAGAGACGTACACTCCCGTAGCACGTCTCGAAGCTATTCGTCTCTTACTTGCTTATGCTTGTTCAAAAGACTTTAAACTATTTCAAATGGATGTTAAAAGTGCCTTGTTTAAATGGCTATATTAATGAAGAGGTCTATGTAGCTCAACCACCTGGCTTTGAAAATTATAAGTATCCAACTCATGTTTATAAGTTGAAACGTGCTTTATACGGCCTCAAACAAGCCCCTAGGGCTTGGTATGAACGGTTAAGCAAGTTTATACTTAGTCAAGGATACTTTAGGGGTAAAGTTGATACCACCCTCTTCATTAAAAGAAAAGATAAAGATATACTTTTAGTTCAAGTTTATGTAGATGATATAATATTTGGGTCAACTAATGCAAAACTTGTCAAAGAATTCTCTAAGCTTATGCAGAGTGAATTTGAGATGAGCCTCATGGGAGAGTTGAACTTCTTTCTTGGTATACAAATCAAGCAACTTGGTCATGGAACTTTCATAAGTCAAACAAAGTATTGCACAAAATTGCTTAAGAGATTTGGAATGAGTGAGTCAAAAGAAATTGACACACCTATGGCAACAAATAGCAACCTAGACAAAGATAAAAAAAGGTAAAGAGGTAGATGTGAAATTATACCGAGGCATGATAGGCTCTCTATTATATCTCACAGCTTCAAGACTGGACATTATGTTTAGTGTTTGCATGTGTGCAAGATACCAATCTTGTCCAAAGGAATCACATCTAAAGGCCGTAAATAGAATTCTACGATATCTCCGTAGAACTACTACTTATGGCCTATGGTATCCTAAAGGGAATGAATGCTACTTGGTGGGATTCTCCGACTCCGACTTTGCTGGATGCAAATCTGATAGAAAGAGTACCAGTGGGACATGTCACCTATTCTCAAATTCATTGATAAGTTGGCACAGCAAGAAACAAGTGTCAGTCGCATTATCTACAGCTGAAGCAGAATATGTAGCTGCAGGAAGCTGTTGTGCTCAGATATTATGGCTCAAGCAGCAGCTCATTGACTTTGGTATTAAGCTTGATCGTATACCTATCATGTGCGACAACACTAGTGCTATCAATTTAAGCAAGAATCCAGTCCTACACTCACGAACCAAGCATATCGAAATAAGGCATCACTTCCTAAGAGATCATGTCGAAAAAGGAGAAGTTATCTTTGAACATATAGAAAGCAAGAAACAACTAGCTGATATCTTCATGAAACCTCTTGCAACCGAGCAATTCTTCACCATTAGCAGAGAATTAGGGATATTAGATATCTCTAATTTGAGCTAAACATTTTTTTGTTTATTTAATTATTTTTAACTCTATACTTTGATTATGCTCAAGCTAACACTTCTCTTAGTATGAAGGTAGTACGAAGTCAATCAAGGATCGTGCTACATTGAAAAAGATGACAAGATATCTGCAAGTTGAGAAAATGGTAACATGTTTGTTGTTCACTTCCAAAAATATCATTGATGATATAATATGCTATCAATTAACACGTTTATAGTGACTTCTTATATGCTTCTCCACCTATCTCATTTACATGTATATGTTGTTCATCATTACTCATAACATATCATGTTTGGGCATAAAAATAGTAGAATAAGCATACATCTAACATGTTTGGGCAGACGTTAGCGAGCATTGCATTAGTTCATTTCATTGCATTGCATCTCATTTCTGTCATGTTATTATGTCTTTTATTACTTGAACTTAAGCTTGGTTTGTACCTTTAAATATGTTTGGATATTATGCTCTATTTTTTTACTATTATGTTATGTAAGACATTGTTTTGTTTAGATTATTTTGTTATTCTCTTCTACTATTCTCCTGGTTTCTTTCTTTTGATGTTGTCAAAGGGGGAGATGAGTTGAGAGTACGGGGGAGCTTAGTACGGGGGAGCTTACGCATACAAGACCGGGGGAGCTTTCGTCATTTAATCAAAGGTTTGCCATCATCAAAAAGGGGGAGTATGTAAGTACAAGCCTATACTCACCAAGGAGTTTTCGATTCATGGCAAACATCATAAGTGAGCAAACACAAAAGCACAAGTGGATGACTCAAGGAAAATCAAGTTTTGGCTATCTAAGACAATGTAGGTCGACCTACCCTGTGTCAAGGTCAACCTATAAAGCTCAAATTACTCAACATATAGTTTTGCATCAACTAGGCCGACCCAGTGCATCATTTGGTCGACTCAAATTAAGGCAAACAAAGAAGATACAAACATGCCACTGTTAGGTCGACCCACTCACCTTCCTAGGTCAACCTAAACTGAAGGAATTTACACATGTCACTGTTAGGTCGACCTACCCACACTCCCAGGTCGACCTAAACTGAAGAAAAGTCCCAAGAACGCATTTCAACTGACTTTAGGTCGACCTAAACCTTCAACAGGTCGACCTAACTGGCAACAACTGACTTTAGGTCGACCTAAACCTTCAACAGGTCAACCTAACTAGAAACAACTGACTTTAGGTCGACCTAAACCTTCAACAGGCCAACCTAACTGGGAACAATTTCAACTCAACTAAAACTGCTTCTGTTAGGTCGACCTAATCAATAAAACAGGTCAACCTATCTTCTCAAAAAGGCCAAAATTGTTTGTTTGTTCTGTATCAATACAGCAGCTCCCATATATATTCTTTCATGTCATTTATTGCAAATTAACACCAACAACTGAAAGAGACACAAAGGCTTCTCATCTTCGATCTTCTTCTCAACTCCAACACAACTACACACAATCATTTTTGCGTTGAGAATTTGCGATCAAGATCGATAACGTCCATGGAACGGAATTGAAGATTCCTAGTGGGTGAAGATTTATGGGGTTTTTGGTGAATAAAATCCGCGGGTTTTGTCCTCCAAGATTGGTGAATTTTGGGGGTTTTTATCAAGAGGCTTCATCAAGGATCCAACTGAGTGTGAAGATTGAAGAACATGGGTTCAAGCAATTCAAGACACTGCAGAAAAGGGATCAAAGTGAAGCTCTTGGAAGACCTTGATCTGGCTCAAGATTAAGGGGAAAGAAGATTCAAAGGATCGACAAAATTGGTTTATCGTTTATCGCTTTGTTATCTTTTTTGTATAAACTACTTTCAATAATAATGGAAGACTTCCCAATTCCCGTTTGGAATTGGGGGCAGATGTAGTCGTAGCGAGGACGATCGACGAACTGCCTGAACAAATATCGTGTTCTTATCGCTTTTATCTTTTCATTTACGTTTTGTTCGTATTTGGTTATAATTGCTAATTGATCAACGATTCAAGTGTTAAAATTGTGTATTAAGAACTTGCGTAAACATCACAATTCACCATACATTGAATCACAATCAATTTGGATATTATCACCAAGTGTTTGTCCTTTTGCTTCATCCATTATCAAAGCATTGCAAACAAAGTTTATCAAATTAGAAGTTAATCGTTTTTCATTAGAGCAACAAGTTGATTTGATAACCTATTCTTTCATTGTTAATCCCAATTATTTTGTGGTTTTATCATATATACAACCTTTTCAATAGCGGTCCGGAATAGACGCGAGTCGATCCCGAACCGCTTTCGCTTAAGTTTGAAATAATTCCGAAAAACTCTGAGAGATCTATTCACCCCCTCTAGATACTTAAGCCTAGCGTCTAACAGTTGATACAATCAATAACACCCAAGGTGTGAGATTATGTCAGTGATTGAAGAATTTCATGCCATCGTGGATGTTGCATCATAAGTTTTCAACCTAGTTTTTGACATGTGGGAATTCTTGAAGTGGTTTATCTTCATGTGAAGTATACTCTTCTTTAGGTTGAGTATGATAGTTTTTTAAATAATCATTTTCGGTGAAGACAATGTGAAAATTCTTAGATTGTTGTAACTTCAAGTGACTATACTTTTATGGTGGAATATGATTGTCGGTAAAGACAACGAAAGATTATGTATTATTTTTAATCAATGTGGAGATTGTTGGTGTTGATTGAAATTATAGATGTTGAAGAAGTATCACATCGCTTAGTTTTGTAAAAGAATAGGAAGTGCAAGGCTATATAAAAGTTTCAAGTTCTTCGTTACAAGATGTATACCAGTCAAAAGCACTTTAAGCTTGTATTTGACTTATTATATTTTTCTTATACTATTGTTTTAGAGTGTTGTGAGGGGCAGTCAGATATTTACTTTGGAGAGTGTGGGTGTGTTGAGGCATTCGGGTGGTTGAGAGTAGTCTATATATTATAACAAAGTTCACAAAATTTTATTCTATGGTTGTCATTTGACAACAGTTGTGATTTTTTTATCCGATTTTAAAATTTCTACATTAAATTCTAGTGTTGTTATTGTGTTCCTCTTTTTTCTCTATGCATTTGTGTTCCTTAACATTGTTCATATTCAACTATTATAAATTAATTTCATAAGGGACAATGTTTTGACAACTTTAAGTACTTTTTAATTTGTGTAAAATACTAAATAAAAATAATTTTAAAATGAATTAAATAATAAATTTAATTTTATAAAATTGTATTTTGTATTGGAATAAATAATAAATGGTAGTATAATACTATAACATCAAATGAGTGTGAGAGTATTACCTATATGTATTCGGTTGTTTTTGGTGTGCTTTTGATCGATTTTGAAGTAACAACTCATCTAATCTAAGGATAAATTTCTCGCAATTTGCTTTAGTTTTTGATGACTAGTTAAAATTTTATTCAACTTCATGCGATTTGATTTGGATCGGTATTTGGATATGCGGATTTGAATCTAAGCGTTTTTCATAAAAGAGCATCCAAATATATTCAACAATATTCATTTTTTTTCAGTGTTTTTGAATCGGTTTGTAGTTTTTATTTAAATCGGTTTGTATTTAACATCTTTACTTAGACGTAACTCAAGATGGCACTTACATAGTGTAGCGGGGAAAATCTGAGATCGAAGCCATAGGATTGACTCGACTCAATATTTCAGTGAAAGTCGCCACCGCGCTTTATTGTTTCCAAAGGAAAAGGGAAAAGAACGAAAAAACCCAAAGTTTGTTTTTTTTTTAAAACAAAAAGAAGAGATCTTAGGTACGGGTGTTGATTATATGAGGGGAAGGTTTTAAGCACCCCTCATATCTGTGGTATTCCACAGGAACCTTTTTGAAAATCTGTGTCGTGTGTGCTAAAAAAGGGGTTGTTTTATTTTTAAAATAAGCTCGGCAAAGCGTTTAGCTTTGGGCCTACATACCTCCTCGGTGCAATGGAGAAGTCAGAGCTAATGTAGTTCCGCCTAAAAGGAAAAATGTTTAAAAACGAATAAACACTTTATTGTCGTTAGAGAGAAATACTCAGCCATTGATCTTGAGCATGAGAACAAACGAGTTCTTTGCATCGCAAATGAAAGAAGGGCTCCAACTCGGATAAAATCGACGAGTATGCCACTAGCTCTCTCACGCGGAAAAGATCTCATTTTATCAATCAGTTTCAAAATCGTGGGGTATAACCACTCGTTTCGACAATTAACGGTGTCTAAACTTTTGAAGAAAAGCCACTAAGGGCGAAAGATATTTTTTGAGAAAAGGTTTTGAAAATGTTTGCAAACATAAGAATATTTTGAAAAAGGGAGAAGATTTTTAAAATTTAAGAAGTGGGAGGAGATGAAGAGGCTATCCTATTGCGTAAAATAAAAGCTAAGGAAAGAAACGGTCTAACCAAATTAAGAAGCTAACACTTGACATTATGAGTCAAGGTAGATTTCCCATCCTTTGGAATTATCAATACCAACACATTAACACTTGGGGGATCCAGATGAACTTATTGTCTTAGCACCACTTTTCATTAAGCACATTAAGATTCTGACGAAAATCGGGCAGAGTAACGGCTGTTTTCGGGTAAAATCCTTATCTCAATGCCTTGGAATTAACCATCAAGGGCTTTCAAGGAAATACCTGCACATACAAACAGACAACAATCCAATGCCAGACAGAAAGAATAACAGCAGAGTAACAACAGAATAAGGGTCCAGAGGCACTAAGTCCATAAGTCCAAATCTCCAAAATGCTAGGGATAGTAACCAATACTCCAAAGAGAGCCTTATGTGTTTTTTAGATTTTGGTTGTTTATTAGTGTTTTAGCATAAAAGTAAAGTATGGTCCAAGTGGACAAAAGGAAAATAGCGGAAGCATAAACATATGTCCAAATGGACAAAAGGAAAATAGCGGAATTATAAACGTCCAAATGGACAAAGAGAAAATGGCGGAATGTAAATATGATGAAATGATAAAATAAAGCGATAAAGCGAGAAATATAAAGAGCGGTATAATAAATGGCGGAAATTAAAGTTAGTTGTTAGATGTTAAAGATAACCATCTTGAAACTTGTCAAGTATGTTATCAAAGTTAGTAATGAAGATCGATGGTGAGTGAATGATGTACTCGGATTTAAGGTCAATGGAAACTTATCAGAAGCTTGATAAAATCATAGCGACTACACGATAAATTTCCATAAGTCATAAATCAACCGCATACAATTCTCTTCCATATTTGATCTTTTATCGAGTCGGGACAAATGTAGGAGAACTCTCCATGTATCAAGATCATCAATCAAAATAAATAAGAAGGAGAAGAAGAAATGATCTAGTCTTTATCAAGAATCCATAGAATTCTCAAGATATTAAGACTTTCATCGATCAAAAGAAAACAAGAAGAAAGAGATAAGAATGGAAACATAAATTGATCTAGTCTTTATCAAGAATCCATAGAATTCTCAAGATATTAAGACTTTCATCGATCAAAAGAAAATAAGATGAAAATAAGAATGGAAACAAATTGATCTAGTCTTCATCAAGAATCCATAGAATTCTCAAGATGTCAAGACTTTCATCGATCAAAAGAAAGTAAGATGAAAATAAGAATGAAAACATAAAAGATAATCAACTCACACTATCATTAATATCATTCATCCATTTTGGTGGATTAAGTCACTTCAAACCTATCAACACCCTAGATCCAATGATATTAATGAAGTGGAGGAAGAAGGAAGCCAAAACAAACACAAAAAAGGCAAAAAACCACATTCTGCCTGCTGGAAATCGATTTCATGCAAGGGGAAATCGATTTCCATAGTGCAGTTTTCAAAAAAACAAGTTACGTTCAGCAGGAAATCGATTTCAGCCTTAAGGAAATCGATTTCCTCAGTGTAAATTTCAGCAAAAACAGCATTTAAAGGCATGAAACTTGACTTGAACAAATATACAAACACCTTATGATCACACATCAATTAGAGCACGAATTTTCCATCAAATCACCAACAAATAGCACCAATATAGCATCAAAGATGCATTGAACACAAACATCAAAGAATCACATTGTGATATACAAAAAGGATGAAGAAAATTACCAAATCTTGAACAAAATTTAGATCTACTTCAAGAATCACCAACACAAATCTTGATCTCTCAACAATTGAAGAAAAAAAAGAGTGAAATGGATGGTGGCTTAGCTCAAAATTTGTGAGGTTCAAGATGTGACTCACAAATTTTATGAAAGAAAAAGAGCTTTGGTGAATTTGGTAAGGATGAGGAGAGAAATTGCAAGGGATTTTTTGGCTCTCAAAGCTTGAGAAATGAGAGAGTAGTGGCCTCTATTTATAGAATGAGATCAAGAGTAGTGGTAGTTTGGTCTTTTTGCATTTGGTAATTAGCTTGTGTTTAATTGGTGATTAAAGTGGTATTTAAATGGTAAAATGAGGTTTAAGTGGGTTTAATGAAGGGATTAATTTTGATGAGGTGGAAAATTGGTAAAATGATCAAATAAAAAGGTGTCAAAATGATGTCAAGCTTCCCTCCTTATATTTTTTTGAATTTTGCCTTAAGGAAATCGATTTCCCCAGGAGTGAAATCGATTTCACTCTGTTCCAGAAGAGAAATTGGCGCAAAATACACTAGGTAAATCGATTTACCCAGGAGGGAAATCGATTTCATGCTGTCCAGAATGTGATTTTGGTGAAGATTGCTGCAGGGAAATCGATTTACCCAGTAGGGAAATCGATTTCATCAGTCCAAAATGTGAAAAATGCCTTGTTTATTGCATGTCTTGGCTTGGTACCTACAAAACAAAAGCCTACAAAGAAACAAAGCAATGTTTTTGGTATTTGGGTTAGTATAAAACAAATAAAAAGCTAAAAGTGCTTGATGATTCCCCTCAAAGGAAAAATGGTACCCCAAGATTGTGATCTTGATTGATGATTGAAATGCAAATGATGTATGATCTTAGGGTCAAAAATTGGGGTATGACAGATGCCCCTATTTAAGTTTCTTCTTTCAGGAGATGTGAGGGTTAAAATCCTCAGCTCGACGTAATTGAAGAGACTTAAATATAAAACACACAATTTTTGAACCTAAGGTATAATGCGATGCTAATGGATGCATCAAGTATGATTATGAAATAGAGGGGAATATAAAGCCACTGGGGGGAACAAAAGGAATGAGCGATAGACTCGAATGAATGGAGCGGCTAGGGAAACAAGATACTACTGGTTATCCGTCAGGGTGACAAGAAATATCCAGCAATACTTGGAAAGGGAGAGATAAAACCCAAGTTAGAAGTGTAGTAAGAACGTCTAAGAGTGGCATTAGACGACGAAAATCAACAGAGATATTCAAAAGTGGCATTGAATGAACTCTGGAACACAAACATATTGGGTAGAAACGTCTAAGAGTGGCATTAGACGACACCAACCATCAGAGACATTCAAGAGTGGCATTGAATGAATCTGAAAAAAAAAGGGTCCAAACTCTGAGGAAACATCGGAGACATCCAATAGTTATTTTGGATGGAAGGAGACCAACAAGATTCAACAGTGGCTTTGAATGCAAAAGGAGACCTACAAACCCGAAGATACGGCAGAGACGTTCAACAGTAGCTTTGAACAAAAGGAATCCAATCTCAGGAAAACATCGGGAACAATCCAATAGTAGCTTTAGACAAAAATGGAAACCAAAGAGATTCAATAGTGGCTTTGAATGCAAAATGGAAACCTGAACCCGGAAATACATCAGAGGCGTTCAACAGTAGCTTTGAACAAAAGGGAAACCAATTTGGAAATTTGAGCAACCATTCAGGAGTGGCAATGGATGGAAAACAAACTCAAGAAACATCCAATAGTGGCATTGGACAAAAAGAATGTTATTCCAGCTCAAAGACATGAACGTCATTCAATAGTAGCTTTGAAGGAGGTGAGAAACATGTTAATGGGGATTGTGACATCCAATAGTGGCTTTGGATAAAAAGTGAGAAACGACATGTCCAAGAGTAGCATTGGAATGAGAGAAAAGTTTACACATCCAAGAGTAGCATTGGACGGAAATAGAAACAGGCAGACGAACATCTACTTTGGTATGTGCCAAGTAAGTTGGACTTAGATCTCAAGGTAAAATGTTGATAACAACAGGACCTCGGAAAATGTAAATGAGCATGAATTTTGTTTCATTGCATGATGTTGAATTTTTCTATGCATGATATATGATCAATGTAATGCAATTGTTGTTACAACTGAGGGAGACTCTTTTGTGAGGCAAGATTAAAACTCTTATTCCTCAACACGAGAACTCTGCCAACTCTGCTTGGGAAGAAAACACACTTCTATTACACCGGTAACTGTATCAAAACGATGATCCTTTGAGAAAGGCTGATAAAACTGCTTGGGGATTGCTGAAGAATATTGCCCCTGATTGACTAATTGTTGCAAGCCAACTGATCATGGCTTCAGTTGAAATGTACTAGGGATGAACTGATCATGGCTTCAATTCTTGAAATGCATGTTGGGATGGCTTGCCCCAGTATAAGTCTTGAAAGGATATTCTGATCAACAAATCTTGACTGAACATCTGAACAACAGGATCTTGAAATAACATGCCCCTGATAGGATCACTGATCAAGTTTCTCGACTGTTTGAACTTCCTGAAAGATGAGTGCTTACTTGCAAATAAAATGTTCATTCAAGAATGGTAATTTTAATGCAATGCTCAAAGCATATTTTGAAATCAAAATCATTTTTGTAAAGATGTTATTGATGTAAAGCAAATGGAATCACAGGTCAAAACATAAAGGTTAAGACATTAAAAAGCAAAGATATGGTATCAAAACAAAAGATTGGAAAATCTCATGGGAGTCAGCTTACTCAACCTTGTTGTAGTATGCTTTCAAACAAACCTTGCTTCAATTAGGTCTTTCATAGGTTGTAACGTGGCCAGGTTCACGGTTTCAGAAACAAAAGATATAAGGCTCAAAATTTGATTGTACCCAACCCCATCTTCGTGATGATCTCCAGTCCTAAAACTCAGTTAATTCAGCTTATGCATTCAGGTTCCAAGAGGCTTCTGGAATTGCACCTTTGTAATGATGATAGTTCATAAGCAAAGAGAACTTTTGAGATGGTAGTCACTTCTTCCTTTTGGTAGTCACAACATTGTGTTGTTCAGGAATTTATTGACTTCTCTTTTTCATCTTTTCTTTTTATATATCCCTAACTTTTTTCCTGAACTGTTTATTTTTGTACTTACAGTCAGCGGGATGCCTTAATTTTTGCCTAAGTCATTTTTGGATTTTTGACTTAGCAGGCTTTTCTTTGTATACATTTTTTGATACACATTTTTTTTGAAAGATAGTGACTGCCTTGCTTAACGATTAAGATGAACCATCTTTGGCTTTTGGTTGACATCTCCAACATTTCTTTGATGTATGCGGAGGAGCCCTTGTGATTGAAACCTTTGTGGAAAGGTGTACTGAATGATTCTCTTCAAATAGAATGCACAGCCAAATTAACTGAGAACTATCCTGCCCCAGGTTTAAAATGCGGGTTTTTCATACAGAAAGAAACACCAACTTCGAAGGCTCAGAGGAGTTGACAAGGGATTAACTTCCTTATTTCTCCAGTGTTTGAGAATTGAAACAATGCCTGTACATCATCAGCAAAGTTTTATTCGAAAGCATACAGTTCAACAACTTGGGTATTTCGTTGTCATCATCCTCCCTCCAATCTTTGCATAAAACACAAATTTGAAAGAAAAAGCAAATGGAAGAAAAAGTTTTGTAAAAGAAAGCATGAACATAAACAGTGTAGATGAAAATGAATTCAAAATATGCAATGCTCATTTCATTAAAATCACCATTCAGAAACAAACAAAGTCTAAAAGTAAACAGTACAATAAAGGAAAAACAAATAGTACAGAAACAAGGCCTAATGACTAATCAGCAACAAGGATGAGCTATCCTGTCTGAAACACTTGGCTTTAGGAGACCATCTGGCTTTCACTTGTCTTCAGCCACTTTGATCTGGCAAAGGATTAGTGACAACATTAGGACCCATATCCCTGAAAGATAGCATCTTTTATCTAACCAACTCTTGCACTAAGGCCTTCAAAGCATAGCAGCCTTCTAAATCATGGCCAGCACCACCCTGATGAAATTCACAATGAAGATCAGGCCTAAATCCTCTTGAGGGGGGGTTTCGAGGAGGAGGCATGGCTCTTGTTGTAATCAACCCTTTCTGGACCAAAGCAGGATACAGTTCCGTATAAGTTATGGGAATAGGATAATAAGTTGTCCTACCGCGATTCTGATTCTGATTAGCAACCTGAGATTGAGGAACTTGAACTTGCACAGGAGCGACAGCGGCTACATAAGGTTGATCACCGTTTTGAGGT
This sequence comes from Vicia villosa, assembly GCF_029867415.1. NCBI lineage: Eukaryota > Viridiplantae > Streptophyta > Magnoliopsida > Fabales > Fabaceae > Vicia > Vicia villosa. The sequence goes on from NC_081183.1 coordinate 78,330,958, forward strand.
CTACGACGAGATCCCCTTCTGTCATCCGACACAGCATTAGTTTCATTCTCTTTCTTCTTGTGGAAGTTTCCATAAGGTTTCTTCGATCCACCAGAGGATTCAGCAACATTAGCAACTTTTCCATTCTTGATTCCTTCTTCGAGTCTCTGGCCAATAGTAACCAAGTCTGTGAAGTTTGAGGACACACTTCCAATCATTTTCTCCTAGTAGAAAGGGGAGAGAGTATCCATGAACATTCCAGTCAATTCTTTCTCAGCCAGAGGTGGTTCAACTTGAGAAGCTAGCTCTCTCCAGCGTTGAGCGTATTCCTTGAAAGATTCTTTTTCCTTCTGAGCCATGTTTTGCAATTGTCGGCGATCAGGTGCCATGTCCAGATTGTACTTATACTGCTTCATGAAAGCATTAGTCAGATCTTGGAAACAATGAATGTGATTACTCTCAAGTCCCATATACCATTTCAGTGAAGCTCCACTCAAACTATCCTGAAAGCAATGGATAAGCAATTTATCATTCTGGGTATAAGTAGCCATTTTGCGAAAGTACATGGTCAAATGGCTTCTTGGGCAAGTGTTCCCCTTATACTTCTCAAACTCAGGAGTCTTGAATTTTGCAGGCATGACAAAGTTGGAAACCAAACACATATTCTCAGCAGCAATTCCAAAGTAATCATTGCCTTCCATGGCTCTTAGGCGTTTTTCTAAAGTATGATACTGCTTTTTGACATCTTCAATGTCTCCAGCATCTCCTTGACTTCCATTCTGGGAACGGGCAACTTGATATTCAAACAGAGGATTCACATAAGTAGGCTGAGCAACAGTGTGCACAATAGGCTGAGATTCAGTGAAGACAGGAGCATGAAAAACTTGGTTTGAAGCTTGACCAATCACAAGTTGTGAAGATTGACCAATACCAGGAGTCTTCTCATAGGGAGGAGTGTAACCAGGTGGCAAACCAAACTCAGGCCATGTAGAAGGTGGTTGTTGAGTAGGTTGAGGGTCAACATCAGCACTTGAGACTTCAACAATGACAGTCTTCTGAGGTGGTTCTCCTCTAGCAATCAAAACTTGCAGCATCTCAGTGAGCTTGGTCATGCCTGATTTCAACTCTTCAATTTCCATTCTGACCTCTGCATTGTGTTGCTCTTGGTATTCCATTCTCAATCTGATGTTGGCTCTAGTTCCGTACTTGTGTGGAGGAATCAGCTTGACGGTAGACAGACAAACTCTGAAGATGGAGACAGACAAGGATAAGTTTTCTGGACAACCTGGATGTATGTATGCAAATGATGCGATTGCTGCTTTTGTTTTTTTTTATTTGATTTTCGAGGAATTCAAGTTATTAACTTGTAAACATCAAAACGTGAAGGAGGTAAATCCTATATTGGATCAAAGCTTTGATCAAGTTATCATCAAGATCAATCATCCATTTTGGTGGATTAAGGTTTTCACCCTATCGACACCCAAGATCCATTGAGTTTGATGAAACTTATGATGTTTACAAAGAAAGACCTATGAGTTCCTTGGAAATCAAATGAATGCATGGATTCATGGTTTATGCATCAATCACAATCAAGATCACACATGGTCGCATAAACAGAGTTCACAGGTTCGACGTCACGAGCATGGAGTCAAAGTTAAGAACCACCCACAAAGGTATGTACTAGGGAATTTTGTACCTGCCGAACGGGTTCTACAAAGGTTCCCAGAGTTTTCAATCTTCTATCGGATACTACCGGCACGCACAATTGCTCATGGGCGCCAATAATATGCCTAAAAAGACCTCGTCTGAGCGTAGTATTGCATGACAACAAGCTCAAATTGGTACTTGATCTTGTTTCTGCACTACATCCTAAAAAGGCTTAGATGGGTTAAAAGGGTTCTAGGTCATTCAGCTTCTACAGACACTCACTATTGAAAGTAATAGCGTTCTTACGATAGTTCGTAACAACATCTACTACCTTCCATGAGGCCTCCACTGATTGGGGTTCCACCATATGAAGCTCATGTTAAGGATTGCTCCTGACATGCAACTATTGGTCTTACCACCTCCTATCTCAAGTTACTCACAAAAGTTCGGGTTAGAACTTTATCTCATCACAGAGGAACCATCGAGCACCAAAAAGAAAAAAAAAAAGAAAAAAAACAAACAAAGCACACAACAATATATACAGATAAAAACACACAGATAAACAAAAATAGGCTTAATACACTTAAAACTGGATCCCCAGTGAAGTCGCCATTTTTCTGTAGCGGGGAAAATCTGAGATCGAAGCCATAGGATCGACTCGACTCAATATTTCAGTGAAAGTCGCCACCGCGCTTTATTGTTTCCAAAGGAAAAGGGAAAAGAACGAAAAAACCCAAAGTTTGTTTTTTTTTTTAAAACAAAATGAAGAGATCTTAGGTACGGGTGTTGATTATATGAGGGGAAGGTTTTAAGCACCCCTCATATCTGTGGTATTCCACAGGAACCTTTTTGAAAATCTGTGTCGTGTGTGCTAAAAAAGGGGTTGTTTTATTTTTAAAATAAGCTCGGCAAAGCGTTTAGCTTTGGGCCTACATACCTCCTCGGTGCAATGGAGAAGTCAGAGCTAATGTAGTTCCGATTAAAGGGAAAAATGTTTAAAAACGAATAAACACTTTATTGTCGTTAGAGAGAAATACTCAGCCATTGATCTTGAGCATGAGAACAAACGAGTTCTTTGCATCGCAAATGAAAGAAGGGCTCCAACTCGGATAAAATCGACGAGTATGCCACTAGCTCTCTCACGCGGAAAAGATCTCATTTTATCAATCAATTTCAAAATCGTGGGGTATAACCACTCGTTTCGACAATTAACGGTGTCTAAACTTTTGAAGAAAAGCCACTAAGGGCGAAAGATATTTTTTGAGAAAAGGTTTTGAAAAGGTTTGCAAACATAAGAATATTTTGAAAAAGGGAGAAGATTTTGAAAATTTAAGAAGTGGGAGGAGATGAAGAGGCTATCCTATTGCGTAAAATAAAAGCTAAGGAAAGAAACGGTCTAACCAAATTAAGAAGCCAACACTTGACATTATGAGTCAAGGTAGATTTCCCATCCTTTGGAATTATCAATACCAACACATTAACACTTGGGGGATCCAGATGAACTTATTGTCTTAGCACCACTTTTCATTAAGCACATTAAGATTCTGACGAAAATCGGGCAGAGTAACGGCTGTTTTCGGGTAAAATCCTTATCTCAATGCCTTGGAATTAACCATCAAGGGCTTTCAAGGAAATACCTGCACATACAAACAGACAACAATCCAATGCCAGACAAACAAAATAACAGCAGAGTAACAACAGAATAAGGGTCCAGAGGCACTAAGTCCATAAGTCCAAATCTCCAAAATGCTAGGTATAGTAACCAATAGTCCAAAGAGAGCCTTATGTGTTTTTTAGATTTTGGTTGTTTATTAGTGTTTTAGCATAAAAGTAAAGTATGGTCCAAGTGGACAAAAGGAAAATAGCGGAAGCATAAACATATGTCCAAATGGACAAAAGGAAAATAGCGGAATTATAAACGTCCAAATGGACAAAGAGAAAATGGTGGAATGTAAATATGATGAAATGATAAAATAAAGCGATAAAGCGAGAAATATAAAGAGCGGTATAATAAATGGAGGAAATTAAAGTTAGTTGTTAGATGTTAAAGATAACCATCTTGAAACTTGTCAAGTATGTTATCAAAGTTAGTAATGAAGATCGATGGTGAGTGAATGATGTACTCGGATTTAAGGTCAATGGAAACTTATCAGAAGCTTGATAAAATCATAGCGACTACACGATAAATTTCCATAAGTCATAAATCAACCGCATACAATTCTCTTCCATATTTGATCTTTTATCGAGTCGGGACAAATGTAGGAGAACTCTCCATGTATCAAGATCATCAATCAAAATAAATAAGAAGGAGAAGAAGAAATGATCTAGTCTTTATCAAGAATCCATAGAATTCTCAAGATATTAAGACTTTCATCGATCAAAAGAAAACAAGAAGAAAGAGATAAGAATGGAAACATAAATTGATCTAGTCTTTATCAAGAATCCATAGAATTCTCAAGATATTAAGACTTTCATCGATCAAAAGAAAATAAGATGAAAATAAGAATGGAAACAAATTGATCTAGTCTTCATCAAGAATCCATAGAATTCTCAAGATGTCAAGACTTTCATCGATCAAAAGAAAGTAAGATGAAAATAAGAATGAAAACATAAAAGATAATCAACTCACACTATCATTAATATCATTCATCCATTTTGGTGGATTAAGTCACTTCAAACCTATCAACACCCTAGATCCAATGATATTAATGAAGTGGAGGAAGAAGGAAGCCAAAACAAACACAAAAAAGGCAAAAAACCACATTCTGCCTGCTGGAAATCGATTTCATGCAAGGGGAAATCGATTTCCATAGTGCAGTTTTCAAAAAAACAAGTTACGTTCAGCAGGAAATCGATTTCAGCCTTAAGGAAATCGATTTCCTCAGTGTAAATTTCAGCAAAAACAGCATTTAAAGGCATGAAACTTGACTTGAACAAATATACAAACACCTTATGATCACACATCAATTAGAGCACGAATTTTCCATCAAATCACCAACAAATAGCACCAATATAGCATCAAAGATGCATTGAACACAAACATCAAAGAATCACATTGTGATATACAAAAAGGATGAAGAAAATTACCAAATCTTGAACAAAATTTAGATCTACTTCAAGAATCACCAACACAAATCTTGATCTCTCAACAATTGAAGAAAAAAAAGAGTGAAATGGATGGTGGCTTAGCTCAAAATTTGTGAGGTTCAAGATGTGACTCACAAATTTTATGAAAGAAAAAGAGCTTTGGTGAATTTGGTAAGGATGAGGAGAGAAATTGCAAGGGATTGTTTGGCTCTCAAAGCTTGAGAAATGAGAGAGTAGTGGCCTCTATTTATAGAATGAGATCAAGAGTAGTGGTAGTTTGGTTTTTTTGCATTTGGTAATTAGCTTGTGTTTAATTGGTGATTAAAGTGGTATTTAAATGGTAAAATGAGGTTTAAGTGGGTTTAATGAAGGGATTAATTTTGATGAGGTGGAAAATTGGTAAAATGATCAAATAAAAAGGTGTCAAAATGATGTCAAGCTTCCCTCCTTATATTTTTTTGAATTTTGCCTTAAGGAAATCGATTTCCCCAGGAGTGAAATCGATTTCACTCTGTTCCAGAAGAGAAATTGGCGCAAAATACACTAGGTAAATTGATTTACCCAGGAGGGAAATCGATTTCATGCTGTCCAGAATGTGATTTTGGTGAAGATTGCTGCAGGGAAATCGATTTACCCAGTAGGGAAATCGATTTCATCAGTCCAAAATGTGAAAAATGCCTTGTTTATTGCATGTCTTGGCTTGGTACCTACAAAACAAAAGCCTACAAAGAAACAAAGCAATGTTTTTGGTATTTGGGTTAGTATAAAACAAATAAAAAGCTAAAAGTGCTTGATGATTCCCCTCAAAGGAAAAATGGTACCCCAAGATTGTGATCTTGATTGATGATTGAAATGCAAATGATGTATGATCTTAGGGTCAAAAATTGGGGTATGACACATAGTAAGAATAGTAAGAGCCATTCCTACTTGGCCAACATGGGTTTCGGAAGACCGTTGCATGTAGATCAATGGTGGAGACTATAACAAGTGTTATACTTTTATGTGATGTGTTAGAGCGAATATAACACACTCTTGAATTCTTTTTTTCTCTTTTTATAAGATCTCTTTCAAATATTAAAATGACTTAATTATTTCTTTACTCTTAAATATAACACACTCTTGAATTCTTTTTTTCTCTTTTTAAAAGATCTCTTTCAAATATTAAAATGACCTAATTATTTCTTTACTCTTAACATATGTTTTAATATATAGCCTTGTATCATCATAACTCTCATTGAGAGAGATAAAAAAAATAAAATAATTAGGATATTTTTATTATAATGTAAAATTGAACTACACAACATGAGTCATCATATATATATATATATATATATATATATATATATATATATATATATATATATATATATATATATATATATATATATATATATATATATTACACATAAGCAAAATAAAAATAACATAAAAAATAAATTAAAATTATATGCTAATAACCCCACTCAAACTAGATTTAGATTTATTGTTAAGTAATAGTAGTTTATCAACAATTCCAACAATAGGGCCACTATATAGTGCTTTAGTAAACACATCAGCTACTTGATTAGCAGAGTCAATGAGCATGAGTTGTATAGTTTCTGCCAGTAGTTTTTCTCACATGTGACGACAATCTAATTCTATGTGATAGGTTCTTTTTGTGGAAAATAGGATTTGTGGCTATGTAAATAACTACGCGGTTGTCACAAAATAAGGTAACAAGTGCAAAATTTTGTATGAAACACTCGTGTGACAAATAAGTCACCCATTGTGCCTCACATGTAGTATCCATGTAGTGGGACCAGTACACCAGTCTAATTCAGAAATATTAATTAAGTTTGTAGCAGAATTCTTGCTAAAAAATAATCCAAGCACTGGAGAATTCTTCAAGTATTTCAGAATACGAAGAGCTGCCTGAAGATCTGTTTTAGGGGGGCTGGCCAAGTGTTGGCTTAACCTGCATACAGCAAAATAGATATTAGGCTTTGAGTGATTTAAATATAGAAGTTTACATATTAACCTTTGAATAATTGTGGGATTAAATAAAACTGTTAGTGTCATTGTAAAATTTGAATGTATGGTCAATAGGCATTAAGGCTAGTTTAGATGCGAGAATGCAAATTTATTATAGAAGATCCAAAGTGTATTTGTGTTGGCATAAGAATATGTCTTGTAAGGATTTGGAAATTTCAAATCCAAGAAAGTACTTGAGGTGTAAAGGTCTTTGATAATGAAATAATAGTCTAGAACTTGTTTAATGTTTGTTATCTCTTTAATATCACTACCTCTAAGACTTAAATTATCAACAAATACTAGGATAACAGTAAAATAATAATGATTATTCTTTGTGAAAATAGAATAATTTGATCTAGATTGTTGAAAACCTAGTCTAGATAAAGATTGTGCTTATTGTTTCTGTTAGAACAAGATTTGTTCTGATCAATTATCTTAGTTTTGATGATAACAATAATATGAATTTTGCTTAAGATTATATGGTACTCTAATCCATTGCAATTTCCTTTTCAGGAAATATATAGAGAGTACGCATAATTCAGCGCTCAGAAGCTTTGTCTCAAAGGGTTCAGCATGCAACATCAGAACATGGTCTGGCAAGACATCAGAAGATGGTCGAAGCAGAATCAGAACATGGGTCTATGGAAGCATCAGAAAAACAAGAGAACAGAAGCACTGAAGTTCTGATGGTATCACGCTCAGAAGCACTTCAAGGTCAGAAGATCAGAAGATGCTATGCACCAAGCTGTTTGACTCTGATGATATTCAAACGTTATATTCACAAACATCAGATCAGAAGGAAGTACAAGTGGCAAGCTACGCTGACTGACAAAAGGAACGTTAAAAGCTATTCTAGGCTACGTCAGTAGACACAGCGTGAACAAGGCTCGAGGTAGTTGACAAAAGCGTATAACATTAAATGCGATGCTGTACGGAACACGCAAAGCATTAAATGCATTCAACGGTCATCTTCTCCAACGCCTATAAATATGAAGTTCTGATGAGAAGCAAGGTTAACGATTCTGCACCAAAAACAACTCAAATTAACTTGCTCAAACGCTGTTCAAATCAAAGCTCAGAATCTTCATCTTCATCAAAGCTCACTACATTGCTGTTGTAATATATTAGTGAGATTAAGCTTAAACGTTAAGAGAAATATCACAGTTGTGATTATCGCTTTTGAGAAGCATTTGTAATACTCTTAGAATTACATTAAGTTGTAAGTAACTAGAGTGATCGTGTGGATCAGAATACTCTAGGAAAGTCTTAGGAGTGAACTAAGCAGTTGTAACTAGAGTGATCGTGTGGATCAGTAGACTCTAGAAAAGTCTTAGAGGGTATCTAAGCAGTTGTTCCTGGAGTGATCAGTGTGTGATCAGAAGACTCTGGAAGACTTAGTTGCTGACTAAGTGGAGAACCATTGTAATCCGTGCGATTAGTGGATTAAATCCTCAGTTGAGGTAAATCATCTCTGCGGGGGTGGACTGGAGTAGTTTAGTTAACAACGAACCAGGATAAAAATAACTGTGCAATTTATTTTTATCTGTCAAGTTTTTTAAAGCTACACTTATTCAAACCCCCCCTTTCTAAGTGTTTTTCTATCCTTCAATTGGTATCAGAGCGCCGGTTCTAAGGTGCAAGCACTTAACCGTGTTTAGAAAAGATTCAGGAAGAGAAAAACGCTTCAGTAAAAGATGGTTGATGAAAGTGAAAAGTCTACACCTACACCTGCATCTACATCTGGCTCTGCTGAGCAATACAACGGTAACAATGGTTATACTAGACCGCCGGTATTTGATGGTGAAAACTTTGAATACTGGAAAGATAAACTGGAAAGTTACTTTCTTGGTCTAGATGGTGATCTATGGGATCTTCTGATGGATGGTTACAAACATCCAGTAAATGCCAGTGGCGTAAAGCTGACAAGGCAAGAAATGAATGATGATCAGAAGAAGCTTTTCAGGAATCATCATAAATGCAGAACTGTTTTGCTGAATGCTATCTCTCATGCTGAGTATGAGAAGATATCTAACAGGGAAACGGCCTATGACATATATGAGTCCTTGAAAATGACTCATGAAGGAAATGCTCAAGTCAAGGAGACTAAAGCTCTAGCTTTAATCCAGAAGTATGAAGCCTTCAAGATGGAGGATGATGAAGACATTGAAAAGATGTTTTCAAGATTTCAAACTCTTACTGCTGGATTGAGAGTTCTTGACAAGGGATACACCAAGGCTGATCACGTAAAGAAGATCATCAGAAGCTTACCCAGAAGATGGGGTCCTATGGTGACTGCATTCAAGATTGCAAAGAACCTGAATGAAGTTTCTTTGGAAGAGCTTATCAGTGCCTTGAGAAGTCATGAAATAGAGCTGGACGCAAATGAGCCTCAAAAGAAAGGTAAGTCTATTGCATTAAAATCAAATATCAAGAAATGCACTAACGCTTTTCAGGCTAGAGAAGAAGATCCTGAAGAATCAGAATCTGAAGAAGAAGATGAACTGTCTTTGATCTCCAGAAGGCTAAATCAACTCTGGAAGACCAAGCAAAGGAAGTTCAGAGGCTTCAGAAGTTCAAAGAAATTTGAACGTGGAGAATCGTCTGATGACAGAAGATTTGACAAGAAGAAGGTCATGTGCTATGAATGCAATGAGCCTGGACACTACAAGAATGAATGTCCAAATCATCAGAAGGAAAATCCCAAGAAGAAGTTTCATAAGAAGAAAGGTCTTATGGCAACCTGGGATGAGTCAGAAGATGATTCAGACTCTGAAGATGAGCAGGCTAACTGTGCGCTGATGGCGACAGAAGATGACGAATCAGAATCTACATCAGAATCAGATTCTGAAGAGGTATTTTCTGAACTTACTAGAGATGAGTTAGTTTCCGGTCTAACTGAACTTCTGGAACTTAAGTCTCAAATCAGTTTCAAATACAAAAAGCTGAAAAAGCTATTTGAATTTGAAACAAAGAAGCTTGAGTTGGAGAATTCTGAATTAAAAGAAAAACTTTTAAAATCATCCAATAATGTTGGATCTCCTTCTGATTCAGAAAAATCCACTCCTAGTCTAAACCATATTCTGAAAGAATATGATTTAAGTTTCAGGAAGTTCTTATCTAGAAGTATTGGCAGAAGTCAGCTAGCTTCTATGATATATGCTGTGTCTGGAAACAAAAGAGTTGGCATTGGTTTTGAGGGTAAAACCCCATACAAACTTGAACCTGTTGATGAAATGAAATTCACATACAAGCCATTGTATGATCAGTTCAAGTATGGCCACTCTCATGATATTAGGCACACTTCACATGCTCAAAGTTTTCACATAACACACACCAAAAAGCATGTGACACAACCTAGGAAATATCATGAAACTCACATTAAGAATTATCATGCTGTTCCTCCTATTGCTTACAATGTTAAACCCAAGTTCAATCAGAACTTGAGAAAATCTAACAAGAAAGGACCCAAAAAGATGTGGGTACCTAAGGATAAGATTATTCCTATTGCAGATATCCTTGACTGCAAAAAGGACAAAGCACAACATGTCATGGTACCTGGACTCTGGATGCTCACGACACATGACAGGAAGAAGGTCTATGTTCCAAGACCTGGTGCTTAAGTCTAGAGGAGAAGTCAAGTTTGGAGGAGATCAGAAGGACAAGATAATTGGCTCTGGAACTATAAAGTCTGGTAACTCTCCTTCCATTTCTAATGTACTTCTTGTAGAAGGATTAACACATAACCTCTTATCTATCAGTCAATTGAGTGACAATGGTTATGATATAATCTTTAATCAAGAGTCTTGCAAGGCTGTAAATCAGAAGGATGGCTCAATCCTATTTACAGGCAAGAGGAAGAACAACATTTATAAGACAGATCTGCAAGATCTTATGAGTCAGAAGGTGACTTGTCTTATGTCTGTTTCTGAAGAGCAGTGGGTCTGGCACAGAAGATTAGGTCATGCTAGTTTGAGAAAGATTTCTCAGATTAACAAACTGAATCTTGTCAGAGGACTCCCTAATCTGAAATTCAAATCAGATACTCTTTGTGAAGCATGTCAGAAGGGAAAGTTCTCCAAACCTGCATTCAAGTCCAAGAATGTTGTTTCTACCTCAAGGCCATTAGAACTCTTGCACATTGATCTGTTTGGCCCAGTCAAAACAGCATCTGTCAGAGGGAAGAAATATGGATTAGTCATCGTAGATGATTATAGCCGCTGGACATGGGTAAAATTCTTGAAACACAAGGATGAGACTCATTCAGTGTTCTTTGATTTCTGCATTCAGATTCAATCTGAAAAAGAGTGTAAAATCATAAAGGTCAGAAGTGATCATGGTGGTGAATTTGAGAACAGATCCTTTGAAGAATTCTTCAAAGAAAATGGTATTGCCCATGATTTCTCTTGTCCTAGAACTCCACAGCAAAATGGGGTTGTAGAACGAAAGAATAGGACTCTGCGAGAAATGGCCAGAACCATGATCAATGAAACCAATATGGCTAAGCATTTCTGGGCAGAAGCAATCAACACTGCATGCTATATTCAGAATAGAATCTCTATCAGACCTATTCTAAATAAGACTCCCTATGAATTGTGGAAGAATAGAAAGCCCAACATTTCATATTTCCATCCTTTTGGATGTGTATGCTTTATTCTGAACACTAAAGATCATCTTGGTAAGTTTGATTCCAAAGCACAAAAGTGTTTCCTTCTTGGATATTCTGAACGCTCAAAAGGCTACAGGGTATACAATACTGAAACATTGACTGTAGAAGAATCAATCAATATCAGGTTTGATGATAAGCTTGGTTCTGAAAAACCAAAGCAGTTTGATAATTTTGCAGATTGTGATATTGATATATCAGAAGTTGTTGAGCCAAGAAGCAACGCATCAGAAGCAGAGCTTCTCAGAAGCAAAGAATCTGAAGATCAAGTATCAGCTTCTCTGGAGGATCTAAGCATTTCTGAAGAACCATCTGTCAGAAGATCATCCAGACTCATCTCTGGTCATTCAGAAGATGTCATTCTTGGAAAGAAGGATGATCCAATCAGAACAAGAGCATTCCTTAAGAACAATGCAGATTGTCAATTAGGCCTTGTATCTTTGATCGAGCCAACTTCTGTTGATCATGCTCTAGAAGATCCAGACTGGATAATTGCTATGCAAGAAGAACTGAATCAGTTTACAAGGAATGATGTTTGGGATCTTGTACCTAGACCAGATGGATTCAATATAATCGGTACCAAATGGGTCTTCAGAAACAAGCTCAGTGAGAAAGGTGAAGTGGTAAGGAACAAAGCCAGACTGGTGGCTCAGGGTTATAGTCAGCAAGAAGGGATTGACTATACAGAAACCTTTGCACCAGTGGCCAGGTTAGAATCTATTCGTCTATTAATTTCATTTGCCACTCAACATAACATCACTCTCTATCAGATGGATGTTAAGAGTGCCTTCTTAAATGGTTATATAGATGAAGAAGTTTATGTCCATCAACCTCCTGGTTTTGAAGACTCTATGTCTCCTAATCATGTTTTTAAATTAAAGAAATCGTTATATGGATTGAAACAAGCTCCCAGAGCTTGGTATGAACGCTTAAGTTCTTTCCTTCTGGATAATGGTTTCACTAGAGGAAAAGTGGACACTACTCTCTTTTGTAAAACCTTTAAAAGGGATATTTTAATTTGTCAAATATATGTAGATGATATTATTTTTGGAACATCTAATGCTACACTTGGAAAGGAGTTTGCTGAGTCTATGCAGGCTGAGTTTGAAATGAGCATGATGGGAGAACTCAAGTATTTCCTTGGGATACAAATAAATCAAACATCAGAAGGAACGTATGTTCACCAAACCAAGTATGTGAAGGAACTTCTGAAGAAGTTTAATCTTCTGGACTGCAAAGAAGCCAAAACTCCGATGCATCCAACATGCATCCTAGGTAAGGATGAGGTAAGTAAGAAGGTAGATCAGAAGTTATACAGAGGTATGATTGGATCTCTTCTATATCTGACTGCTTCTAGACCTGACATTCTATTCAGTGTTTGTTTGTGTGCTAGATTCCAATCAGATCCTAGAGAATCTCATTTAACTGCTGTTAAGAGAATTCTAAGGTATCTGAAAGGTACTACTAATGTTGGCTTAGTTTACAGAAAATCTAAAGAATACAACTTAGTAGGATTCTGCGATGCTGATTATGCTGGAGACAGAATTGAAAGAAAAAGTACTTCAGGAAGTTGCCAATTTCTTGGAAGTCATTTGATCTCCTGGTACAGCAAGAAGCAAGCAACTATTGCTCTATCAACAACAGAAGCAGAATATGTCGTTGCTGCTGGTTGTAGTACACAGATGCTCTGGATGAAGAGTCAGTTAGAAGATTATCAGATATTTGAGAGTAACATTCCTATATTCTGTGATAATACTTCTGCTATATGTTTATCTAAGAATCCTATTCTTCATTCAAAAGCTAAACATATTGAGATTAAACATCATTTCATAAGGGACTATGTTCAGAAGGGTGTAATATCTTTAAACTTTGTTGATACAGACCATCAATGGGCTGATATCTTTACAAAACCCCTGGCTGAAGATAGGTTTAAGTTCATTCTGAAGAACATCAGTATGGATTTATGCCCAGAATGAGAAGATGAGAAGTTCTTATGTATGAGTATCTTCTGAAATAAAAATGGATCATTTTTTTAATCAGAAGTTCTGTTAGAAATCTTTTAGAAATTATGATTCGGTTATTACTAACGTTTCATTATCTAAGTTGATTCAGAACCTCTTTTAAAGCAAAACAACTGTAACGTTTTATCTCGGGATGGTAAACCTGTCGTTACTATTCATGGATAAGCGTGCGTGCAGTTGAAGGGACGCCGACCATAGGTAACTGTGCTAGTCACCTCATTCGTCTTTATTATCTCTCCTCATGTCACGTAACATTAAATGATTTTCATCATTCGTTTTTTTTTAATTCTCTTCAAACGCTTCTCTTTCCCTATCTCTTTGCACTCCTCATCAAGTTTTTCTCTCTCTCTCTCTTCCGTTTTCATCTCTTGCTCAAACAATTTTTTTTAAATCCTAGCTCAAACCTAGCGTTCACCCTTAGCCTGTTGAAGATCTATGACTCAAAGGCGACAGATCTCTGCATATCTCGGGATGGCTCTCCTAATACCTCTCAAGTCAGACCTCTTCTTTGATGTTGTTATCAACTTTCACCCAAAGACAGAAGACTTTCTTGAGTTATGGGAGGAGGTTAAGAATGATATTCTTAACTTCTATGTTGAGGGAAAGCCCCGTTTGCAACATTAGCTCTCTGTCTGTGAACTGTCCCTCTCTTCCTCTTTGGTCACTTGGATCTCTCCTACAGTGGAGGTTCTAGTCTGGAAGACAAGAGTCCACAGGGATTCTTGATGGGTTGACACCGAGCGTGTCCTGCTAGGGTGTTGTTTTTAATTTTTGTAGTCATTTCCTCTTGGGATGACTTTTTATGTATTTGCTAGGAATGTTTCTCATCTTGTTAAACATAGGAACCTTTTGTAATATCTTTTGATTATCAATGAAAAGTTTCTTTGTTTTTACATTCCAGTGATTTTATTTGTCGTTTTATTCATCTGAATCTTTTGAAAAATTCTTTTTGATGATATGACAAAAAGGGGGAGAAGATAAATGATAAATGATTTGATTAATCTATCAGTTGCTGGGTAAAGCTCCCACATATTCACTAACAAGAACTGCAAGTTCTATATGGTTTAAGTGTTTTGCAGGTATAAAGAAGTAAAGAGAATCTTCAAAGCAAACACAAGAAGCAAAACCATGGAAACTGAAGCAAGCTGAGTGCTGTCAAGCTTCAGAAATCAGAAGCAAGAAAGAAGATAGAATTTGATCCATATTTGTCTATTTGATTTGACAAAATTCTATTTGCTCTGATACATTATTTTAGCCTATATGGCTCTGATACATATAATGTGTTCGAATATACATTTTATGTTCTGACTCGTTCATGCTGACTTTTGTCGTTTAGTTTTTGTTCTGTAACATTTCAGGATGTAGAGATGCTCAGATGATGCTCTGGTACATTCAACAATGTTCTGATACAAATCTAGCATGAAGTGATGTTGGTAGAAATTCAAAGCTCTGAAGCTATCCGAGGGAAGCAGAAATCAGTAGCTGCGAATGTTCTAAAGATCCAGAAAACTCAAGTTCTGAAGCTGTCCTAGATGGAAGCAGGAATCAGAAGCTGTGAGTGTTCTAGGGATCTAAAGAAATTCTAGTTCTGAAGCTGTCCAATGGAAGCAGAAGTCAGAAGCTATGAATTCTCTGAAGACAGAAGCGTATATGATCGTCTCTACCGAAATAATAAGGGAAGTCTTTTATTTAAAGTTCTTCGAGTATTTATTTCAGGGGGAGATTATTTATCTCAGGGGGAGATTGTTAATCTCAGGGGGAGACATATTCATATGCTTATGCTATAGCTGTGTAATTTGTCTTTTGCCGTCTGTTCTTTCTGATCGCAAATTCATATCATTTATATATGTTTTTGTCATCATCAAAAAGGGGGAGATTGTTAGAACAAGATTTGTTCTGATCAATTATCTTAGTTTTGATGATAACAATAATATGAATTTTGCTTAAGATTATATGGTACTCTAATCCATTGCAATTTCCTTTTCAGGAAATATATAGAGAGTACGCATAATTCAGCGCTCAGAAGCTTTGTCTCAAAGGGTTCAGCATGCAACATCAGAACATGGTCTGGCAAGACATCAGAAGATGGTCGAAGCAGAATCAGAACATGGGTCTATGGAAGCATCAGAAGAACAAGAGAACAGAAGCACTGAAGTTCTGATGGTATCACGCTCAGAAGCACTTCAAGGTCAGAAGATCAGAAGATGCTATGCACAAAGCTGTTTGACTCTGATGATATTCAAACGTTATATTCACAAACATCAGATCAGAAGGAAGTACAAGTGGCAAGCTACGCTGACTGACAAAAGGAACGTTAAAAGCTATTCTAGGCTACGTCAGTAGACACAGCGTGAACAAGGCTCGAGGTAGTTGACAAAAGCGTATAACATTAAATGCGATGCTGTACGGAACACGCAAAGCATTAAATGCATTCAACGGTCATCTTCTCCAATGCCTATAAATATGAAGTTCTGATGAGAAGCAAGGTTAACGATTCTGCACCAAAAACAACTCAAATTAACTTGCTCAAACGCTGTTCAAATCAAAGCTCAGAATCTTCATCTTCATCAAAGCTCACTACATTGCTGTTGTAATATATTAGTGAGATTAAGCTTAAACGTTAAGAGAAATATCACAGTTGTGATTATCGCTTTTGAGAAGCATTTGTAATACTCTTAGAATTACATTAAGTTGTAAGTAACTAGAGTGATCGTGTGGATCAGAATACTCTAGGAAAGTCTTAGGAGTGAACTAAGCAGTTGTAACTAGAGTGATCGTGTGGATCAGTAGACTCTAGAAAAGTCTTAGAGGATATCTAAGCAGTTGTTCCTGGAGTGATCAGTGTGTGATCAAAAGACTCTGGAAGACTTAGTTGCTGACTAAGTGGAGAACCATTGTAATCCGTGCGATTAGTGGATTAAATCCTCAGTTGAGGTAAATCATCTCTGCGGGGGTGGACTGGAGTAGTTTAGTTAACAACGAACCAGGATAAAAATAACTGTGCAATTTATTTTTATCTGTCAAGTTTTTTAAAGCTACACTTATTCAAACCCCCCCTTTCTAAGTGTTTTTCTATCCTTCAGTTTCATTGCCTACTTGCTTTTTTGAGCCCATATATGGATTTATTGAGCTTGCAAACAAGATTTTTATGGGAAACTTTCAGTCCAGGAGGACATTTCATATAGACCTCTTCTTCTATGTCTCCATGAAGAAAAGATATGTTTATGTCCAGGTGATGTAAGTGACAATATTTAGAAGATGCTATAGAGAGAAAAATTCTAATTGTAGTCATTTTGATGACAGGGCTGAAATTTCCATTGTAGTCTAAAACCCTTGTTTGATTGTACCCCTTCACAACAAAACGTGCTTTGTGATGCTCTGTGGTTCCCTTAGCTAAAAAAATTAGTTTGAAAATCCATTGGCATCCAATGACCCTTTTGTTGGGAGGGGGATAATTTGGTTTCCAGGTGTTATTGGCAGCTAAAGATTGAAGTTCATTGAGAACAACCTATTGGAAATTAGGATCTTTCATCGTAGGAGTGTATCTAGTAGGTTCAGGTATGGAAGATAAATTAAAAATAAATTTATTATGATTAGAGGCTAAATTTTCATAGTTAATGTAGTGATATATAGGGTAGAGAGTGTTACCTGAATTAAGGAAGAGTGATTGCAAATTCTTACCTAGAAGTATAACACAATAGTAATCTTGAAAATATGTATAAGCCTTGGAGATCTAGATGACTTTCTTAAGGATTGAGATGTAGAAGTATGAGGTGTGGGAATGGAAGGAGAAGTATTATAAGTGGTAGTATTAAGAGTATGGGGTAATATAGGTGGTTATATCAAGGGTATTTGTGGAAGAGTCGGTAGATGGGTGGAAGATGGGTTTAGGTGTGTTTTGGTTAGGGATGTTAGAGAAATATATGTTCAAAGAAATATATGTCTCTAGATATGAAAATAAAATGATGTTTCCCTTGACACTCGTCTTGGTTACTAGATAAGGGAATTTTCTTGATATTGGGTCAAGTTTATTTTATTTCTAGTGGAGGTGGGTGCATAAACTATACAACCAAAAACTTGATGGTAGGATACCGTGTTTATTAAAACACACATTAATTGTGTGTCTAGGGTTGTGACACTAAGAACAAATTTTGATACATTTACCATGTCCAACAAGAACAAATTTTGGATTCGCCTCTAAAAGAGATTTCTTGTAAGCAGGTTGATTGAGATTGGCCACAAGCTTATGTTCATCTGGTGGAGAAACGAGGTTCGTTTTTTGTTGAATGAGCATTTAGAATTTCTTATTGATGTGAGGAAGCGGGGTCATTAACATAATTTGGTATCGAACTTTAGCGTATTGTTCATTCAACCCTTTCAATAAGCGGTTAACATAGTCTCCTTTGCGACATTCTTTGGTTGTGGGTAATAAAGAGCAGGAGCACTTGACGTTGCAGGTACAAGAAGGGATAGGTCTAAAGTTTTCCATTTCCTTCCACAATTTCTTAAGATTAGTGAATTATTAGATGATGTTAAGGTTGCCTTGAGGAAGAGCATAGATTTCCTCTTGAATATGTGAGATGCGGAAGACATCACCTTGATGATACTTGTCTTGAAGTTCAAGCCATATTTCACGCACAAAGTTCATCTAAAGGATGCTTTCAGCAATTTCAGCTTCAATTGAGTTTGCTAGCCAAGCCCTCACCATATTATTGCAGCGATCCCCTGTGAGAAAAGATTGATTTGGGAATTCATAACAAATTAGTGCTCCATCAATGAACCATAATTTATTCTTTAATCGAAGAGCAAGTTGAATCAATCTTCACTAAGCATAATAATTTGTCTTGTTGAGTGGAGGGGAAACAGTTGCAAGCCCATAATTATCACTAAGGAATTAATTGTGTGTCCAGGTTTGTGACAACATGAACAATTTTTGATACCTTTAACACGTCCAGTATGAACAAATTTTGGATTCTCCTCTGAAAGAGATTTCTTGTAAGCAGGTTGATTGAGATTGGCCATAAGCTCATGTTCATCAGGTGGAGAAAGAAGGTTCATTTTTTTGTTGAACGCACATTTAGAATGTCTTATTGATGTGAGGAAGTGGGGTCATTAACATAATTTGGGAGCGGACATGAGTGTATTTTTCATTCAACCCTTTCAATAAGCGGATAACATAGTTCAAGCCATATACTCAGGCCATATAATCAACACAGGTTGCAATTCAGGAGCATTCAGTGTGTGTATCTTGGTGTTTCTCCAACTCACAAGGGCCACAAATGCCTTAAATGTACATTTTAAAGAAACAGACTTTCCATTGTGCAAACTCTCTCACCCAACTCTGATGTGAACTCCAAATTTACCTCTAATATTCAACCAAATATTCTTTTTATTGTGTCTGGCTCATCCCTTACCATAAAACCAAAAGGACCAACTAAACAAACACCATTCCCAACCAGAAATGTTCTAGATAATGCACCTAATCTAGTTGGTCCTTAAGTTCAATCAAGTAGCCATACATTGACACCCATGTACCTCATTGAACTTACTCATCTAGACCAAATTCAAGCTTTACATGAAGGGCATTCTCCCAACTTGACACACATGCCTAGTATTATTTAATCAACATCAAACACATCTCCATGTCATATCCCATCTCTACTTGAGTCTGTGTCAACTCAATCTGTCAATAACTTAAGATCCAAGAAACTACAAAACAAAAACACTAATTCACCCTTCTCACAAAACTTGTTTAGACACTCCACAAATTCTTTGTCTCCTTCATTTCATACTCAAGATCAGTCACCAAAGGTCTTAGTCAACTATCATCATATGATTACTCGAGCAAAAATAGGCAAATCCAAACGTAAAGTTTTTCTTATCCACACTGAACCCAACTCCACTAAACAAACTCTCTA
The DNA here is from genome assembly GCF_029867415.1 of Vicia villosa. NCBI lineage: Eukaryota > Viridiplantae > Streptophyta > Magnoliopsida > Fabales > Fabaceae > Vicia > Vicia villosa. Next base: position 78,350,283 of record NC_081183.1, read on the forward strand.
ACATCCTAAGTGGTATGAATCTATAAAAATTTGAATATGAATCACTATTGAAGAATGGAACATGGACTATATCCACACTTCCACCTAATAGGAAACCTATAGAATGCAAGTGGGTATTCAAGATAAAGGAGAGTCCAGATGGGAATATCAACAAATATAAAGCAAGGCTAGTAACTAAAGGTTTTCATCAACAACAAGGTTTTGACTTTCATGAAACCTTCTAACCTGTGATAAAACCCACAACTATTCAAATTATTCTATATATCCTTGGCCATTACATACAAATGGGAAGTTCAACAAGTTGGTATTGACAATGGTTTTCTCAACGAGGACCTATAAGAAGAGGTCTACATGCAACAACCCTTTGCTTTGTTGACTTTAATACTACTCTAGTTTGCAAGTTGATGAAAATTATCTATAATTTGAAACAAGCACACCAAGGATTTGGTATGAAAAGTTGAACCAAACTTTGATTCAATTGGATTTGAATATAGTAAATGTGATCATTCTCTTTTTGCTTACAAGCACCAAAGTGTAACATTATATACCTTAATATATTTCTTAGATATAAAAGTTTATTATCGGTCAGATGGTTCCATACTACTCACATAATCAAAGTATATCAAACTATCATACCACAAGTTAAGCAAACATGGTACAAATGTGTTACCTGATCCAATAGGAACTCTACAATATATGACCTTCACACGACCAAAGAATATTCATATTTCTCATTTCATCCATGCACGGATTCTCATCTAATATAATGTTTGGAAATATGTTCATAATCTCATTTTTAAATATTATATTCAATGTGCATGAGGTAGATTTGTATCCATTATATACAAATAAATAAATAAATAAATAAATAAATAAATAAATAAATAAATAAAAGAAAAAGAAAGAAACAAGGAAGGAATCGTGTTGACCTTATCTTGTTTTAATTGTAGGGAAAAGATAAAACAAGGAAGAGACGGGATGTGTTATTTTCTCTTTATTTGTTTTTTCCTCCATCATATTGGATGGTATACCGTTGAAGTAATTCCGATTAATGACCCAACTAATGCGACATCACTGCTTTCCATAAATTCATGGGATATAGTCATCACACATTTTATCCTTACATGATGGACTTTTAGTTTGGGATTAGATATGTTAAGTTACCTTTTGAGTGAAGAAAATCTAAGTTTAAATGAACCAATCATGACATAAAAGTTATTGTGTTGTGCTCTCATTGGAGACATAAACTATCTAAATGAGAAATTTGTAGATTCTCCAACTTGCAAGTGTCCAGAAGGTCAACAGTGTTTTAAAATTCAAACTGGTTGATAATTTAATAAAAATATTAGATTACTGGATTAATGTTAGACCTGATTATTCATTAATTAATTGAATAAATATATTTTTTTACTTTCCCACTCTGATTTTCTTTCATTGAATAAATATATTTTTCTACTTTCGCACTCTGATTTTCTTAACAGGAGTCCGTATATCATTAAACTCAAATACTTGATTATTAATTGAATTATACGAGTCAGAGACATGTGCTGTCACCCGGGTGCATTATTTGTGGTGTAGTATTTTATGATCGATATAAAAAATGTGAAGTAAAGAAGTTTGACCAAATTGCATTTATAAAATAGAAATTAACTATTTAAATTTTTTTTTTACTAATCAGATATTATTAATATGAAAATTAGGTTTTAAGTTAAAATAATGATCCACAAAAAAAATTAGGTTCTAAGTTAAAATAATGATCCACAAATTTTTTTTTACTAATAAAATATTAGTAGTATGAAAATTAGGTTCTAAGTTAAAATAATTTCACATGTGAACATTTCAGAAAGACATGAAAATCTACTTTGTTCAGTCAAAAAAGAAATCATCTACCAATGGTTAAAAGATTTTATTCAATTGTGCACTAATTTCTCATACTGTTGAAAACAGAGAATATACCCGTGCGTCCGTGCGGGTGAATTTATTTTAATCTTGACGTAATAATTATTTTAGATATACATGAAAAATTCATTTTTATTGCAAAAGTATAATGAAAAATTATGAATTCAAAATAATATGATTATACAAAATATAATGATAAACTTGACAAATGATATATTTAGATACACATGTAAACTTAAATAGAATTACATAATTGTAGAATAAAAGTTACTACATAAACTCAATTGTATAAAATAATAATAAAAAACTTGTGACATGGAGAAAGAAAAAAATTGACATTTGAAAATAAGAATTTTATTTTTAAATAAAGGTAATAATTTGATAGTGACCCATAAGATAAAAAGCTAGTTATTTGAATGACTATGCAGTATTATTCAATTTGATAAAATACATTTTTACTGATAATAAATAAAAAATATGATAAAAAATATTGAATTATTACATTTTAAAATAAAGTAAGAGATAGAATAGGGAAAGAGTGGGGATATAATGAAGTAACAGAGAGAATAGAGAAAAGTGAGAATGGACGGTAGAAGCTTTGGTAGTGCGAAATGTACCCAATACTGATTGGAAAATAGGAAAGTGGTATGGTAATTTTGTTAGTTACCATTTTGTCTAATTTATAGTGCAATTTTTTTTTTAGAAAAGGACAATAATGGAAGTTTGGTCAATATTCTAGTAAAGGCTAGATAGTAGATTATAAAATTTAAAAAAAATTATGATATAAATTTCATGTTTTAAAATTAAAGTCATAAAAAATTTATTTTTTAATTTATATCTTTAAAAAAATATATACTTTTATCAACTCTTCATCTAAATAAATTTGTTCTTAGTTATTTATTAACTCTTATTGAAGAGAAAAAATGTATATTAAATATAAGATTGTTTTTCTGATTGATTTATTTTTCTATAAATATAATTAATATTATTATTTGATTTCAAATAAAAAAAATCAAAATTAAGTACATTTATATACAAATAACAATTTTGTAATATTATCATACAAAATAGATATAATAACTATATTACCGATTTTTATTTATTTACTTATCATATTTGTTGCAAGTACAATAGTAGTAACTAACTTTGTGAGCGATATATCAAGGATGATATTTTATGCAGTGATTTATGAATGTGATATATGACCTTCATTAAATGTCCTCTCACCTCAGTTGTAAAAGAGATATAATCACGGTTGACCAACTATGCTAAGGTAAGGGGTGATAGTAAATATGTTGTTTTCCACCACAGACCTATGACTGTGATGATAAACTATGTCATGCTCTAAATATCACATGGATATCTCAAATAACCATGGTTAAATACATTAAGGTCATGAGTTTGATTCACAGCCATAGCATGATATATAATAATTGACGCACTAGATATCATCACGGTTATCTTAATCAACTGTGGTGAAATACTTTGTTTTTATAAAATATACTTTTTATTTATTTCATATATGCCCATTTTTTTAAGTATATGTATTTTATACGCTATATTTTACCACAACAAAATCAGCAGATATGCATATCTTTGTAACCAAAACAGACTATAATATATTTCTACCAAACCCAAAAACATGGCTGTTAGGAATCTTGTTGTGAATTACGACAAAATGATCAATATCAATTTGTAAGGCAACAAATAGTAGCAACCAAAATAAATGGTCTACCGCAATACTAATTCGTACACAGATAATAGAACAGAATAAGGCGAGAAAAAGATGAAGGATTGTTTACCAAATTCGATCAAACGAGCTACTTTGCGGGAGAGAGCAGTTCTCCAATTTACTATACTCAGAAAGTTGTTACAAGAGATTACAGATGAATTACAAGAAAATAACCTTATTAGTTCCTATAGAACAAACCCTATTTTCTACCCAAGTGCTTCCGAACCTCTCCAACTCACTATATAAGAATCACTCAAACCCAAGGTGTTTAGAAGTATTTTTCAATCACCTTAGATAATTTCAAAGGTTTCATAAAAACATTTGTCTTTCTAAGTTTTCCCTTGGAATTCCCTAAACCCATATTCTCCCTTGTTGTTGTAAGCTCTAAGATTGTCACACTATAATAATAAAAGAGATACATATTTATAATAGGCAAAATCCAACAAATCCTAAATCATATCTCCTTAAGTGTTAGAATAAAAAATATTATTATAATCTTATAATATCTCTCAAATATTATAAATATTTTATGATATCTCTTAGACTATTATAAATTATATCTTATAGAATAATATATATATATATATATATATATATATATATATATATATATTTTATAATATCTTTCAGAATATTATAAATACCTTATAATATTTTTTATATTAATTTATTTGATTTCCAAATTAACATAAAATATTCTAACATTAATGAATGGATCAATAAACCGAATCGATCGAACCCGATACCCGTAAATCGTTTGAACCTGATAATTTTTCGGCTTTCAAATTTTTGGCAATCTCAAAACATGTTTTCTCTCTCTTCATCAACAAAGGTTTTAAGACATACTTCAACAATCTCCACCTTAACTTTAAACTGCGTTGATATCAATTTAACCATTAATAACATTACTGCTCTCTACCAGGTTGAAACTCTAATAAATAACTGAAGGTGTAAAAAACTCCCCTCTTCAAACAACAAACTCTTTACTCTTGATAATAACTATAAATTGCAAGATGGAAAGAACAATGTATGTTTATACTAGTTCACTTGAGAAACCCTCAAGCTAGTCTACTCCACCCGCTAGGGTGATTTCGCCTCTCTCAATCGAGGTCTTAATCCATTATAACCAAACTGATTACAATTGCATGGGCAACCGCCGATGACTAACACTGCACAAGCTACACGAAAGTGACTAACAATACAATGCACAAGCTACCCTCAAGTGACTAACAACAATGCACAAGCAGTCGCAAGTGAATAACAACAATGCACAAGCAATCGCAAGTGACTAACTACAATGCACAAGTAATCGCGAGTGACTAACAACCTTTAAGACTCTATAGTCCTAAACTTCTCAAGACTTCTACCTAACGAGTATCTTGAGGAACAATCAAACAACAGCTTGAATAAGTGTTTGTTTACAGGTAAATGCTTCTACACAAGCTGAATGTAAACGATATTTCAGATTATAGACTTAAGAGAATAAAGATATGAACAATATTTCAAAAATGGATATGATCGTGAATTAGCAGCTTTCTCTTCGAGTCTTCAAGCCTTTATATAGCCAATAAAATAATATATCCGTTGGAGGGCAGTTCTGGAATTTCCAAAAGTTTGGCGGCTTGAACGTAGTGACAGACAAGATAGTACGCAACGTCTGTCCTTTCACAACAGTTGAACGACACATTCGTCAGTACCTTGTACCTGGTACTACATAACATTATCTTATATTCTTCTTGAACTTTATAGGCTAACAACATGAGTTGGAAGAAAGAAAATAAGCATTTGGGTCTTCAGAACTTTAAGTCTTCAGAGTCTTCAGAACCACGTTTTCAGATTCTTCAGCACTTGGTCTTCAGAAACATGAATCTTTAGAGCTTCAAGTCGTCAGAATCTTCAGAATTGCGTCTTGAGAGTCTTTCAGCACTTGGTCTTCAGACTTTGAATCAGAGTGACAACTTCAAAGGCTTCTGAAGCGTTTCGCTATTGTTCATCAAAACTTGTGTAGCACAGATGCAGAACTTGGTATCTTCTAATGTATTGGCCACGCCTTTCATCAAATTCAGAACATGTTTGTTAAAAGCTCAAAGCAACAAACATTAGAGTACCAAAATTGTTCATACAAACATACTCATTGTTATAATCAAAACTCAGAGATATATTGCAGAACCAAATCTTGTTCCAACAATCTCCCCTTTTTGATGATGACAAAACTATGTATTTTGATGACACAATTTTGTATATAATCATAGAAATAATTTCATAATAGAGGGTAATGAATACTTATCCTTTGTAAGCAAAACTCCCCCTGAGTGTGAGACTTGATAGAGATAAAATATTTTGATTATGAACCGCTCTGGGTAACTCCCTCAGGTTCCAATAGATAAGATATTAAGAGCTTTTAGAGTCTTGTTAAGTGAGATCTTTCATTTTTCAGGGTCTGCTTTCCAATTTCATTTCCAAACCCTGTTTTCAAACTTAGAAACTCAGAGCCTGAATAAAATTCTTTCAGAGCCTAGTTGTTTAAATCTGGATATTGAATTCAGAGCCTGATTGTTTGAATAAGATCTTTGAGGATACTCAGAGTCTGACTATGGATAATGTAACACCCCAAATCTACCCCGCAGTTTAATAGGAAAATGTGGATGCAAAATCTCAAAAATAACAACACATTTGAGGCGTCACATATATCAACTTAAACAAATCACAAATCATTCTCATAAATCATGGATACATAACACTTATGTCAGAGGAAAACTCATACATCATTCTCATTCAAATCCAAACAACTTTATAACATCACAGCGGAATTCAATACCAACATAATCCACATCATAATATCTTTGCCAACATTGCAACAATATCCAACATGTTACAGAATAAGAGAACGACAACAAAATTCAGCAAAGCATAATGACATAATCAAAACAAATAAACGTTCCCCGAGTGCTATGTATTAGAGCATAGACACACCGATTTGAGCTAATAGGTAAACGGCTACTCCACGTCGTTACCTACACGTTACCAACAGATGATAACATTCAAACAAAAGGGGTGAGATACCATTCATTATAAAGAAACGTATGATAATATTCAAAGCATGGTAAAGATCATACATATATCACCACTTCTCATCACATAACATCTTACAACAACTATCATCAATAAACAACTTACAAAAAGGCAACAATGTCAATAATCATTTATGACAACATACTCAATTCACAATTATAATATCAATGCATCACAATAACATCTCGTCATCACGTCACAACAAACATCTCATCATCTCGACAATTCAAACACAAATCAATGCAATTTGAATGCAATTCAAATGCGACTCGACTTATGCAAATGCATGTGGTACCATTTGAAGTAAAAATCCCAACGTCTCAAAATTTGCCATTGGGCACACTGTCGCTGTTTGCCATTAAGGCCACCGTCGCTTTTTACCATTAAGGCCACGTCTCTTTATGCAATGAATGTGACTCAATGAATGCAACATCCACACAGACACAACATTTACAACACATCCCAAACATCGACTAAACATCATTACATTTATAGTAATTCATCACTTCCCAATCATGTCACTATGTTGTAACATCATACAATAATACATCACTTCACAATCACGTCACCATGTTGTAACATCATACAACAATACATCACTTCACAACAACAATCTCAACATCAAACAATTTCATTTAAAGAAAAGATTCAAAAAGGTTTCCAAAGGTTTTCAAATCATATTCATTAGAAAGACATTGATTAGAGTTTCATGGAAGTTCAAACGGCGCTTAAAAAGGAGTTAAGGATCGAAAGATACATCAATTCAAAGTTACAAAAAGTTTTACACAGTAGAGTCTGCTTAGCAACCCTCCAGCGCGCTTAACCAAGTTCAATTTTCCACAAGCCAGCTTGAAGCGGGCTTGTACAGACTAAAAATAGTAACTTTCATTTTCGCAGCTCCGCTTAGCGGACCAGCTCCGCTTAGCGGGCTCGCGCATTTTTGAATTCCCACTCAGCATCCGCTTAGCGAGCCAGGGCCGCTTAGCGGACGTGCGATTATGCAGAAAAATAACACAACCACACAGCACTGTGTAACCACACTACCACCACCCAAAACTCATCCCAATCAACAAATAAACACATATAATCATAACATCTAGTATTGTTCATCATCAATTATCAATAAAAACATGTTTTCAACCAAAAATTCATGCAATTTCATCATAAAACCCTAATATTCTACAACATTCAATCCATGGATCCTACATACAATCTAACCCACCCTAAACATCATCATACATCCCTTTAGCATGAAAGAACCCCAACCTTACCTTGGGTTTTGGATTGAAGCCAACTCTATCTTCAAGACCTAGCTTCTCCTCTTCTCTTCTCTCTTCTCTTCTTTCACAATTTTGTCAAATGAGCTCTAATTCCCAATTCCCCTCAATTCTCTTGTTTTGTTAAACCCTCACTAAACCTCAAATTACTAATGGAAACTATTTAGCACCTCTCAAATACTAATACCGACTTAGGCCCAATAACTCATAACACTTACTAACTTATGCTATTTACTAATAATACTCAATAAATAACACAAAGTCACTTAAACACGTATTAAACACATAATCCACAATTAATTAAATAACTCACAATTAATTCACATATCACACAATTAAATAAAATACGGAAATAAAAATGGTCGTTACAACTCTCCCCCACTTAGAATATTTTCGTCCTCTAAAATTACCTCAATCAAATAACTCAGGATACGAATCTCGCATCTTGCTTTCCAATTCCCACGTCAAAGTCTCTCCGGTAGCTCCCGACCAAACTACCTTCACCAAAGCAATCTCTTTGCCTCTAAGCGTCTTCGTCTCGCGATCCTCAATCCTTATCGGCATAGTCTCCACCGTGAGATTATCTCGTACTTGCACATCATCCATATGAATCACATGAGATGGATCAGAAATATACTTCCGAAGTTGCGACACATGAAACATGTCATGAAAATTCAAAAGATTTAGCGGTAACGCCACTTTATACGCCACATTTCCAATCTTCTCCGAAATCTGATACGATCCAATAAAACAAGGAGTGAGCTTCTTAGACTTCAACGCTCGCCCCACATCGGTCACCACGTGCCTCCCTGCTCAAGAACACAAGCTCTCAACAAATCCTCCAAAGACTGAATCGTCCTCTTCGTCTGACCATCTGTCTGAGGATGATACGTCGAACTCAACCTCGACTTAGAACCCAATGCTCCTTGCAAACTCTTCCAAAAATATGAAGTGAACCTCGGATCTCTATCCGAAACAATACACAAAGGAACACCATGAAGCTTAACAATCACACGGATGTAGATCTCCGCCAACTTAGAAACTAGATACGTGATGTTAATAGGTACAAAATGAGCCGACTTCGTAAGCCTATCAACGATCACCCAATCAAATCATGTCCTCTCATGGTATTCTGTAAACCCGTCACAAAGTCCATTGAAATGCTATCCCATTTCCATTCTGGAACTTCTAATGGTTGTATTAATCCTACAGGCTTCTGATGTTCAACTTTCAATTTCTGACAAGTCAAACATGCATACACAAACGGAGTTATGTCACACTTCATTCCAGGCCACCAAAACAAGTTCTTCAAATCTTGGTACATCTTTGTAGCTCTTGGATGAATACTCGAATTACTTCTATGGCCTTCCTCAATAATTGCTCTATTCAAATCCACATCATCAGGAATACAAATTCGATTACGGAATCTTAATACACCATGCACATCCAACTTAAAGTCATCACTCTCAGCTTGATTGATTCCAACCATATAATCTACCAATTTCACATCCAACGTCTGAGCTTCTCTGATACTATCCAGAAAATCATTATTAATTTTCAACATACCCAATCTAACACTCTTAGGTGTCGCTTCACATACCAAACTCATATCTCTGAATTACTCAATCAATTCCAATTCCTTGACCATCATAGCCGACATATGCAACGTCTTTCGACTCAAAGCATCGACCATAACATTAGCTTTTCCTAGATGATAGTGTAAACTAAAATCATAGTCTTTCAACAACTCCAACCATCGTCATTGCCTCATATTCAATTCCTTCTGATCAAACAAATACTTCAAACTCTTATGGTCGCTAAATACTTCAAATCTAGATCCATAAAGATAATGCCTCCAAATCTTTAATACAAACACAACAACAGCAAGTTCTAAATCATGCGTAGGATAGTTCTTCTCATGAACCCTCAACTGTCTCGACGCATAAGCAACAACTTTATCATTTTGCACGAGCACACCTCCTAACCCATCTTAGAAGCATCAAAATATACCACAAAAGATTCTTCCGGATTAGGCAATATCAAAATCGGTGCTGACGTCAATCTCTTTTTCAACTCGGTAAAACTTTCTTCACATTGAAGATCCCACATAAACGCCTTACCCTTACAAGTCAACTTCGTCAACGGAAGTGCCAAATTAGAAAATCCTTCAATGAACCTTCTATACTAACGGGCTAATCCCAAGAAGCTTTGAATCTCGGTAGTCGACTTAGGAGTTTCCCATCTCAATACATCATTTACTTTAGACGGATCCACAACAATGCCATCACCAGAAATGACATGACCAAGAAAACTAACTTCTTTCAACCAGAACTCACATTTGGACAACTTCGCATACAACTTCTTCTCTTTCAAAACTTGCAATACCAACCTCAAATGCTCAGCATGATCTGATTCTAATTTAGAGTAAATCAAAATATCATCAATGAACACCACCACAAAACGATCCAGATATTCATGAAAAATACGATTCACGTACTCCATAAATACTCCTGGTGCATTAGTAATACCGAAGGGCATCACGGAATACTCATAATGTCCATAACGTGTTCTGAAAGCCGTCTTCTGCATATCCTCATTGTCGCACGCTCACGAAAAAATGAACAGAGTCGCCACCAATATATTTATCCCATAAGGGAAAGGAATATCAGAAAACCTAACAAAGGAAGGAACAAGGTCTTGCGACCAGAGAATCAAGGTACGGGAGTCGGTTACGCGAGGGGAAGGTATTAGCACCCCTCACGCCCATCGTACTCGATGGTATCCACCTATGTTTGTTTCTATCTAAAGGGTGTGTACTATGTCTATGTCTATATGCGAATGCATGCAAGAGAAATACGGGGAAAAGAAGGAAATATTTACAAGTGTGCTCGTTCAAGCCCCGCGACTTGATGCCTACGTATCCTTTTCAGGAATCAGAGCGCCGTAGTTCGGCTCACGATTTTCTGTTTGTTTTTGTGTTTTTTAGTTGGGCGGCGTTAACGCTCGCACTCTTGCATAAGGGATCGCCTAGGATGCAATGGAGTGGAGATAACGGTGCCCTTAAGAAAGGAGAGAAAGAGAGTTTGAGTGTTTCGAGGAAATCCCTTAAGCAAGGGAAACTCGAGTTACTCTTTGGTTTGTATTTTTTATGAGTTTGGGAACTTACGCCTGAATGGGACCCTTAAGCAAGGGAGATCCAAGCACTCGAACATTCCCTTAAGCAAGGGATGTTTCAAGGTTCCATTCCCTTTTTAAGAATTTTCACTTTGATTATTAGTGTTTTAAGTGTTTTCTTTGTATGTTTTATGGGGATTTTATTCAAGTATTTTTATTAGTGTTTTATGTTGTAAAAGAAAAAGAATGCAAAAGGGAACTAATTCTAATTTCTACATTCTATGTTGTTCTAATTCTACAAGAAAATAAGGGAGGAAAAAGCAATTAAATGGAAAAAAACAATACTAAAGATCAAGGGCATTTTAGACATTTCACCTATATGGAAAATATTCACAAAACAAAAGAATTGGAATGTAAACTATTTATGAAAATATTATTTACAAGCAAATTCGTTTTTATTCATGTGAGAAACCAATTTGAATTAACAAAAGAAACTATTTATGATTATGGTTTATCAACTAATCAAAAATCAAAGAAAACAATCAATTAAAATTCAATTAATTCTAAAAAGTCTAATTGGATGAGAAATGTTTTTGTCAATTTTTATTTAAGAAAAAGAAAAAGAAAAAAATCTTAACATGCAAAAAGAAAAAAACAAAATTTTCTATCGTTTTTTATGATAGCAAAGGGGGTGCAGCAGTAATTAAAATGAGCTAAAAACAATTAGAAATGAAACTGGGCCAGAAAAAAAGGGTGGCAATAGCAAGGGCGCACAGGCCCATGTTAGAGTGAGACATGTGCGTTAGCAAAAGGGGATGTGCGATTTGAAAAAAAGGGCAAGGCCCACACGCCACAGGCCCAACGCCATCACCTATTTCCATTTGTCTTTTTCATTTTTCAACCCCAGCATTATTATTTATTCATTATGGTATGTTAAAAGGAGTGTAGCGTTACAAATAAACATGGTATCAATTGGTCAATTAGAGTTTAAGTGAATAAGGACAAAACTAATGGCCAGCCAATCAGAGCACAACACCACACGTTCCAATGATTTGAGTAAGATAAAAGAAAGAAAAACAAGTGTGAAACAGACCAGTGGCGCGACGCCACGTCATCCCTCCCATGAAAAATATCCAGGCGCACAGAGACGCCGGAGCTAGGGCTCCGGTCGTCTTCTCCGGTCACCCGCCGCCGGAAACACACGCCCTTGCCCAGAAATTCCAAAAGCCACCACCTTTCAACTCGTCTCCCTTCCCTGATCCCGAATCTAGCATCCATTTTCCTTTATCATGCCTCTAAGATGCAAACCGAACCACATTTTATGAACCATGACGTGGATAAAGTCCACCAAAACTTATCCTAAACGTATCAAAATCTTTCTAAGCGTTCAAAGGACTTAAACACAAGAATTAAACACGTAATTAACAGCATTGAGAACTAACAGAATCAAAGCTTCGAAGAACTCGCGGATTCACAGCAATTACCTCACACAAATCGAACTCATCCATCACGAATATGAAAGGCACGAGAATACAACACTAACACCACTAAAATGATGCTGAGAAGGATTCGGAGAATTTACCTGGATAGCTCTTGATCCAATAGAGATAAGAACACTCGACTTGCTGTTCGATTCTTGGCGGCGGTGATGATCGGTGTAGGTCGCGTGAACCTTTCAAGAAATAAGCTCAAGGTGACTGATGAAGATGATAATGGAATTGGTTAGCATTGCTGTGAAGGTGATAGTTCAATGGTGATGAAGATGACGCTTGATTCTGTTATGGTGGTTGAGGCTGGGGAGGTGACAGTTGCGGTGGCCGGAGTTTGTTACGATTCGTGACAAACTCAGATGGAGGAGGAGAGAGTGAACTGAGGTATGGAGAGAATGTGGGGAGAAAAATTAGTGAAAGTGAGAGGAAGAGAGAGAGAGAGAGGGAGAGAGAGAGAGAGAGAGAGAGAGAGAGAGAGAGAGAGAGAGAGAGTAGTGATATAGTGAAGAGTGGAAGTGAGAAATGATTGCTGTATGAGTTTCTATTTATATTGCCAACCATTGGTTTGTGATTCACAATCCTTGAATGTGGGACTTGGAATAGTTTGCAACACCTCTTTTTCCATTTTTCCAATGTGGGACTTGCAACATAACTCTTTTCATTTTTCCAATGTGGGACTTTAATATGTGTGTGGTGCAATTGTGTGTTGCTTTGTTGTTGTTTTTTTTTCTTCATGCTGTGGTGCTCACTTTAGACACTTATATCTCAAGCCATGGGTTGTTAAATGATGCAAGAATGGTGTCATATCAAAGAGGGCATGGGATAGAACAAGATTGGTGTTGGAAATATCTCAAGATAAGGCTTAGAAGTATAAGAAAAATAGCCTTGAACTCATGCAATTACCACTGCACACGCCCAGCAGCATGCTGTCCCATGCGTATGGTCAGATTGTGACTCTGCGAGGGTGGTACTTTGAGCCTCTCTATCTCGATCAATACATATCCAAAATCAGTGATACTGGTCTCATTGGATAGAAGACATGACAAAGAATAGTTTAGAACTGGGCTTGTTTAAGATAGAGACTTGTGGAGGGAGAAAGAGACCTTGACATTTGGCCCACCACGTGTTTGCTGAAATGCGTTGCGTGCCCAGGATTCTGTGTTATGGCTGCCTGTAGAATTTGGTCAGGGTTGGGGCACCACTTTGAAGGCTTGTATCTCACTCATTATTTGTCCAATTGTACCCATTCTTGTTCAGATGGATAGAGGATATGGCAAAGAAGAGAATGATACCAAGCTTGCATTCATATCACTTCCATAGAGCTCAAAAGATGGCTGGAGATTTGGCATGCCATGTGTTTGTGAAAATGCCAGGTCATGACCTGCCTTGTGACCTGGAATATGACTTGGTTCAAATGAGTTTCCAGCAACTTCACACCACTTTAACTCTTCATACAAGCTTCAAATGAAAAAGTGTCCAACTACAAAGTTGTTCTCCTCCATGAGAGGAACAACTTTGATGTTGGAATTTTCTTCAAAAAATGCCATCTGCCACGTGTAATCCAGTGCTGAAGTGGACTGCCCAACAAGATTTAAAGTACCCAAAATTTTTCTAAGTGTTGGAATTTTGCCTTTTTACTATTTTTCCCAACTTTTTGCTGAACTCCCGATTTTATCCATTCTCCGACTTGTCTTGATTAATTTTCCACCAAAAGTCAATATTTGAATAATTTTCCCGATTTTGACCCAAAAGTCAACTGTTCCGACTTTTCCGACTATTGATGAAATTCCCGATTAAATCTCTTCCAATCAATTCCAGTCAAACAAACACCTCCACAAGGCCAGCATGAGAAGTTTTTTCACACATAGAAGCCATTCCTGATTGAATGTTGATCAGAAAGTCAACTGGTTGACTTTGGTCAAAGAAACCCGGATTTAAAGGACCGGATGATTTGCAAGCCCATGTCCTTCAACCAATGCCTTGACTTGAGACAGAGAGAGACCCTAATCCAGGAGGGCTTCCTTAAACATGGAACCACATGGTTACACCTCAGTCTTCTTGTTCTTTGATCAAACTTCTTTGTAATAGAGCTTTTTCTTGCTAGCCTTTGAATAGCACCAATGATATGAATGCATGAATGTGAATTATGACCTAAGTGATGTATGTACATGAATGCAAAGCCTAAGCCAGTTAGAAGTTAAAGGGTAGGACAAATTTGGGGTATGACACTCATCTTTCACTTTAATCTGATGGTAACTCGACCTTAAATCAATCTTACTAAACACACGAGCACCAACCAATTAATCCATCAAGTCATCAATTCTTGGAAGTGGATACTTGTTCTTGATTGTCACCTTATTCAATTGTTTGTAATCAATACAAAGTCTCATACTTCCATCCTTCTTCTTGACTAATAACATTGGAGCTCCCCATGGCGACACACTAGGTCTCACAAACTTCTTCTTAAGCGATTATTCTAATTGCTTCTTCAATTTTGACAACTCTGATGCAGACATCATGTAGGGTGCCATAGACACAGGTCTAGTACCAGGTACAAGATCAATAGAGAACTCAACTTCTCTCTCAGGCGGTACATCAGGAATTTCATCAGGGAAAACTCCAGGAAATTCAAATACCACCTTTAACTCATCTATAATAGCTTGATTCTCAACAGACATAGATGCAACCAAAGCAAACACTTACACTTCTTCTTTCATCAACACGCGCAACTGTGTAGCCGAAAATAACTCCACACCTTCCTCCTCAGGAGTAGAAAACCTCACCGACTTGTCAAA
Source organism: Vicia villosa (assembly GCF_029867415.1). Lineage (NCBI taxonomy): Eukaryota > Viridiplantae > Streptophyta > Magnoliopsida > Fabales > Fabaceae > Vicia > Vicia villosa. Next base: position 78,365,662 of record NC_081183.1, read on the forward strand.
ATAATTAATATGAACATGGTTATGCTCTAACCAGTTCATACCCAAGATCACATCCAAACCTCTCAACGGCAAGCAAACAAAACAACAGCAAAGTCTCGGTCAAAAATTGACACGGGACACTTTAAACACACAAGAGAAGTAGTTACTGATCCCTTAGCCGGAGTATGGAAAACCATTTCTCTGTTCATAGCAGACAACACAAGACCCAATCTTTTAACACAATCAGCAGAGATAAAATAATGCGTAGCACCAGTATTAATAAGAGTAATCAAATGAATGCTATTAATGAAACATGTACCTCTGATGAGTTCATCTTCACCAGCGGTCTGAGTTCCCGTCAAGGCGAACACCTTCCCACTAGCTTGCTCCTTCTTGGGCTTCTGACACTTACTTCCAGTGTGACCTTCTTCACCATAGTTGTGTTTACCCAGAAATATGGTAAACAATCGCTAGTTTCCTTTTTAAAGGTTACTTTTACGAAATCAACTAGAATATTCTAGGACTAATTGCTTTTCTTTGTTGTTTACGTGGATCTAATTTGTATTAAATGCAGTAATAACTTTAAAGTAAAAGAACACACTGAAACTTAAGGCTTTAAAGTAAATGAAGACGATAAAATGCAGTAAATGTGCACTGAAAATAAAGCATAACGTAAATGATTGCATAAAATTAAATTGGTACGCATGCGTACATTCCAAAGTTGCACTCGTCACTCATTTTGCACAGAGATTGAGTATGCTTGTGTTATGTAAAAATGCGGACCCCTAACTATCCATCTGAAACTTGCTTAAATAGTAAAATAAAATAACTACTACTAACGGTCGACTAATCATTAGCCGACACACGTCCACTACATGCAACATCTTCGACTGTGAATGCTCCACGTGTCCCTTGGGGAACTGCTAAAAAACTGTCATCTCCAACTTCTGTCCTCTTTCGACCTCGACCTCAAGCTTGATACAGCGCCTAAGTCATCTCCATCTCTTAGTCGATCGGCCATGGCAATCAAAAACTTTTAGTCGAACGGTCTCGACTGAAACACATTCTTAGTCGAACTATTTCGACTGAGAGAATATTTGATACATCTTCTCATATTTTAAACACCAGCTGCCATTTTTAGTAAGTCGAGAATCTTAGGGTAACAAATTTCCCCCCAAACGGCTTCTTTCGACTGATTTGCAAGGAGAAAGATGGCGTTTCGCTTTCTTTTAGGTTTCGACTTTCCTAACCTTATTAATGCGATGATTAGATTACGAATTCCCAAGCGCTAATTATTACCTAAAGACTAGGTAGTGGGCTATTAACTGCTCCCCACTTTCTTCTGGCAGTTTCCAAGGCACTCTAACATGACCCTTGATTAACCAACTTCTTTTTGTGACGTCACTATACATACTATATATACAGTCTCTCTTTTCTTCATTTCTTCTTCACATTTTCTATTCTTCAAAACGCTTCTTCTTTCCAAAACTCTCAAGCATTTCTGTTTCCGCTCTCTCTTTCAAACTCAACAATGGCCGCAACCACCACAAACAACATTGTTTACGACACAGGTTCTAACCCCTTAGCAGCCATTATTTCTCGTGAAGAAGAAGAAAACGGGTTAGACTTTGTCCCTCAACCGAACGTCACAGAAGCTAAAGCCATTATTTGGCAAAATCAAATGCTGATTCCTTTCCTGATCACTGATAAGTTAATGGCTTTCTCAGGTCCTCTTCCAGATCTTCGTTCTCACCCAAGAAAGGTGATAGATTTCTTTCCTTCATTCAACATTACCTTGCCGGTAGCGTTTGAAAAACAACGCCCTCTCGACCTAAAGTTCATGGATCCTTTAGTGAGAGTCTTTCGTTCGACTCCTTCTCCTGGAAACAAAGATTTTTTGGCCTGGCTAAACAAAGTTCAGGCGAAGAAACAACAAAGGTGGGAAGATTTGGGCATCTCCGATGCCATTCAATTAACCAGGAACGGTCATAGGGTTAATTCCTCTATGTTGCTTGCTTCAATATTTTTCTGGGAAGGTTTGACAAACACCTTTCACTTTCCTTGTGGGATGATGACTCCCACTCTTTTCGACGTGGCTGCTATCACAGGACTTTCGCCTTTGGGCGAAGTCTTCGACCCAACTCTCTCGACAGAGATGAACTTCAATTTTGAAAATGCCACCATCACCAAATATATGCAAGATCACCATGACAAGTCTACAGTCGAAGTCTCTGACGAGGAGCACGTTGCTTTCCTTACCTAGTGGCTTTCTTACTTTTTGTTCTGTCCAGGATCTGTTCAAATAGCCAAAGCCTACATACCTATGGCTATTCAGATTCATGAAGGTCGAAAGATTTCATTAAGTAAGCTTTTACTTGTCTGTCTTTATCATAATTTAGGTATAGCTTCCTTAAGAATAAAACGTCTTCATGAAACTCCAAAGAAATTGGCTTTGTGTGGCCCCTACTAGCTCTTGCAACATTGGTTGAACGCTACCTTAGAATCACAAATTGGCTACACTATCTCTCAAGCCATCATGGAAGTCACGCATGATCGAAGGTTCGAAGGTGTCAAACTAGCATTGCAAACCCCTCAAGGTGGGCCGAATAGACCAAACCTCCTTAAATATGTGAAACTCTTTTCTGAGTGTAACACCTTTTTAGCTTCTATGGCCCCTTTCTCTAGTCGATGCTTTGGGCCAAATTGGTTCAGAGCAATTTTTCTGGAAATACCCCAACTCTTTGAGCTCAACTGAATGCCATCTGGGCTGCTTTCCTAACTCCGACACTTTTAGCACATCGAATGGAATCGACTGGTAAATGTTATGGATTTGTGAGCTATCAACCAAATCTGGTCTCTCGATAATTTGGCTTGAGCCAAATGTTACCAAGAAGTCTGTACACCCATGAGGCTGACATCTGTTGGTCTGGTCGACCATTTAGTTCTCGTAACCATGTCGACTGTTTGAAATTTCATAATAAACAGTCTTTAGAACTTCCCACCTTTACCTTCCAAAATTCTTATTTCACTACCAAAGAATTCAATGACTGGTGGTCTGCTTATTACAAGCTATATGATAAATATTTTTTCATCAAGAAATTGAATACTGCCTACGACAAGCTGGAGGATCAACGGTCCATCAGTAAGCATTCTATATCTCAATTTACTTTTTATCATAACCCACCGTCTCCTGACTTGTTTATTCAGATCTCTCAGGTGATGATCCCGTTAATCAAGTCGAAGTACTTGTTGCCAAACCAGGTCGAAAGCGTCCCAGCACATCAAACACCACCACTACCAAAAGAACTAAAGTTGTAAGAAAGGTACTATTCGACCTTTATTTCTTCAATCAATATACCACTTTTGACATATTAATTAATCATTTATTTTCTTTAGTTGGTAGTCAATGATGATTCGGAAGAAGAGACTACCTCTCCTCCAGATCAAGTAGGTGAAATCTTCTCACGACCTCCCCTTCCGACCCCAGCCAAAAATCAAAAAATCATCAAAAAGATTCCTAAGGTTGTTATTCAAACACAACCAAATCCAACCTCATCTAAAATTCCTCCTGGGGTAATTTTTTAGTATCGACTCTTGATATACCTCTTATCTATTATCATGCTCTAATATGTCTTTTCTCAGCAATCTGCACCGACTGTCAATCTTACTCAAGAAAAGATTGTCGAAGCCGCTCCTGAATCTTCTGGTCTTCCTAGCCCTCAAAGAACTGATGCTTTTGGAAGTACCACTGATTCGACTAATACTCCTGGGCAAACTAGGCAAAACACAAAAGTGACTCCTCCTCCAAATCCTGACAAAGACGAAGCTCACCCAATAGCTGAAACTGCTGATCTCCCACTTCACACAGACACCAACATCCTGACTTCTCAATCAAATATTACTCTCATTGAAGACAACAACTCCAACAGTGCTCTCAGTCAAGAAGAAATTCTGAATTTGAAGAAAACAAATCCTGCAGAAGCTCTGATTCGACTTCAGAAATTTAGGGCAAGTTCTCCTGTTGACACCGTTCAATTAGCTGATCCTAACAATGAGATCGACGCCTCTATTGTTAGTGCAATTTGTCAGCTTCAAGATCACTTAAATGAACCTGAATTCCTCACTTTTCTTGAAAGATTTGATCATCTTTGTGGAGAAATTCGAAAAATATTGGATTTACTTGATAAGGCTTCCCTCCCAGCTGCTGTTGCTCAATTCTTCTTTGATTTTGAAGCTTACTTCAACCAGATCTGGAGGGATCTTATTACCAAGAAGAACCATGATCACTAGATGAAGAATAAAGAACTTGAGATGAACAGGGAATGGGATTTCAGTGCAGCTTCGACCAAGAAAGTCGAAGAGCTTCAGGAGAAAGCTCAAAAATTTTCTGACAAAGAGAAGAAAATTGACAACAAAATTGCTGATTATAAGGCCCAAATTGATGATCTTAACAAGAAAATCCAGGCTCTTGAACAAGAGAAGGTCGACTTGGCTCAGACTGAAGGGATTCTTTCTTCTGAAGATATTAACCAAGAAATTCTGAAAGGCCTTAGCCATGGTGAAAAAGCTCTCAAGCTAAAAAGCAACATTCGACTACTCAAAAAAGGGCTAGCTCGAATTGATTTTAAGGTTGACTTCGAGTCAGTCAAACTGGCTTATTTCAGAAATAACTTTCTTTCCTTGTAATTTTATGTCCTCGTCTCAAAACAACTTAACTATTTTGTAATGACTATTTTGTAATGATTGGCCATGTTTTTGGCCATTTTAATCTAATATTTTGATTTTTCATTCTAGTATGCGAATTTCTTGAAGTGTAGACTTATAATTTTTCAAATATTTACCATTTATCCTCAAGATTCAACTCTTCGATCTCTTATGCGTTATTTGAAAATACTTGCAAATTTTTAAATGGTCCTTCCCAACTTGGGGACCATTTACCCAATGATTTATTTCTTTGATCCATGGGTAAAATAACCTTCCATACATAATCATTTACCATGAAGGTTTTCGCTTTTACTTTTTTATTATAAGTTTTCGCCACCTTTTTCTTTTGCTTAATCAATCTATCCAACGCTATTAGCCGTTCTTCATCTAACTCCACTAATTCGTCTAACATCATACTCCAATATTCATCTGTTGAAAGATTGTTTTGTCTTTGAATTCTAGCCGACTGTAGATGAATTTCTGCAGGCAATACAGCATCATGCCCAAAAGATAGACGAAATGGAGTAGTATTTATTGCTTCCTTTGGTGAAGTTCGACAAGCCCAAAGGATCTGGTCGAGTGTCTGATGCCAATTTTTTGGATTTTTTCCCACATGGTTTTTTATCAAATTTATAATAACCTTGTTAGCTGCCTCAACTTGACCGTTCGCTTGAGCATAATAAGGAGTAGATGTTAGCAACTTGAATCCTGTCTCAGCTGCAAATTCTTGCATTTTTCGACCAATAAATACTGATCCTTGATCAGTAGTAATAGTTTCTGGAATCCCATATCTGTAAATAATATGTTTCTGTATGAAGCTAATCACTGCTTCTGAATCAGCATTAAACAATGGGATTGCTTCAATCCACTTAGTAAAATAATATATTCCTACTAAGATGAACTTTTGTTGTTTAGACGAAGCAGGTCTAATTTCTCCTATTAAATCCAATGCCCATCCTCGAAAAGGCCAGGGTTTAATTATAGTATGCAACTCACTAGCTGGAACATGTTGAATACCTGAAAATTTCTGACATTCTTGACACTCTTTTGCGTATTCAATACAATCCTTCAACATTGTTGGCCAATATAAACCTTTTCTAAACAATAACCACCTCATTTTATAACCTGACTGATAGGCTCCACAAGCACCACTATGAACCTCTGATACTGCCAGGTATGCTTCGGCTTCACTTAAACATTTTAACAATATACCTTCAGCCGTTTTCTTATATAACTCATTTCCCAATATCACATAATTTAAAGCTCTATACTTGATCTTTCGATCAGTTCCTTCGACTGGATTGTTTAGGAATTGCACCAATGAGCTTCGCCAATCAGAATCTGCCATATTGTCGATGGCAAAAATTTCAACAATATTCAAATTCATACTATTTTCAACAATCTTATCTTCTAAGTTTGCCCCCCCCAAGTTTTGATATCGACAATTGGCTGGCATTACCCAAAACTTCGTGAGCTTCCTTCTCTTTAACTTCGATCAATTCCTCAAGTCTACCCTTGGAGACTTTATATCCTAAAGCAATTTGTGCCAATTCATTTGCTATCGAGTTTTCTGCTCTTGGCACATGCATTATCTTAACATACTCAAATTTCTCCAACATGCGGACAACCATAGCATAATAGACTATTAAATTCTCTTTAATACATTTATACTCTTTTTTAATTTGTCGAATGACATGTTCAGAATCGCCTCTTATTTCAACACGCATTGCCCCCAAATCGACCAGAGCTTTTAATCCAGTTATCAAAGCTTCGTATTCAGCTTCATTATTAGAGCATGCGCTACTCATTCTATATTTGAATCTAGTCGGAAGTCCCTGAGGTGAAATAATTAAAACTCCTATTCCTGAACCGTTTTTGTGGCTGGAACCATCAAAATATAATTTCCAATTTAGTTGATCAACCATATTTTCTGATAATTCGACTAGACCATGATCGACTATAAAGTCAGCCACTATTTGTCCTTTCATCGCTTTTAAAGGAACATAAGTTAAAGAAAATTCAGTTAATGCCAGAGCCCGTTTACCAATTCGACTATGCAACATTGGTTTAGACAACATATGCTTAATAACGTCAAAATGAGATGACACATACATATCAACAGGCTTTATATATTGCTTAAGTTTACTACATGAGAAGTACAAACATAAACATAATTTTTCAATATCATTGTACCTAGTTTCTGCATCAACTAGGGTTCGACTTAGATAATATATAGCTCTTTTGACGCCATTATCATCTTCTTGGGCTAACATACTCCCAATTGTCGAACTAGATGCAGCTATATACAACTTCATACTCTTAGCTCTATTTGGGGGTAACAAAATAGGAGGCTTGGTCAAATATGCTTTTATTTGGTCGAACGCCTGTTGATGTTCTTGCTCCCATTTGAATTGATCTTGATTCTTGAGCTTCAATAGTGGTGAGAATAATTTTGTTTTACCATTTAGATTTGAAATAAATCTTCTCAAGAAGTTAATTTTCCCCAACAGCGACTGGAGTTGTTTCTTTGTCTATGGCGCTTTTAGATCCAAGATTGCTTTCGTCTTGTTCTGGTTTATCTCAATTCCTTTCTTGTGAACCACGAAACCTAAGAAATCCCCTGCATGTACACCAAAAGCACACTTTAAGGGATTCATTTTTAAACCACATTTCCTCATTCTTTGAAAGGACTGTCGAAGATGGTCTAAATGACCATTCTCTGAGTTAGATTTTACCACAATATCATCAATATAAACCTGCATAAATTTGTCAATAAAATCATGAAACATAGAATTCATAGCCCTTTGGTAAGTTGCCCCAGCATTTTTTAAACCAAAAGGCATCACAACCCATTCATAAGTACCTAAAGCACCTGGGCATCTAAATGCTGTCTTAGGCACGTCCTCTTCAGCTATAAAAATTTGATTATAGCCTGAATAGCCATCTAACAAACTGAGATATTCAAATCCTGCTGCAGAATCGACTAACATCTCAGCTACAGGCATAGGACATTCGTTCTTAGGAGTAGCACTATTTAAATCTCTGAAATCTATGCATACACGAAGGGTACCATTTTTCGATTTCCACTTTAATTTTTTCCATAACCTCTGGTGCAAATCTTCTAGGAAGCTGTTTGATAGGTTTCTTTCATGGGTTCAAAGGCAATTGATGTTCTACCACGCTTCGACTTAAACCAGGCATTTCATTGTAATCCCATGCAAAATAATCTTTATATTGTTTCAAGAGTCGAACCAACTCGGTTTTTATATCATTTCCAAGCTTCGCGCTCACATACGTAGGTCTTTTAGTGATTCCATCACCCAAGTCAATTTCTTCAAGGGGATCTTGGGCTTGCATTCTCTTTACTGACCCTTCAGGATCCATTTCAAAACCCAAGGGTTCGTCATCATATATCCCATCAAATATTTCGACTTGGTGATCAACTACTTGATCATTTTCACTTTTCACAATCATGGCTTTAACAGCCATGCTTTCTTCCAATTCGGCTTCCAAAGCCGTTTTTATTTTATTTTCGGCCAAATAAGTCGTTATTCGAGCCAGGTATTCTGACTCAGTAGTCATCATCATTGACTCTGGTCCCCTGTTCAGGAGGACCTTCTTGATTCAATGGTTCATTGGGATCTTCTTTATTCCAAATGAAACCATAATTTGGGTCTAAATTCAAATACTTAGACACACTTTCAACAGAAGAATACACCTCTTCTGCTTTGTAGCATGGGGCTACATTCGCTAGATGCTGGTCGAAATGCTTTCGACCATTATCAGTTTTATAATAACTCTGATCAGCTTCGACATTTTCAACTATACCATCTGGCCTCCAAATAGCCACACGCTGATGCAAAGTCGAAGGAACTGCTCCTATGCCATGTATCCATTCTCGACCCAGTAATAACTTAAAATTAGCTTGGGATGCAATCACCATAAAACTGGTTGGCCTAGTAGTCGAACCTACAACCAATTTCACCTGAATTACTACCAGTATTCCACTAGTTTTTCCTTTATAATTAGACAGCACCATATTATGAGGCCTTAAATCTTTGTCAGATTTCCCTACTTTCTGAAGTGAGGAATAAGGCATTAAATTCACAGCAGCCCCACCATCAACAAACACTTTATTTATTGGAATACCATCTATCTATGCCCTTATGAATAAAGGCTTCAAATGATACATCATTCCTCGACCTGGCTTCTCAAACACAACCCTATGATCTTCCACTACTCCTTTTCCCATTACATAATAGCAAACAGGTGTTTCTTCCACATTTTATTCTGGGAGGAAATCATCTTCATTCTCTGATACTTCAGATATTCTGTCGAACTCTGTTGGGAGTACTGACACAATTCCACAATCAGTTAACAACTCATCTGACTCCACATCAAAGTTATCATCGACCTCTTCATCCGACAATGGGGAATACTCAGCTTCCTTCCCAGTACTGGGATTCGGAGTATCGTTATCGACCAACTCTTTAATGAGTTTCTTTCCTAAGATCATTCCTGCAGCAAGTCTCTCATTCGCCACTTTCGCCTGTTCCTCAGTCAATTTCCTATGAAAAGGCTTCGGCTGGTAATGAGAAGCCTGCATGCATCATCTTCGAACCTTTCTGCCCGTTCTTATGGCTTCTCTGATAACGTCTGCACTGAGTTCTAGTCATGGGGTTTTTTCCCTTATAGTTCGGAGATATATAATCTTTCCTCTTCGACCCACTATCAGTCCAGGAGTCTTCAGCATTTGCTCCAACACCTTGAATCTGCCATTCTGGGCGCTTGCCCCCTCGGAAGTTAACAGGTTTCACCCACTTCTCTTCAGGTACATCTGTCTTAGGTCGAAAAGTCTTTGGCTTCTCGAACAGTTTCCCGTAATTCCCATTCCTTCGACCACTGCCTTCTCCTGCATACATGAATTGACGATTCTTTCCTCGACGACGGTCGAATCTCACCTTGTTTGCAGCATCAACATTAAAGACAACATCACACCTTGGACATAATCCGACTTGAGAATTGTTATTGTGGCATCTCTCAAGGAATTTCAAAAGGCTTTCTTTTGGTTCAGGATAAACCATGTTCAAGACTTTGCCATCAGTAGCAACATCTTTCTTTTCGCCGAAACCATCAGTAGTATCGACCATCATCACATCAGCAAGCTCAGTATAGTGGGCCTCTCTGACCAACAAGGGATCAGCATCGACTTGCATTGATGACTTTGGTTTCTCACCAAACTGCAGCCTTCCTTCTTTCAAAGCTATTTGCACCAAATCCCTGAAAAGAACACATTGAGATGTCTTATGACCCAAGAAATTATGAAATTTACAAAATCCTCTCTTTTTCTTTTGTTCAAGAGGAGGATTTTTAAGTCCTAGGGGTACTATGATTTGCCCATCAGTTACTAATAAATGAAATATTTCATCACATTTTGTTATATCAAACGTATACGTTTTATTAGCAAACTTTTCATTCTTGCTTTCGACCGGATTTTTATCTTTTGAGGGCTTAAGTAATTTACAAATATATGGCGGTCCTGGATTTAATTCAGCCACATTAACCTCACTTTCTTCGTATTCACTATCACTATCAGAGTCGAACTCATTGGTAGTAACATAAGCTATCTTTTCTTTCTTATGATATTTACTAACCCTGGCCTTTTCAGCCTTTAACCTTTCGACTTGACGCACCCTATCTGCCAGTTGTGCCATATCCCTCAAATGTTGGGTATCTAATTTCTTCCTTATGGAATAATCTAAACCACCCGCAGCCATTTCGACTAACTCATGCTCGGGGATTTGTGTGAAACACCTAGCCTTCAGCAACCTAAAACAGTTTAGATAGTCATCGATCGTTTCTGTACCCTTTCGCCTCACTCCAGCTAATTCTTTCAAACTAATCTTCGACTGCCCCATATAAAACTGTTCATGAAACAATCGTTCTAACTGGTTCCACGAGAACAGAGACTGTGGAGGCAGGGTCGTAAACCAAGTAAAGGCATTTTTTGTTAAGGAACTTGGGAAATATTTCATTTTCAAATTCTCATTGTTTGCTAATTCTCCGGCCTCTGTCTGAAACCTAGCAACATGTTCGACTGTTGATTCACCAGTCTCACCAGCAAATTTAGTGAATTTTGGGATTTTCCAACCCCTAGGCAATTCTGTTTGCCTTACATATTCTGATAATGGGGAAACAAAATTAGGCCTATGTAACCCTACATTTATCCCATTTTGAACTAGGATTTATTCGACTACATTTTAGATATTATTATGTCCAATATTAGCATCTTGTTGGACATTTCTAAGAACTTGATCAGCATCTTGATGCCTTTGTACTACCCTAGGGATATTTTGTTCAATCTGTTCCCCGTTTCCCAAAGTTTCGAATATTCTTGCATTCGACACTTGGGAAGTCGGACGGTTTGGCTGTGGGGGTGCCCCAAAGAAATCTGCTATTCAGGCCATTTGTCCAGCCAATATCTCATAACTTTGGTTTGTATTATTTATCATGGGAGTAAAAACAGTCCCCATTTGTTGTGTAAGGGCATTCACCATTTCATGGTTACTTTCGTCTATCTGTTGTCGGATTGACAACATCGACGTAGTACTTAGAGATGGCAACGTTTGGTTTATATAACCTATCCCTATAGGTCGACCCCATGGGTTTGATGATGTGCTTGTCGCCATCATACTATCGTCTCGCCGGATTAAACGGTGACCATACATTTGCTGGTGATGACACCAAGGTTGCTATCGTCGATCCACCGGCGTTTGTTGTCCTAGTTGGGGACGAATTTGCAGCATTTTGTGACGCTGTTCTTGTTAGAACAACTTCTTGATTTCTACAAGAATCAGAATTATTGACATTAACATCAGACATATTAGTTAATTGTCTACCACTTCTTAATATCATACATAACTTTTAACAACAAAAATACAAAACAAATAGCAATTGACGGGTCCCACTGGGCGTGCCAATTTGTTTACCCAGAAATATGGTAAACAATCGCTAGTTTCCTTTTTAAAGGTTACTTTTGCGGAATCAACTAGAATATTCTAGGACTAATTGCTTTTCTTTGTTGTTTACGTGGATCTAATTTGTATTAAATGCAGTAATAACTTTAAATTAAAAGAACACACTGAAACTTAAGGCTTTAAAGTAAATGAAGACGATAAAATACAGTAAATGTGCACTGAAAATAAAGCATAACGTAAATGATTGAAAAAAATTAAATTGGTATGCATGCGTACATTCCAATGTTGCACTCGTCACTCATTTTGCACAGAGATTGAGTTTGCTTGTGTTATGTAAAAATGCGTACCCCTAACTATCCATCTGAAACTTGCTTAAATAGTAAAATAAAATAACTACTACTAACGATCGACTAATCATTAGCCGACACGGGTCCACTACATGCAACATCTTCGATTGTGAACGCTCCACGTGTCCCTTGGGGAACTGCTAAAAAACCGTCATCTCCAACTTCTGTCCTCTTTTGACCTCGACCTCAAGCTTGATACAGCGCATAAGTCATCTCCATCTCTTAGTCGATCGGCCAAGGCAATCCTAAACTTTTAGTCGAACGGTCTCGACTGAAACACATTCTTAGTCAAACTGTTTCGACTGAGAGAATATTTGATACCTCTTCTCATATTTTAAACACCAGCTACCATTTTTAGTAAGTCGAGAATCTTAGGGTAACAAGTTGAAACAAACCATCCGCTTATGCTTGTAAGAATGTGTTGTATGTCCGATCTCACCACAATGCCAACACCTCATGGCATCAGCAGTACACACAGTGCTCTTATGGCCAGCCTTGCCACACTTGAAGCACGTAATACCAGCAGGTGCATCTCCCCCACTAGTCCTCTTGCCCTCAACGGCTTTCTACTTCCCCTTGCCAGCTGGAGCATCATAAGGCTTTCCACGACCTTGTTGACTCTTGCCATGCTTCTCACTAATAACCCGATAATGAGCATTGTTGTCTTCCTCAAAAATCCAAAAACTATCAACCAAATCAGCAAAGACACGAATCTTCTGGTAACTAATCACCTTCTTAATCTTTGGGCGCAATATATTCACAAACTTGATACACTTCGAAAATTCACCAGTTGGTCCATCATAGTGTTAGTAAAACTTAGCCAACTCTCCAAACTTAGCAGCATACTCAACAACCGACTTGTTCCCTTGCCTCAACTCAAGAAATTTGATTTCCTTCTTGCCGCGGACGTCCTTAGGAAAGTACTTCCTCAAGAACTCCCTACGGAACAAAATCCAAGTGATCTCCTCACCATTATCCTCCATCCTCTGGCGAGTCTCTAGCCACCAACCATCAACCTCGATTGCTAGCATATGAGTCCCATACCAAACCTTCTGACCCGGAGTGCAATCCATCACACGGAAGATTCTCTCAATCTCCTTTATCCATATAAATGCGCCATCAAGATCATGAGTTCCCTTGAAAACAAGTGGATTCTCCCTTTGGAAAGTAGCCAAATTGCGAGAAGCAACATTCTCACCAACATTCGACTGATGTTCTAAAGCTTGAGCCATTGCTTCCAAAGCTGCTGCAATCGCAGCATTAATCCTTCCAGCCATCTCAACTCTTCACTACAACACAAAAGTAATTAGCACAAATAACAATACACGATTGTTAGACCTCATTACGACATGACACTTGGCCAGACGGACCGACCTTCTCTGATACCACTATCGTAACACCCCAAATCTAACCTGCAATTTAATAGGAAAATTATAGTGCAAAATCTCAAAAACAATGACACATTTGAGGTGTCACATATATCAACTTAAACAAATCACAAATCATGCTCATAAATCATGGATACATAACACTTATGTCGGAGTAAAACTCATACATCATTAGTCATTCAAATCCAAACAACTTTATAACATTGCAGCGGAATTCAATACCAACATAATCTAAATCATAATATCTTTGCCAACATGGCAACAATATCCAACATGTTACAAAATAAGAGAACGACAACAAAATCCAGCAAAGCATAACGACATAATCAAAATAAATAAACGTCCCCCGAGTGCTACGTATCAGAGCATAGACACACCGACTCGAGCTAATAGGTAAACGACTACTCCACGTTGTTACTTGCACATTACCAACAGAGGGTAAAATTCAAACAGAAGGGGTGAGATATCATTCATTATAAAGAAACATATGATATTATTCAAAGCATTGTCAAGATTATACATATAACACCACTTCTCATCACATAACATCTTACAACAACTACCATCATTAAACAACTTACAAAACGGCAAAAATCTCAATAATCATTTATGACAACATACTCAATTCACAATAACATCTCGTCATCACGTCAAAACACACATCTCATCATCTCGACAATTCAAACAGAAATCAATGCAATATAAATGCAACTCGACTTTTGCAAATGCATGTGGTACCATTTGGAGTAAAACTCCCACCATCTCAAAATTTTCCATTGGGAACACCGTCTCTATTTGCCATTAAGGCCACCGTCACTTTTTACCATTAAGACCACCGTCTCTTTATGCAATGGATGTGACTCAATGAATGCAACATCCACACAAACACAACATTTACAACACATCCCAAACATCGACTAAACATCATTACTTTTATAGTAATTTATCACTTCCCAATGATGTCACTATGTTGTAACATCATACAATAATACATCACTTCACAATCACGTCACTATGTTGTAACATCATACAACAATACATCACTTCACAACAACAATCTCTACATCTAACAATTTCATTTAAAGAAAAGATTCAAAAAGGTTTCCAAAGGTTTTCAAATCATATTCATTAGAAAGACATTGATTAGAGCTTCATGGAGGTTCAAACGGCGCTTAAAAAGGAGTTACGGATCGAAAGATACATCAATTTAAAGTTACAAAAAGTTTTACACAGCAAAGTCCGCTTAGCGACCCTCCAGCGTGCTTAACAAAGTTCATTTTTCCACTATCCAGCTTGAAGCGGGCTTGTATAGCCTAAAGACAGTAACTTTCAGTTTCGTAGCTCTGCTTAGCGGACCAGCTCCGCTTAGCGGGCTTGCACATTTTTGTATTCCCATTCAGCATCCGCTTAGCGAGCCAGGGCCGCTTAGCGGACGTGCGATTATGCAGAAAAAATGACAGAACCACACAGCATTGTGTAACCACACTTCCACCACCCAAAACTCATCCCAATCAACAATTAAACACATATAATCACTTCATCTAGCATCGTTCATCATCAATCATCAATAAAAACATGTTTTCAACCAAAAATTCATGCAATTTCATCATAAAACCCTAATATTCTACCACATTCAATCCATGGATCCTACATAAAATCTAACCCATCCTAAACATCATCATGAATCCCTTTAGCATGAAAGAACCCCACCCTTACCTTGGGTTTTGGATGGAAGTCAACTCTATCTTCAAGACCTAGCTTCTCCTCTTCTCTTCTCTCTTCTCTTCTTTCACAATCTTGTCAAATGAGCTCTAATTCCCAATTCCCCTAAATTCTCTTCTTTTGTTAAACCCTCACTAAACCTCAAATTACTAATGGACTCTATTTAGCACCTCTCAAATACTAATACCGACTTAGGCCCAATAACTCATAACACTTACTAACTTATGCTATTTACTAATAATACTCAATAAATAACACAAAGTCACTTACCACATATTAAACACATAATCCATAATTAATTAAATAACTCACAATTAATTCACATATCACACTATTAAATAAAATAAGGAAATAAAAACGGTCGTTACAGATAACATCTTCTTAGAATCTGATTCCACCATATTCGTTGTTCATCACTTTTCAGAGCCTAATTACAATAAAAGTTCATGATATCCTGAAAAATAGAATCATTTCTAACATAAACAAAAGTTTTATGTGGGGTTAGAAAATGTGAGCAGTTTTATTTCAAGAATTGTATTATTAATCATCAAAATTTTGACCTTAGATATTACTCCCTCTTTTTGTCATTATCAAAAAGTTAATTATGTGTGACAAACAAAAAAAGGAGGCAAGATCTGAGACTAAAGTTCAAGAACAATAAATAAAGCTTCATTGATAATGAAAGGGAGTACAAACGAACAAAAAAAATGCAAAGACACAAACTAGATTTCAAAGACATTGGAAGCCAAGATGGATTCTTTCAGATGATTGAAGATAATGGCTGGCAGATTGACTGGAATGCATTTTCGAAGGCAGAAGATAAGAAACTTATCCCTTGAGGATAAAACATTGAGACTTTCTCCTCTAGGATAAATTTTTTTAAGAATGAACCGAAACCATATTTGAAAATTCTAGCACCACGCGATCGATGTCATGTTGGATGTTATGACATCCATTTCATAATCGATTATAAAATTTATGCAGAAAGTAAACAAAAACAGTAAAGAACACAGATGATTGCTTAACCAGTTCGGTGTACAATAAAACCTACTCTGGGGGCTACCAAGCCAGGGAGAAAATCCACGATAAGCAGTATTAATTTAGAGCTAAACTCCCCCATTTACAACTCTTCACCTAAGACCTACCCAATGCAATTTCAATCTAATGCTAGACCTGAGTTCCCACTCACTCCCCCTCAATCACAGCAGTGATAACAACAACGACAAATAAAACAGGATAAAGACACACTTCAAAACAAATTTTGATTTTTCTTAAAAGCTACAATCAAGAGACACAACACTCATGCTTAAAAGCTTAGAGTGACAAAACAATTACAACTCAAAAACACCCTATTCCAATACAATCATCAAGGTGACAATTGCTTGGAGTAGAATAAAAACACTAAGACACACGTGAATATACGGAACACACAATAATCTTCACGCTCACAAACTCTGCCTCTGAAAGTAGGATTAGAAATATTCTTATAGACAGCACTTGGGCCTTCCAAACATAAATTAGGGTTAACAAATTTAACCTAATTTCCACATCATCAGGGTGTTCACGTATGCTGTAGTATGAGATATTTTAGTGCAAATTATACAGCACAAAATATATAGTATCCTAAATTGTAGCCTGAGATAAATAAGGAAATATAACAACTACAAACTCCCCCTTTGGTAAATTTTTGGCTAAAACAACCTGTCACCACATTATCACAGAATCTTTGCAGTAGAAAAAAAATCATACAACCAGAGCACACAACCTGTCAACTACACCTGCAAGAATAGCTAATACAACTACAGCTACAACTATCACATCATACCATCACACACACAAACCCATACTTCCTCATGCAGCAACACAGAAATAAACTTCCTCCAGAATACAACTTCAATCAATAGTACCAAAAACAACTTGTTGTCCTGGGGTTGACATTAAGGTGACATTAAACTACTCCCCCTTTTTGCCAGAAATGTTGCCAAAACAACCTTGATATTCAATAAAGTACAGGCCATACTTAAACCAAAAGATACTGAAAAAAATAAAATCCACAAAGAAAAACATCACCAGAAACAGCTGCTTCAGTCCTCAGACTTAGAGGTACTGAGTTCAGCATCTGCTGTGTCTTTATCAGGGGAGATGAAACACTGAGCAGCCACATCACTAGTTGAATACTTAACCTGACCAACATCTTATTTCCCAGCTGCTTTAATTGCTATAATTCTTCATGGATACATATTCCTAACTTGCTTCTCAAGTTTTCAAATTGTGTAGCATCAAGAGCTTTGGTAAATATGTCAGCTAGCTGAAGTTCAGTTGAGACATGTTCCAAGCAAATCACTTTGTCTTCTACAAGTTTTCTTATGAACTAATGTCTGATATCAATATGCATGGTTCTGCTATGCTGAATAGGATTCTTGGATATGTTGATAGCACTGAGATTATCACAGTATAATGTCATGACATTCTGAGTGACAGTGTATTTAGTCAGCATTTTCTTCATCCATACCAATTGAGAACAGCTGCTACCAACTGCTATGTACTTAGCTTCAGTAGTAGATAAGGAGACACAATTTTTTTCTTGATGAACCATGATATGAGATTGTTTCCCAAGAAGAAGCACCCTCCTGATGTGCTTTTTCTATCATCAACACTCCCAGCCCAATCAGCATCACAATACCCAAATAAGACAGTTCACACTCATGAGAGTACAATATACCATAGTCACAAGTTCCATTCACATATTTGAGAATCCTTTTGAGTTGATTTATGTGACTTACTTTGGG
Organism: Vicia villosa; assembly: GCF_029867415.1. Lineage (NCBI taxonomy): Eukaryota > Viridiplantae > Streptophyta > Magnoliopsida > Fabales > Fabaceae > Vicia > Vicia villosa. The sequence continues at coordinate 78,383,568 of NC_081183.1, forward strand.
TTCTGCTTGATATCTAGCACACACTCCAACTGCAAAGGCAATATCTGGTCTACTGGCTGTTAGATATAGTAGACTTCCAATCATGCTCCTGTACAAACTCTAGTCAACACTAGTGCCACTTTCATCTTTTGATAGCTTTAAATGAGTAGGAGCAGGTGTTCTTTTGTGACTAGCATTATCCATTCCAAATTTTTTTACAATATTCTTGGCATATTTGCTTTGAGAGAGAAAGATGGAGTCTTCCATTTGCTTGGAGTGCAATAAAAACACTAAGACACACGTGAATACACGGAACACACAATAATCTTCACGCTCACAAACTCTGCCTCTGAAAATAGGATTAGCAATCTTCTTATAGGCAGCACTTGGGCCTTGGGCCTTCCAAACATAAATTAGGGTTAACAAAGTTAACCTAATTTCCACATCATCAGGGTGTTCACATATGCTGTAGTACGAGATATTTTAGCGCAAATCATACAACATAAAATATATAGTTTCCTAAATTGTAGCCTTAGATAAATAAGGAAACATAACAACTAAAATATAACAGCTACTGATGTCAGATACTGATGTCATGACATCGAGCATGACATCTAACGAAAACCTGTATTAGCTCAACCATACAGTCCTGCACAATTCAACACATAGTGTGTCATGACATTAGTCAAGACATCACACACACACAGGAATGTTTTAGCATAAAATGCAGCCAATTTAAAAGCATCTACAATATTTTAGCAAGAGGTTTCAGATTATCTGGATTGCTTAATGCACTCCTGAAGGTACTGGAGTAATTTGGAACAACAGTGACAGCTATATGATCAAAGCTTCTTTCATCAAACAAATCAGGTTCAGATGGACACCCAATAGCTTCAGCAATAGAGGATTAAGGGATCATGAAATGAATACCATAGATACTTGAAGTAATGCGACTGCCGTCACTGCTAACAGATGCGTAAATCCAGAAGGTCTTCACAATGATATGATAGATGGGACCCCGAAGTATTGCAGCATATCGAGACCAACCCTGATTTTCTAAACAATACTGATGAGATTGTCATCATTCACAATACTAGGGTGTTTCCCATAGATGACTTCAAGCAAATTTTAATCTCCATGAAACATTTCGACATCCATAAGAGAAAGAAAGGTTAGACAGGAAGTATAAGAGAGAATGAAGACTTAGAATGAAAAAGAGACTTTGAAGGATGAAGAATATAAATATTCAATAGGGGAACAATTGAGTTAATGCAGAGTACTCGAGAGATATCCATAACAATTAATGTCAGATGGACAAGGAAACATGACTTCTTAGATTTCAAGGATAAGAAGTGGTTGATGAATAGTGCATGGCACTAGGAAGGAGTAGGTAGTGCATGGAGATTTTTTGGAAATCACAGAAGATATGAGAAGTAATAAATGATCGTCATAATTTGATTTTAATCAATTCTAATAAATTAAAACATACTACTCGAGTGACACTTGGTAGAAATAATGATTTGCATAACCAAGGTTACACACATTAATCAAGTCTGAGTGACCCCTTTAATATTTTCAGAATCTGGAAGATCAGAAGATCTCCATCTAATCAGAGATGTTTCTGACCGAAAAATCTTCTAATGATTGAGGTATTGAATAAAGTGAAAATGAAATACATTTCTTGTTTTAAATCAGAATCTCATTTTGTCAGATTGTGACTAAAACAATTAAAACATATCTAATTCTAATGAAATATTACTCTAGACAAAGATCTATTTTCAGATTCTTCAGAATAAACAAAAATCTATCTTCAGCTAAGGGTTTTGTGAAGATATCATCCCATTGATAGTCTATATCTATGAATTTTAAAGAAAGAATCCCTTTCTGAACATAGTCTCTGATAAAATGTTTTTTTATCTCTATGTGTTTTGCCCTAGAATGCAAGATAGGATTTTTACTTAAACAAATGGCAACAGTATTATCACAATAGATAGGGATGTTACTCTCATAAATTTGATAATCCTCCAACTGACTCTTCATTCATAGCATCTGAGTGCTGCACAGAGAAGCTGAGATGTATTCTGCTTTTGCTGTTGAAAGAGCAATTGTTGATTGCCTCTTGCTTGACCATGAGATCAAGTTATTTCCCAGAAATTGATAGTTTCCAGAAGTTCTCTTCCTTTCTAATCTGTCTCCAGCATAATCTGCATCACAGAAACCAGAAAGAGTATACTCTGATGTTTTCTCATCCATCAAGCCAAGGTTAGTGGTTCCTTTCAGATACCTAAGAATTCTCTTAACCGCAATTAAATGAGATTCTCTAGGATCAGATTGGAAACGTGCACAGAAATGAACATTAAATAAAATACCACGTCTAGAAGCAGTTACTTAGAGAATAGAGCCTATCATACCACGATATAGCTTCTGACATACCTTCCCACTTACCTCTTCTTTTTCCAAAGTGCATGTTGGATACATTGGAGTCTTTGCTATTTACAATCAAGCATGTTGGACTTCTTCATAAGTTCTTTAGTGTATTTTCTCTGATGAACGTAAGTAGTTTCTGGTCTTTGGTCAATTTGAATTCCTAGAAAGAATTTCAATTATCCCATTATATTCATTTCAAACTCAGCCTGCATCATGTTAGAAAATTCCTCGCAAAGGGAGGGATTAGTAGAACTGAAAAAGGATATCATCAACATAAATTTGAACTATAAGAATGTCATTGTTGAAGGTTTTACAAAAGAGTGTGGTGTCAATCATTCCTCTGGTGATTTTTTTTTCTAAAAGAAAACTACTCAATCTATCATACCAAGCTTTGGGAGCATGTTTCAGACCATATATTGATTTCTTAAGTTTATAAACAACATATGGTTTTTTAGATCTCTCAAATCACGAAGTTTGTTTAACATACACTTCTTCAGATATGTAACCATTCAAGAATGCACTCTTAATGTCCATTTGATAAAGGATGATGTTATGGTTAACAAAGAAAGAAATTAATAAGCGAATTGCTTCTAACCTCGCGGCTGGAGAAAAGGTTTCCGTATAGGCTATCCCTTCTTGTTGACTATAACATTGTGCAACCATTCGTGCCTTGTTTCTGACAACTTCACCTTTCTCACTGAGCTTATTTCTGACCATCCATCGGGTTCTAATGATGCGGGCGCCTTTAGGTTTCTAAACAAGATCCCAAACATCATTCTTTGTGAATTGGTTCAGTTCTTCTTCCATTGTCAGAATCCTGTCCTTGTCTAGAAGAGCTTCTTCAATGGATGTGGGCTCAATCAGAGATACTAATTCCAGAAGAGTTTCTTCAGTCGGTTTGAAGGCTGATTTGGTTCTGACAAGGACATCTTTGTTTCTCCGAATCAATTCTTCAGGGTGTAAGGTCGCAATTTTGTTCTTCTTCTCTTGTGGAGGATTAAATGAAATATCACACTTTCAACTGTGGGATCTTCTGATTCTTTGACTTCAGACTCCTTCTCTTTGGGTTCAGAAAAGCTTATCTCAATATCTGCAAACTTTTCAACTAGCTTTGAATTTTCATCGTGTTTGTGTTATAGATTCTGTAGCCTTTTGAACATTCAGAGTATCCAAACAATAGACACTTCCGTGCTTTGGAATCAAATTTAATCATATTCTCTTTAGTATTCAACATAAAACATATACATCCAAAAGGATGGAAATAAGAAATGTTGGGCTTTCTATTCTTCCACAATTCGTATGGAGTCTTTCCCAAAATAGGTCTTATAGAAGTCTTATTCTGAACATAACAAGATGTGTTCACTACTTCTGCCCAAAAGTGCTTAGCCATGTCAGTCTCTTGGATCATGGTGCAAGCCATCTCTTGCAAGGTTCTATTCCTCCTCTCTACAACACCATTATGTTGTGGAGTTCTAGGGATATAAAAATCGTGTGATATGCCATTCTTGTCAAACAAAATCTCAAAGTCTTTGTTTTCAAATTCTCCACCATGATCACTTCTGACTTTGACTATCTTGCAATTCTTTTTCATTTTGCACTTGAGAATAGAAGTTGGCAAATATAAAGTGTGACTCATCCTTCTGCCTTAAGAATTTTACCCATGTCCATCTGCTGTAATCATCAACAATGACTATTCCATATTTCTTTCCATTGAGAGAAGCAGTTTTCAATGGTCCAAACAGATAAATGTGAAGAAGTTCCAATGGTCTAGAGGTAGAGACAAATTTTTTATCTTTAAAATATGTTCTTGTAAACTTGCCTTTCTGACATGCTTCAGAAAGAGCATCTGAAGAAAACTTCAGATTGGGCAAGCCTCTGACTAATCCAAGCTTATTTAGTTGAGAAATTTTTCTCACACTTATGTGGCCCAGACGTCTAGTCCAGACCCATTTATTTTCATTAACTGACATCAGACATTTACATTTGATTTTTCAAATCAGCTAATCTTATTTTGTAAATTTTGTTCTTCCTTTTACCATTGAACATGACTGAGCCATCCTTCTGACTTGTAGCCTTACAGGACATTTGATTGAAAATTACATCATAACCATTGTCACTGAGTTGACTAATTAACAATAGGTTATGCATCAGACCCTCAACTAAAAGAACATTTTTAATAGAAGGAAGCTTACCATTACCTATGGTTCCAGAGCTAATGATCTTACCTTTGTGATTGCCTCCAAAACCAACGACTCCTCCAGCTTTAAGTTCCAAATCTTGGAACATACGCCTTTCTCCCATCATGTGTCAAGAGAAACCACTGTCCAGGTATCAAGATTGGTGTTTAAATGGCGCCATCAAGGATGTCTACAACATAAATTATCTCATCTTTAGGTACCTGCTTTCTGGGTCCTCTCTCATTAGTAGTTCCGTAGGTTCTACCACCTTTGGATTCACATGCAACAGGATAATCAAGTGGAAATTGTGCATGATATTTAGGTTTAGAAGTTTCCTTTTATGTTTGTGGCTGTGATATGATAGATTCAAAGCCTTCTTGATCAAAACATTTAAGTTCAGTTCCAGCAAGCACAAAATGTTCAGATAGAGGTTTTGGAATAACGAACTCAATTACATCAGGTTTCTTTGGTGGTCCTGAGTATCCCAAGCCTCTGCCTCCATTTTTGCTAACACCATAGATAATTGAAGCCATCTTGCTTCTACCTTTTCTTTTTGCTAAGAAATGTTGAAAAGCTCTATCATATCTGATTACTTCGTGAGTAACAGATGCCATAGACATGATTTCATCTCCTAACTTAGAAACTTTACTTTTAAGAGCAAGATTTGATTTTTCTAAAACAAATAATTTTTCAAACTTATCTCGTTCATATTCAGTAGATTTCTCAAACATAACTATAAAATCCTTTTTTAGAATTTTGTATTTATTACTCAGAAGATGATATCTTGTTATCAATTCAGAAAAACAAGATTCAAGTTTACTATGAGAAAGAGAAGAAAGTACCTCTTTTTCATCCTCAGAGTCTGACTCATTATCAATTGTTAGTTCACTTTCTGAGATAGCTCCACTTGAGCTAGCTTCTAACATGAGTGCCATATTAGCATGTTCTTCATCAGAATCTTTCTCTTTTGAGTTAGAGTCATCCCATGTTGCCATGAGACCCTTCTTGGCTTTGAACATTTTCTTAGACTTCGTGTCTTTTCTAAGCTTTGGACAATCATTCTTATAATGTCCAAGCTCACTGCATTCGTAACATATAACCTCCTTTCCAAAAGCTTTCTTTTGACCAGATGATGATTCAATTATGTCTTTTGATCTTCTAGGTCTTCTGAACTTGCTCTCTCTATGTGTTCCATAGATGGTTTGATCTTCTGGATATTAGAGAAAGTTTATCTTCGCCCAAGTCTTCTTCAGACTCTTTTGAATTTTCTTCTACTTGAAAAGCATTTGTCTTTTCAGACTTAGACTTTAGAGCCAGAAATTTGCCTCTTCTCTGAGGTCCATCTTCTTGAAGCTCAATCTCATGACTTCTTAAAGAACTTATCAGTTCCTCAAGACTGGTGTTGTTCATATCCTTTGATAGTTTCAAAGTAGTTATCATTGGTCTCCATTTCTTGGGCAGACTTCTGATAATCTTCTTAATATGATCTGATGTGGAGTATCCTTTGTCCAAAACCTTAAGTCCTGAAACAAGCATCTGTAATCTTGAAAACATCGTTTCCGCATATTCATCTTCTTCCATCTTGAAGGCTTCATATTTTTATATTAGGGCCAAAGCCTTTGTCTCCTTAACTTGAGTGTTGCATTCATGAGTCATTTTGAGAGAATCAAATATGGACTTAGCAGTCTCTTTATCAGTGATCTTCTCATACTCAACATGAGAAATAGCAGATAACAAAATAGACCTAGCTTTGAAATGATTCTTGTAAGCTTTCTTTTGGTCATCTATCATTACACTCCTTGCAATCATGACACCACTTGCATCTAATGGATATATGTAGCCATCAACTACCAGATTCCAAATATCAAAGTCAAATGCCATGAAATACGTTTCAATTCTATCCTTCCAATAGTAAAACTTTTCTACATCAAACATAAGAGGTTTAGTACTATTACCTTCTCTATCGTTATTATCAACAGTAACATTGTTGGTAGGAGTACCTATGGAGGCAGCCATTGTTTTTACACAGTCTGGATCGGTACTGAACACTGTTAGATGCCTGATAAGGATGCAAACTCTTTATCACCACTCACAACCGGAGCTCTAATACCAACTGAAAGTGTGAAAAACACTAGAAGGGGGGGTTTGAATAGGGTTTTTACAAACAAAACTTTGATAAAAAACAACTCCCCTCTTCAAACAACAAACTCTTTACCCTTGATAATAACTATAAATTGCAAGAAGGAAAGAATAATATATGTTTATACTAGTTCACTTGAGAAACCCTCAAGCTAGTCTATTCCACCTGCCAAGGTGATATCGCCTCTCTCAATCGAGGTCATTGAAGTTCTGGTATGACAGACCCAGGATGTCACTCACGATGTCAAGACATCTAATCTTTTATCAGCTTAGCTAACGCAAGACAAAATGATCCCCAATTTTTTATTACCCCTAAGAAGAATGAGTCCATGAGTACCAGGACCATGTTAGTTCAGTCAACATAACCAGATTGTAAACTTCATTGGTTTTGTAATAGGACAAGCTATTAATCCTGATCCTGATGTTATACACGATGTTACAACATCCAAGACTGAAAATATAATACATTGCAGAAGAAAAATGACACAGTGAGTTGTTAACCCAGTTCGGTCTAACTACCTACTCTGGGGGTACCAAGCCAGGAAGAAGATTTCACTATCAGTAGTGCTATTTTATGTAAAGAACCTATGGTTTACAGATAAACAACCTCTGGTTTACCTAGTCACTACCCAATGCAACCTTTATCTTAGAACTCCATCTAAGACAAGAGAACCTCTGCTCACTTCCTAGTGATACCTAACTGTTACAACCCTGTAACTGCTATTTAAACAATCAACAAGAAAAACTAACTTGATCTTGCTTCACAGCTTCAATCAAGAACATAATACTCAACTCTTACCTACAGGTTTCAAGTGAGAACAATAACTTCTCTTACCTACAGGTTTCAAGAAGGACATGGCAGCCATCCTGCAACCTGGGTGGTCTACCTTTACAAACCCTAATGACTACATCTTTTCAATACACGATTTGCTAACAAAACTAGGCTACAAAGGTTTTTTTTATAACCTATTCCCAACTGGACTTGGGCTTACAAATCGTAGCACTACTAGCTGTTACAAATCAGCAGATATCTTCTGCTAAAAGAAAGGTCTTCAATCACAAGTTTCCTAATTTATCTCCTAAATTAGAAACTGCTGAATCGTCAATATTCTGATTTGATTCTTCAATATTCTGACTTGATCCTATTGACCTTTAAATCTGCTCCACATAGGATTATATAATATTCCACAGAATATTCTGTATCTGTTGAGTATTAGACTGAATTTTCATGTTCCAGTTCTGCAGGCGCGATGTCATGAGTTGATGTCATGACATTCCATATAACATCTTGCTTGTTCCTAGTTTGTTCTTTTATATTTGCAAGACTTATACATTCTATTACATTTTGCTGCTATTATAGTTTAGCCAAACATAAATGTCAATCGACCAATAAAAACAACAACAATCTCCCCCTTTGGCTTATTTTGGCTAAAACTATACATACATTAAAAATTACATATGCAGCAAAACATAACTTCAACTTTCAAGACAACAAAGAAGAATAGATCTTTTACATTCTCAGAATTGGGTTCTTCTATTCTTCAAGGCTTCACATTCTACTCTGTCTGCAAATATTCCTTTGTTTCTTTTGACAGTAGCAGAATCAGATACTCTCCCCCTTTTTAGCCATAATATGACAAAGATAGAACCGATGTCATAATATGCAGTGGAACATCTTCATACAACACTAGTGTACATGAGGAAGATAATGGGAGACAACCTTTGTCCCTGAGGACCAATGGTGGCATAAGAGAACCCTTACTCAGTCTTCAACTAGAAACCAAATCCTAGCTTAAGGCCTAAGAGGGAACATGACTAAATTCTTACCATCACTCCTCGTAACTCAGAACATAAATCACAATTGTGTTCATAACTCAGATCACAAATCACAACAAAAGACCCTATACATATGGCTGTATATGATGGAACACTTTTGTTGAACTCACAGACAAACTCATGACAGAAGCAAATAACTTCCCCAACCCGTGTTTTTCTTTGTCTTGCCAACCTTTGGCAAAGGAACCCTTCACAGTACCAGACCCAGACACGACTTATATGAACACACACGAAGGACATATTGAGAGAATTTGATTTCTGCAATATGTGGAGACCCCAATATATAGCCATTTGAGAACATAGGAAATCACGATGGTTTTGGTCTTGTTCAATGGTCAAACGGATTATTAGGAAACAATTCCAAAAGCAATTACTCTTTCCAAAGCAGTTTTTGACTGTTTTTCTGATAGGAGTTATCTTTAAAACCAGCACATGCGTAGTCATTGACTGAACTTTACACCGTCCACTGATGTGAAGAGATAAACTCAAGACAAATTTCCTTGTTTGACTCAGTAGATTCAATGTCTTTAACTATGTCATGACATCGTGTCAGACATTATCACTTTTTCACCCCTTAGGCACATAGCTCAAGATTCTTCAAGAGACTTTGACAAAGCATCCTATGGACCAAGTAACTGACCTCCTACTCACTCTACTGACTCACTAGTCATAGACCTCTGTTTGTTCTGAACACCTTGAGAGTCTTTAATGCAATAGTGAAGAAACCTTCCAACACTTGTTGACACACAGCCACCTTTAGTCCAGTGAAAAGAAATGTGGATTCTAGTTGCACATGGTTAGATTTAACCATTCACAGATAACTATCAATAGTGTTACACCCTGTTATATCAAACTTTATCACAAGAGCATGCATGTGCTTCTTCTGAACTAGTACACCTTCTCTATGATGTTGGAGCATTTCTGACCAAGACAACTTTCTTGAAAATTATATCTTGACCTAAGAAGTCACTCCCCCTATCTGAGATAGCCCGAGCTTCTTCAAGAAAAAACTTGTAATGATGAATGGAAAACATAAGACGCATCTTCATATCTTCAAGAGCTCACTCTCTGTTCAACTATCCTGCTGAACAAACTCACTTTAGCAATGTTGCTCTTTTACATTAGATACTCACACCAGAAATTAGATGTTATAACATTGTGTCTGACATTAAAATACAACTGTGCTGTTCAGACTAGTACTACCAGTATATTCCACAAAGTCCATATCTCTTTCTGCCACAGATTCTAGTCTACCAGCTTATCTCCACCTGAAATGATCAACTGATGACCTCTTGACACTAGATGGACACACATAGAGGTTGCCACAATCTCAACATAAAGAACTTCCACTTCTTGTAATTTATTGAGCATAACCTTACCATATTTATATCAGATCATGGTCTGCCAAGATAATTTGAAATCCCTCTTGATATGGTGTTTCTCAATGTCACTCAATGATTAACACCCTTTCTTACTTGAACTAGACAGATCCTCTTTATATTCAGCTATGTTGATCAGATTATCAAGCTTCTGTCTTCATAGTCACACTCACTTAGTGAAGTCTTCATCATGAGAGTAATCATGCATTGCCAGAACATATTACTATCATCAATATCAGAACCTGCCCATTCTAATCCACATTATATCATAACTGACACTTTAGACAATAATGTTGCTTTTTCAAACTTCACATGCACAATCCTAGACATTCTTCCAAGATAACAACACAATGTGATGCTGTGACATCACCCAAGACATAAGTTTACCAGACTTAAAAACTCAAATACTCTGACTATCCATAGAGATAACAATCCTCTATAGAATAACTTAGAACACAAGAAACAATTTGTGTTCATGACTCGAAACACGACTCTACTCTTTACAAAACAACTGTACAGAATGACCTCAGACTTAACAATGTCTGAACACTACCCTTATTCCCTATGCTTGTCACAATTTGACAAACATAACCTAGACTCTAGACTTAACTCACATCCGAGAGAAGAACATGAGAGACTTAAATAAGACTCAAAAGTATGAAACGAAAAAGACTCTAGAAACCTGAGCAATTTAAACAAAATACTTGGACTTTAACAAATATCTTGATCAAGAGATATTATTTGAAAAAAAAAAAACTGCATTAGGTGAATTTGTGCATAGGTTGGAACATGCACTAAGTCAGAGCAAGTGATACACACCATCAATACATGTTTTAAGATGATAATACTAAGAATGATCCTTGCTGGTTTTCAAGGATAAAACATGTCTTGAGTTATGTTTTGACATATTGTATGACATTGTTCTTCTGGCTTAAATATTAGTCTTTGAGAGACTTTCCATTTGATTAGAAGCAAAATAACATTGTCCTTGCTGATCTTCATACTCTCTTACCCCCCTGAGATATACAAATTAAGAACATCTTTGATGTTCGTCCTTGAAGCACCCTTCATTTGGAATTTGTCACAGTTTCTAAATTTGGAATCTTCAGTCAGCTTGCTACATAAGATTCAGATTGCCTTACTCTGCAACTTGAAGTAGAAGAAACTATAATTGTATAACCATAAATCAATCTTTAGCAGATAAGTTTGAACCTTATCTTTCTAGTGTCTTCAACCGTAGTGATGATGTATTTTCATGTAGAACGTTTTCTTCATCACATACTTCTTCTCTTCATACAGATATTGCAAATATCCAGCTCCCATCAAGATATTTAATAGAATCAGTATGCTTCACCAGATACCATTGCCAAACTTCCTAAACTTGTGAAGATAACAGTGAACATTAACATTTAGTTCACACTAGTCCTTGAATACACAACTGGAAGGGCTTCTCTTCTAATAAGTACTAAGTCTCCCGTATAAGTACTCATTAGTTACTCAGTAAGATTTACTACTCACACTAGTTCATCTTGACTGATTTCTTCTTCTCAGTCTTGCATCCAGGTTCTACACCTAATAAGTACTAAGTCTCCCGTCAAAGTACTTATCAGTTAGTCAGTTAGAATTTACTACTCACACTAGAATATTCTGACTGATCACCTCCTTGCTTACTCTTGTCAATAACCACAAAAAATTGAAGACCTTGAGATGATGTTGATACATCTGATATGACATCATCCTTCATGGTTCTTGGATAACATCTCTAGCATCTAATTCATTGCACTTGCGGTGAGAATAATAAAGTGTAATTATCAGCAATATCCAGACATATCAAGGAATAGAATAGCCAACATCTCAATAATCTTTTCTTCAGACTTTCATTCTGATTTTTAGATAATGGATGCCATATTATGTACCTATAGAGGAGATTCCCTCATTTAGGTTTTTGGAACAAACTCAGTTATGACATAACACTAAAATAGTCAGATTCTTCTGAGCCATCTGACTTCCTTGATTCAAAATAACACTACCCTTTCTGGATAATAACTAGGGTAGTCAATATTCGTAACTATATTTCACTATGGTTGAGACACAGTATTCAGCTCCAACAACTGCTCTATGGTTATGAATGAAAATCCACATATCTGAAGGATCAGAAAGGAATACCTTCATGAGTTTTCTTTAGTACTGAGATTTTGCTTCTAAACTCCCATAAATCAAGATTTGGAGTAGAAGTACATGTTATTTGTGTCCTGATCAACTTAAAATCAGATGTCTCCTCATCCAGATCAGGAGTAGGTTCTAAACCAACATTCTCACACTACATTAGTTTAGCACCAGAACATATGTTCTTCAATTGGTAGCTGCATACCAGTACTAATGTCCTATCATTCAGTAGGACATTTGTTCCTCCTTCTAGGAACACTCCAGCCTTGAAACTCTTCAGGGTTCACACTTGCAGATGATTATGAATATCATTGATCAGTTTAACATTCATCAGCTCTAATAAACCATGTCTTTATGAGTGGACTTGAGAGGTTACTCAAGTATCTTTTACACTGTTAATTATAGCTGTAAGATTTTGCCATACATTCTGTTGAATATAAATAACCCTAGAATTTTTCTGTTACAATAGGGGTTGCACCAGAGGCTATGCAGCGGAAAATAACCATACTTCAACAGAACTTACTCAATGCTTACTCCATGAATCAATTGTAAGCATGACATCCAAGGATTGAACGTAACTCAACCCTGCAAAATGCTTGCTTCTGCACCAAGCAACAAACTAGGCCTAACCAAATTCCTGACCTGATAAAACCAAATGGGCATAGAGGTTACCTATCAACATCTTCACTCCCGCATGAAGGTTTTCATACCTTTCTTCCTCTGTACATAGATACAGGCTGAGCATTTCAATTCAAATTCTTCACTCCCGCATGAAGTCTTTGGATCTTCAGCATTAATATCTCCTTTCATCAAGAAGTCACAACAACTCTGGTCAGGTTGGTCTAATCTTCGACACATAGGTCCATGCTCCACTTCAAGGGACCATACAATATGAACACTCCTTGTTCAAATAATCTTCTACCTTCAGCACAACCAGAACGTATCCCACATGGATCTCATCCAGAAACAGACAGGATGCCTGCTCTCATACCAATTGAAATTATGGTATGATAGACTCAAGATGTCAAGACATATGATCTGTTATCAGTTTAGCTAAGGCAGGACAGAATGATCCCCAATTTTTGATTACCCCTAAGAAGAAGGAGTCCATGAGTACCGGGACCATGTTAGTTCAGTTAACATAACCAGATTATAAACTTCATTGGTTTTGTAATAGGAAAACCTATTAATCTTGATCCTGATGTTATACACGATGTTACCACATCCAAGACTGAACAAATAATACATTGCAGAAGATAAATAACACAGTGAGTTGTTAACCCAGTTCGGTCTAACTACCTACTCTGGGGGCTACCAAGCTAGGAAGAAGATTTCACTATCAGTAGTACTATTTTATGTAAACAACCTCTGGTTTACAGATAAACAACCTCTGGCTTACCTAGTCACTACCCAATGCAACCTTTATCTTAGAACTCTATCTAAGACAAGAGAACCTCTGCTCACTCCCTAGTGATACCTAACTGTTACAACCCTGTAATAGCTATTTAAACAATCAACAAGAAAAACTAACTTGATCTTGCTTCACAGCTTCAATCAAGAACATAATACTCAACTCTTACCTACAGGTTTCGAGTGAGAACAATAACTTCTCTTACCTACAGGTTTCGAGAAGGACATGGCAGCCATCCCACAACCTGGGTGGTCTACCTTTACAAACCCTAATGACTACATCTTTTTTATACACGATTTGCATACAAAACTAGGCTACAAAGGTTTCTTTTTATAACCTATTCCCAACTGGACTTGGGCTTACAAATCACAGCACTACTAGCTGTTACAAATCAGCAGATATCTTCTGCTAAAAGAAAAGTCTTCAATCACAAGTTTCCTAATTTATCTCCTAAATTAGAAACTGCTGAATCTTCAATATTCTGATTTGATTCTTCAATATTCTAACTTGATTCTTTTGACCTTTAAATCTGCGCTACATAGGATTATATAATATTCCACAGAATATTCTGTATCTGTTGAGTATCAGACTGAATCTTCATGTTCCAGTTCTGCAGGCGTGATGTCATGAGTTAATGTCATGACATTCCATATAACATCTTGCTTGTTCCTGTTTTGTTCTTTTATATTTGCAAGACTTATACATTCTATTACATTTTGCTGCTATTATAGTTTAGTCAAACATAAATGCCAATCAGCCAATAAAAACAACAACCGTCTTAATCCACTATAAGAAACCAGATTACAATTGCATGGGCAACCGCCAATGACTAACACTGCACAAGCTACCCATAAGTGACTAACAATACAATGCACAAGCTATCCGCAAGTGATAAATAACAATGCACAAGCAACCGCAAGTGACTAACAACAATGCACAAGCAACCAAAAGTTACTAACAACAACGCACAAGCAACCGCAAGTGACTAACAACCTTTAAGACTCTCTAGTACTAAAATTCTCAAGACTTCTAACCAACAGGTCTCTTAAGGAACAATCAAACAACAGTTTAAATAAGTGATTATTTATATATAAATGCATATACATAAGTTGAATGTAAAAGATATTTCAGATTCTAGACTTAAGAGAATAAAGCTATGAATAGTCTTTCAAGAATGGCTATGATCTGTTGGAGGGAAATTCTGGAATTTCCAGAAGTTTGGCGGCTTGAACATAACGGGAGACAAGATAGTACACAACGTCCGTCCTTTCATAACAGTGGAACGAAACATTCGTCTGTACCTTGTACCTGGTACTACATAATGTTATCTTCTATTCTTCTTGAACTTTAGAGGCTAACAGCATGAGCTGGAAGAAAGAAAATAAGCATTTGGGTCTTTAGAACTTGAAGTCTTCAGAGTCTTCAGAACCACGTCTTCAGGGTCTTCAGAACCACGTCTTCAGAGTTTTCAGCACTTGGTCTTCAGTACCCTTTGTCTTCAGAAACATGAATCTTCAGATCTTCAAGTCTTTAGAGTCTTCAGAACTGCGTCTTCAGAGTCTTTCAGCACTTTGTCTTCATATTGGTTTCTTCAGACTTCGTATCAGACTGACAACTTCAAAGGCTTCTGAAGTGTTTTGCTACTGTTCATCAAAACTTGTGTAGCGCAGATGTGAAACTTGGTATCTTCGAATGTATTGGCCACGCCTTTCATTAGATTCAGAACTTGTTTGTTAAAAGCTCAAAGCAACAAACATTATAGTACCAAAATTATTCATAGAAACATACTCATTGTTATCATCAAAACTCAGAGATATATTACATAATCAAATCTTGTTCTAACAATAACCTTGATCAAATTCAAACAATCCTTGAATCTTGCTCTCCCCACTTGCATCCACTTCTTTCCAATTACCTTTTTTTGACTAGATTATTCAACCACCCTTGACTCCACCTGTTTTCTAATGCCTCCCTAAATTTTTTTTCTTCATTTTTTTGCAGTCCTTCAGCCACATTAAATACATAATATCCAAGGCTAGCATACCGTCCCTTTGAGATACTACAATAACCCTCCTTACATTATCATGAGTCAAATGATAATCAGAGATCTCTGTAACCGTTCCCTCACTACTACTAGTATCCATAGATTGAAACTCCACCTAAAATTGAGTTTTCTCCATTATAGTTTTTACCAGGTTTCTCCCTTGGTTTTCACTATTCTCCCTCTGGCGATATTCTCTACCAACCAAGTAAGTTTTTTTATCTTTAGCTCTTCCCCAAAAATTTAGTAACAACTCAGCAATAACATGCATTTTTATCCCTTGATTCCTGCAAAATTCATTATACTCCTCTAAAACTTTTTTCAAGGCATTTATAATGCCTTAAACACAAATCCCGTAGTTTTTCCTTGTCATGAAAGCCTCCACTAGTTATTGATGCATGAATGGCAATATTTTCACCTTCTAAAATATATAGACTACATATTTTAGAACCTTTAGAAATAATCAATTCATCACACGAAATCTTCAACACTTCATGTTCAACTCTAGTACAATAGCCTATATCATCACACATACTTATATAGATAACAAATTTCGCTTGAGTTCTAGAACATACCTCACATTGTGAGTAAGAAGTTCACGGTCATCAAACATTTTAAATCTGACTGTACCAATACCATGAACCTTGCATGTCATCAAGGCGAACTACTCCACCTTTAACAATCTTCAAAGTTTCAAAGTATTCTATTCTTGGACACATATGATAAGAGCAACCTGAGTCAATTACCCAACTATCTTCAATTTCCAAACTCGATACTATTAATGCACCGGCATCCTCATAACTTTCCTCACCCAAGGCAACTACAGCTTGAACAAAATCTTCAATGACCATTCTTTCAAGACAATCCCTTTTAAAGTGAGCAATTTTCTAACAATTAAAACATTTTACGTTTGACTTGTCAAACCTCTTTAATTTGGACATCCCTTTACGCTCACCTCCTCCTCTTGATACATTCAAGTCTTCACCACTATCTTCAATATTCTCTTTCAACTTTGAAAAATCTTTGGATTTCACCGCTGTCTGGACTTCATCCAAAGTAATAGTACCTTCCTTACCATAAAGAAGGGAATCCTTAAAGTGCTCAAAGGATCTGGGTAATGAACTCAATAGGAGAAACTCCTTATCCTCATCATTAATCTTCACTTCAATATTCTCAAGATCATCAATAATCTTATGAAATTCTGTAAGCTGCTCAACTATGGATTTTTCCCACCATTCGGAATGAATAGAGTTGCTGTTTCAGACACAACTTGGGAGCCAAAGACTTAGTCATATATAATGATTCAAGTTTTTCCCACATAGCAACCGTAGTTTCCTCCCTAGCGACTTCTCTTAGAATTTTATCCCCGAGGCACAAGGTAATGGCACTCCTTGCCTTATCTAACACCTTAGTCTGCTGTACCTATGTAAGCCCTGCAAGCATCAATGCTTCACTCTTCATAGCATTGATACACTTCTTTTGAATTGAAATTTCTTGCATCTTAATTTTCCATAACCCGAAGTAATTGTTACCAAAATATTTATCAATCTTCCATCTAACCATGGTGCTCACTTGTAAATATTACCTCTTTGCTCCATGCTCGCCGCACCACTTGTTGGGAATCTTGTGTGAATAACGATAAAATTCAGTAACAATTTGTGAGGAAAAGAATAGTAGCAACTAAAATAAATGGTCCACAACAATAATAATTCGTACACAGATGATAGAACAGAATAAGGCGGGGAAAAGACAAAGTTTTATTTACCCAGTTCGATCAAACTATCTACTCTAGGGGAGAGAGAAGCTCTCCAATTAACTATACTCTGAAAGTTGTTACAAGAGATTACAGATGAGTTACAAGAAAATAGCCTTCGTAGTTCCCAAAGATCAAACTCTATTTTCTACCCAAGTGTTTCCTAACCTCTCCAACTCTCAATATAATAATCACTCAAACCCAAGGTGTTTAGTTTAGAAGTATTTTCCAATCCCCTTAGATAACTCCAAAGGTTTCCAAAAAACCTTTGCCTTTCTAAGTTTTCCCTTGGAATTCCCTAAAACCTTATTCTCCCTTGTTTTGTAAGCTCTAAGATTGTCACACTATAATAACAGAAGAGATACATATTTATAATAGCCTAAATCCAACAAATCCCAAAACACATCTCCTTAAGTGTTAGAATAAAATATATTATTATAATCTTATAATATCTCTCAAATATTATAAATATCTTTTAATATCTCTTAGACTATTTTAAATATATATCTTATAGAATATTATAGATATATATATTATAATCTCTTTTAGAATACTATAAATATTTATAATATATTTTTATATTAATTTATATGATCTCTAAATTAATATAAAATATTCTAACATTAACGAATGGATCAATGAACCGAACCGACCGAACGCGATAGCCCTAAATCACTTGAACCAGATTACTTTTCGGCTTTCTGATTTTTGGAAATCTCAAAACATATTTTCTTTCTCTTCATCAACAAAGGTTTTAAGACATACTTCAACAATAGCAGACATATAATTACAAAATATGGCTATACCAAATGGTAACCCCTCTAAATATTATTGTCATCCAACATAAAAATATAAGAAACGTATATTACAAACTCATGTGTGATCAATCTTGCCTATAAAGTGTGTTATGAAAAATGATGCCATGAACAGAGTATAAACAAATTCTTGAATACCAAGAAACCTTGCAGATGTAAATAAGACAATGAATTTGGATATAAAATGCTATTCTTTACTTTTTCTTTGAAACAAGGTTACAGGTGTTACAGATTAACAAATAACATCTCTCGCCCTAATTAGGATTTGTATTAGGCAATGATGAGACACTAGTATGCTATTTATAATAAAACTAACACACTAAACTAATGGGCTTTTGCACGCAGACCCATTACACAAACTAACTTAGAGAATAATCTAATTTAAACAATTAGGCATAACAAACAGACCCAATTTGACATGCTACCAATCCTAGCATACTTCGAATACAACATGAGAATAAACTTCGAAGACATGCTATTAACCTGCCGAATTGTTGAGCCAAAAAGCTACCCTTCGACCATACTAGAGTTTGATCCAATATCTTACAAATTTCCACCATGCAACAAAGTCTATAACATCAAATAACAAACTAGATTTCCTCATACAGCTTTATCAACTGTATATAATGGAAAAAATTGAAACTTGGTAATGTCTTGGTGATCATATCAGTAGCATTGTGATATGTCAAAACCTTCAGGACTTAGAATTTTCCATGATCGATTACCCCTCTGAAGAAATGCAGCCTCAGATCGACGTGCTTGGTTCGCTCATGATAGGCTAAATTCTTCAACAGGTGTATAGCATTTTGACTATCACATTTAACAATGATAACTTGACCTTGAAGTTTCAGCTCTTTAGTAAACCTTTAAGCCACGATGCTTTTTTCATAACTTCAGTTAGGGCAATATATTCCACTTCAGTGGTTGATAAGGCTATAACCTTTTGAAGTGTCGCTTTCCAACTGATTGTATTGCAAAACATAGTGAACACATATCCAGAAATAGATTTCCTAGAATCCATACCCTACATAATCAGCGTCGACATACCTTTTGATTACCGCTTTACTATCTTCACCACAGGCTCCACCATAAATTAGGACTTTCAAAGACCCATTTATGTACCTTAAAATCCACTTCAATACTTGTCAATGAGCCTTTCTAGGATTCTCCATGTACCTACTTATAAGACTTACTACATATGCTATGTCGGGTCTAGTACAGATCATAACATACATCAAGGAACCTACTATATTAGTATATGGGATGCTATTCATATAAGCTCTTTCGACCTCAGTACTGAGACACTGATCTATACTAAGCTTGAATTAAGGGTTTTTCGGAGTCACGACGGGCTTTGAATTTGACATACCAAACTTGTCGAGAATCTTCTGTAGGTATGTCTCTTGAGAGAAGCATAATTTCGACTCTTTTCTATCTCTTCCGATGTCAATCTCAAGAATATTAGATGCAATTTCCAGATCCTTCATGTTGAACTTCTTATTGAGTTCAACCTTCATGTTTATTACATCCTTGATATTATTTCTTTATATGAGAATATCATCCACATAAATCAATAAAATAGCAAATGAATTTTTAGGTCGAAATCTGAAGTAAACACAGTGGTCGAACTAACTTCTAATGAAACCTATGTGTGTCATGAACTTGTAGAATCTCCAATTCCACTGTCGAGGAGATTGTTTCAGGCCATATAATGACTTGTTCAGCTTGCACACATAACCTTCCTTTCCCCTTTCTGCATACCCTTCAAGTTGCCTCATCAGGATTGTTTCATCAGATCACCATATAAGAAAGCAGTATTCACATCAATTTGTTCTAATTCTAGGTCGAATTGTGCCACCAGGGCAAGTAACATTCGAATGTACATGTGCTTCACAACAGGAGAGAACACATCATTGAAGTCGTCACCTTATTTTTGAGTGAAACCCCTTGAGACATATCTTTCCTTGTATCTTTTCGACGTCACTCCTTTGATTCCTTCATTAACTTTGAAAATCCAATTACAGCTGACTAATCTGGATCCAGTAGGTTTCTTGATCAGTTCACAAGTGTACTTATCATGAATATATTTCATCTCATCATTTATGTCCTTCATCCATTCAGTATTAATACAACTTCTTATAACTTCCTTATAGTCTCTAAGTTCTTTATCTAGAACCTCATTTGTAGAGATTAAGGCATAAGCTATGAGGTCTGCACACCCAAATATCTGAGGTAGCTTGATGACTCTTCTAAGCCTATCTCTTGCCAACAGGTAGTCATCAACATTTTCCTCGATTTCCTCAGTGTCTTCAGCATCTTGCGCTTCTTGTTTGACTTGATATGGGATACAGAATTTAGCATCGACATGCTCCACCTCAACAAGAAGCTCTTCTTATTCTAGCTCTTCTTCAAATATCTCTACACTTCATCCACATCATCAGTTTTATTGAAAGTCATCTCAGCTTTATTGAAAACTACATCTTGACTGGTGATACACCTCTTGTTACCTGGATCTAGGCACCATAGACTATAAGCTTTGATGCCTTTAGGGTAAATCATGAACATGCATGTCATAGTTCTATGCTCAATCTTGTCTTGCCTAATGTGAGCATAGACTATGCAGCCAAATATTCTAATTTTGTCGAGATCTAGTGGATGTCCTGAACAAACTTTTCAAGTATCTTCATATCTAACACAGTCGAAGAAAATGAGTTTATCAGATATGTTGCTATCGAAACAGCCTGTGCCCAAAACACCTTCTTTAACCCATCACTAGTCAACATGTATCTAACTCTTTCCAAAATGGTTAGATTAGATCTTTCAACCAATCCATTTTGTTAGGGAGTACATGCAGTAGTTATGTGCCTTGCAATACCAGAGGCTGCACAAAAACTGTCAAACACCTCAATGCAAAATTCAAGGTCATTGTCTATTTTCAACCTCTTGACCTTTTTGCTAGTATAATTTTTTACCAGATTTTTCC
Organism: Vicia villosa; assembly: GCF_029867415.1. Classification (NCBI taxonomy): domain Eukaryota; kingdom Viridiplantae; phylum Streptophyta; class Magnoliopsida; order Fabales; family Fabaceae; genus Vicia; species Vicia villosa. The sequence continues at coordinate 78,404,674 of NC_081183.1, forward strand.
AACTTTTGATATTCTCAAAAGTTTCATCCTTAGCCTTATGGATGATGACCCATAGATTTCTAGCATAATCATCAACTATGGATAAAAATTACCTTGTGTGGTGTCGTTTTTTTTTACCTCCCCGTTTCACTTGGGAGGACGGCACGCTAGACCCTTCACGCGAAATTTGGAAGGAGAATGCGCCCGGGGCGGGATGAATTTTGTTTCAGTTCTTCCTACGATATCACACAAACTTTTTAATTATCCTAACGAGTAGGAGAGGGGAAAAATATCTCAAATAAACCCTAGGAGTTTGCTAAGTGTGGGGATTCACCTAGACTAGAAATTCTGGAGTCCGGGGGGTCCGTTATACATAGGGAAGAGTTTAAGCACCCTACATATCCGAAGTACTCTACGGGAACCTTCTCTGTGTCAATGTGTTTGTGTTTGTTGCTGAATGATTAGGAAAGTTTCTCCTTTGTGTTAGGAGAAGGAATTGAAATTGATTTGAAAAGACAAACAGACTGACTGACTATTTTTGGTTTTTTATTAGCTCGCTGAGATTCCTTGTGAACCTCATGCCTACATATCCCTAATGGAAGTCAGAGCTTTTTGTAGTTCGGAGAACTAATTAGGGAAATTAATGATTTTTGGTGCCTTGCTTGAAGCTCAAGGTTGAAGCTTGAATTAAATCTCTGTTTATAGTAAAGAGACATGAAATCATCTTTACAGAGAGGTATTTCTACTATTCGACCACAAACATTTTTAAAGTGACAGAAAGCTAAAATGATGTTTCATTAAGAGAGGGAGCCTACTTGGTTGATCAAGTATGACAGCCAACATGCCTCTTGAATGAAAGATTCTCAACCAAAATTAAGGAAAGTTGTACAAGCCTGGGTTATATGCCAGATCATGTCTTTCATGAGTCCTAAGTGGGAGAATGTTTGAAATGATCGTTTGTTTGAAATGATTGTTTGTTTGAAATGATTGTTTGTTTGTGGTGAGATAGGAGAAATACCTATCTATGAAGATGAGTGTTATACCCCAAAATTTGCCCGCATCTTTTTTCAAAGAGAAGGCAACGGACTTCTGTCTAAAAATTTGGAGTTTTATATAATCTTGGATTTTGTTTTATAAATATCCTGATTTTATGAATACTCAATTTTTTTTAGAATATTTTTTATACGGTATTTTGGTTCGCTGTTGAATTTATTCTTGCACAGACACCAAATACTGTTTATCACTTCACACGCTGTTTATTTGAGATTTATTTTCAGATAAATCATACTAACGCGATTGGTACAAAATTAAATTTTGCAGGTGCAGAGTCCGACGATTCAAACTGTGCTTGTAACAATTAAATTATTTATTGGTTTTGTTTCCCACTAATTTTTGTACTATATTATTGTTTTCAAATCTCTTTCTTTCTTTTCAAATCTCTTTCTTTCAAATCAAATCCTAACTTTATTCTATACATCTTTCTTTTCAAACCCTACCATGTATTTTTTTCAAAACCTACTATCATTCAAACTTTCCTTTTTGTACGGTACCACTTCATTCCCCAACGTCTCCATCCCTCTTTTCACTCTATAGATACCCCTCATTTTTTCCATAAAATCTCGCATCAAATTTCACTCATCTCCCAAATTTCTATCATACTATCTCCTAATCATTTCCTCTTCTTCCCCGAGAAAATATGGCAAAGTGGGTGGATACGTTTCTTCTTGTGGTCATCACTGTTTTTGTGGTGATCATGTCCTTTTTCTGTCTGCATAGTCCTGAAAAATGCGGACCTGGGATGTTTACACTCCCGTACATATATATACTGTTGTTTATAGCATGGATTTTTAATCGTCATACTTAAAGTTTGTCGTATCTTTCGCTTTCAAATAATGTACCGTTCATTATATTTGTCGTACTGTTCGCTATATTTTTATGTAATATTTGTACTGTCAGTATTAAATATTGTACTATCTGTTGTACCGTCGTTTAATTATCGAGATAATATTATGTGTGTTTATTGCTAGTTAAATATTTATTTCTGTGCATTAAATCATTTTCAATTTTATTATCGGTAATTTCGTTCGTGTACAGTATATTTTATTTATTTATTATGTTTTTGTTTTTCTAACAAATCATGTAAATAATTTTTCCCCATTAACACAAAAAAATAAAAAGAAAAAAATTAACTTTAACTGTTAATTAACAGTCAAACCCGCTGACAGCATGATTCTCCGTGTTTGTACCATCAGTCAAATCAATCTTTTTCATTTCAAAATTCCAAGATTTTTGTTCTAGAAGTCTTCTGATAATCACATGATCAGCAGAGACTCAACACTGCACAAAAATCAGGTACGCCTAAGTGTCTCCTACACAAACAGTCCCTAACTAGGGTTTTTGTTTTTTTCAGGAGAACAAGTTTTTTGAGACCTCAAATGGATTTCATGGATCTCCATATGTCTCAAAGTACCACCAGACAAATTTTCAAACTTCGATTCGCTCGGACGCACAATCAACAACTCAAACAGTCAACAGACGACCAGTTTGACCGAAAAGTCAACAGACAGTCAAAAATGAAATTTTTTGTCAACATCCATATTTTGTCAAAAGATTCATCATTTGATCAATGGTTGATCATAATTCATCAAGAAAAGTTCAGAAATCGGCAAAACTCTAAGTTTCAAAATTAGGGTTTTCTCCTAAAAAGTCAACTGAACTTTGACCGGCCATAACTCTCTCCTCGTTCATCCGAAAAATTCCAACCAAAGCTCATTTTGAAGGAAATTCAATTATCTTTCAAATGAAATTGGTCCCATGATCATTGGATTTACCATTTGGAAAATATGAGCCAATACATTACAGGTCATTTTCAAAGTCAACAAAAAGCAGTTTTTTGTCAAAGCCCATAACATCAAGATAACTTCTCCAAATGCAAAAAAGCTTCCAAAGTATCTTGTAGAGGACATCTTGAGGTTTCTAAAAAGTACAAGAACTCCTTCATATGATTAAAATTGAGGGAGTTATGCCATGTTGAAGTTGTCCATTTTTTGGGAAAATGCATGAAGCCAACATCGATCAAAATTGTTTTTTTCCAAAAGGGCCCAAGCATTTGTGATCCAAACATGTTCCTAATAATCTTTAAGGCCTCCCACGACCAATATTAGGCCCATGACATTTTTATTTCTTTTTTGATTAAATTTTACTTCATTTAAAGTTAAATTAAAAAGAAACTATCCAAGATAATGATCCAATGCTTTGTCTCTAGCATGAGTCACCAAGTTTGATTCAAATTCTGAAGCATAGAGGTACAGAAGACCTATGGCAAGAGGGGTGAAGAAAATTGAAGCCATGGCCAAGATTTTCAAAATTTTTATTAATAAAAAAATCAAAAATTCAAAAGCACTCAAGAGCTTGGTTGCTTAAGTTTTCAGCACTCAATATTGCTTATAAATGGCCTGAATCCTTCAGCATCAAGGAGACACACGAAAATCCACAAAGAAATAGCCAAGAAACTCACAAAAATTTCAAAAATATCACATACTTTCAACTTTTTCGTTTTCTTTGTATAAGCTCATATCAATCCAAAATAATCACCTCAATCTCCTCCTGGGCTAATATAGAGTAGGTTCAGACCAACGGCCACGATTATTTGTACTTAGAACATGCATAATAATAACTCCATATTCTATTAAATTTTCGATTTTGATATCTCATGCTATAATCCTTTTCAATGTAATATAACGATTTTTATGAGTTCCTAACATGAATTAGAGAAGATCCAACGTAACACATGTGAGCTATAAGCCTTATAACATCATGTGCCATTTTTGAAGCTCTAAGCTTCAATCTCTTTGTTTTGGTACTTACACGCGTTTTCATGAAGAACTAATACCACTAATGAACTCAAAACATGATAATTAGTTAATCTGGGTGCTTAGTTGCTTGTCTCAGGTCGTCTTTTCCAGTTTCAAGAAGCATGGAAAAAAGAAGCAAAATTCGCAGGTAAAATCGCAGCTGTTTCCGAAGCAAAATCCGCAGGAAATAGGTTAGGGATGATGAATAGTGCATGTGGAAAGTTTGACCTGCACGCGTGGCGTCTGCAAGCGACCTCATTGGACGGTCAACCAAAAACTTATGTCTCTCTCCTTGCCATTGGTTGCACGTGGCCTGCTGGGTCCCACGTTTGACTCATAAATTCTTGAGGATCATATGCGTGCATACCCATTGGATCATACCATGTACCTTTCCCAATCACCATCAGATCTTGATATGTGCAGATCCAAGGGCCCAAATGCGCTGGCACACCACATGCTTTCAGGATCTCACCACACATGATCATAATTTTATTATTATATTTTATTTGATTTAACTTCTAAAATTAATAAAAAAATAGTTTTAAAAATCTTAAAATTATATAAAAAATATTTTTAGGTTGATAAAATATTGTCTTAATTTTTGACACAAAAATATTTTATTTTTCTTAATAATTAAAATATTTTGTTTAATTAATCAATATATATTCATATATTTCCATTTTAATTATTTCTTAACCTATCAAAAAATCAGAAAAAAATATTTTCTTTTTATTAAATTAAGTTTATATATTATAAACTAATTTTGTACATAATTAGATTATTTTTATCCTTAAGTTTAATTTATGTGTAGAATTATTTGTATAATTATATGTTAATTAACTTAATAATTTCAAAAACAATTTCAAAAATCACAAAAAAATTAATTTTATTTTAAAATTAATTAACAAACAATTTGAACATATTTTAGACTTAATTTTTTTTTTTAGGTTCAAATTTTATTTCAAATTCTTAACCTTTTAATTAAATTAACACCATCAAAAAAATCCAAAAATATGTTCCCTTTATCTTATTGCAATTTAAATTCATAGATAAGTGTATACGTTGTCAAATTCATGTAAATAGCGTAGTTTACATTTCTCGCACAATCGATGTAATAGCGTAGATTTACTTTCCGCATTTTACATTCCCGCACTTTAATTTCTGTACATATAAAACTGCGTGTATGTCAGGAATAATAACTGAAGCGCTAGATCACTAATCTCGAAGATAACATATCTGAAAATAAAACACAATCACACTTGCACCTCTTAGGGTAATCCCTCTGTTACTCTTTTAAAAATCAATCTTATTGTTTCAAATACAATTCAAATTTCTGTCTGTATCCAGTCAAGGAAAATTTTCTAAAGAAATAGGAAAGAACCTTATAAACTTAGGGTATACCTCCTAATTGCTTGCTCAATCAAAAACAACAAAAGCTCTTACACATCACTGTTTTTTTCAAAACAAACTTTCAAAAGTCTACACTTTGTATATATCCAAACAAGGATCATTACGAAGTTAAAAATATTTTTCAAACCATCAAAATATCTTTCGAAAGATAAATACTTTGTATACATCCGCACAAGGATCATTACAAAGTTAACTCTTTACAAAATATTTAAAACCACATACAAGCATTTCAAGCAAAACAAACAATTCAAACAAGTGAGCTAAGCAATTAAGAGCCCATGGATAACCATGGATACAAAGGGTGCTAACACCTTCCCTTTGTATAAATTACCCCCGAACCCAAAATCTCTTTAAGGTCTTTTTCTGTTTCTTTTATAAACCTTTCCTTAATTGGATAAAATAAAAGTCGGTGGCGACTCTCTGATTTTCACAACTCAAAAATAAAAGAAGAGTCAGTTCGCATCCCACAAAAAAATCGAGGCGACAGAACTGGCGACTCTGCTGGGGACTTCAAAAAACAAAATGTTTTTAAAAGGGGTTACCTTAGAGTTTAGATCACTTTGATGTTTTCAATTGTTTGTTTTGTTTGCTCTATTTTTCAAAGGTTTGTTTGGGTATTGAATTTACTTGTGTGAAAGATTCTAGTCCGAATCTCGAGATACCTTAAGTATGTGGCAATAGACCAAGGAAACTATACGGCATGTACCGATATGGTTGATCTGGTAGTCACCGTTAGTGCGACACTTTGGTCTGTACTGATATCCCTTGAAAATGATCAAGGAGTATGTTAGGCTTCCGAAATGTCATCAAGCACTAATTTGTCTTAGAACCTTTAGTTGAACTTGACTTATGGCCTATTAAGTGATTGGCTTTGAAATTGATCAAAGTTGGTTATCCTCGAGGAATGTTTTGATCGGCCTTCCGAGTGTCGAATTGAGATGTTGTCTCCAAGGATCGTAGAACCCAAATACCATTCTAAGACAGGTTTAAACCAACTCAACTTCAGTGGGGAGGGTATCACCTATGAACCTCGTGCAAGCCTTTAAACCTAAGGCTATTGTGTGATTTGCTTGTGTTTTCCACATGTTTGACATCATAACATCATAACATCATAAACATATCATTTTTCACTAATCATTTCAAGGATCGAAGAGTTTATTTTTGTTCTATTGTTGCAGATAATGGCTCCCGCTACCAGAAATTATATCCGGATCAACATCTATACAGTACCATCTGAACTTAATGAATTAATATCAGAATTTCCTAGAAATGCTCAATTCACCGAAAGGCACGGTCACCTACTCCATTTGGTTACCTCAAAATTTGAAGAAGACATGATACGGGTCCTGTTCCAATTCTTTGATCCCGAACATCATTGTTTTACATTTCCTGATTACCAGCTAGTACCCACCTTGGAGGAATTCTCTGAACTAATTGGGTTACCTGTTCGAGATCAATTACCTTTCACTGGTTTAGAAAAGATCCCAAAGCCTGAAATCATTGTTGCTGCCTTACATTTACGAAAGTCAGAAATCGAGTCTAATTGGGAAACAAAGAGTGAAGTCGAGGGTTTGCTTGCTAAGTTCTTGATGGGAAAGGCTCGATCACTATTAAAGGATAGGAGTTACCAAGCTTTTGAAGAAGTTGCGGATCTTTTGATTTATGGGTTGGTTTTATTCCCTAATCCCGACCAATTCATAAGTTTGCACGCTATCAACATTTTCTTAACCCGCAATCCGGTACCTACTTTGCTGGGAGACATTCTACATTCTCTACACACTCGTACCATGAAAAAGCGAGGAACTCTTATGTGTTGTGTACCACTACTGGCTAGATGGTTTACATCACACATTCCCCGATCAGTGTTGAGAAATGAGCAAAGGATGCAATGGTCTTGCAGGATTATGTCCTTGTCTCATTCAGATATCCGGTGGAACAACTTCTTTCAAGAAGACATCACTCTCATTGACCATTGTCGGGAGTACCCTAATGTGCCACTCCTTGGCATTAGGGGAGGCATCACCTACAATCCCTCCTTAGCTTTGCGCCAATTTGGATATGCACGAAGAAATGGTCCTCACGACATGATCATCCACGGCATTGTGTTCGACTACGAAGATGATTCCCAAAGATACCGACGAAGGTTTATACAGGCTTGGGGCAGTGTCTACAAAGTAGAAAGCAAGTCTTTAGGACAATGGAATTCTATTCCCATGGAGCCTTACCTCAAATGGGTGCGTGCTCGTGCTCAGAAGTTCATCATGCCATATCCCGCTATCCTACCTGTGACTATTGAGCCAGAAGTCGAAGGGGAGGAACCTCGAGTTATTCTACATCCGGACATGCCGACTGACCTGGAAGAGCTGTAGAAATCTTGGGTTCAATTAAAAGAAGAAAGGGACACCTTCAAAGCACACTGTCAAGACTATGAGAGGAAAGTGTTGGAGCTCACCAGACAACTCCATGAAGAACAGCAGATCAACATGTTCTTGGGTGCAAAGAGAAAGCGTCCATGGGAGGCTTGAAGAATCCTTTATTTTCTTTATTTTTGCTTTATCTTGTAAGCCCGAAAGAGGCAAAGAAAAAAAAGAGAGAAAAGAAAAGAGAAAAGAAAAGAGAAAAGAAAAGACAAAAGAAAAGAAAAAAAGAAATAAAATGTTTGACTAATAAATGTTTGTTTCTCTTTTGTTTAAACAAATTTAAATTCTAACATCCTTGAAAACATTGCATATACATTTCATTCATAAACATTGCATAACAGGTTCATATAACAGGTTTCTCATCTCCTCGCTGTTTATTTCAGTTAGAAGGGATGGATTCCGAAACAAGCATCAAGAATCTCGAGGCATAAAACGCCCAAGTTCAGATAGCAATTTTGGAGCTAGCAAAGGGACAAGAGGAACTAAAAGCTCTGATGGCCAAGAAGAAAAAGAAGTCCAAGGGATCTATAGGTTTAAGCCACCTCGTGAGGAAAGTCAGAGTCCCAGCCAGGATGCCCAAAAAGGCGCCAATCCCTGAAGAAGTCGGTGAAGGTGATCAAGAAGACAATCACAGTAACCAGGGTTCTGCCAAACCCTCTCTCTCTGCTAACGAAGAAGATTATCATTCCGAAGACGAAGAGGGTGATAGCAAATACCAGTAGTTGGAAGAACGCATGAAAGCTATGGAGATACAAAAAATACCTGGTTTAGACTTCAATGATCTTGGACTCGTCTCAGATGTTGTTATCCCTCCAAAGTTCAAAGTTCCTGTCATTGCAAAGTATGATGGAGTCTCTTGCCCAAAGCTGCATCTAAGGTCCTACGTGAGAAAGATACAACCTCATACGGCGGATAAAAGATTGTGGATTCATTTCTTCCAAGAAAGTCTGTCGGGTACACAACTCGAGTGGTACTACCAACTGGAAAGTACAAAAGTTCACACCTGGGAAGATTTGGCTGCTGCTTTCTACAAACAGTATCAACACAACGCTGACCTTGCACCAACCCGTACTCAACTATGGGGCATGACCATGGCACCAATAGAAAACTTCAAAGAGTATGCACAAAAATGGAGAGATCTAGCTGGAAGGGTTCAACCTCCCTTATCTGATCGCGAGCTGGTCGACATGTTCATGGGCACTTTTACTGGCCCTTTTTACAGTCATTTGCTGGGAAGCTCGTCGTCAGGTTTCACTGACCTGATATTAACTGGAGAGCGTGTCAAAAGTGGCATTCAAAGTGGAAAAATTCAATTAGGCTCCTCCTCTGGTACTACAAAGAGGCCCATCAGTGGGAGAAATGAAGTCAATACAGTGCACAGTCAGAAAAGTCGCAACAAAAGTGAGCATCACCAATCTGTAGGGGCTATTCTGATCTCTGCATCTGCACCTCAAAAAGATCAACCGCCGAAATATACGCGTCGACCAGATGCACCAAGAAGAAACTTCACCAAAATCAACATGCCAATCTCTCAAGCATTGCAGCACTTGTTAAAGGCAAATCTGATTACATTGAAAGACCCTCCGAAGAATGTCAACACTTCCTCTCCTAGTTATCGCCCCGACACAACATGTGCATACCATTCCAATTGTCCAAGACATGACGCAGATCACTGTTGGGCCTTGAAAAATAAGATCCAAGACATGATAGATGTTGGGGAAATCGAATTTGATCCTCCAGAGACTCCAAATGTCATCACTGCGCCTATGCCGAAACACGACAAGACCGTTAATGCTATCATGGACACTGTTTATATCTATGATGTGAGAGAACTGTCAACTCCGCTCCTTGAAATCAAAAGAAAGCTAATACAAGCTGGTTTATTTCCAGGTTATGACCCTGATTGCTATTATTGTGCACACCTACCCAATGGTTGTGAAAACCTGAAAAGAGGAATTCAAAAGTGGATGGATCGTCGTATCATTATGTTTGAGAAACTCCCTTCTATAGACAATCTGTGCGAAGGTTTTTCAAATGGGATGAAGATAGAGGACGTCTCAATGGTTTCTAACGTACCATTGAAAATCCCTACCAAGGCTCCCTTCAAGATTTCTGCTGCACCCAGAGTAGCATCTATAATCATCACCAATCCGGCTCCATTTCCATATTCCTCAGACAAGGCTGTCCCGTGGAGTTATGGCGCAAATGTTTATGTCCATGGAGTTAAACAAGACACCTCGACTGATGAGGCTGTGAATGTTACTAATCCAGTTGTTGATAATATTGTGGGGACTAGTAAGATTACAAGAAGTGGAAGGATCTTTTCGCCAGAAATTTCTCCAAATGTTACTACTACTCCAGTCCAGGTCCCAGTTCCTAATCAAGATGTCAATGCTCGAGGCAAAGAGCCACTAATTGAACCATTCAAGTACCTGTTGAAGTCACTTTTGAAGATCCTTCGATGCAAGAAATGGAGGAGATATTGAAAATCCTCTGCAAAAGTGATTACAATATTGTTGAACAACTGGGGCACACTGCTTCAAAGATTTCAATGTTATCTCTATTGAAGTATTCAGAAGCTCATGCCAAAGCTCTAATGAAATTCTTGAAAGCTGCACATGTACCACAGGAGATTTCAGTCTACCAATTTGAAAATTGTGTTGCCAATCTAACCGTGGATAACGGTCGCGGTTTCTCTGATGCTGATTTAACCCCTGCTGGGAAAAATCACAATAAAGCCCTGCACATCTCTATTGAATGTAACGGCACCACTTTGTCTCATGTGCTGGTAGACAATGGTTCCTCATTAAATGTGTTACCAAAAGTAGTACTGGAAAAACTTGACTTCGAAGGAGTTGTGTTACAACCAAGCGATGTTGTGGTAAGAGCCTTCGACGGGTCAACAAGAATAGTATACGGAGAAGTTAAGCTCCCAATTAGAGTGGGCTCTCAAATCTTTGATTCTACTTTTTATGTGATGGAAATTCATCCAGCGTACTCTTGTTTACTAGGACGCCCTTGGATACATGGGGCAAGCGCTGTAACTTCTACCCTGCACCAGAAGTTAAAATATCCGATAAAAGGAAATGTCGTCACAGTTCATGGTGAAGAAGAATATGTGGTTAGCCACCTGAGTAACACCAAGTATGTTGAGATGGATGGTGAATTCATCGAAACCCCCTGCCAATCTTTTGAGGTGGTCCCTCCAGCTGTCTCTACTGCCAAACATATTTCTGCTACTCCTGCTACAAAAATAACTCCAACAATGGCTCCTCTCAAAGATGCTAAGGCTGTGATCGAAGAGGGTGGTTGCACAGTATGGGGACAACTCCTTGATGTGCCTTACAAGTTCGATAAGCTAGGTCTAGGCTATGCTAATGGAACTCAGAAGAATGATCAAAGTCCTCGTTCTGGAGGATTAATGTCCCATTTCATCAGCCAAGGGGTAAACGCTATTGAAGACGACAAAGTGATCTCAAGCCATATTACTAAGCAACATCCAAATGAAGTTCCACCCGTTTCCAAGGAAGTTTGGGATACTTTGGGAGAACCAAGCGGTAAGTACGACTTTCTAGTGAAGTACACTGCTCCTCAAAGTTCTTTGATTGCCATTGAATACATTGTCCCAACTGGATGGGATGATCTGTTCGAAGATGACATAAGTATCACAGGTTCCATTGCTAAGCAATACCAAAGTCCACCTAGTCCACCTATTCCAAGAGAAGTATGGGATACACTGGGAGAACCAAGTGGCAAGTACGACTTTATGGTGAAGTATTCCGCTCCCCTGAGCTCGCAAATCGCTATTGAAGACATTATCCCAACTGGATGGGATGAACATTTCGAAGACAATATGACAATCACAAGCCCTGTCACCCCTGAAGAAGTCTGGGAAACACCAAATGGCAAGAATGATTTTCTGGTAAAGTACCCTGCTCCCCAGAGTGCACAAGTCTCTATCAAAGACATCATCCCAACTGGATGGGACGATCTTATCGAGTATCTCTCTCAGCCAACAGAAGTACCTCAGCCTGGGCTCTCATATCCAACAGAGCATCTTGCTTATCCTGAAGGATCAACAACTCATCTCGTCACCAAAGAAGTCAATGCTGTGGAAGACGAAGAAGACAACTGCAACTAGAGCAACTGGATATTCCCTACTTACAACAATGGATTGAACAACTGGGAAGCTGAAGATGTTATCTCCTTTGATCAGGGGTAAATGCAATTTCCTGTTTTCGTTGTGTCGTGCGCTCGGTTTTTTACCGCACCTCTCGCGGAGAGATACGCGAACTGACTCTTTTTTGTTTCTGCTTTTGTATTTTTGAAAATCAGAGAGTCGCCACCGACCTTTTATTTTATCCAATTAAGTTAAGGTTTATAAAAGAAACAGAAAAAAGACCTTTAAGAAATTCTAGGTAAGGGGGTAGGTTATACAAATGGAAGGTGTTAGCACCCTTTGTATCCATGGTTATCCATGGGCTCTTTAATTTGCTTAGCTCACTTGATTTCAATTACTTTTCGATTGCCTTGAAATGCTCGTATGTGGTTCCAAATACCTTTGTAAATTGACTTTGTAATGATCCTTGTGCGGATGTATACAAAGTGTTTTTATCTTTCAAAAGATGTTTTTGAAAAAAGAACGTTAACTTCGTAATGATCTTTGTTTGGATATATACAAAGTATTGTCTTTTTGAAAGTTTTATTTTGAAAAACAATTATATATGAGAGATTTGTTTGTTTTGATTTGAGCAAGCAAATTAGTAGGTCTACCCTGAGTTATAAGGTCTTTATCCTATTTCCTTTAAAAATCTATCCTTTCACCGGATATAAACAAAAGTTCGATTTTGCGTTTGAAATAATAGAATTTGATTTTGATTTTGAAAAGAATGAGAAAGGGATTACCCTAAGAGGTGCAAGTGTGATTGTGTTTGGATTCAGATATTTTATCTTTGAAGTTAGTGATCTAACGATTCAATTTTATTTTTGGCATACACGCAGTTTATATGTGCTGGAATTTAAAATGCGGAAATGTAAAATGCGGAAAGTAAATCTACGCTATTACATCGATTGTGCAGGAAATGTAAACTACGCTATTTACATGAATTTGACAACATATACATTTATCTAGGAATTTAAATTGCAAGAAAATAAAAGAAATGTTTTTGGCTTTTTTATGATTGATTTTAATTATAATTAATGCATGATTAATTAAATTAAAATGATGAAAAAAGATGAAAATAAATTTCAAACCTAAAAATTAAGTTCAAAATATGTTCAAAATGCTTGTTAATTAATTTTAAAAGAAAACTAATTTTTTTTGGGATTTTTGAAATTGATTTGAAATTTATTAAGTTAATTAACACATAATTATATAAATAATTACACAAATAATTAAAACATAAAGAGAAAATTATTCTAAATATGTACAAAATTAACCTATGATATATAAACAATATTTAATATAAAGAAAAATTTTTTTTATGATTTTTGATTGGTTGAAAATAATTAAAAGATAAATATATGCATATTATCTAATTAATTATACAAAATATTTAAATTATGAAGAAAAATAAAATATTTTTATATCAGAAAATAAAATATTATTTTAGAAACTTAAAAATATTTTTTGTGTATTTTTTGGATTTTTAAAACTATTTTTAATTATTTGCAAGGAAATTAAAATAAAAATAGAAAAATAGAAAGTAAAATAATCAGGTGTGTGATGCTGATGAGTCCAAGGTATGGACCACTTGTCTGGTGCGTTGGATGAAAAGTTGAGATGATCCAAGGGCTCAGATCGTGAGGGAACATGATATGATGGTGGGGAACATGCGCTGAATTCAAGGAGAATTCAAACTTTCTGACTGGGACCCACAAGTGCACGCGTGGATGGAAGACTAGTTGACCTGCCAATGATGAGGAGCCACGCGAGCGGAGGGAAGAGTCAGCTTTGACTGACGAACCACGCTTGGACGCGTGGTCGTCTTCAACCTCCGTCACCTTCATTTTTTAACATAGATAGCGGCGGTTTTAAACCCCCTCTATTTTTACGATAAAAAACACCATTTTTGGTAGCTTCACAAACCTGCAAGAACAAACGTTAGGAAGAGTAACAAATGACCCAGATCCCCTAATTAGGATGCTCTGAGTCCAAATATGGTATTAGTTTCACTGTTTGAGCGCTGTAGCCATGGGTTCGATGGAGTTGAAGTTTGAACATGCATGAGCACTTGTTAATGGCATGGGATGATTCTCACGTGGGAGCTAACATGTTAGGGCCCAGATCTACCTTATGGGACCTCATGAACTCATTAGAATGATTAGACTACATTGATATTGATTAAATGTATGAAAATGAAAATTAATTATGTATGAAAGTGAAGAGTACTATACACGTGTTATAACTCTTATAGGACCATATTATGAGTTCATTCTTACTCTATGCCACCTTAGGAGATGATTGAAAGTGATAGTTTGTAGTGATAATGATTGGAATATGGAAATTGAAAATTACAAAGTTATGGAATTTTGAGAGAATTTTGGTGAGTTTTCTTGCTATGCCTTGGCTATAATTTCGTGTGTGTTTCGTCTCTCTCTTTGATGGAGTATGCAGCTTCATTTATAAGCCAAGAGGTTCTTAGAAACTAAGCTAGAAGCATTGATTGCTTTTGTTGAATTTTTGACTTTCAAGCTTAAAATTCAAGCAACCATTGCTTGATTTTTCCACACCTCTTGCCCTAGGCCTTCCTTGTATCTTCTTTGCTGCTGAATGTAAGCTATCTTTGATGAGTCATGCTTAGAATTCAAGCCATGCATTATCCTTCCATTTTCTTTTTTCAATTTAATCTTAAATATGATAAAATTAAATCAAAAATGGAACAAAAATGATGTGGGCTTTGTCTTGGTCGTGGGAGGCCCATTATATCATGGTAGACATGTTTGAACTATGAAAACTTGGCCCCATTTGGAAAAAATACATTTTTGATCAATGTTGGTTTTATTCATTTTCCCAAAATATAGCCAACTTCAACAAGGTGTAAATCCCTCAATTTTTGTCATATGAAGGAGATCTTGCACTTTTTGGAAACCTCAAAGAGTCCTCTAACCAATGTCTTTGATCTCATATCAAAATGATTTTTGATGCTCCTTGTGTGTCCTTTGGAAAAAAGTGTCTTTTTGTTGACTTTGAAAATGACCTGTAATGTCTTGATTCATATTTTTCAAATGGTGAATCAAATGGTCATGGGACCAATTGCATTTGAAAGATAATTGAATTTCCTTCAAAATACGCTTTGGTTTGAATTTTTTGGATGAAGGATGCGAGAGTTATGACCAGTCAAAGTTCAGTTGACTTTTTAGGAGAAAACCCTAATTTTGAATCTTAGGGTTTTGATGATTTTTGATCTTTCCTTGATGAATTATGATCATCCAATGATCAAATGATGAATCCTTTGACAAATTATGGATGTTGACAAAAAATTTCATTTTTGACTGTCTGTTGACTTTTTTGGTCAAACGGGTCGTCTGTTGACTATTTGAGCTGCTGACGGTGCGTCTGAGTGAATTGAAGTTTGAAAATTTGTATGATGGTACTTTGAGACGTATGGAGGTCCATGAAATCCATTTGAGGTCTCAAAAACTTGTTTCTCCTGAAAAAACAATAAACCCTAATCAGAGACTGTTTGTGTAGGAGACAGTTAAGCGTACCTGATTTTTGTGCAGTGCTGAGTCTCTGCTAATCATGTGATATTCAGAAGACTTTTAGGACAAAAATCTTGGAATTTTGAAATGCAAAAGTTTGATTTGATTGATGGTACAAAACACGGAGAATTGTACTGTCAGCAGTTTGACTGTCAACTGACTATTCAGGCATGTAACAGCTAGAGTGAAAAATCAACAGTCAAAGTTAATTTTCTTTTTGTTGTTTTTGTTTTATGTGAAAGATGAAAGTTTATTTACATGACTTGTTAAAAAACACAGACATAATAAATAATTAATATTTACTGTACGCGAGCAAAATTACCGATAATAACCCTGAAAATCATTTAATGCACAGAAAAATAAATATTTGACTGGCTGTTATACCCCAAAATTTGCCCGCATCTTTTTTCAAGAAAACTCCAATCTAAAAATTAAGAGTCTCATATAATCATGGATTTTTATTTCAATAAATATCCTGACATGTGAAATACTTAGTTTTTAGAATTTTTCTTATACAGTTTTTGGCTTGCAGTTGAATTTATTCTTACGCAAACGCCAAATACTGTTTATTACTTCACACATGCTATTTATTTATTTACAGATAAATAGTACTGACACAATTGGTACAGAGGTAAATCTTTTGCAGGCGCAGAATCAGGAAACTCAGACTGTACTGGTAACAAGTAGATTATTATTATCTTTTGTTTCCCATTAATTTTTGTACTATATTCCATTATTTTCAAAATCTTTTCAAATCTCTTTTTAAAAAAATCAAATCCTAACTTTATTCTATACATCTCTCTTTTTCCCAACACTATCATACACTTTCTTTAAAATCTTACTTCCACTCAAATTTTCCTTTTGTACGGAATCACTTCATTCCCCAACGTCTCTATCCTTCTTTCCATTCTATAAATACCTCTCATTTTTCCATAAAAATCTCACATCAAATTCTAACTCATCTCTCAAATTTCTACTTCTTATCCATCCTTTCTTCTTCCCCGACAAAATGGCGAAGTGGTGGAAACGTGTTTTCTTATGGTCATCACCATTGCTACGGTGATCATGTCTTTTTTCTGTCTACATAGCCCGGAACACTGTGGACCTGGGATGCTTGCACTCCCAATCATCTACATGTTATTATTTGTAGCATGAGTTATTAATCGTCATTCTTAAAATTTGCCGTATTTCTTATTTCTTAAATGTACCGTTTATTCGTCGTACTGTTCAATATAGTATGTAATATTTGTACTGTCAGTATTAAATGTTGTACTATTTGTCATAATGTTGCTTAATTATTTAGATAATATTTTGTGTGTTTTCTGCCAGTCAAATATTCATTTTTCTGTGCATTAAATGATTTTCAGGGTTATTATCGGTAATTTTGCTCGCGTACAATAAATATTGGTTATTTATTATGTCTGTGTTTTTAACAAGTCAAGTAAATAAACTTTAATTTTTCACATAAAACAAAAAAACAACAAAAAGAAAATTAACTTTGACTGTTGATTTTTCACTCTAACTGCTACATTAATACCTGAACAGTCAGTTGACAGTCAAACTGCTGGCAGTACAATTCTCAGTGTTTTGTACCATCAATCAAATCAATCTTTTACAATTCAAAATTCCAAGATTTTTGTCCTAGAAGTCTTCTGAATATCACATGATTAGCAGAGACTCAACACTGCACAAAAATCAGGTACGCTTAACTGTCTCCTACACAAACAGTCCCTGACTAGGGTTTTCTTGTTTTTACAGGAGAAACAAGTTTTTGAGACCTCAAATGGATTTCATGGACATCCATATATCTCAAAGTACCATCACACAAATTTTCAGACTTCAATTCACTCAGACGCACCGTCAGCAGCTCAAATAGTCAACAGACGACCCGTTTGACCAAAAAAGTCAACAGACAGTCAAAAATGAAATTTTTTGTCAACATCCATATTTTGTCAAAAGATTCATCATTTGATCATTGGATGATCATAATTCATCAAGGAAAGATCAAAAATCAACAAAACCCTAAGATTCAAAATTAGGGTTTTCTCCTAAAAAGTCAACTGGCCATAACTCTCTCATCCTTCATCCAAAAAATTCAAACCAAAGCTCATTTTGAAGGAAATTCAATTATATTTCAAATGCAATTGATCCCATGGTCATTACATTCACCATTTGAAAAATATGAACAAAGACATTACAGGTCAGTTTCAAAGTCAACAAAAAGACACTTTTTTCAAAAGGACACACAAGGAGCATCAAAAATCATTTTGACATGAGACCAAAGACATTGGTTAGAGGACTCTTTGAGGTTTCCAAAAAGTGCAAGATCTCCTTCATATGACAAAAATTGAGGGATTTACACCTTGTTGAAGTTGGCTAAATTTTGGGAAAATGCATAAAACCAACATTGCTCAAAAATGTATTTTTTCCAAATGGGGCCAAGTTTTCATGGTTCAAACATGTTTGCCATGATATTATGGGCCTCCCACGACCAAGACAAAGCCCACACCATTTTTGGCTTAATTTTATCTTATTTAAAGATTAAATGAAAAAAGAAAATGGAAGGATAATGGATAGCTTAGTTTCTAAGCATGAGTCATCCAAGAATCTTCAATTTTCTGCAGAAGATTGAGGTACAAGGCAAGAGCATTGAAGAGAAGCAAGACTTGGTCAACAATTCAAAGGTTTTAATATAAAAAAATCAAGAATTCAACAAAAGGCAACTAAAGGCTTCTTGGCTTCATTTCTAAGCACAACATAGCCTATATAAAGGCTATAACACTTCACAAATAATGAGAGCACGAAATTAGAGCCAAACTTCTGCTTGTAACACACTTGTAATCACTTAATTTTTTCAAAGAAACTTGAAATTCGAATTTTAAGTTTAAGTCATTTTCAATACAAACTAAGCATTCAAACATCTTCCTCAAGCATCACTGAACATATTCCAATCATTTCCAAGTCTTGAAACTCACTGAGCCAAGTACTACAGGTCACGATTGGTTCGAACTAGAATCAACTTGTATCTCGTAATCCACGCATGCTTAGCAAGATGTAGACATATATTTGAACTTAGTTTGATGTGTAGATCATTTCTGGAAGTTTAATTGAGTTTTGGATGCTTGTACACGAACCTACCATTTTAGGGTTTTCTAGTTCAAATTTAGGGTTTTTAGTTAGAGCCAAAATTAGAACAAATTAAGGGCATGGTTGAATTCAGTGGAACAAGACGAATTGAATGGACCTATCGCGCCTAATTTCTATGCATGTTTACCCCTGTTCGCTATTTTTGCCGATTTAGGGTTCATCAATTACAGCGCTTTTGCATAAAAGCGCTGTTAAAAGCGGTGTCTGGAGGTTGAAGACGAAGACGTGTCCTCACCACATTGGTTCACAGGCGCGCGTTTTTTTAAATTTAATTTTTCTAATCCAGTGTGCTGCAGGTATATCACGTGTCACACGCCTTCAGGCCTTCCACCATCTGATTTTATTAATCTCCTCATCCAACGCTCTAGCCTTGCCAGTCCATGCTATAGACTCTATAACCCACCACATCTGATCACTGCTTATTTATTTTTCTATTTTATTTTAATTTACTTGCAAAATTAATTAAAAATAGTTTCAAAAATCCAAAAAAATACCCAAAAAATATTTTTAAGTTTCTAAAATAATATTTTATTTTCTAACATAAAAATATTTTTTTTCTTCATAATTTCAATATTTTGCATAATTAATTAGTTTATATTTATATATTTGCTTTTTAATTATTTTAACCAATCAAAAAATCATAAAAAATTTGTTCTTCATATTAAATATTGTTTATATATTATAAGCTAATTTTGTACATATTTTGAATAATTTTCTCTTTTAGTTTTAATTATTTGTGTAATTATTTGCATAATTATGTGTTAATTAACTTAATAAATTTCAAATCAATTTCAAAAATTCAAAAAAAATTAGTTTTGTTTTAAAATTAGTTAGCAAACATTTTGAACATATTTTGAACTTAATTTTTAGGTTTAAATTTTATTTCCACCTTTTCCTCATTTTAATTAAATTAATCATGCATTAATCATAATTAAAATAAATCATAAAAAATCCAAAAACATTTCTTTATTTTCTTGCTATTTAAATTCCTAGATAAATGTATAGGTTGTCAAATCTATGTAAATAGGCGTAGTTTACATTTCATGCAAATCGATGTAATAGCGTAGATTTACTTTCCGCATTTTACATTTCCGCATTTTTAATTCCAGCACATATAAACTGCGTGTATGTCAAAGATAAAATTGAACCGTTAGATCACTAACTCCAAAAGATAAAATATCTGAATTCAAACACAATCACACTTGCACCTCCTAAGGTAATCCCTTCTCATTCTTTTCAAAATCAAAGTCAAAATTCTACTGTTTCAAGTACAAAATCGAACCTTTTGTTTGTATCCGGTGAAAGGATAGATTTTTAAAGGAAATAGGATAAAGACCTTACAACTCATGGTAGACCTCCTAATTTGCTTGCTCAAATCAAAACAAACAAAATTCTCATACACTGTTGTTTTTCAAAATAAAACTTTCCAAAAAGACAATACTTTGTATATATCCAAACAAGGATCATTACGAAGTTAACGTTCTTTTTTTCAAAAAAAACATCTTTTGAAAGATAAAAAACGCTTTGTATACATCCGCACAAGGATCACTACAAATTCAATTTACAAAGGTATTTGAAACCACATATGAGCATTTTAAAGCAATTGAAAAGTGATCGAAAAAAAAGTGAGCTAAGCAAACTAAAGAGCCCATGGATAACCATGGATACAAAGGGTGCTAACACCTTCCCTTTGTATAACCTACCCTCTTACCCAGAATTTCTTAAAGGTCTTTTTTCTGTTTCTTTTATAAACCTTTCCTTAATGGGATAAAATAAAAGGTCGGTGGCGACTCTCTGAATCTTCAAAAATGCGAAAGCAGAAACAATAAAAAGAGTCAGTTCACGTATCTCTCCGCGAGAGGTATGGCCGAAAACGGAGGTCCACAGAACTGGCGACTCTGCTGGGGACTTACTTTCAAAAAACAAAATGTTTTCAAAAGGGGTTACCTTAAGAGAATAGATCACTTCGATGTTTTCAATTGTTTGACTTGATTGCTCTATTTTTCAAAGGTTTGTTTGGGTATTTTGCTTGTGTGGAAGATTCTAACCCGAATCTCGAGATACCTTAAGTATATGACAATAGACCAAGGAAACTGTACGGCATGTACCGATACGGTTGATCTGGTAGTCATCGTTAGTGCGATACTTTGGTTTATACTGATGTCCCTTGAAAACGATCAAGGAGTATATTAGGCTTCCGAAATGTCATTAAACACTAATTTGTCTTAGAACCTTTTTAGTTGAACTTGACTTATGACCTATTAAGTGGCTAGCTTTGAAATTGATCGAAGTTAGTTATCCTCGAGGAATATTCTAGGACAGGTTTTAACCAACTCAACTTCAGCGGGGAGGGTATCACCTATCAGCTCCATGCAGGCCTTTAAGCCTAAGGCTATTGTTTGATTTGTTTTTGTGTGCCACATGTTTGACATCATAGGCATCATAAGCATATCATTTTCTCACTAAGCACTTCAAGGATCAAAGAGTTTACCTTTGTTTATTTACAGGTAATGGCTCCCGCCACCAGAGATTACATTCGAATCAACATCTCAACGGTACCATCTGAACTAAAAGACTTAGTATCAGAATTCCCCAGGAATGTTCAATTCACCGAAAGGCATGGTCACCTACTCCATTTGGTTACCTCAAAATTTGAAGAAGACATGATACGGGTCCTGTTCCAGTTCTTTGACCCTGAACATCATTGCTTTACCTTTCCTGATTACCAGTTGGTACCCACTTTGGAAGAATTCTCTGAACTAATTGGATTCCCTGTTCGAAATCAATTACCTTTCACTGGTTTGGAAAGGATTCCAAAACCTGAAGTCATTGCTGCTGCTTTACATTTGCGAAAATCAGAAATCGAGTCCAATTGGGAAACAAAGAGTGGAGTTAAGGGTTTGCTTGCTAAGTTCTTAATGGAAAAGGCTCGATTACTACTAGAAAACAAAAGTTATCCAGCTTTTGAGGAGGTTGTGGCCCTTTTGATCTATGGGTTGGTTTTATTCCCTAATCCCGACCAGTTCATAAGTGTACACACCATCGCCCTTTTTCTAACCCGTAACCCGGTACCAACATTGCTGGGAGACATTCTACATTCTCTACACACTCGTACCATGAAGAAACAAGGAACTCTTATGTGCTGTATACCACTACTGGCTAGGTGGTTTACATTTCATCTTCCCCGATCAGTGTTGAGAAATGAACAAAGAATGCAATGGTCTCGCAGGATTATGTCTTTGTCTCATTCAGATATCCGGTGGAACAACTTCTTTCAAAGAGACATTACTATCATTGATCATTGTGGAGAGTACCCTAATGTGCCACTCCTTGGCATCAAAGGGGGCATCACTTACAATCCCTCTTTGGCTCTATGCCAATTCGGATATGCAAGGAGCAACGGTCCTCATGACATGAATATCCGTGGCATTGTGTTTGATTACGAGAATGATTCTCATAGACATCGACGAAGGTTCATACATGCATGGGGCAGTGTCTATAGAATAGAAAGCAAAACTTTGGGGCAATGGAATTCTATCCCTATGGAACCTTACCTCAGATGGGTCCGTACTCATGCTCAGAAACTCATCATGCCATATCCCGCCATTCTACCTGTGACTATTGAGCCAGAGGTCGAAGGAGACGAACCCCACGTTATTCTACACCCGGATATGCCAACTGACCTAGAAGAGTTGCAAAAATCTTGGGTTCAACTAAAAGAGGAAAGAGACACCTTCAGAGCACACTATTAAGACTATGAGAGAAGGATATTGGAGCTCACCGGACATCTGCAAGAAGAACAGCGGATCAACACATTCCTGGGGGCAAAGAGAAAGCGCCCATGGGAGACCTGAGGGATCATTCATTTCCTCTATTTCTGTTTTGTAAGCCCAAATGAGGCAAAAAGAAAAAAAAAGCAAAAAAAAAAGAAATAAATTATTTAACTAATGTTTGTTTCTTCTTTGTTTTAACAAATCTAAACTCTAAGATCCTTGAAAACATTGCACATACATTGCATTCACATACATTGCATTCATATATATTGCATTCATATACATTGCATCCATTCATACACATTGCATAACAGGTTCACATGACGGATTTCTCATCTTCTCGCTGTTTATTTCAGTCAGAAGAGATGGAATCTAAAATGAGCATCAAGAATCTCGAAGCACAGAATGCCCAAGTTCAAGTGGCAATTCTAGAACTGGCAAAGGGGCAACAAGAACTGAAAGCCCTGATGATCAAGAAGAAAAAGAAGCCCAAAGGATCTGTAGGCTTGAGTCACCTGAAAAGGAAGATCAAAATCCCAGTCAAAAAGTTCAAAAAGCCACCGATCCCTGAAACAGTCGGTGATGATGAACAAGGAGACAATCACAGCAACCAGGGTTCTGCTAAACCCTCTCTCTCTTCCAATGAAGAAGATGATCATTCTGGGGACGAACCGGATGATGACAAGTACCAACAGCTGGAAGAACGTATGAAAGCTATGGAGATACAAAAAATACCTGGCTTAGATTTCAATGATCTGGGACTCATCTCGGATGTTGTTATCCCTCCAAAATTCAAAGTTCCCGTCTTTGCAAAATATGATGGAGTTTCTTGCCCAAAACTACATCTGAGATCCTATGTGAGGAAGATACAACCTCATACAACAGATAACAAATTGTGGATTCACTTCTTCCAAGAAAGTCTATCGGGTACACAACTCGAGTGGTACTACCAGCTGGAAAATACCAAGGTTCATACTTGGGAAGAATTAGCTGCTGATTTTTACAAACAGTACCAATACAATGCTGATCTTGCACCAACCCGTACTCAACTAAGGGGCATGTCCATGGCACCAAAAGAAAGTTTCAAAGGATATGCGCAAAAGTGGAGAGATATGGCTGGAAGGGTTCAACCACCCTTATCTGATCGCGAGCTAGTCGACATGTTCATGGGCACTTTAACTGGCCCTTTCTATAGTCATTTGCTGGGAAGCTCATCATCAGGTTTCACTGACTTGATATTGACCGGAGAACGTGTCGAAAGTGGCATTCAAAATGGAAAACTTCAAATAGGCTCCTCCTCTGGTACTACAAAAAGGCCCATCAGCGGGAGAAATGAGGTCAATACAATGCAAATTCAGAAAGGTCGCAAAAATGAGCAGCATCAATCTGTAGGGGCAGTTCTGATCTCCGCATCTGCGCCTCAAAAAGATCAACAGCCAAAATATATGCGTCAACCAGATGCACCAAGAAGAAATTTCACCAGAATCAACATGCCAATCTCTCAGGCATTGCAGCATTTGCTAAAAGCAGATCTGATCACATTAAAAGGTCCTCCAAAGAATGTCAACACTTCGTCTCCGAGTTATCGCCCTGATGCAACATGTGCCTATCACTCAAACTGTCCAGGACATGACGCAGATCACTGCTGGGCCCTGAAAAATAAAATACAAGATATGATAGATGCTGGGGAAATTGAGTTCGATCCTCCAGAAACTCCAAATGTCATCACTGCACCTATGCCAAAGCATGACAAAACTGTTAACGCTATCCTGGACACTGTTTACATCTATGATGTGAACAAATTATCAACTCCACTCTGCGAAGTCAAAGGAAAGCTAATCCAAGCTGGTTACTTTCCAGGATGTGACCCTGATTGCTTTTATTGCTCATACCTGCCCAATGGTTGTGAAAATCTGAGAATGGGAATTCAAAAGTGGATGGATCGCCGTATCATTATGTTTGAGAGGCTCCCTTCTACGGACGTGTTATGCGAAGTTTTTGCAAACGGGATAAGAATAGAGGATGTCTCAGTGATCTCCAGTTTACCATTCAAAATCTCTGCCAAGGCTCCGTTCAAAATTTCTGCTACACTCAAAGTGGCATCAGTAGTCATTGCTAGCCCAACTCCATTTCCATACTTCTCAGACAAAGCTGTCCCATGGGGTTACGACACTAATGTTTATGTTTATGGAGTTAAGCAGGGTACCTCGACTGAAGAGGCCGCAAAGTTAACTACTCCAACTGTGGATAATATTGTGGGTACCAGCAAGATCACGAGAAGTGGAAGAATCTTTTCACCAGAAATTTCTCCAAATGTTGCTGCTAGTCCAGTCCGAGTCCCAGTTCCTAATCAAGATGACAGCGCTCGAGGAAAAGAGCCACAAGTTGAACAAGTTCAAACCCCGGTGAAGATCACTGCTGAGGATCCATCAAAGCAAGAAATGGAGGAAATATTGAAAATCATCTGCAAGAGTGATTACAATATTATTGAGCAACTAGGGCACACCGCTTCAAAAATCTCAATGCTATCTCTGCTAAAATATTCAGAAGCTCATGCCAAAGCTCTGATGAAGTTCCTGAAAGCTGCGCATGTGCCTCAAGAGATCTCAGTCGACCAATTTGAGAATTGTGTTGCCAATTTAACCGTGAAAATTGGCCTCGGTTTCTCTGATGTGGATCTAATCCCTGCTGGAAAAAATCACAACAAAGCCCTACATATCTCCATTGAATGTAATGGCACCACTCTATCTCATGTGCTAGTAGATAACGGTTCTTCTTTGAACGTGTTTGTAATACGGTGAACTGACTTTTTAATAATCGGAATGTCGCGGTAAGCAAGAGTCGCCACCGACTTTTATTTTATCCAAACAATATTCGGAAAGGCAAAAAGAAACAGGAAAAAACCTTTTAAGAAATCTAAGTTCGGGGGGTAATTTATGCAAAGGGAAGGTGTAAGGCACCCTTTGCATCCATGGTTTTCCATGGGCTCTTAATTGCTTTGCTTGCTCGTTTTCAGAAAAAGTAGATGAAAAAGATAGGGACTTTAGCTTGTGAATAAGCGTTGCCCTTTTGAAAAATTATGAGAAAGAATATAATAAAAAGGTTTGAGCATTGCAAGGCAATTAGGGGCAATTACCTTAAACTCAGATGATAGGTCTCTTTTTGCCTTTCAGAATGAAAGGGTCTATCCTTGCCATAAGAGGGCAGGAAGCCTTTCGTTTGGAGGTTGAAGGGTCATCGAAGCATCCTTTGCCATAAGACTGTCCCATGCCATAGAAGGGCAGGTAGTCTAAGGTAAGGATCAGAATAAGCCATTTTCGTAGGCAGCCAGAAGATACCTCAGCCTTTTTCCGTAGGCAACATCCGAGGGTCGAGGTCATTGGTGTATCGAAGGCAGCATCATTAGGGTCGTGACCTTTTTATCGAGGCAACATGGCTGAGGTATCCTCGAATTCGAGGGACGTGGCTTATTCTGCAAAAACACAAAGGCAACAGGCAACAGGCAACAAGGCAACAGAGAGGTTACCCCAAAAGGGTGCGTGTGTGCAACATTCACGTGATTCAATTCAAATTATATTATCTTGTAAATTAGTGATTCTAATTCAATTAACGAGTTGCACTCCCTAAATTACTAACCACGCAGTATATAAAGCAATAAAGGGAAGGGGGAAAATGAAACCAGCGGAGGAGAGGGGAATTGTAACCAGCGGATCCCTTAATAGGGTTTGACATAAGTAATAATAAAAGGCATAAAATAAAATGAGGTTTAGGGTTACCAATGACGTAGCTTTGGCATTTGACAAACCCTGAAAGAAAGAAAAAATGGCAAACAAAAGAGGGTGAGTGCATTATCGGTTCGAAGGCGAACACAGTTAACCCTAAAATAAGGACATAATGAATTTAAAATAATAAAACAAACAAAATTACTTAGCTTGATTTGATCTGATATGGTTAGCAGTGGAGGAAGCCTCAAAGTTACTCTGAAAGTAGCAAGGCAAAGACAGAAAACAGATGGAGTGAATGTATGCACAGTTCAAAATATAAGGGCAAACCCTGAAATCAAAAGGAAACAAAAATAGACTGTAAAATAAATTAAATACTTAGCTTTGTGAAGGGCGTGGCGCGTAGTCGGAAGGCACTTGTAGGATAACCCTGAAAAGGCATAGAAAAAGAAGAAATTCAGTGTATTGCATGATCTTCGTAAATCCTGATTAGGGTACGAATTAAATAAGAAAATAAAAACGATTTAATTAATTATTGGTCTCGCGACCTAATTAATTTAATCGGGAAGAGAAAATAAAATCGAGCATATAGGTATTTTTTAGAAACTTTTTAGAATAAAGTAATATGAATATGAATTTTGAATGAATATAAATAATTAATATAATTTAAATAAAAGAAAATAAATAAATATATAATTAAAATATACATGATTTTAAATATTATATAAATATTAATGTAATAAAATAAATAAGAATAAGAGAAAATAATATATAAATAAAAAAACCTAAAATAATTTAAAAGATAAAAACTTGTTAAAGATAATAAAAATAAAGGTTATTATAAAAAAAAGATTTGTAGAAACTAATTTTATTAAAAAAACAAATAAGAAAACATGTATATATATATGAAAGAAAAACCGGTTCTGCAATTATAAATAAAAAAAATTAAAAAAAACTTAACTTTTAATCAGGTGTGGCGCGCCCCTGAGGGACCATGGTGGTCACGCAGACTCAAATGCGTTGGATCTGGAACAGGTGAGATTTGATGGGAGAGCGTTGAGGGTGCATGGTACCCTCGTAAGTCTTGATGTACTGGAACATCCTGGATTTGAAACACTGAAACGCGCGCAGCCCCAGCCAATGAGAGTCTGCCACGCCATCGTCTTCAACCTGGCTCCGTCGTATTAGCCCTGATACGACCTTTTACCAACGGCTCACCACCGTAGCTAGAACCTGCAAGCTACGAATACAACCAAATGGACACAAAAGTATTTCGCGAGACCACCTATAAACTCGTCTCGGCCTCGTGAATTCAACCATAGCCATTATTTGACCTACCTTTCCCTGTATTCGAAAGCCCTAATTGAAAAACCCTAACATCCAACAATGGCGTAATCACACACAGGCGCGTAAGCATACAATTAAGCATTCAGGAACGTTCCAAACATCATAGTGAACAATGTTATGCATCCAAATCACACTTATATGCCATGAATAGCAGTAATCGACTTTGAAAAGTTTGCTACTTACCTCGGCTTATGGGAGAAGATTCTGGGAGTGTTGGCCTTGAGTAACGATCCTAATAGTTTCAGGGAGACTTGAGGAAGATGTTTGAATCCTTCAAAAGCTTTGAATCGACCTGCAACCTGGGAATTGAACTTGAAGTTTTCTTAGATTTTTTGTGCTCGAATTAGGGTTCTTTTGCAGAGAAATTTCGTCCCCTTTGCATCTGGCTTTGTTGTGTATATATATGTGAATGTTTTAGGTCAACAAAATTGTAGAGAATCTTATTAAATCTTGATTTGCCATGTTTGGAAAATTTGATTGAGAATTTTGTTCAAGAAGTTTCCAAATTTGGTTCTAATCTCCATCTTTTCTCTTTTCACTTATTTTGCACGAAAATATATATATAAATGAGCATGATTGTGATTTGGATTTGATTCAAAACAAAAATTTTTCAAATCTTTTTAATTTTCCTTAATTTTATTGAATTTTAAGTGAATAAAATTCTTATAAAATTAATTAAAATCAAATAAATTCGTGGCAAATAATTTATAGGTTCTAGATGGATTATGGATCAAAATTGAATCAAAGTTTCTTAGGCCCATTTGCAAAAATATTTGGATTCCTTCACATTTTTCCCTCCAAAATAACCTAACTTTGACAAGGTCTATCTCCTTCAATTTTTGAGGTATGGAAGTGTTCTAAGACATTTTTGAAACCTTAGAGAGTCCTCTAACCAATGTCTTTGGTCTCACATCAAAATCTTTTTCCATTCTTATTTTATGACCTTTTGAAGAAAGTGTCTTTTTGTTGACTTTTGAAAAGGACCTATAATGTATGAAGCCATATCTCTTAAACCATTGACCTGTGGGCTCTAATTCTTGGACAATTGGATAGAGGAGTGAATTCCCTTCAAAATGAGCTTTGGTGGGAATTTTTCTGATGCAGTATGAATATTTGGTGAATTTTCAAAGTTTGGTTGACTTTTTCAGTTCATGCCCAAAATAGTAACCTTTGACTTTTGACTTTTCTGATCTTTCCTTGCATCATCATGATCAACCCTTGATCAAATGATGATTTTAGGGTTATGAGAATATTGTTGACCAAATATCTTGAGTTTTGACTGTATAATGACTGTTTTGCCCTTGGGAGTCGACTGTTGACCTAATCAGGATTTGAGGGACTAAATTTGCTCTGTTTGACTTGAAACTTTATATGGAGATACTTTGGGATGTTAGTGACCCTATGGAACCACCTTGAGCCATTGATTCAATGATTTTCCTCTGAATTATTCAAACCCTAGTTTAGAACTTCTGTGTGGGAGACTGTGTTTTGGAGCTTTGTCTTTTGATTTGGTTTTGTGTATGAAAAATAGCATGGGCAAATTTTGGGGTATGACAGCTGCCCCTGTTCAATTATCTTAAACCTGAAGATGTAGAGTGGTTTGCGCGCCAGTCGGTATCTGAAGGTGGAAGATGATTGAACATAAGAATACCAAGAAATTTGCCCTATTTGAAGTAGGGACTTTTGTCGGAGATGGGCTTGTGGATGCCATCTGGTAGTTGAATTTTGAGAAGATGTTGTCTGCGCGTTGATCGTGTCATTACCGTTCGTGGTAGATGAATTAGATCCTTGGGAATTGATCGTGTCAGTATCGTTCGTGATACTTGAATTAGATCTTGGAAAGATGATCGTGTCTTCATCGTTCGTGATGATAGAATTAGATCTGAGGAGATAATCGTGTCTTCATCGTTCGTGATGATAGAATTAGATTCTCTTGTCGTGTCAGCACCGTTCGTAGTGACTGAATTAGACTGGGAAGGTCAGTGATCGTGTTCACACCGTTCGTGATGATAGACTTAGACCTCTGAAATTTGATCGTGTCAGTACCGTTCGTAGTATCTGAATTAGATCTTTTGTCGTGTCAGTACCGTTCGTAGTAGCTGAATTAGACTGAGAAGGTCAGTGACCGTGTCTACACCGTTCGTGATGATAGAATTAGATCTCTGAGAGTTGACCGTGTCATTACCGTTCGTGGTAAATGAATTAGATCTTCGAGCATTGATCGTGTCAGTACCATTCGTGGTAGCTGAATTAGATCTTGGAAAGTTGGAGATTTCGTTCATTTGTCGGTACCTGTATTCTGAAAAAGGTAAGGTTAATCTTTATGCAATGTCATGATGCATGGGTTATGTAATGAATCCCTCAAAATAAATGAGAGCTTTTGCATGTTATGAGTTCATTATGAGGTAATGTATGCAGTGTATGAACATGTTTATGACATATGATATGTGAATATGATTTATGTTGTCTTTGATTAAGAAAGTAGATCTTTATGTCCTTGTAATTGTACTGTCTGCTCTTGTCTTGAAGATGCTCAGCTGGGAATTTATGATTTCTGCTTGGAGATGACCAGTGACTTGATGTTCCCTGATTGGTGATAAAGATATTGATAAATCGTGTTGGAGGAGAGCGACTGTGTTGAAGATGTAAACTCTGTTGGACAGCCATGTCTCTATCGGGAGCGTTTGAAGATATCTTCTTAATGATTACTCTGTGGGGATATGATCTTGTGAACCCGGCTTTGTGGGGAGACATGGGTGAAAGTTGCCCCTAGTATTATAGTAACTACTACTTGATTTAGGGCACGTCACTTAAAATGTCAAACTGGACTTGTATAGATTTGCCCCCAGTTAGCAGGAATTTTGGAAAGATTCGCCTTGCGAGGCCTTTATAAGATGTGCACTTTAGGAGACATGCCCCTAGTAATCATATGCCCAATATGATGTCCTATGTTGGTTGAGAAGTAGCTTCAGATTTTTCTTGGATGCGTGCCCCTGATTATTTTGGCATCCTTGAGAGGTTCTCGGAATCTTGATTGCCCCAGATTGTTTGGACAAATAGTTTGAAACCCACTTGAGGTGTATGCCTTTGATTGTTTGGCTTTTGAGAGATTCTTATAATCTTGACTGGATTGCCCCAGATTGATTGGGCAAAGCATGCCATGCCCCTTGTATACGTAGGATACATTGCTTCTTGGCGTAATCTTGTCTGTCGGGATAACTTTCAGTCATTAGTTGTACCCTGTGCAAGTTCTTTCTGATGCTAACATTCGAAATTATGTAGCAGAATATGTTTAATAATGAATTCATGAGATGCAATGCATACGTTTGTCTTGAATTTTTGAAAAACGTTAAAACAGGAGATGTAAAGGCGTGATATTTGTAAAAACATGATATTTGTAACAATGTGATGTTTGTAAAAACGTGATATCAACTCGGCATTTGTGGTAAACCTTAAGGAGTCAGGATACCTTTGTCGTGACAGTATGCTTTCGAACTAACCATGCTTCAGTTAGGTCTTTCAAGGGCTGTAACGTGGCTTGGTTCACGGTTTAAGAAACAAAGGATAAAGGCTCAAAATTTGATTGTACCCACCCCTCTTCGTGATGAACTTCAGTCCTAAACTCAGTCAACTCAACTTATGCATTCAGGTTCCAAGAGACTTTTGGATTTGCGCTTTTGATAACGATGATGGTTCGTAAGCTGAGAGAGCCTTTGAGATGGCAGTCACTTCTTCCTTTTGGTAGTCACAACATTGTGTTGTTCAGGAATTTATTGACTTCTCTGTTTTTCATCTTTTTGATATCCCTAACTTTTGCCTGAACTGTCTATCTTGAGCTTACAGTCAGCGGGATGCCTTGATTTTTGCCTAAGTCATCTTTTTTGATTTTTGTCTTAGCAAGCTTTTCTTTGTATATATGTTTTTTCGTTTTTTTTTTGAAAGATATTGACTGCCTCGCTTAATGATTGATGAGAACCATCATTGGGTTTTGATTGACATCTCCAACACTTCTTTGATGTGTGCGGATGAACGTTTGTGATTGAAACCTTTGTTGAAAGGTGTACTGAATGATTCTCTTTAAATAAAATGCACAGCCAAATTAACTGAGAACTACCCTGCCCCAGGTTATGATCAAGGGTTTTAATTAGTACAAGAAAGAAACTTCTACTCCTTAGGCTCAAAGGGGTTGACGAGGGATTACCATCCTTATATCTCCACTGTTTAGGAGTTGAAACAATGCCTGTACATCGTCAGCATAGTCTGTTCAAAAGCATATTGTATGAGGTTGCGGTATCATTTTCGTCATCCTCCCTCAAAAGGTATACAACTTTAGCAGGAGTTGAGTATCACAAAAACATATGCAGAATAAAGGCATAATTTAAAATGAGTGGTAGCGAAATAATTAATTCAAGACAAACATATGCAATGCACTAATGATTATTATTAAGACAAATAATGTCTATCATAAGTCGAATGTTTAAACAAACAGATAGAAATTGCAAATGAAAGTAAAGCTAATGATTTAAAGTTCATCCATTCTGACATTAATCAGTCTTGTCGTGATTGTGCATGGGAGCAGTGATCACTATAGGAGTCTTGGGATGAGGGAATTCAATTTCACCAGCATCGATCATATCTTGGATCTTGTTCTTTAATGGCCAACAATCATTCGTATCATGCCCAGGGCTATTGGAGTGATACGCGCACCTCGCATTGGGTTTATAGCTAGGAGCGGAAGTGTTGGGCTTCGCAGGAGGATCTCTTAAAGTAATTAGCCTTTTCTTCAGCAATTGTTGCAATGCTTCGGCCATAGTCATGTTGATCTTTGTGAATTGACGCTTAGGTGCAACTACCTTGCGTCTTTGTTGTGGAACTGGTGTAGTGATCAGAACTGTCCCCACAGATTGGTTGGGTTCATTGCGACCTTTCCGATTGTACCCAGCATTAGCCATGTGAGGTTCCTCAGGTGAGTGGAAGTCAATGGTCTTGTCATCAATGAGGTCTTGGATCTTGTGTTTCAACGGTCCACAATCCTCTGTATCATGACCAGGACTATTTGAATGGTAAGCACATCTCGCATGATACTTATACCCAGGAGCGGGGTTAGTAGGAAGTGAATATGGAGGCAATAGAGTTATCAAGTTCTGATTGAGCAGTTGTTGCAGAGCATAAGACAGCGGCATGGGTAACGGAGTGAATGACCGCTTAGGCTTGGACTTCCATTTATCTTGCACACCTTGCCCCCTCTGTTGGTCCTTCTCCTTCTCGGACAGAAGTGCCTTTAATTCTTCTTGCCCCTTGGCCAAGTGAAAGATTATTTTCTGGAACTGGTTATTCTGAGCCTGAAGATTTTTGACAGATTGTTCGAGATCCATCTTTCTTACTGAAATAGACAGCGGAAAGATGAGGTATTGGCTTTTATGAACCTGTGATGTAATGTTTTATGAATGATATGATTATGCATATGCAATGTTTTCAAGGACCTTAAAATTTAAATTCACTTTAAACAAGAAAGAAAGAACAAGCTTTGTTAGTAATAATAATAATAATTAAATTGTACTTTAGTTTATGGTTCTTTGCCATTTTGGCTTACAAAAGTAAATATGTAAACAACTAGGAATAATAATAACAATAAACTAGAATTTCTTCAAGCTTCCCATGGACGCTTCCTCTTTGATCCGATGAAGTTGTTGACGTTCTGTTCTGCTTGAAGTAGCCTTGTGAGTTCTAACACTTGTTTCTCTTTGGCGCGGAATTGAGCCTCAAAAGTATCCCTTTCTTCTTTCAATTGAACCCATGAATTTTGTAGTTCTTCTAGATCAGTGGGCATGTCTGGATGGAGAACAACCAAAGGAACCTTTTCTTCACATTCGGGTTCAACAATCACAGGTCTAACATAAGGATATGGCATGACAAAGCGTTGAGCGCGAGTGCGTACCCATCTAAGATAAGGTTCCGAGGGAAGGGAGTTCTTTTGCCCCCAACTTTTGCTATCCACCCTGTACACCTTGTTCCAAGCGCGTATGAACTCTTGGCGTTGATTACGAACATCTTCTTCATAGTTGAAAACAACCCCTTCAATGAGCAAGTGATGAGGACCATCCCTTCGAGCATAACCAAATTGTCGTAGGGCTAATGAAGGATTGTAGGTGATTCCTCCTCTAATGCCAAGGAGAGGCACATTAGGGAATTTCCCACAATGATCGATGATAGTGACGTACTCTTGAGACATAACGTGCCAACGGATATCTGAGTGAGAAAGTGACATGATTCTTCGAGACCATTGCATCTTTTGATCGTTTCTGACTACTGAGCGTGGAAGGTGCGAAATAAACCACCTAGCCAGCAAGGGTGTGCAACACATCAGAGTCCCTCGCTTCTTCATGATACGAGAGTGAAGGGAATGTAGAATATCTCCAAGTAGTGTAGGCACGGGGTTGTGAGTCAGAAAAATCTTGATTGCGTGCACATCAATAAATTGATCAGGATTAGGAAACAAAACCAAACTATATATTAATAAAGCCAAAACATCTTCAAAAGCATGGTAGCTCATGGCCTTCAGAAATTGTCGAGCTTTTCCAAATAAGAATTTGGCTGAGAGACCTTCTACTCCATTCTTGGTGTCCCAGTTGGAGGCGATGTCTGATCTCTTTAGGTGAAGTGCAGCAGCAATAGTCTCGAGTTTCAGAGTGCTTTCCAATCCAGTAAAGGGCAGATGCTTAGATATAGGTACACCAAGTAAGTTTGAGAACTCCTCCAAAGTAGGTACCAACTGATAATCCGGAAAAGTGAAGCAATGATGTTCGGGATCAAAGAATTGGCATAAGACTCTCATCATATCTTCTTCAAATTGAGAGGTGTTATACCCCAAAATTTGCCCACATCTTTTTTCAAGAAAACTCCAATCTGAAAATTAAGAGTTTCATATAATCATGGATTTTTATTTCAAATAGCCTAGCATATGAAGTACTTAAATTTCAGAAACTTTTCTTATACAGTAGCTTGGCTTACAGTGGAATTTATTCTTACGCAAACGCCAAA
Source organism: Vicia villosa (assembly GCF_029867415.1). Taxonomy (NCBI): domain Eukaryota; kingdom Viridiplantae; phylum Streptophyta; class Magnoliopsida; order Fabales; family Fabaceae; genus Vicia; species Vicia villosa. The sequence continues at coordinate 78,439,071 of NC_081183.1, forward strand.
TACTGTTCTTTACTTCACAAATACTATTTATTTATTTTACAGATAAATAGTACTAACACAGTTCATGCAGGGTTAAATCTTTTTTGCAGGCGCAAAAGCAGGAAACTCACACTGTACTGGTAACAATTGTTTTTGGTTTCCCACTAACTTTTGTACTATATTCCATTATTTTCAAAATCTTTTCAAATCTCTTCTTTACAATTCAAATTTCCAAGATTTTTGTGTTAGAAGTCTTCTGAATATCACGCGATTAGCAGAAACTCAGCACTGCACAAAAATCAGGTACGCTTAACTGCCTCCTATACAGACAGTCCCTAATCAGGGTTTTTCTTGTTTTAACAGGAGCAACAAGTTTTGAGAGCTCAAATGGATTTCATATACATCCATACATCTCAAAGTACCATCATACAAATTTTCAAACTTCAATTCACTCAGACGCACCGTCAGCAGCTCAAACAGTCAACAGACGACCCGTTTGACCAAAAAAGTCAACTGACAGTCAAAAATGAAATTTTTTGCCAAAGTCCATATTTTGTCAAAGGATTCAACATTTGATCATTGGATGATCACAATTCATCAAGGAAAGATCAAAAATCAACAAAACCCTAAGATTCAAAATTAGGGTTTTTGCCTGAAAAGTCAACTCAACTTTGACTGATCATAACTCTCTCATCCTTCATCCAAAAAATGTCAACCAAAGCTCATTTTGAAGGAAATTCAATTATCTTTCAAATGCAATTGATCCCATGGTCATAGCATTCACCATTTGAAAAATATGGCCAAAGACATTACAGGTCATTTTCAAAGTCAACAAAAAGACACTTTTTTCAAATGGACACACAAGGAGAACCAAAAATCATTTTGACATGAGACCAAAGACATTGGTTAGAGGACTCTTTGAGGTTTCCAAAAAGTGCAAGATCTCCTTCATATGACAAAAATTGAAGGATTTACACCTTGTTGAAGTTGGCTAAATTTTGGGAAAATGCATGAAATCAACATTGCTCAAAAATGTTTTTTTTCCAAAAGATGCCAAGTTTTTATGGTCCAAACATCTTTGCCATGTTACTATGGGCCTCCACGACCAAGACAAAGCCCACATCTATATTATCCATTTTTGACATAATTTTATCTTATTTTAAGATTAAAATTAAAGGAAATTGCATGGATAATTGATGGCTTGATCTCCAAGTATGACACACCTCCAAAGTCTTTATTTTTCTGCAGAAAATTGATGCCCAAGACAAGTGCATTGAATAGAAGAAGACTTGGTCAACAATTCAAAGATTTTTAATATTTTAAAAATCAAATTTTCAACAAGAGCAATCAAAGCTTCTTGCTTCACTTCCAAGCAGCCTTTGGCTTATAAATAAGCTATTCTACTTCAGCACAAGAGAGACACGAATTGAGGGCAAGAGCATAGCTATCATTATCATAAAATTCTCCAAAAAATACATACACTTTGTAATTTTCAAATTCTATATTCCAAGCAATATTAATACAAACAAAGCTTTCCAATCATCTTCTCAAATCATATAGAGTAAGATTGAACTCCTAACATAGTCCCATGAGAGTCGTATAGTGAGCATAGTGTTCTTCATGTACATATGCACTTGACTTTCGTTTTCTTATATGCAATCAATTTCCATGTAAACTAACCATCCTAATATGTTCATAAGGTCCTATAGGAGTGATCTGGGCTTTAACATGAGAGTTACCACGTGAGAATCACCTCATGCCATTAACAAGTGCATATGAGTGTTCATACTTTAAACTCTTCGAACCCATGGCTACAGGCCTCAAACAAAGAAACTGACACCACCAATGAACTCAGGACATCATGTTTAGTGGATCTGGGTTGCCTTCTTTTGCTACTAATGCTTATCTTTGCAGGTTGATGAAGCTATTCAAAAGTTGCATTTTATCGTAAAAATAGGGGAGGTTTAAAACCCCCGCTATTTGTATATAAAAACGTGAGGTCTGGAGGTTGAAGACGACCACGCGTCCCAGCGTGGTTCGTCAGTCAACCGGTCGTTGTCCACGCAAGAAAGAGGTGGGGCCAGTCTGACTTTGGTCTCCCCACCAATTCAATACATGCAATCCCATCATTACATCATGTGTCTTGCAATCTGAGCCCTTGATCTCATTCAATATTCCAATCCAACGCATCTGACATGCATGCACACCGTGGAGCCTCAGCTCCTCACCACACAGGATCAGTATCTTTTTTTTTCATTTTCTATTTTTATTTTATTTTCTTTGCAAAATTAATTAAAAATACTTAAAAAATCCAAAAAATCCCACAAAAAATATTTTAGACTTCTAAAAATATATATTATTTTCTGAAATAAAAATATTTTATTTTTCTTCATAATTCCAATATTTTACATAATTAATTAGTTTATATTTATATATTTACTTTTTAATTATTCTAACCAATCAAAAAATCATAAAAAAAATTGTTCTTTGTGTTAAATATTGTTTATATATCATAAACTAATTTTGTACATATTTAGGATAATTTTCTCTTTAAGCTTTAATTATTTGTGTAATTATTTATATAATTATGTCTTAATTAACTTAAAAAACCCAAAAACAAATTTCAAAAATTCCAAAAAAATTAGTTTTGTTCTAAAATCAATTAACAAACATTTTGTACATATTTTTAAGCTTATTTGCTAGGTTTAATCATATTTCCATCTTTTCTTTCTTTTAAATTAATTAATAATGCATTAATTATATTTAAAATAAATCACAAAAATACAAAAACATGCCTTTTATTTATTACAATTTAAATTCCTAGATAAATGTATAGGATGTCAAATTCATGTAAATAGGCTAGTTTACATTTCCCGCACAATCGATGTAATAGCGTAGATTTACTTTCTGCACTTTACATTTCCGCATTTTAATTTCCAGCACCCATATAAACTGCGTGTATGTCAAAGATAAAACTGAACCGTCAGATCACTAACTTCAAAGATAAATACCTGAATTCAATCACAATCACATTTGCACCTCCTAGGGTAACCCCTTTTCACTCTTTTCAAAATCAAAGTTACATTTCTACTGTTTCGAGTACAAAATCGAACCTTTTGTTTATATCCGACGAATGGATAGATTTTTAAAGGGAACAAGGATAAAGACCTCCTAACTCAGGGTAGACCTCCTAGTTTGCTTGCTCAAAATCAAAACAAACAAAATTCTCATACACTGTTGTTTTTTTAAAACGAATTTTCCAAAAGACAATATTTTGTATACATCCAAACACGGATCATTACAGAATTAACGATCTTTTCAAAACATCTTTCGAAAGATAAACAAGCATTTGTATATATCCGCACAAGGATCATTACAAATTCTATTTGCAAAGGTATTTCAAAAACACAGGTAAAGCATTCCGAATCAATTGAAAAGTAAAGCAAATGAGCTAAGCAAACTAAAGAGCCCATGGATAACCATGGATACAAAGGGTGCTAACACCTTCCCTTTGTATAACCTACCCCCTTACCCAGAATCTCTCAAAGGTCTTTTTTCTGTTTCTTTTATAAACCTTTCCTTCATTGGATAAAATAAAAGGTCGGTGGCGACTCTGTAAACTTTTTTTCAAAAGAGACGCGAAAGCGTCCGATCGACAAAAAAGAGTCAGTTCACGTATCCCACCCACGGGAGGGGTATGGCCCGAAAGGACGGTCCACAGAACTGGCGACTCTGCTGGGGACTACAAATTCAAAATGTTTTCAAAAGGGGTTACCTTTAGAGTATAGATCATTTCGATGTTTTCAATTGTTTGATCTGATTGCTTTACTTTTCACAGGTTTGCTTGGGTACTTTGCTTGTGTGAAAGATTCTAACCCGAATCTCGAGATACCTTAAGTATATGACAATAGACCAAGGAAACTGTACGGCATGTACCGATACGGTTGATCTGGTAGTCATCGTTAGTGTGATACTTTGGTTTATACTGATGTCCCTTGAAAGCGATCAAGGAGTATATTAGGCTTCCGAAGTGTCATTAACACTAATTTGTCTTAGAACCTTTTAGTTGAACTTGACTTGTGGCCTATTAAGTGGCTAGCTTTGAAATTGATCGAAGCTAGTTATCCTCGAGGAATATTCTTGATCGGCCGTCCGAGCGCCGTATTGAGATGTTGTCTCCAAGGATCATAGAACCCGAATACTATTCTAGGACAGGTTTTCAACCAACTCAACTTCAGAGGGGAGGGTATCACCTATCAACCTCATGCAAGCCTTTAAACCTAAGGCTATTGTTTGATTTGTTTTTGTGTGCCACATGTTTGCATCATAAACACATCATTTTTCACTACACATTTCAAGGATCAAAGAGTTTACTTTTGTTTTTGCAGGTAATGGCTCCCGCCACCAGAGATTACATCCGAATCAATATCTCAACGGTGCCATCTGAACTCAAAGTCTTGGTAGCAGAATTCCCCAGGAATGCTCAATTCACTGAAAAGCATGGTCACCTACTCCATTTGGTTACCTCAAAGTTTGAAGAAGACATGATACGGGTCCTGTTCCAGTTCTTCGACCCTGAACATCATTGCTTCACATTTCCTGATTACCAGTTGGTACCCACTTTGGAAGAATTCTCTGAATTAATTGGATTACCAATCCGAGATCAATTACCTTTCACTGGTTTAGAAAGAAAACCAAAACCTGAAGTCATTGCTGCTGCTTTACATCTGCAAAAGTCAGAAATCAAATCCAATTGGGAAACAAAGAGTGGAGTTGAGGGTTTGCTTGCCAAATTCTTACTGGAAAAGGCTCGACTACTGCTAGAAAACAAAAGTTATCCAGCTTTTGAAGAAGTTATGGCTCTTTTGATCTATGGGTTGGTTTTGTTCCCTAATTCCGACCAGTTCATAAGTGTACACATCATCAACCTTTTCCTAATTCGCAACCCGGTACCAACATTGCTGGGAGACATCCTACACTCTCTACACACTCGTACCACGAAGAAGCGAGGAACTCTCATGTGCTGTATACCACTACTGGCTAGGTGGTTTACATGTCATCTTCCCCGATCAGTACTGAGAAATGAACAAAGAGCACAATGGTCTTACAGAATCATGTCTTTATCTCATTCAGATATCCGATGGAACAACTTCTTTCAAAGAGACATTACTATCATTGATCATTGTGGAGAATACCCTAATGTGCCACTCCTCGGCATTAAAGGAGGTATCACTTACAATCCCTCTCTAGCTCTACGCCAATTCGGATATGCAAGAAACAACGGTCCTCATGACATGATTATCCGTGGCATTGTGTTTGACTACGAGAATGACTCTCACAGACACCGACGAAGATTCATACAGGCTTGGGACAGTGTCTATAGAATAAAAAGCAAAACTCTGGGGCAATGGAATTCTATTCCTATGGAACTTTACCTCAGATGGGTGCGTACTCATGCTCAAAAACTCATGATGCCCTATCCCGCTGTTCTACCTGTGACTATCGAATCAGAAGTCGAAGGTTACGAACCTCAAGTTATTCTACACCCGGATATGCCAACTGACTTGGAAGAGTTGCAAAAATCCTGGGTTCAACTCAAAGAGGAAAGAGACACCTTCAAAGAACACTGTCAGGACTATGAGAGAAGGCTATTCGAGCTCACCAGACAGCTTCAAGAAGAACAAAGAATCAACGCATTCCTGGGGACAAAGAAAAAGCGCCCACGGGAGACCTGAAAGATCATTTATTTTATTTTCTGTCTTGTAAGCCCAAATGAGGCAAAGAAAAAAGAATAAATTGATTAACTAACGTTTGTTGCTTCTTTAACAAATCTAGACTCTATGATCCTTGAAAACATTGCACACATGCATTCACATGCATTGCATACACATTGCATTTCATACATTGCATTTCATACATTGCATTCATATACATTGCATACACATTGCATACATGGCATCCAGTCATACACATTTCATAACAGGTTCTCATGACGGGTTTCTCATCTCTTCGCTGTTTATTTCAGTCAGAAGAGATGGAATCTGAGGCAAGCATCAAGAATCTCGAAGTACAGAATGCCCAAGTTCAAGTGGCAATTCTGGAACTGGCAAAGGGGCAACAAGAGCTGAAAGCCCTGATACTCAAGAAGAAGAAGAAGCCCAAAGAATCTGCAGGCTTGAGTCACCTGAGAAGGAAGATCAAGATCCCTGTCAAAAAGATCAAAAAGCCACCAATCCCTGAAATAGTCGGTGATGGTGAACAAGAAGATAATCAAAGCAACCAGGGTTCTGCTAAACCCTCTCTCTCTTCAAATGAAGAAGAAGATCATTCTGGAGACGAACAGGATGATGACAAATACCAACAGTTGGAGGATCGTATGAAAGCTATGGAAATACAAAAAATACCTGGCTTAGATTTCAATGATCTGGGACTCGTGTCGGATGTTGTCATCCCTCCAAAATTCAAAGTTCCAACCTTTGCAAAGTATGATGGAGTTTCTTGTCCAAAACTACATTTGAGATCTTATGTGAGGAAGATACAACCTCATACAACAGATAACAAATTGTGGATTCACTTTTTCCAAGAAAGTCTGTCAGGTACACAACTCGAATGGTACTACCAGCTAGAAAATACCAAGGTTCATACTTGGGAAGAATTAGCTGCTGCTTTTTACAAACAGTACCAATACAATGCTGATCTTACACCCACTCGTACTCAATTGCGAGGCATGTCTATGGGACCAAAAGAAAGTTTCAAAGAGTATGCACAAAAGTGGAGAGATATGGCTGGAAGGGTTCAACCACCCTTATCTGATCGCGAACTAGTCGACATGTTCATGGGCACTTTAACTGGCCCATTCTATAGCCATCTGCTGGGAAGTTCATCATCAGGTTTCACTGACCTAATACTGACCGGAGAACGTGTCGAAAGTGGCATTCGAAATGGAAAAATTCAAGTAGGATCCTCCTCTGGTACTACAAAAAAGCCCATCAGAAATGAGGTCAATACAGCGCAAATTCAGACAAGTCACAAAAGTGATCAGCATCAATCTGTAGGGGCAGTTATGATCTCCGCATCTGCACCTCAAAAAGATCAACAGCCAAAATATACGCATCGACCAGATGCACCAAGAAGAACTTTCACCAAAATCAACATGCCAATCTCTCAGGCATTGCAGCACTTGCTAAAAGCAGATTTGATCACATTAAGAGGTCCTCCGAAGAATGTCAACACTTCTTCTCTGAATTATCGCCCTGATGCAACATGTGCCTATCATTCAAACTGTCCAGGACATGACGCAGATCACTGCTGGGCCCTGAAAAACAAAATCCAAGACATGATAGATGCTGGGGAAATTGAATTCGATCCTCCAGAAACTCCAAATGTCATCACAGCACCTATGCCAAAGCATGACAAAACTGTTAATGCTATCATAGACACAGTTTACATTTATGATGTGAACGAAGTATCAATTCCACTCCTCGAAGTCAAAAGAAAGTTCATCCAAGCTGGTTACTTTCCAGGTTGTGATCCCGACTGCTTTTATTGCTCACGCCAACCCAATGGTTGTGAAAATCTAAAGATGGGAATTCAAAAATACATGGATCGCCGTATCATTATGTTTGAGAGGCTCCCTTCTATGGACATGTTGGGCAAAGTCTTTGCCAACGGGATAAGAATGGAAGACGTCTCAGTGATCTCCAGCTTACCATTCAAAATCTCTACCAAGGCTCCATTCAAACTTTCTGCTACACTCAAAGTGGCATCAGTAGTCATTGCTAGACCAACTCCATTTCCATACTCCTCAGACAAAGCTGTCCCATGGGGATATGACACTAATGTTTACATTCATGGAGTTAAGCAGGATCCCTCGACTAAAGAGGACGCAACACTAACTACTTCAGCTGTAAGTAACATTGCAGGCACTAGCAAGATCACGAGAAGTGGAAGAATCTTTTCACCAGAAATTTCTCCAAATATTGCTGCTAGTCCAATCCAGGTTCCAATTCCTATTCCAGATATCAACACTCGAGGCAAAGAGCCACTGATCGAACCAGTTCAAAATCCGGTAGAGATCACTGCTGAGGATCCATCAAAGCAAGAGATGGACGAAATATTGAAAATCATCTGCAAAAGTGATTACAATATTGTCGAACAACTGGGGCATACTGCTTCAAAAATCTCAATGTTATCTCTGCTAAAATATTCAGAAGCTCATGCTAAAGCTCTAATGAAGTTCCTTCAAGCTGCGCATGTGCCTCAAGAAATCCCAATCGACCAATTTGAGAATTGTGTCGCCAGTCTTACAGTGCCCAATGGTCTTGGTTTCTCTGATGTGGATCTAACTCCTGCTGGAAGAAATCACAACAAGGCCCTGCACATCTCTATCGAATGCAACGGCACCACTCTGTCTCATGTGCTAATAGACAATGGTTCCTCTCTAAACGTGTTACCAAAGGTAATACTGGAAAAACTTGACTTCAAAGGAGTTGTGCTACAACCAAGTGATGTGGTTGTAAGAGCTTTCGATGGGTCAACAAGAACGGTGTACGGAGAAGTTAAGCTCCCAATCAGAGTGGGCTCTCAAACTTTCGATGTTATCTTTTCCGTAATAGACGTTCTTCCAACATACTCCTGTTTACTAGGACGCCCTTGGATACATGGGGCAAACGCTGTAACTTCTACCCTGCATCAGAAGTTAAAATACCCAGTAAAAGGAAAGGTTGTCACAGTCTATGGCGAAGAAGAATATATGGTCAGTCACTTGAGCAACGACAAGTATGTTGAGATGGAGGGCGAATCCATCGAAACTCCGTATCAAGCTTTTGAGGTTGTATCTCCAGATATCTCTACCACCAAGCATATTCCTGCTACTCCAGCTACAACTATGGCTTCTCTCAAAGATGCCAAAGCCATGATTGAACAGGGTGATCGCACAGTATGGGGACAACTCCCTGATATACCCTACAAGTCCGACAAGCTAGGTCTGGGCTATAATGGTGAAAATCAAAAGAATGATCAAAATCCTCGCTCTGAAGGGTTAATATCACACTTCGCCAGCCAAGAAGTAAACGCCATTGATGATGAAGGAACATACTTGAACCACATCATTCAGCCATATCCAGACGAAATTCCACCCATTACCATGGGAATGTGGGATGCTGTGGGAGGACCAAATGACGGTTACAACTACCAGTATATCACACCTCAAAATTCTTACATTGCTCTGGAAGATCTTACTCCAACAGAAGAGGGTAATCAAAATGACGGAAGTATCACAAGTCCCGTCACTCAGCAATATCAAAATCCACCCAAAGAAGTATGGGACACGCTAGGAGAACCCAGCGGCAAATACGACTATATGGTGAAATATTCCGCTCCTCCGAGCTTTTCAACTCCCATCAAAGACATTGTCCCGACTGGATGGGACGAACAGTACGACGACAACTTCGCTCTTGAAGAAGCCAGGAAGATGCCAAACAACGAAGGTTATTTTCTGTCACAGTACACTCCTTATCAGGATGCACAAGTCTCTATTCAAAACATCATTCCTACTGCATGGGACGGCCTTATCGAGCATCTCGCTCAGCCAATAGAGGGACCTCCACCTGGATTCTCATATCCAACAAATCATCCAACTTATCCTGAGGAATTACCTACGCATTTTCCCACTAGCGGAATCAATGCTACGGAAGACGAAAAGAACAACTGCAACTGGAACAGCTGGGTGCTCCCTGCTAACAACGGTGGATTGAACAACTGGAAAGCAGAGGATGTGATCTCCTTTGATCAGGAGTAAATGCCATTTCCTGTTTTCTTTGTGTATATTGTGCAAAGATAAAAGTGGTTCCTGAACAATCGAACCATGAGCTTGAAAGCCGTGTGCCTTGGCACAACGGTCCTTCTATAAAAAGGGTTTGTCATATCATGATTATGTGCATTCAATAAAATCATGGGATGCTTGCATGTTCAAAATTTTGTGATCCTTTTTCTTTCTTTATTCGCTTTCAAATAGCTATGTTTTTCTCTTCATACACACTCACATATCTACCATGCAGATTCACATACACGCTGGATCCAGTCAATAACGACTCTGCTATTGCCCGTCATGACTTTGAAAATCCGATCTACCAAACTGAGGACGAAAGTGAGGAAGATTGTGAAGTGCCAAGAGAAATTGCAAGACTTCTAGAACAAGAAGAAAAAGCCATACAGCCTCATGAGGAGCCGATTGAGGTCATCAACTTGGGCAGTGACGAAGAAAAGAAAGAGGTCAGAATTGGGGCTGACTTAGAAAACAGTGTCAAGCAAAGACTGATTCAATTGTTGCAAGACTACGCCGAGATATTCGCCTGGTCTTATCAAGATATGCCTGGCCTTGACACGGACATTGTAGTTCATCGCCTGCCAATCAAAGAAGGAAGCACTCCGGTCAAACAGAGACTGCGAAGGAGTAAGCCTGATATGTCAAAAAAGATCAAAGACGAGGTTGAAAAACAATTCAATGCCGGATTCCTAAAAGTTGTAAGTTATCCTCCTTGGATAGCTAACATCGTGCCTGTACCCAAAAAAGACGGGAAAGTCAGAATGTGTGTAGACTACAGAGATCTGAACCGGGCAAGCCCTAAAGATGATTTCCCTTTACCGCACATCGATGTACTAGTTGACAATACCGCACAATGCAAGGTATTCTCCTTTATGGACGGATTCTCAGGGTACAATCAAATCAAGATGGCACCCGAAGACATGGAAAAAACAACCTTCACAACTCCCTGGGGAACCTTTTGTTACAAAGTAATGCCCTTTGGTCTAAAAAATGCTGGAGCTACCTACCAACGAGCAATGGTAACACTATTTCATGATATGATTCATCAGGAAATAGAGGTGTATGTCGATGACATGATCGCAAAATCCAACACCGAAGAAGAACATTTGAGTCATTTACACAAGCTGTTTGACAGACTCAAGAAATACAGATTGCGACTGAACCCGAACAAGTGTACCTTTGGAGTAAGATCCGGTAAACTCTTAGGTTTCATCGTCAGCAGTAAAGGTATTGAGGTTGATCCTGCCAAGGTCAAAGCCATTCAAGAAATGCCTATACCCCGTACCGAGAAACAAGTCAGAGGATTCTTGGGACGTCTAAACTACATAGCCAGATTCATTGCCCATATGACTCCTACTTGTGTGCCAATCTTCAAATTACTGAAGAAAGATCAAGTGGAAAGATGGAATGACAAATGCCAGTTAGCCTTTGATAAAATCAAAGAATACCTTCAAAAACCGCCAATCTTGTTACCTCCTGTGGAAGGCAGACCTCTGATAATGTACCTAACTGTGTTAGAAGATTCAATGGGGTGTGTACTCGGACAACATGACGATTCCGGTCGAAAGGAGCACGCAATCTACTATCTTAGCAAAAAGTTTACCGATTGTGAAACAAGATACTCACTACTCGAAAAAACTTGCTGTGCCTTAGCATGGGCGGCTCGCCGACTAAGACAGTATATGCTAAATCACACCACTTTCCTGATCTCCAAGATGGATCCAATCAAATACGTGTTCGAAAAACCTGCTCTCTCTGGAAGGATTGCAAGATGGCAAATGATCCTAACAGAATATGACATTCAATACACTTCGCAAAAAGCAATCAAAGGAAGTGTGGTAGCTGATCATTTAGCTCATCAAGCAGTAGATGATTATCAGGCATTGAACTTTGACTTCCCAGACGAAGACATTATGCTAGTCAATGACTACAAACAACCAGGATCCCGATGGACTATGGTTTTTGACGGAGCTTCTAATGCGCTCGGCAATGGCATCGGAGCTGTGATCATTTCCCCCACAGGAGGTCATACACCCTTCACCGCCAGATTGTGTTTCAATTGCACCAACAATATAGCCGAATACGAAGCATGCATTCTGGGTCTCAAAGCTGCAATTGATCTAAAAATCAAATTCCTTGAAGTCTACGGAGACTCGGCCTTGGTAATCTACCAAGTCAAAGGGGAATGGGACACAAAGCACCCAAATCTAATTCCATACAAAGGACATGTGTTGAGTTTGATTCCTTACTTCGAGGAGATCACTTTCGAACACATCCCACGCGAAGAAAATCAACTAGCTGATGCCTTAGCTACCATGTCATCCATGTTCAAAGTCAATTGGGACGACGAAGCTCCTATGATCACCATTTACAGGCAAGACGAACCAGCCTATTGCAATGAGATCGATACCAAACAAATGGAAGACAAATCATGGTTCCATGAAATACAAAGGTATCTCGAAACCCAGGAGTACCCTGAAGGGGCATCTATTAACGACAGAAAGTTTCTAAGGAGATTTGCCTCCAAATTCTTCCTAAGCAATGGAACTTTGTACAAACGCAACCATGACTCGACTTTACTTCGTTGCGTAAACAAGAAGGAAGCAGAACAAATCATGGAAGACATACACAATGGTACCTTCGGTACTCATTCCAACGGACATACAATGGCTAAAAAGATCTTGAGAGCAGGTTACTACTGGTCTACCATGGAGACAGATTGCCATCATCATTCCAAAACTTGTCACAAATGCCAGATATATGCCGACAAAGTGCATGTACCTCCAGTTCCATTAAACGTTCTGACGGCTCCTTGGCCTTTCGCAATGTGGGGTATTGATATGATTGGAGAAATCAAACCTACTGCTTCCAACGGACATCGCTTTATCCTGGTCGCTATTGACTACTTCACAAAGTGGGTAGAGGCAGCTTCATATGCTTCTGTCACCAAGAATGTGGTAGCCAGGTTTATCAAGCACAATCTCATTTGTCGGTACGGCATCCCCGAAAGGATCATCACTGACAATGGCACGAATCTAAACAACAAAATGATTACTGAACTCTGCACGCAGTTCCAGATCAAACATCATAATTCTTCTCCATATCGACCAAAGATGAACGGCGCTGTCGAAGCCGCCAACAAAAACATCAAGAAAATCATACAAAAGATGACAGTAACCTACAAAGACTGGCATGAGATGTTACCTTTTGCTCTTCATGGTTATCGCACATCTGCGCGTACTTCAACAGGGGCAACTCCATTCTCGTTAGTCTACGGTATGGAAGCAGTTCTCCCAATCGAAATCCAGATTCCTTCCTTAAGGATCATGAAAGAAGCCGATCTAGACGAAGACGATTGGATTCAAACTCGATTCGACCAAATACACTTGATCGATGAGAAAAGACTTGCAGCTATCTGTCATGGCCAGCTATACCAAAAGCGCATGATCAAAGCATTCAACAAGAAAGTCAAAAGTCAAGCATACCAAACTGGTGGCTTGGTTATCAAACGCATCATCTTACCACAAGGTGATCCCAGAGGCAAATGGACCCCCACCTACGAGGGACCATTCATAATCAAGAAAATATTCTCCGGCGGTGCCATGTTGCTTACCACCATGGATGGCGAGGATTTCCCACACCCTGTGAATGCGGACATAGTCAAAAAGTACTTTGCTTAAAAAAAAAAAAAAAAAAAAAAAAAAATACAGCTCGCTAAGTTGAAAACCTGAAAGGGCAACTTAGGCAAAAATGAGCGTCTCGGTGGATTGAAAACCCGAAAGGGCGATCCAGGCAAAAATTAGAGACAAAACAAATACAATCCCGGTAGGCTGAAAACCTGAAAGGGCAGCCTAGGCAAAAATTAGGGAATAAAGCATACAACTATGTCCCGCTCAGCTGCCTACTCACCGACAAGGTTCAACACCTCAAAGACACCAATCAGTCCAATCACTTTCTTCCAACAAGTGAGGGATGAGATGCTCGAAGACAGATTGGCAATAGCAGAATTGAAACTTGACTGGATCGTTCTCACATAGCTATTTCTTTTCATAAATACTTTTCAAAACTTTCTGACAATTTCCTACTTCTAGGATTGTTGTCTCCCTATACTAATCCGCCTATCACGGCACCTTTTCAAAAATCAATGCAGCTTATAACTAACATTTTCATTTTTTCTGTTTTGAATACGCGAGCATCCCAATGATATTTTGAATGAACATATGCATTTGAATATGATTGATGTTTACCAGGAAAAACAGGAATAGCATTCCGGACATGTCCCAATTATTTGGACATTATCCTAAACCAGCATCAGAAGGAAGTTTCCCCAATGGAGACACATTCCTCAACAAATCCCTCAAAAAGATTTTTCTTTCGAAAGAAGTCTTATTCCCCAGCAGGGTTGTTCCAGATTACTGTCTTCAGAAGGTGTGATCTCCGCACCCAAACTTGGTCAGATAGTGCATCGGAGGATTATGCATCTTCCTCATTCCCACTCCAAAGGGCGTCACAGTCCGAACTCTCAAAACTACTGTTCATCCCCGAGCAGTAATCAAAGATCCTTCAATAGAACATCCTGGTTCTCAAAGAATTTCCCCAACCCAGGGTACTCAAGCGAGACAGAAGATCATCAACAACCACGATGCCTTCACTTCCAAATGGCTAGCAGGGATTTATTTTCCCAATCACAATGCCTTCATTTCTTGACGATTGAGCTGGGATTTATTTTCCCAATCAGGAGCTTGACACGCTCTAAGCTGCATAAACCATGCATCACATTCACACTCATATTCACATTCACAATCATGCATCATACGCATATTCATACACAACATAACTTGCATATTTCTCCTCTAGCTCGAGGATCTCATATCATACATGCATCATAGACATCGCATATTATTAACTTGATTTTTCAGGTAGACAGATGTCTTCAGCAAAGATGTTCTCACTCACATGCAGTGTTCATCCTGAATCTTATTCAGACAAGCAGTCCTTTCAGATACAATCAAACCAAAGATTCACTCTAAAGAACTCTCATTCTCAACTCATTTATCATCTAACATTGCAGATCTAAGACGATACCTCCGACGGTTCCAGAACGATCTAGCATTGCAGATCTAAGACGATACCTCCGACGGTTCCAGAACGATCTAGCATTGCAGATCTAAGACGATACCTCCGACGGTTCCAGAACGATCTAGCATTGCAGATCTAAGACGATACCTCCGACGGTTCCAGGACGATCTAGCATTACAGATCTAAGGCGGTACCTCCGACGGTTCCAGAACGATCTAGCATTTCAGATCTAAGGCGATACCTCCGACGGTTCCAGAACGATCTAGCATTGCAGATCTAAGACGATACCTCCGACGGTTCCAGAACGATCTAGCATTGCAGATCTAAGACGATACCTCCGACGGTTCCAGGACGATCTAGCATTACAGATCTAAGGCGGTACCTCCGACGGTTCCAGAACGATCTAGCATTTCAGATCTAAGGCGAAACCTCAGACGGTTCCAAAACGATCTAGCATTTCAGATCTAAAGCGATACCTCAGACGGTTC
Source organism: Vicia villosa (assembly GCF_029867415.1). Classification (NCBI taxonomy): domain Eukaryota; kingdom Viridiplantae; phylum Streptophyta; class Magnoliopsida; order Fabales; family Fabaceae; genus Vicia; species Vicia villosa. Next base: position 78,454,443 of record NC_081183.1, read on the forward strand.
CAGGACGATCTAGCATTACAGATCTAAGGCGGTACCTCCGACGGTTCCAGAACGATCTAGCATTTCAGATCTAAGGCGATACCTCCGACGGTTCCAGAACGATCTAGCATTTCAGATCTAAAGCGATACCTCAGACGGTTCCAGGACGATCTAGCATTACAGATCTAAGGCGGTACCTCCGACGGTTCCAGAACGATCTAGCATTTCAGATCTAAGGCGATACCTCCGACGGTTCCAGAACGATCTAGCATTTCAGATCTAAGGCGAAACCTCAGACGGTTCCAGAACGATCTAACATTGCAGATCTAAAGTGATACCTCAAACGGTTCCACAATGATCAACTTTCAAATCCTTCATCAAGATATAATCAACAGATTCATTCTGATGAACAAACCATCAACACATTGTCCAGGTGGCATCCGAAAGCCCATCTCAGGTAATGTTTCAATCTGCCAACAACATTTCACAGACAACATTCAAATGCAACTTCCAACATCTCTGCTGATCAAGGTAAGTGCAAATTTTCAGGGCATCTATTTATTCAATCATCTTCTACCTTCAGATTTCAGACAATCTCTTCAGGTTTAAGAAGATTGAATAGGGGCAACTGTTATACCCCAAAATTTGCCCACATCTTTTTTCAAGAAAACTCCAATCTGAAAATTAAGAGTTTCATATAATCATGGATTTTTATTTCAAATATCCTAGCATATGAAGTACTTAAATTTCAGAAACTTTTCTTATACAGTAGCTTGGCTTACAGTGGAATTTATTCTTACGCAAACGCCAAATACTGTTCTTTACTTCACAAATACTATTTATTTATTTTACAGATAAATAGTACTAACACAGTTCATGCAGGGTTAAATCTTTTTTGCAGGCGCAAAAGCAGGAAACTCACACTGTACTGGTAACAATTGTTTTTGGTTTCCCACTAACTTTTGTACTATATTCCATTATTTTCAAAATCTTTTCAAATCTCTTCTTTACAATTCAAATTTCCAAGATTTTTGTGTTAGAAGTCTTCTGAATATCACGCGATTAGCAGAAACTCAGCACTGCACAAAAATCAGGTACGCTTAACTGCCTCCTATACAGACAGTCCCTAATCAGGGTTTTTCTTGTTTTAACAGGAGCAACAAGTTTTGAGAGCTCAAATGGATTTCATATACATCCATACATCTCAAAGTACCATCATACAAATTTTCAAACTTCAATTCACTCAGACGCACCGTCAGCAGCTCAAACAGTCAACAGACGACCCGTTTGACCAAAAAAGTCAACTGACAGTCAAAAATGAAATTTTTTGCCAAAGTCCATATTTTGTCAAAGGATTCAACATTTGATCATTGGATGATCACAATTCATCAAGGAAAGATCAAAAATCAACAAAACCCTAAGATTCAAAATTAGGGTTTTTGCCTGAAAAGTCAACTCAACTTTGACTGATCATAACTCTCTCATCCTTCATCCAAAAAATGTCAACCAAAGCTCATTTTGAAGGAAATTCAATTATCTTTCAAATGCAATTGATCCCATGGTCATAGCATTCACCATTTGAAAAATATGGCCAAAGACATTACAGGTCATTTTCAAAGTCAACAAAAAGACACTTTTTTCAAATGGACACACAAGGAGAACCAAAAATCATTTTGACATGAGACCAAAGACATTGGTTAGAGGACTCTTTGAGGTTTCCAAAAAGTGCAAGATCTCCTTCATATGACAAAAATTGAAGGATTTACACCTTGTTGAAGTTGGCTAAATTTTGGGAAAATGCATGAAATCAACATTGCTCAAAAATGTTTTTTTTCCAAAAGATGCCAAGTTTTTATGGTCCAAACATCTTTGCCATGTTACTATGGGCCTCCCACGACCAAGACAAAGCCCACATCTATATTATCCATTTTTGACATAATTTTATCTTATTTTAAGATTAAAATTAAAGGAAATTGCATGGATAATTGATGGCTTGATCTCCAAGTATGACACACCTCCAAAGTCTTTATTTTTCTGCAGAAAATTGATGCCCAAGACAAGTGCATTGAATAGAAGAAGACTTGGTCAACAATTCAAAGATTTTTAATATTTTAAAAATCAAATTTTCAACAAGAGCAATCAAAGCTTCTTGCTTCACTTCCAAGCAGCCTTTGGCTTATAAATAAGCTATTCTACTTCAGCACAAGAGAGACACGAATTGAGGGCAAGAGCATAGCTATCATTATCATAAAATTCTCCAAAAAATACATACACTTTGTAATTTTCAAATTCTATATTCCAAGCAATATTAATACAAACAAAGCTTTCCAATCATCTTCTCAAATCATATAGAGTAAGATTGAACTCCTAACATAGTCCCATGAGAGTCGTATAGTGAGCATAGTGTTCTTCATGTACATATGCACTTGACTTTCGTTTTCTTATATGCAATCAATTTCCATGTAAACTAACCATCCTAATATGTTCATAAGGTCCTATAGGAGTGATCTGGGCTTTAACATGAGAGTTACCACGTGAGAATCACCTCATGCCATTAACAAGTGCATATGAGTGTTCATACTTTAAACTCTTCGAACCCATGGCTACAGGCCTCAAACAAAGAAACTGACACCACCAATGAACTCAGGACATCATGTTTAGTGGATCTGGGTTGCCTTCTTTTGCTACTAATGCTTATCTTTGCAGGTTGATGAAGCTATTCAAAAGTTGCATTTTATCGTAAAAATAGGGGAGGTTTAAAACCCCCGCTATTTGTATATAAAAACGTGAGGTCTGGAGGTTGAAGACGACCACGCGTCCCAGCGTGGTTCGTCAGTCAACCGGTCGTTGTCCACGCAAGAAAGAGGTGGGGCCAGTCTGACTTTGGTCTCCCCACCAATTCAATACATGCAATCCCATCATTACATCATGTGTCTTGCAATCTGAGCCCTTGATCTCATTCAATATTCCAATCCAACGCATCTGACATGCATGCACACCGTGGAGCCTCAGCTCCTCACCACACAGGATCAGTATCTTTTTTTTTCATTTTCTATTTTTATTTTATTTTCTTTGCAAAATTAATTAAAAATACTTAAAAAATCCAAAAAATCCCACAAAAAATATTTTAGACTTCTAAAAATATATATTATTTTCTGAAATAAAAATATTTTATTTTTCTTCATAATTCCAATATTTTACATAATTAATTAGTTTATATTTATATATTTACTTTTTAATTATTCTAACCAATCAAAAAATCATAAAAAAAATTGTTCTTTGTGTTAAATATTGTTTATATATCATAAACTAATTTTGTACATATTTAGGATAATTTTCTCTTTAAGCTTTAATTATTTGTGTAATTATTTATATAATTATGTCTTAATTAACTTAAAAAACCCAAAAACAAATTTCAAAAATTCCAAAAAAATTAGTTTTGTTCTAAAATCAATTAACAAACATTTTGTACATATTTTTAAGCTTATTTGCTAGGTTTAATCATATTTCCATCTTTTCTTTCTTTTAAATTAATTAATAATGCATTAATTATATTTAAAATAAATCACAAAAATACAAAAACATGCCTTTTATTTATTACAATTTAAATTCCTAGATAAATGTATAGGATGTCAAATTCATGTAAATAGGCTAGTTTACATTTCCCGCACAATCGATGTAATAGCGTAGATTTACTTTCTGCACTTTACATTTCCGCATTTTAATTTCCAGCACCCATATAAACTGCGTGTATGTCAAAGATAAAACTGAACCGTCAGATCACTAACTTCAAAGATAAATACCTGAATTCAATCACAATCACATTTGCACCTCCTAGGGTAACCCCTTTTCACTCTTTTCAAAATCAAAGTTACATTTCTACTGTTTCGAGTACAAAATCGAACCTTTTGTTTATATCCGACGAATGGATAGATTTTTAAAGGGAACAAGGATAAAGACCTCCTAACTCAGGGTAGACCTCCTAGTTTGCTTGCTCAAAATCAAAACAAACAAAATTCTCATACACTGTTGTTTTTTTAAAACGAATTTTCCAAAAGACAATATTTTGTATACATCCAAACACGGATCATTACAGAATTAACGATCTTTTCAAAACATCTTTCGAAAGATAAACAAGCATTTGTATATATCCGCACAAGGATCATTACAAATTCTATTTGCAAAGGTATTTCAAAAACACAGGTAAAGCATTCCGAATCAATTGAAAAGTAAAGCAAATGAGCTAAGCAAACTAAAGAGCCCATGGATAACCATGGATACAAAGGGTGCTAACACCTTCCCTTTGTATAACCTACCCCCTTACCCAGAATCTCTCAAAGGTCTTTTTTCTGTTTCTTTTATAAACCTTTCCTTCATTGGATAAAATAAAAGGTCGGTGGCGACTCTGTAAACTTTTTTTCAAAAGAGACGCGAAAGCGTCCGATCGACAAAAAAGAGTCAGTTCACGTATCCCACCCACGGGAGGGGTATGGCCCGAAAGGACGGTCCACAAGAGGTGACCAGTCGAAGAAGATAACCATGTCTTTCAGCAAACTTAGAGTCTCCAGGGACTTCCAAGGCGAGCTCCTTAAGTTCAGAAGGTATCCCTACAAAGTTGAGTCGTACATAATCTCTGGTAGAAAAAGCCATGTCCTACAAAACAGTGTAAATATAAATTTCTCGGTCCTTGAAATTTGTTAGTGGATATGATATGTCATGATGTTATGATGTTATGATGCCAAGTAATTAACAAACACAAACAAGTCACACAATTGCCTTAAGGGTAGGCTTGCATGAAGTTCATAGGTATATACCCTTCTTCCTTTCGTTTAGTTGGTTCAACCTGTCCTAAAAAGTAACCAGGTTCTATGGTGCTCATATCCCTGATCTTTCTCGTGGGCATTGTCTCAACATAGCACTCAATCGGCCAGCCAAAAGCATCCCTTGAGTCCAATCTCAATGAGTGTAGCATCGAGTATCAACCGGCTTCAGTCAGGAATCCGAAGCCAGCCATCTCGCTACTTCTTATAAGCCAAAGTCAAGTTCGACTAAGGTTCTAAGGGCGAATTAGTGCTCATGACACCACGCGGTAGCCAAATGTCTCCTCGATCAAATTCAAGGGCCATCAGGACAAACCAAAGCGTCGCACTAACGGTGGCCACCAGTTCAACCATAACGATACATGTCGTACAGTCTCCCTGATCTCATGCCACATACCTAAGGTACTCAGATCCGGGTTAGGATCTTTCACACAACAGAATACCCAAAACAGCCCTGCAAAAGTAAAGCAAGCAAAACAAACAATAGAAAACATTTAAGTGAATCCTAAACTTTTAAGGTAACCCCTCTTTTAATCGATAAATCCCCAGCAGAGTCGCCAGTTCTGTAATACGGTGAACTGACTTTTTAATAATCGGAATGTCGCGGTAAGCAAGAGTTGCCACCGACTTTTATTTTATCCAAACAATATTCGGAAAGGCAAAAAGAAACAGGAAAAAACCTTTTAAGAAATCTAAGTTCGGGGGGTAATTTATGCAAAGGGAAGGTGTAAGGCACCCTTTGCATCCATGGTTTTCCATGGGCTCTTAATTGCTTTGCTTGCTCGTTTTCAGAAAAAGTAGATGAAAAAGATAGGGACTTTAGCTTGTGAATAAGCGTTGCCCTTTTGAAAAATTATGAGAAAGAATATAATAAAAAGGTTTGAGCATTGCAAGGCAATTAGGGGCAATTACCTTAAACTCAGATGATAGGTCTCTTTTTGCCTTTCAGAATGAAAGGGTCTATCCTTGCCATAAGAGGGCAGGAAGCCTTTCGTTTGGAGGTTGAAGGGTCATCGAAGCATCCTTTGCCATAAGACTGTCCCATGCCATAGAAGGGCAGGTAGTCTAAGGTAAGGATCAGAATAAGCCATTTTCGTAGGCAGCCAGAAGATACCTCAGCCTTTTTCCGTAGGCAACATCCGAGGGTCGAGGTCATTGGTGTATCGAAGGCAGCATCATTAGGGTCGTGACCTTTTTATCGAGGCAACATGGCTGAGGTATCCTCGAATTCGAGGGACGTGGCTTATTCTGCAAAAACACAAAGGCAACAGGCAACAGGCAACAAGGCAACAGAGAGGTTACCCCAAAAGGGTGCGTGTGTGCAACATTCACGTGATTCAATTCAAATTATATTATCTTGTAAATTAGTGATTCTAATTCAATTAACGAGTTGCACTCCCTAAATTACTAACCACGCAGTATATAAAGCAATAAAGGGAAGGGGGAAAATGAAACCAGCGGAGGAGAGGGGAATTGTAACCAGCGGATCCCTTAATAGGGTTTGACATAAGTAATAATAAAAGGCATAAAATAAAATGAGGTTTAGGGTTACCAATGACGTAGCTTTGACATTTGACAAACCCTGAAAGAAAGAAAAAATGGCAAACAAAAGAGGGTGAGTGCATTATCGGTTCGAAGGCGAACACAGTTAACCCTAAAATAAGGACATAATGAATTTAAAATAATAAAACAAACAAAATTACTTAGCTTGATTTGATCTGATATGGTTAGCAGTGGAGGAAGCCTCAAAGTTACTCTGAAAGTAGCAAGGCAAAGACAGAAAACAGATGGAGTGAATGTATGCACAGTTCAAAATATAAGGGCAAACCCTGAAATCAAAAGGAAACAAAAATAGACTGTAAAATAAATTAAATACTTAGCTTTGTGAAGGGCGTGGCGCGTAGTCGGAAGGCACTTGTAGGATAACCCTGAAAAGGCATAGAAAAAGAAGAAATTCAGTGTATTGCATGATCTTCGTAAATCCTGATTAGGGTACGAATTAAATAAGAAAATAAAAACGATTTAATTAATTATTGGTCTCGCGACCTAATTAATTTAATCGGGAAGAGAAAATAAAATCGAGCATATAGGTATTTTTTAGAAACTTTTTAGAATAAAGTAATATGAATATGAATTTTGAATGAATATAAATAATTAATATAATTTAAATAAAAGAAAATAAATAAATATATAATTAAAATATACATGATTTTAAATATTATATAAATATTAATGTAATAAAATAAATAAGAATAAGAGAAAATAATATATAAATAAAAAAACCTAAAATAATTTAAAAGATAAAAACTTGTTAAAGATAATAAAAATAAAGGTTATTATAAAAAAAAGATTTGTAGAAACTAATTTTATTAAAAAAACAAATAAGAAAACATGTATATATATATATGAAAGAAAAACCGGTTCTGCAATTATAAATAAAAAAAATTAAAAAAAACTTAACTTTTAATCAGGTGTGGCGCGCCCCTGAGGGACCATGGTGGTCACGCAGACTCAAATGCGTTGGATCTGGAACAGGTGAGATTTGATGGGAGAGCGTTGAGGGTGCATGGTACCCTCGTAAGTCTTGATGTACTGGAACATCCTGGATTTGAAACACTGAAACGCGCGCAGCCCCAGCCAATGAGAGTCTGCCACGCCATCGTCTTCAACCTGGCTCCGTCGTATTAGCCCTGATACGACCTTTTACCAACGGCTCACCACCGTAGCTAGAACCTGCAAGCTACGAATACAACCAAATGGACACAAAAGTATTTCGCGAGACCACCTATAAACTCGTCTCGGCCTCGTGAATTCAACCATAGCCATTATTTGACCTACCTTTCCCTGTATTCGAAAGCCCTAATTGAAAAACCCTAACATCCAACAATGGCGTAATCACACACAGGCGCGTAAGCATACAATTAAGCATTCAGGAACGTTCCAAACATCATAGTGAACAATGTTATGCATCCAAATCACACTTATATGCCATGAATAGCAGTAATCGACTTTGAAAAGTTTGCTACTTACCTCGGCTTATGGGAGAAGATTCTGGGAGTGTTGGCCTTGAGTAACGATCCTAATAGTTTCAGGGAGACTTGAGGAAGATGTTTGAATCCTTCAAAAGCTTTGAATCGACCTGCAACCTGGGAATTGAACTTGAAGTTTTCTTAGATTTTTTGTGCTCGAATTAGGGTTCTTTTGCAGAGAAATTTCGTCCCCTTTGCATCTGGCTTTGTTGTGTATATATATGTGAATGTTTTAGGTCAACAAAATTGTAGAGAATCTTATTAAATCTTGATTTGCCATGTTTGGAAAATTTGATTGAGAATTTTGTTCAAGAAGTTTCCAAATTTGGTTCTAATCTCCATCTTTTCTCTTTTCACTTATTTTGCACGAAAATATATATATAAATGAGCATGATTGTGATTTGGATTTGATTCAAAACAAAAATTTTTCAAATCTTTTTAATTTTCCTTAATTTTATTGAATTTTAAGTGAATAAAATTCTTATAAAATTAATTAAAATCAAATAAATTCGTGGCAAATAATTTATAGGTTCTAGATGGATTATGGATCAAAATTGAATCAAAGTTTCTTAGGCCCATTTGCAAAAATATTTGGATTCCTTCACATTTTTCCCTCCAAAATAACCTAACTTTGACAAGGTCTATCTCCTTCAATTTTTGAGGTATGGAAGTGTTCTAAGACATTTTGGAAACCTTAGAGAGTCCTCTAACCAATGTCTTTGGTCTCACATCAAAATCTTTTTCCATTCTTATTTTATGACCTTTTGAAGAAAGTGTCTTTTTGTTGACTTTTGAAAAGGACCTATAATGTATGAAGCCATATCTCTTAAACCATTGACCTGTGGGCTCTAATTCTTGGACAATTGGATAGAGGAGTGAATTCCCTTCAAAATGAGCTTTGGTGGGAATTTTTCTGATGCAGTATGAATATTTGGTGAATTTTCAAAGTTTGGTTGACTTTTTCAGTTCATGCCCAAAATAGTAACCTTTGACTTTTGACTTTTCTGATCTTTCCTTGCATCATCATGATCAACCCTTGATCAAATGATGATTTTAGGGTTATGAGAATATTGTTGACCAAATATCTTGAGTTTTGACTGTATAATGACTGTTTTGCCCTTGGGAGTCGACTGTTGACCTAATCAGGATTTGAGGGACTAAATTTGCTCTGTTTGACTTGAAACTTTATATGGAGATACTTTGGGATGTTAGTGACCCTATGGAACCACCTTGAGCCATTGATTCAATGATTTTCCTCTGAATTATTCAAACCCTAGTTTAGAACTTCTGTGTGGGAGACTGTGTTTTGGAGCTTTGTCTTTTGATTTGGTTTTGTGTATGAAAAATAGCATGGGCAAATTTTGGGGTATGACAGTGTTACCGAAAACAGTACTAGAAAAGCTTGACTTCGAAGGAATTGTGTTACAACCAAGTGATGTTGTGGTAAGAGCCTTTGACGGGTCAACAAGAACGGTATACGGAAAAGTGAATCTCCCAATCAGAGTGGGTTCTCAGATCTTTGATTCTATCTTTTACGTAATGGAAATTCACCCAGCCTATTCTTGTTTACTTGGACGCCCTTGGATACATGGGGCAAACGCTGTAACTTCTAACCTGCATCAGAAGTTAAAATATCCAGTAAAAGGAAAGATTGTCACAGTCTATGGCGAAGAGGAATATGTGGTTAGTCACCTAAGCAATTCCAAATATGTTGAGTTGGAGGACGAATTCATCGAAACTCCCTGCCAATCTTTTGAGGTGGTCTCTCCAGATGTCTCTACCACCAAGCATATTCCTGCTACTCCAACTACAACTATGGCTTCTCTCAAAGATGCCAAAGCTGTGATTGAACAAGGTGATTGCACAGTATGGGGACAGCTTCCCGATATACCCTACAAGTCCGACAAGCTAGGCCTGGGCTATGATAGTGGAAATCAAAAGAATGATCAAAGTCCTCGTTCTGGAGGATTAATGTCACACTTCGTCAGCCAAGAAGTAAACGCCATTGAAGATGAAGGAGTGTTCTTGAACCATATCATTCAGCCATATCCAGATGAAATTCCACCCATTTCCATGGGAATGTGGGATGCTGTGGGAGAACCAAGTGGCGGGTATAATTATCAGTATACCGCACCTCAGAATTCTTATATTGCTATGGAAGACATTACCCCGACTGGATGGGGCGATCAATTTGGAAATGACAAAAGTTTCACAAGTCCCGTCGCTGAGCAATATCAAAATCCACCCAAAGAAGTATGGGATACGCTAGGAGAACCCAGTGGCAAATATGACTATATGGTGAAATATTCCGCTCCTCCGAGCTCACAAATTGCTATGAAGGACATTGTCCCAACTGGATGGGATGAACATTACGATGACAATTTTACTCTAGAAGAAGCCAGGGAAATACCAAATAACGAAGGTTGCTTTCTTTCAGAATACACTCCTCGCCAGGATGCACAAGTCTCTATTCAAAACATCATCCCGACTACATGGGACGGCCTTATCGAGCATCTTGCTCAGCCAACAGAGATATCTCAGCCTGGGCTCTCGTATCCAGCAGAGTATATCGCTTATCCCGAAAGATCACCGGCTCATTTTCCCACTAATGAAATCAATGCTGTGGAAGATGAAGAAGACAACTGCAAATGGAACAGCTGGATACTCCCTACTCACAACAATGGATTGAACATATGGAAAGCTGAGGATGTGATCTCCTTTGACCAGGAGTAAATGCCATTTCCTGTTTTCTTTGTGTATATTGTGCAAAGATATAAATGGTTCTTGAACTATCGAACCATGAGCTTGAAAGCCGTGTGCCTGGCCCGAAGCGCACTGGTCCTTTTATAAGGGCTTATCATATCATGATCATGTGCATTCAATAAAATCATGGGACGCTTGCATATTTAAATTTTGTGATCCTTTTTCTTTCTTTCTTTGCTTTCAAATAGCTATGTTTTTTTCACACACACTCATATAAATAAAATGCAGATTCACATACACTTTGGATCCAGTCAATAACGATTCTGCTATTGCCCGTCATTACTTTGAAAATCCGATCTACCAAACTGAGGACGAAAGTGAGGAAGATTGTGAAGTACCAAGAGAACTTGCAAGGCTGCTAGAACAAGAAGACAAGGCCATACAGCCTCACGAGGAGCCAATTGAGGTCATCAACTTGGGCAGCAACGAGGAAAAGAAAGAAGTCAAAATAGGGGCTGATTTAGAACACAGCATCAAGCAAAGACTGATTCAAATGCTGCGAGACTACGTCGAGATATTCGCCTGGTCCTATGAAGATATGCCAGGCCTTGACACGGACATTGTAGTTCATCGCCTGCCAATCAAAGAAGGTAGCACTCCAGTCTAACAGAAACTACGAAGGAGTAGGCCTGATATGTCAAAAAAGATCAAAGACGAGGTTGAAAAACAGTTCAATGCCGGATTCCTAAAAGTTGTAAGTTATCCTCCTTGGATAGCTAACATCGTGCCTGTACCTAAAAAAGACGGGAAAGTCAGAATGTGCGTGGACTACAGAGATCTGAACCAGGCAAGCCCCAAAGATGATTTCCCTTTACCACACATCGATGTACTGGTTGACAATACCGCACAATGCAAGGTATTCTCCTTTATGGACGGATTCTCAGGGTACAATCAAATCAAGATGGCACCCGAAGACATGGAAAAAACAACCTTCACAACACGCTGGGGAACCTTTTGTTACAAAGTAATGCCCTTTGGTTTAAAGAACGCAGGAGCAACCTATCAACGTCCAATGGTAGCGCTGTTTCATGATATGATTCATCAGGAGATAGAGGTGTATGTCGATGACATGATTGAAAAATCCAACACCGAGGAAGATTATCTGGGTCATTTACATAAGTTATTTGACAGACTCAAGAAATACAAGTTGCGACTGAACCCAAATAAGTGTACCTTTGGAGTAAGATCCGGCAAACTCTTAGGTTTCATCGTCAGCAGCAAATGTATTGAGGTTGATCCCGCCAAGGTCAAAGCCATTCAAGAAATGCCTATACCTCGTACCGAGAAACAAGTCAGAGGATTCTTGGGACGTCTGAATTACATCGCCCAATTTATTGCCCACATGACTACTACTTGTGTGCCGATCTTCAAACTGTTGAAGAAAGATCAAGTGGAAAGATGGAATGACAAATGCCAGTTAGCCTTTGACAAAATCAAAGAGTATCTCCAAAAACCGCCAATCTTGTTGCCACCTGTGGAAGGAAGACCTCTGATAATGTACCTAACTGTGTTAGAAGACTCAATGGGGTGTGTACTAGGACAACATGACGAATCCGGCCGAAAGGAGCACGCAATCTACTATCTTAGCAAAAAGTTTACCGATTGTGAAACAAGATACTCACTACTCGAAAAAACTTGCTGTGCCTTAGCATGGGCGGCTCGCCGACTAAGACAGTACATGCTAAATCACACCACTTTCCTAATCTCCAAGATGGATCCTATCAAATACGTGTTCGAAAAACCTGCTCTCTCTGGAAGAATAGCAAGATGGCAATTGATCTTAACAGAATATGACATTCAATACACTTCACAAAAAGCAATAAAAGGAAGTGTGGTAGCTGATCATCTGGCTCATCAAGCAGTGGATGATTATCAAGCACTGAATTTTGACTTCCTAGACGAAGACATTATGCTATTCAATGACTACAAACAACCAGGACCAGAAGAAGGACCCGAGCCAGGACCCCGTTGGACTATGGTTTTTGACGGAGCTTCTAATGCACTTGGCAATGGCATCGGAGCTGTGATCATCTCCCCCGCAGGAGGTCATACACCATTCACTGCCAGATTATGCTTCAACTGCACTAACAATATAGCCGAATACGAAGCATGTATTCTGGGTCTTAAAGCTGCAATTGATCTAAAAATCAAGTTCCTGGAAGTCTACGGAGACTCGGCCTTGGTAATCTACCAAGTCAAAGGGGAATGGGACACGAAGCACCCGAATATAATTCCTTACAAAGAATATGTGCTAAGTTTGATTCCTTATTTCAAAGAAATCACTTTCGAACACATCCCACGCGAGGAAAATCAACTAGCTGATGCCTTAGCTACCATGTTGTCCATGTTCAAAGTCAGGTGGGACAACGAGGCGCCGATGATCACCATTTACAGACAGGATGGACCATCCTATTGCAATGAGATCGATACCGAAGGAACAGAAGAAAAACCATGGTTCCATGAAGTAAAAAGATATCTCGAAGCTCAGGAGTACCCTGAAGGGGTATCCATTAACGACAGAAAGTTTCTAAGGAGATTTGCTGCCAAATTCTTTCTAAGTAATGGAACCCTATACAAACGCAACCATGACTCGACTTTACTTCGTTGTGTAAACAAGAAGGAAGCAGAACAGATCATGGGAGACATACACGATGGTGCCTTCGGTACTCATTCAAGTGGACATACAATGGCTAAAAAGATCCTAAGAGCAGGTTATTACTGGTCTACCATGGAAACAGACTGCCATCATCACTCCCGAACCTGTCACAAATGCCAGATATATGCTGACAAAGTACATGTACCTCCAGTTCCATTAAGCGTCCTGACGGCTCCTTGGCCTTTTGCAATGTGGGGTATTAATATGATTGGAGAAATCAAACCTACTGCCTCCAACGGACATCGCTTTATCCTGGTCGCTATTGACTACTTCACAAAGTGGGTAGAAGTAGCTTCATTTGCTTCTGTCACCAAGAATGTGGTGGCCCGGTTCATCAAATACAATCTCATTTGTCGGTATGGCATCCTTGAACGGATTATCACGGACAATGGCACAAATTTAAACAACAGAATGATTACTGAACTTTGCACACAGTTCAAGATCAAGCATCATAATTCCTCTCCATATCGACCAAAGATGAACGGCGCGGTGGAAGCTGCCAACAAGAACATCAAGAAAATCATACAAAAAATGACAGTAACCTACAAAAACTGGCATGAGATGTTACCTTTTGCTCTTCATGGTTATCACACATCTGCGCGTACTTCAACAGGGGCAACTCCATTCTCCTTAGTCTATGGTATGGAGGCAGTTCTTCCAGTTGAAATTCAGATTCCTTCCCTAAGGATTATGAAAGAAGCCAATCTAGACGAAGACGATTGGATTCAAACACGGTTGGACCAGATAAACTTGATTGATGAGAAGAGGCTCGCAGCTATTTGTCATGGTCAGCTATACCAAAAGCGTATGATCAAAGCCTTCAACAAAAAAGTCAAAAGTCAAGCATACCAAACTGGTGGCTTGGTTGTCAAACGCATCATCTTACCACAAGGTGATCCCAGAGGCAAATGGACTCCCACCTACGAGGGACCATTCATAATCAAGAAAATATTCTCCGGCGGCGCCATGTTGCTTACCACCATGGATGGCGAGGATTTCCCACACACTGTGAATGCTGACATAGTCAAAAAAATACTTCGCTTAAAAAAAAACAGCTCGCTAAGTTGAAAACCTGAAAGGGCAACTTAGGCAAAAAATGAGCATCTCGGTGGATTGAAAACCCGAAAGGGCGATCCAGGCAAAAATTAGAGACTAAACAAATACTATCCAGGTAGGCTGAAAACCTGAAAAGGCAGCCTAGGCAAAAGTTAGTAATAAAGCGTACAACTGTGTTCCGTTCAGCTGCCTACTCACCGTCAAGATTCAACACATCAAAGACACCGATCAGTCCAATCACTTTCTTCCAACAAGTGAGGGATGAGATGCTCGAAGACAGATTGGCCATAGCAGAATTGAAACTTGACTGGATTGTTTTCACATAGCTATTTATCTTTATAAATATTTTCCAATGCTTTATGACAATTTCCTACTTCTAGGATTGTTGTCTCCCTGTGTTAATCAGCCTATCATGGCTCTTTTTCAAAAAATCAATGCAGTTTAGGCTCAAAATCACTATTTTCACTTTTTCTGTTTTGAATACGTAAACGTCCCAATGATAATTCTGAATGAACATGTGCATTTGAATATGATTGATGTTTACCAGGAAAAACAGGAATAGCATTCAGGTAATGTCCCAATTATCTGGACATCATCCCATCAGAAGAAAAATCCCCAAGAGAAACACATTTCTCAGCAAATTCCTCAATAACATTTTCTCTCCAAAAGAAGTCTTATCCCCCAGCAGGGTTGTTCCAGATTACTATCCTCAGAAGGTGTGATCTCCACACCCGGACTTGGTCAGATAGTGCATCGGAGGATTATGCATCTTCCTCATTCCCACTTAAAAGGGCATCAAAATCAGAACTTCCAACTACCTTTCATTCCCAAGCGGTAGTCAAAGATCCTTCAACAGAGTACCATGGTTCTCAAAGAAGTTCCCCAGCCGAGGGTACTCAAACAAGACAAAAGATCATCAACAATCACAATATAGTCATATCCAGATGACTGGCGGAAATTTATTTTCCCAAATAGAAGCTTGACATCATACATCATACATCATACATCATATATCATACTTCATATATCATACATCATACATCATACATCATGCATCATGCGCATATTCATACACATATTCATACACAACATAACATGCATATTTCTCCTTTAGCTCACATTACATGCATCATAAACATTGCATATCACTAACTTGATTTTTTCAGGCAGACGGATATCTTCAACAAAGATGTTCTCAATCACATGCAGTGTTCACCTGAATTCATGAACGGTTCCCTCAGATATAATCAAGCCGAAGATTCATTCTGATCACTTATCAACTCAAAAACAAGCATCACAGATCTAAAGTTGATACCTCAGACGGTTCCAGAACGATCTAACATCGAAGATCTAAAGTCGATACCTCAGACGGTTCCAGAACGATCTAACATCGAAGATCTAAAGCTGATACCTCAGACGGTTCCAAAATGATCTAACATCGAAGATCTAAAGCTGATACCTCAGACGGTTCCACAATGATCAACTTTCAAAATCTAAAGCGGAAAAACTTTGGACAAGTTCCGTAACGATCATCCTCCTAGACTTAAAGCGGTAACCTTGGACGGTTCCGAAACAGTCAACACAAAGACTTTCAAATCCTTCATCAAGATATAATCAATGGATTCATTATGATGAACGAACCATCAATTACAATTGCCGGGTGGCATCTGAAAGCCCATCTCAGGTAATGTTTCAATCTGCCAACAACATTTCGCAGACGACATTCAAATGCAACTTCCAACATCTCTTCTGATCAAGGTAAGTGCAAATTTTCAGGGCATCTAAATATTCAATCATCTTCTACCTTCAGATTTCAGACAATCTCTTCAGGTTTAAGAAGATTGAATAGAAGCAACTGTTATACCCCAAAATTTGCCCGCATCTTTTTTCAAGAAAACTCCAATCTAAAAATTAAGAGTCTCATATAATCATGGATTTTTATTTCAATAAATATCCTGACATGTGAAATACTTAGTTTTTAGAATTTTTCTTATACAGTATTTTGGCTTGCAGTTGAATTTATTCTTACGCAAACGCCAAATACTGTTTATTACTTCACACATGCTATTTATTTATTTACAGATAAATAGTACTGACACAATTGGTATAGAGTTAAATCTTTTGCAAGCGCAGAATCAGGAAACTCAGACTGTACTCGTAACAAGTAGATTATTATTATCTTTTGTTTCCCATTAATTTTTATACTATATTCCATTATTTTCAAAATCTTTTCAAATCTCTTTTTCAAAAAATCAAATCCTAACTTTATTCTATACATCTCTCTTTTTCCCAACACTATCATACACTTTCTTTAAAATCTTACTTCCACTCAAATTTTCCTTTTGTACGGAATCACTTCATTCCCCAACGTCTCTATCCTTCTTTCCATTCTATAAATACCTCTCATTTTTCCATAAAAATCTCACATCAAATTCTAACTCATCTCTCAAATTTCTACTTCTTATCCATCCTTTCTTCTTCCCCGACAAAATGGCGAAGTGGTGGAAACGTGTTTTCTTATGGTCATCACCATTGCTACGGTGATCATGTCTTTTTTCTGTCTACATAGCCCGGAACACTGTGGACCTGGGATGCTTGCACTCCCAATCATCTACATGTTATTATTTGTAGCATGGGTTATTAATCGTCATTCTTAAAATTTGCCGTATTTCTTATTTCTTAAATGTACCGTTTATTCGTCGTACTGTTCAATATAGTATGTAATATTTGTACTTTCAGTATTAAATGTTGTACTATTTGTCATAATGTTGCTTAATTATTCAGATAATATTTTGTGTGTTTTCTTCCAGTCAAATATTCGTTTTTCTGTGCATTAAATGATTTTCAGGGTTATTATCGGTAATTTTGCTCGCGTACAGTAAATATTAGTTATTTATTATGTCTGTGTTTTTAACAAGTCATGTAAATAAACTTTTATTTTTCACATAAAACAAAAAAACAACAAAAAGAAAATTAACTTTGACTGTTGATTTTTCACTCTAACTGCTACATTAATACCTGAACAGTCAGTTGACAGTCAAACTGCTGGCAGTACAATTCTCAGTGTTTTGTACCATCAATCAAATCAATCTTTTACAATTCAAAATTCCAAGATTTTTGTCCTAGAAGTCTTCTGAATATCACATGATTAGCAGAGACTCAACACTGCATAAAAATCAGGTACGCTTAACTGTCTCCTACACAAACAGTCCCTGACTATGGTTTTCTTGTTTTTACAGGAGAAACAAGTTTTTGAGACCTCAAATGGATTTCATGGACATCCATATATCTCAAAGTACCATCACACAAATTTTCAGACTTCAATTCACTCAGACGCACCGTCAGCAGCTCAAACAGTCAACAGACGACCCGTTTGACCAAAAACGTCAACAGACAGTCATAAATGAAATTTTTTGTCAACATCCATATTTTGTCAAAAGATTCATCATTTGATCATTGGATGATCATAATTCATCAAGGAAAGATCAAAAATCAACAAAACCCTAAGATTCAAAATTAGGGTTTTCTCCTGAAAAGTCAACTGAACTTTGACTGGCCATAACTCTCTCATCCTTCATCCAAAAAATTCAAACCAAAGCTCATTTTGAAGGAAATTCAATTATCTTTCAAATGCAATTGATCCCATGGTCATTACATTGAAAAATATGAACAAAGACATTACAGGTCATTTTCAAAGTCAACAAAAAGACACTTTTTTCAAAAGGACACACAAGGAGCATCAAAAATCATTTTGACATGAGACCAAAGACATTGGTTATAGGACTCTTTGAGGTTTCCAAAAAGTGCAAGATCTCATTTATATGACAAAAATTGAGGGATTTACACCTTGTTGAAGTTGGCTAAATTTTGGGAAAATGCATAAAACCAACATTGCTAAAAAATGTATTTTTTCCAAATGGGGCCAAGTTTTCATGGTTCAAACATGTTTGCCATGATATTATGGGCCTCCCACGACCAAGACAAAGCCCACACCATTTTTGGCTTAATTTTATCTTATTTTAAGATTAAATGAAAAAAGAAAATGGAAGGATAATGGATAGCTTAGTTTCTAAGCATGAGTCATCCAAGAATCTTCAATTTTCTGTAGAAGATTGAGGTACAAGGCAAGAGCATTGAAGAGAAGCAAGACTTGGTCAACAATTCAAAGGTTTTAATATAAAAAAATCAAGAATTCAACAAAGGCAACTAAAGGCTTCTTGGCTTCAATTCTAAGCACAACATAGCCTATATAAAGGCTATAACACTTCACAAATAATGAGAGCACGAAATTAGAGCCAAACTTCTGCTTGTAACACACTTGTAATCAATTAATTTTTTCAAAGAAACTTGAAATTCGAATTTTAAGTTTAAGTCATTTTCAATACAAACTAAGCATTCAAACATCTTCCTCAAGCATCACTGAACATATTCCAATCATTTCCAAGTCTTGAAACTCACTGAGCCAAGTACTACAGGTCACGATTGGTTCGAACTAGAATCAACTTGTATCTCGTAATCCACGCATGCTTAGCAAGATGTAGACATATATTTGAACTTAGTTTGATGTGTAGATCATTTCTGGAAGTTTAATTGAGTTTTGGATGCTTGTACACGAATCTACCATTTTAGGGTTTTCTAGTTCAAATTTAGGGTTTTTAGTTAGAGCCAAAATTAGAACAAATTAAGGGCATGGTTGAATTCAGTGGAACAAGACGAATTGAATGGACCTATCGCGCCTAATTTCTATGCACGTTTACCCCTGTTCGCTATTTTTGCAGATTTAGGGTTCGTCAATTACAGCGCTTTTGCATAAAAGCGCTGTTAAAAGCGGTGTCTGGAGGTTGAAGACGAAGACGTGTCCTCACCCCATTGGTTCACACGCGCGCGTTTTTTTAAATTTAATTTTTCTAATCCAGTGTGCTGCAGGTATATCACGTGTCACACGCCTTCAGGCCTTCCACCATATGATTTCATTAATCCTCATCCAACGCTCTAGCCTTGCCAGTCCATGCTATAGACTCTATAACCCACCACATCTAATCACTGCTTATTTATTTTTCTATTTTATTTTAATTTTCTTGCAAAATTAATTAAAAATAGTTTCAAAAATCCAAAAAAATACCCAAAAAATATTTTTAAGTTTCTAAAATAATATTTTATTTTCTAACATAAAAATATTTTTTTTCTTCATAATTTCAATATTTTGCATAATTAATTAGTTTATATTTATATATTTTCTTTTTAATTATTTTAACCAATCAAAAAATCATAAAAAATTTGTTCTTCATATTAAATATTGTTTATATATTATAAGATAATTTTGTACATATTTTGAATAATTTTCTCTTTAAGTTTTAATTATTTGTGTAATTATTTGCATAATTATGTGCTAATTAACTTAATAAATTTCAAATCAATTTCAAAAATTCAAAAAAAATTAGTTTTGTTTTAAAATTAATTAGCAAACATTTTGAACATATTTTGAACTTAATTTTTAGGTTTAAATTTTATTTCCACCTTTTCCTCATTTTAATTAAATTAATCATGCATTAATCATAATTAAAATAAATCATAAAAAATCCAAAAACATTTCTTTATTTTCTTGCTATTTAAATTCCTAGATAAATGTATAGGTTGTCAAATCTATGTAAATAGGCGTAGTTTACATTTCATGCAAATCGATGTAATAGCGTAGATTTACTTTCCGCATTTTACATTTCCGCATTTTAAATTCCAGCACATATAAACTGCGTGTATGTCAAAGATAAAATTGAACCGTTAGATCACTAACTCCAAAAGATAAAATATCTGAATTCAAACACAATCACACTTGCACCTCCTAAGGTAATCCCTTCTCATTCTTTTCAAAATCAAAGTCAAAATTCTACTATTTCAAGTACAAAATCGAACCTTTTGTTTGTATCCGGTGAAAGGATAGATTTTTAAAGGAAATAGGATAAAGACCTTACAACTCATGGTAGACCTCCTAATTTGCTTGCTCAAATCAAAACAAACAAAATTCTCATACACTGTTGTTTTTCAAAATAAAACTTTCCAAAAAGACAATACTTTGTATATATCCAAACAAGGATCATTACGAAGTTAACGTTCTTTTTTTCAAAAAAAACATCTTTTGAAAGATAAAAAACGCTTTGTATACATCCGCACAAGGATCATTACAAATTCAATTTACAAAGGTATTTGAAACCACATATGAGCATTTTAAAGCAATTGAAAAGTGATCGAAAAAAAAGTGAGCTAAGCAAACTAAAGAGCCCATGGATAACCATGGATACAAAGAGTGCTAACACCTTCCCTTTGTATAACGTACCCCCTTACCCAGAATTTCTTAAAGGTCTTTTTTCTGTTTCTTTTATAAACCTTTCCTTAATTGGATAAAATAAAAGGTCGGTGGCGACTCTCTGAATCTTCAAAAATGCGAAAGCAGAAACAATAAAAAGAGTCAGTTCACGTATCTCTCCGCGAGAGGTATGGCCGAAAATGGAGGTCCACACTGGCAGAAAACACACAAAATATTATCTGAATAATTAAGCAACAATATGAAAAATAGTACAACATTTAATACTGACAGTACAAACATTACATACTATAATGAACAGTACGACGAATAAACGGTACATTTAAGAAAATAAGAGATACGACAAACTTTAAGAATGACAATTAATAATCCATGCTATGACCAACAGAAAATAGATGATCGGGAGTGTAACTATCGCAGGTCCACATTTTTCAGGACTATGCAGACAGAAGAAGGACATGATCACCGTAGCAATGGTGATGACCATAAGAAAACACGTTTCCATCCGCTTCGCCATTTTGCCGGGGAGGTAGAGAGAATGGATATGAAGTAAAAATTTGAGAAATGATTTAGAATTTGATGTGAGATTTTATGGAAAAAATGAGAGGTATTTATAGAATGAAAAGAGGGATAGAGACGTTGGGGAATGAAGTGATTCCGTACAAAAGGAAAATTTGAGTGAAAGTAAGATTTGAAAGAGAGTGTATGATAGTGTTGGGAAAAAGAGAGATGTGTAGAATAAAGTTAAGATTTGATTTTTGAAAAAGAGATTTGAAAAGAGATTTTGAAAATAATGGAATATAGTACAAAAGTTAGTGGGAAACAAAAATTAAAAATAATTTACTTGTTACCAGTACAGTCTGAATCCCGGACTCTGCACCTGCAAAAGATTTAACTCTGTACCAATTGTGTCAGTACTATTTATCTGTAAATAAATATCAAATAAATAGCGTGTGTGAAGTAATAAACAGTAACTGGCGTTTGCGTAAGAATAAATTCAACAGCAAGCCAAAATACTGTATAAGAAAAAATTCTAAAAATCAAGTATTCATAAATCAGGATGTGAAAATCCAAGATTATATGAAACTCTTAATTTTTAGATTGAAGTTTTCTTGAAAAAAAATGCGGGCAAATTTTGGGGTATAACACGTTGCTTATATGTTCAAAAATAAAAATGGTTCCTATACTATCGAACCATGAACTGAAAAGCCAGGTGCCTTGCCCGAAGCACACTGGTCCTTTTTATAAGGGTTTGTCATACCATGATCATATGTTCATTCAATAAAATCATGGGACGTTTGCATATTCAAATTTTGCGATCCTTTTTATTTATTTCTTTACTTTATTCGTTTTCAATAGCTATGTGTTCTTACACACACCCACATAATAAATGCAGATTCACATTCACTCTGGATCCTGTTGATAACGATTCTGCTATTGCCAGTCATGACTTTGAAAATCCGATCTACCAAACTGGGGACGAAAGTGAGGAAGATTGTGAAGTACCTAGGGAACTTGCAAAGCTATTAGAACAAGAAGAAAGGACTATACAGCCGCATGAAGAGCCTATTGAGGTTATCAACCTGGGCAGTGACGAAGATAAGAAAGAAGTCAAGATAGGGGCTGATTTAGAAGACAGTGTCAAGCAAAGACTGATTTAAATGTTACAAGACTACATCGAGATATTTGCTTGGTCCTATGAAGATATGCCTGGTCTCGACATGGATATTGTGGTCCATCGCCTGCCAATCAAAGAAGGTAGAACTCCAGTTAAGCAGAAGCTGCGAAGAAGTAGGCCCGACATGTCAAAGAAGATTAAAGACGAGGTTGAGAAGCAATTCAACGCCGGTTTTCTAAAAGTTGTGAGTTATCCTCCATGGATAGCTAACATCGTGCCTGTGCCTAAAAAAGACGGGAAAGTCAGAATGTGTGTAGACTACAGAGATCTAAATCGGGCAAGCCCCAAGGATGATTTCCCTTTACCTCACATTGATGTACTGGTTGACATTACTGCACAATGCAAAGTATTTTCCTTTATGGACGGGTTCTCAGGTTACAACCAAATCAAGATGGCGCCCGAAGACATGGAAAAGACAACCTTTACAATACCCTGGGGAACCATTTGTTACAAAGTGATGCCCTTTGGTTTAAAGAATGCAGGAGCAACGTATCAGCGTGCAATGGTAGCTCTGTTCCATGATATGATTCATCAGGAAATAGAGGTTTATGTGGATGATATGATTGCAAAGTCCAACACTGAAGAAGAACATCTGGGTCATCTGCATAAGCTGTTTGACAGACTCGGGAAGTACAGGTTGCGACTGAATCCGAACAAGTGTACCTTTGGAGTAAGATCCGGTAAGCTCTTGGGTTTCAGAGTCAGCAGCAAGGGTATTGAAGTTGATCCTGCCAAGGTCAAAGCCATTCAAGAAATGCCCATACCCCGTACCGAGAAACATGTCAGAGGATTCTTGGGACGTCTGAACTACATCGCCAGATTTATTGCCCATATGACTACTACTTGTGTGCCAATCTTCAAATTTTTGAAGAAAGATCAAGTAGAAAGATGGAACGACAAATACCAAATAGCATTTGACAAGATCAAAGAATATCTTCAAAAACCGCCAATCTTGCTACCACCAGTGGAAGGAAGACTTTTGATAATGTACCTAACAGTGTTAGAAGATTCAATGGGGTGTGTATTGGGGCAACATGACGAGTCTGGCCGAAAAGAGCATGCAATCTACTATCTTAACAAAAAGTTTACCGACTGTGAAACAAGATACTCACTGCTTGAGAAAACTTGATGTGCCTTGGCATGGGCAGCTCGCCGACTAAGACAATATATGCTAAACCATACCACTTTGCTGATCTCCAAAATGGATCCTATCAAATATGTGTTCGAAAAACCTACTCTCTCTGGAAGAATAGCAAGATGGCAAATGATTCTAATAGAGTATGACATCCACTACACTTCGCAAAAGGCGATCAAAGGAAGTGTGGTAGCTGATCATTTGGCTCATCAAGCAGTGGATGATTATCAAGCATTGAACTTTGATTTCCCAGATGAAGATATTATGCTAGTTACTGACTACGAACAACCTGGACCGGAGGAAGGACCTGAGCCAGGATCCCGATGGACTATGGTTTTTGATGGAGCCTCTAATGCGCTTGGCAATAGCATCAGAGCTGTGATCATTTCTCCTGCAGGAGGACATACACCATTCACTGCCAGATTATGTTTCAACTGCACTAACAATATAGTCGAGTATGAAGCATGTATTCTGGGTCTCAAAGCTGCAATCGATCTGAGAATCAAGTTCCTGGAGGTCTATAGAGACTCGGCCCTTGTAATTTATCAAGTTAAAGGGGAATGGGACACGAAGCACCCGAATCTAATTCCTTACAAAGAATATCTGCTGAGTTTGATTCCTTACTTTGAAGAAATCACTTTTGAACATATCCCGCGAGAAGAAAATCAACTGGCTGATGCTCTAGATACCATGTCACCTATGTTCAAAGTCAGGTGGGACAATGAGGCGCCAATGATCACCATTTACAGTCAGGATGAACCAGCCTATTGCAACGAGATTGATACCAAAGGAGTGGAAGAAAAACCATGGTTCCACGAAGTAAAAAGATATCTCGAAGCCCAGGAATATCCTGAAGGGGCATCCATTAATGATAGAAAGTTTCTAAGAAGATTTGCTGCCAAATTCTTTCTAAGTAATGGAATCCTGTACAAGCGCAACCATGACTCGACTTTGCTTTGTTGTGTGAACAAGAAGGAAGCGGAACAAATTATGGAAGATATACACGATGGTGCCTTTGGTACTCATTCAAGTGGACATACAATGGCTAAAAAGATCTTAAGAGTAAGTTATTATTGGTCTACCATGGAGACAGACTGCCACCATCACTCCAGAACTTGTCACAAATGCCAGATATATGCCGACAAAGTACATGTACCTCAAGTCCCATTAAGCGTTCTGACGACTCCTTGGCCTTTTGCAATGTAGGGTATTGATATGATTGGAGAAATCAAGCCTACTGCCTCCAACGGACATCGTTTTATCTTGGTCACTATTGACTACTTCACAAAATGGGTAGAGGCATCCTCGTTTGCATAAGTCACCAAAAATGTTGTGGCCCGGTTTATCAAGCACAATCTCATTTGTCGGTATGGCATCCCTGAAAGGATAATCACAGACAATGGCACGAATTTAAACAACAGGATGATTACCAAACTCTGCACGCAGTTCCAGATCAAACATCATAATTCATCCCCATATCGACCAAAGATGAATGGCGCGGTGGAAGCGGCCAACAAGAACATCAAGAAGATCATACAGAAGATGACAGTAACCTACAAAGACTGGCATGAGATGTTACCTTTTGCTCTTCACGGCTATCGCAGACGAAGACGATCTAGACGAAGACGATTGGATTCAGACTCGATTGGACCAGATAAACTTGATTGATGAGAAGAGGCTTACGGCTATTTGTCATGGTCAGTTATACCATAAACGTATGATCAAGGCCTTCAACAAGAAAGTCAGGAGTCAGGCATATCAAATCGGTGATTTGGTTGTAAAACGCATCATCTTACCACAGGGTGGCCCCAGGGGCAAGTGGACTGTAACACCCCTCTAATAACCCGCGGCAATTAAACAATTATTAAATCAGAGTAAGCATGCAAGAGGTGTCACAATTCATAAGTAAAGAAAATCACATTGGTACATGTCATGCATTCACTGAAACGTCTGAAATTATAACTCATTAACCAAAGTCATGTTTTGCACAGCGGAATTAATTCATCAAGTCAACATTCATCATTTAATGTATAAGACTTCAAATAACAAAACAAAATAGAGTTATAATCCAAAACTCCAAAACAACGCGTTCCCAGTGTTACAACTACCAGAGCATGACACTGACTCGATAACTAATAACCGACTTATGAGCTAATCCTCACCAAGTCGCGCCGCTATCCTCAATCTGAAAATGACAACAAGTAAGGGTGAGTCTCATCATAGTTAACCAATGTTATTGCATCATAAATAATAACATATCATAGTTATATCATTCACCCAATTGTTTCATATTCAGACAAATCATCATTCACACATCCACAGATAAACAGACAAGTCGTCATATAACATATATCATCATATTAAAACAAGTCATGCACATGTATGAAACTGACACTATGCATGTGGTACCAACATCACCAGTGGAAATCATCCACCGACCGATCTACCATCATCCAGATACGGCCCTGCCAGCACAGATTCCACACAATGGGAATCTTGCCCTTCACTGTATCCTCTCATCATTAAGATACAGCCCTCATCAAATGACTATGAATGCATGCAAACATATATATAACATACTTTCATCATTACCATTCTATGAGTAGCATCATCTCATCATCATTACTAAGCATGTTCATATATACATTAACGTCATTCAATACAATCAATCATCAGTAAACCACAGAATCACATCACAGGGTTTACACAGTCTCAAACAGCATACAAAATAGGCCTACAGATCGAAAGTTACACATCATTGAACTTTCCAGAAAAATCACAAAACAGAAATTTCACATACAGAAGTCATACGCGTATCATCAAGTCCATACGCGTCCATACGCGTATCACCATCCCTCATACGCGTATCATACGCATTTCCTCAGAGTCAAAAATGGCCTAAAAACAACCTCATACGCGTATCAGCCTTGCCATACGCGTATCATCAGATCAACTTCCTCTTTTAAAAATTCCATACGCGTATGAGCATCCTCATACGCTCTCATACACAATTCACCAGCACAAGGTACTTTGGGACAGGGCAGCTGCGTATCATACGCGTATAGCCCTTGGGGAATGTCCCTCATACGCGTATGACCTCATCCCATACGCGTATGGCACTGTTTCATACGCGAAACACCAGAAAAATTTGTCCAGAACCTGCAACTTCGTAACAGTCCAAAACCCTTTCGTTTTTACTCATACCAGTCCACGATTTTGAGTCTAAAAACCATAAAATTCACATCTAAACAGCATACGAATTCATCCACAACCAAAGTATATGATTCCATAATCAATTTCATTCATCATACCCTAAATCTATCAGTTATTAGGGATTAACAGTCCAAATTTCAATGATGAACACAAATAACAATTCAGAATATAGAATCAATGGATCCAACCATACTCCTAATCCATACTATCACCTATAATACGATAAAAGAGATTAAACGGAGAGTCTCCCCTTACCTCGAATAGAAGTCTTGGTTCTTGGTCTCTCCCTCTACAGTTCTCCGTCACGTTCCTCGTTCTAACTTCTGTTCTTTCACGTTCTTTCTTCCCAATTCCCAATTATTTTATGAAAAATAATAATATTGAGATTAGTGAAAGTTTTACTAAACCACACCCCCATCTTTACTGTTTCTTCATATGGCCCAAATGCCATAAACCATTATTATTCATTATTTTCACAAAATCCCTATAATTCTAATTATTAATTCAATATTCCAATTAAATTAATATTAAAATTATACGGGTGTTACAACTCTCCCCCACTAAAAGAGTTTTCGTCCTCGAAAACATACCTCAAGTAAAAAGTTCTAGATAAGAGTCTTTCATCTGACTCTCTAGCTCCCAAGTAACATTTCCTTCAGCTGGCCCTCCCCAAACTACTCGGACTAAAGCTATTTCCTTCCCACGCAATTGCTTCAGTCTTCGATCCTCAATCCTTACAGGTAAAGTCTCAATTGTCAAATTGTCTTTCACCTGTACATCATCTACTTGGATCACATGGGACGGATCTGAAATGTATTTCCTCAACTGAGACACATGAAACACATCATGCAAGTTTGCAAGCATCGGCGGTAAAGCGACACGATATGCCACTTCTCCCACTCTTTCAGAAATCTGGAACGGTACAATAAAACACGGAGTCAACTTCTTTGACTTCAATGCCCGACCAATACCTATCATAGGAGTAACTCTCATAAACACATGGTCTCCCTCTTAAAACTCAAGTGTTTTCCTCCTCTTGTCATGATAACTCTTCTGACGACTCTGAGAAGCTTTCATCTTCTCCTGAATCATCTTAATCTTCTCCGTAGTCTGTTGTACAATTTCTGGACCAATCACAGCACTCTCACCAGATTCGTACCAACACAACGGCGTCCTACACCTCCTACCATACAAAGCCTCAAACGGAGCCATACCGATACTCGAATGATAACTGTTGTTGTAGGTAAACTCAATCAAAGGCAGATAATTATCCCAAGTGCCTCCTTTTTCTAACACACAAGCACGCAACAAATCCTCTAGCGACTGAATCGTCCTCTCAGTCTGTCCATCCGTCTGCGGATGATAAGCACAACTCAATCTCAGCTTAGTACCCAAAGCTTTCTGCAAACCTTCCCAGAATTTAGACGTAAACCTCGGATCTCTGTCTGACACGATACTTGAAGGAATACCGTGTAGACTAACTATCTTCTCAATATACAACTGAGCTAGCTTCTCCATCGGATAATCCATTCTCACTGGTATAAAATGTGCAGACTTTGTCAACCTGTCCACCACGACCCAGATAGCTTCACAATATTTGACAGTTCTCGGCAAACCCGAAACAAAATCCATTGATATGCTATCCCACTTCCACTCAGGAATAAACATCGGTTGCATAAACCCAGATGGTTTCTGATGCTCAATCTTTGACTTCTGGCAAGTCAAACAAGAATACACAAACTCAGCAACTTCCTTCTTCATTCCAGGCCACCAAAACAACTTTTTCAAATCATGGTACATCTTGTTAGCACCAGGATGAATGCTCAATCCACTACGGTGTCCTTCTTCCAAAATACGCTTCCGGAGTTCATCAATATCAGGAACACAAACTCGGTCACCAAACCTCAGTATACCATTCTCGTCGACTCTGAATTCACCACTCTTGCCTTGATTGATCAAAGTCAACTTATCAATCAATCCAACATCAGCTTTCTGACCTTCTCTGATTTCTTCAAGAATACCACTAGTCAGCTTCAGCATACCCAATTTGACACTAGTAGGAGTACCTTCACACACTAAACTCAAGTCTCTGAATTGTTCAATCAAATCCAATTCCTTCACCATTAGCATAGACATATGCAAGGTCTTCCTACTCAATGCATCAGCCACGACGTTTGCCTTACCAGGATGGTAATTGTGGTGGTCGTTTTCTTTACCTCCCCGTTTCACTTGGGAGGACGGCACGCTAAACCCTTCACGCGAAATTTGGAAGGAGAATGCGCCCGTGGGGGGATGAATTTTGTTTCAGTTCTTCCTACGATATCACACGAACTTTCTTATTTGTCCTACGAGTAGGAAAGGGAAAAAAAGATCTCAACTAAACCCTAGGAGTTTGCTAAGTGTGGGGATTTCACCTAGACTAGAAATTCTGGAGTCCGGGAGGTCGGTTATACATAGGGAAGTGTTTAAACACCCTACATATCTGTAGTACTCTACAGGAACCTTCTCTGTGTCATTGTGTTTGTGTTTATTGCTAATGATTGGGAAAGTTTCTCCTTTGTGTTAGGAGAAGGAATTGAATTGATTTTAAAAGACAGACAGATAGACAGACTGACTATTTTTGGTATTTTATTAGCTCGCTGAGATTCCTTGTGAACCTCATGCCTACATATCCCTAGTGGAAGTCAGAGCTTAATGTAGTTCGGGGAACTAACTAGGGAAATTACTTGTTTTTGGTGCCTTGCTTGAAGCTCAAGGTTGAAGCTTGGAATTAAATCTCTGTTTATAGTAAAGAGACATGAAATTATCTCTACAGAGAGGTATTTGTACTATTCTACCACAAACATTTAAAGGAGTGACAGAATAACTGAATTCATTTCATTCAAGAGGGGAACCTTACTTGTGTATGTGCAAGTATACCAGTCAAATGCCTCTTAAATGAAAGAAAGATGCTCATCCAAATTAGGGAAAGTTACCACATGTCTGGGTTTTACTGCCAGCTCATGCCTTTCAAAATCCTAAATGGGAGACTTGATTAAAATTGAAATTGAAATGTTTGTTTGTTTGAATGTGGTAGAGTAGTAAAAATATCTCTCTATAGAGATAAGCTACGTCTATCTACTGTATAAGAGATTTGAATTTTAACTGGCTTGTATGAGGCCCAAGCTTGAGGCTTTTTGATTGATTAATTAATATTATTGACTCTAGGAGATGACTCCATTGGGAATTAATTACAGGGTATTTTTGTGTTCTGTACAAAGCCCAGAATTGAGGCTGACTCTATTCGGAGAGTGTTTATTTGATGGATTTTATTTGGTGTTCTGTACAAAGCCCAGAATTGAGGCTGACTCTACTTAGGGAGACTCTATTTGTGTGCCTTGTACAAAGCCCAAGGTTGTGGCTAACTGTAGCTAGGGAAAACATTATTTTCTGCCTTGTACAAAGCCCAAGGTTGTGGCGGACTCTTAAATGAATTAAGTATGGATGACTATATGGGGAAAGATCCTAAGTGTTAGGAATCTTTGACACATGAAAGATATGGTTTATCTGCCTTGTACAAAGCCCAAGGTTGTGGCTACTGAGTGATGAAGGACTCACTGGGGAGACTCTATTATCTGCCTTGTACAATGCCCAAGGTTGAGGCAGACTCTTGACAGGGGAGTTTATTGTTTGGGTGCCTTGTATGAAGCCCAAGGTTGAGGCTAACTGTTTTTGTTGGTTTTGACTCTACTGAGGAGGTTTTATTTATTGAAAGACTGTTTTTCTTTGGAAGCTAACCCTTTCCAGGGATTTTGACTCAGCTGGTGAATTGTCTGTTAAAAGACTGACTTTTATCATGTTTTTGGAGGCTGACCCTTTCCAGGGGTTTTGACTCTTTTGGGGAAATTATCTCCTAAGAGAAATGAATCTTTATTTTTTTTGACACTTTAATTAATTGACTTTGGAGGCTAACCCTTTCCAGGGGTTTTGATAAAGTGATTGATTTGGGTAGCACTCCATTAATTATTAAGGGATGAAAGGATTGGCAGAAAGATTATCTAGTGAGACTTCTTGTTTAAAGCCCAAGATGAAGGCTGACTCAATGCTGAGGGTGACCAAACATGGATCCTAGACTCTGCTAAGGAAGATTGATGAAGATAAGGGTGACAGAGACTATCCATGTCTCTCATTCCAAAAGGTGTGCTCAAGGTAAAATTGAGACAAACTTAGCTTGTTTAAATTCTGGTTTAAATTGGAAGAAACTCACCAGGGTAGGCTAAAAGGTGACTAAAGACCTGTTCCTATGTTTATAAGAAACCTGATGGGTCCTTGTATACAAGCTCAAGAGGAAGCTGGAAATGCTTTTAAGAAGCCTGTGGGTCCTTGTACAAAGCCCAAGAGGAGGCTAGTCGAGGGTCCTTGTTATAGCACAAGAGAAAGCTATGTAGTTTTGAACTTATTTTGGCTCTAAGCAAATGGGTAAGAGGTTTCACCGGGAATAATTCCTCTTTGGTGGATGTGTCCTATTATTTGGATTCTAAGGTTTTTGCCAAGATGTTTCACCGGGAATAATTCATCTTGGGGGTTTGAACTACAGATCTCTAATTAGGAAAGAGCCTTCACCGGGAAGACATTCTCAATCCTAGGTCATATTCCTAATATATATATAGTTTAACTGTCCTAAGGTTTATACTCAAACGTAGTTCTAAACAAATACATATGCACAGTTTATATTTGACAGTAATTTAAATAAAGACTGTAAATTGAAAGCTTGTAAAGCCTAACCTGGATGGAGTGGAGGCCATTGAAGAAGTATGTACAGAGCCTCAACAGTATTTTTGTTGTTTTGTTGATAACAGTTGAATATATATATGATAAACAGTTAAGGGTTTTTGAAAACAGAAGAAGTGAAGATGGACAAAGGTCACATAGGTATCTGAAGAGTTTCACCGGGAATAATGCCCTTCAAATACCAGAAGAATGTTTTGAAAACAGAAAGAAGATTTTGAAAATACAGTTTTGAAAACAAGCTAAGAAGAGAAGATTTTTGGGACTTACACTCTATTAGAGGCCCAGTACTTTACAGTACTGGTTATGAGAGCAATTTGAAAATGATTTTGAATGATACAAGGTTTTGTTGTTTGAAAACCTTAATCATTTTTATTTAATCAGAGATTGAAAACAGTTTTAAGAATTGACAAAAGTCAACTTAATTAAAGTAAAAATAAAGATTTTACTTAATTAAGACCTAATCAATTAGGGTTTTATCATAAAATGATTCACAAAGCAATTAAGTTAAAACAAAATGAATATATGTATTTAAAACATTTTAATATAACACTTAAATCATACTATTTTAAACCTAATAAAAATATATGAAATAAATAATATTTTTATGATTTTTTTTGATTATTCATAAAATAGATATATTAAATGACAAGTGTGTGAAAAATGAAGTGAAAATGATTTATTTTGATAGGTTAAATAATTTGTTAAAGTTGTGAAGGAGTTAAATGGGAAAAGTGGTAAAAAATATGGTTTTGTCACCAACCAGGTTTGAACCCACGCCCTTTGTATTACCAGCCCAAAACAACACCACTGAGCCAACGCGCGCTTGGTGTCATATGCATGGTTCCATTGCAATTCATATATTACTCAAGTGCATAGTGTAAAAAAAGAAATAAAATCAAAAGGTCTGGGGCGAGGGGGATTCGAACCCCAGACCTTGGGCACGCGCAACACACAAACACTCTCTACCACTGGGCTATCACGTTTTAGTCGTTAATGAAACAGGTATCAATCAAAATAAAATAAACTTAGACCTGAGTTTGAAAATTGCGCGCCACCACCATCTTCGTCTTCAACCTCAAGCTCTATGAATTTGAATTTCTGAACTCACTCGTTTCTCAACCATTTGCCATGATGTAAACATGAAACTTGCTCTAAATTCACTCACGATTCTAAATATGTAACTAACATGAACTAATATTAACTACATCTAACTAATTTACCAGAAATCGTGAAGAACCCTAAAATTTCAAAATCAAATTAAATGACTATACTGAAAGATAAATGGATGATGATAGAGGGTTTTCAATCCTCTGATGATGCTGAACAAGATAGAATCGAGCTATTTCACAAAGAGTACTTAAATTAGAGAGAGGGAGTTCAGAAACTTACCTCTGAAACTGAAGGTCGTGAGGATGATTGAGAGCAACTGAGCTTGAATGAATGATCTCAATAGCTTCCCTGAGACTCAATGATGCTAACTGGATGCTTATTGTAGCCTGAATCCTTCTGAATTGTTCTATGGACCTCCCTCGATTTGAGCTTCAAGTGAACATGGAGGTTGTTGAATTTGGAGTTACAGATGAGCTGCAGCCATCTGGTTAGCTTCACTATGACCTGAGGAGTGTGTCTGGATGATTGGCTTGGCTCGAAACCTCCTGAATCACTCCATGGACCTCCAACTGCAAATGCTCCAAAGTGAGAGCAACAATGGTGTTCCTCCACTTACAGAAGTGATCCAGGTGCTTGGATCACCTCAAATGACCTCCCTTGAGATGTTAGAATGCTCACTTCCCAAAGATAAGCTCCACTTATTGTTTTGTTGAATCTATAAAAATGTTAGTTTGATTTCCGTAATATACTGTGTTCATAAACTGGAAATTGATTTTGATTTGAAAAATAATTCTGGGCGTGACTAATTGGAGATGCGTATTTGAAAATGGGTGAAAGGGGGAGGCAACCGATAGGCACACCCTATTGATTTTATATAGTTCGTTTCTAGCACTGAGTACGTTTTGTTTTGCTTATGTTCCACGCACATACATATACTGTCGCATGCTATGGTGGAAATGAAACAACTACTTGTCACTATTTTCGTTCATATGCTATTGTAATGGTGTCCTGTTTTCTTGTTTTCATCTGCTGTGTAATATTCTACTTTCATGTCTCTTAATATTACTTAGAGATCATATATAATTCCATAATAAGATGAATATATCTATAATGCCAATTGAAAACAAAAAAAAAAATGAAGTAGTTGTTTTTACTTAATGATGTAGCAGTATATAAATACAATGGAAAAGTGAGTGGATATAGTATTTTCAATTACTGTAGCGAGAGTGCTATTGGCATGACTACAACATCTTATTTTATTTTTAATGAAAACAGTGGCAGTTTAGTAATTCAAATTAGTCCCGTTTGACCGAGTAGTGGAATTAAACGGTATAATTAGTTGTCCGGAATTTGATGAAAATTTACGTGGTAGCTAAGTTTAATTAGTAGATTAACATGGTGATGTTATTTTGTTGAAAATGTGATATTTACGAACCGACCAAAATAGTGTGAATTTAAATATCTTTTATATTAAATATTAGTTGTTGGAATAGAAAATAAATTAGTAACTTAGAATAAATGAAGTGTAATTATTAATTAGTTGATTTGATTAATAGTTAAATTAATTGCAATGAGTTTAATTGATTGGAATATACTTGAAGTTGGATCAATTATTCGGTTTGTCAGTAAATTACGGTATTTTGAGGATTCGTCCGTAATTGTGTTTTGACTTGAATATGTATGTTGAGAATAATATATGTATATGCCATTATGTTGTGCTAGTATTGATACTCTGTGGTTAGTTGGTTAGCATTAAATTAATGATTAATTGCTTGATGTTGAAAGTGTGTGTTCATGTATAATTGGCAAAATGAGAATTAACATGAGATAGTGTGGTTACTAGTGTTAATTGGATTGTGTGAATCGTAATTGATTAATTGGCCTCTTATATGTTAATGATGTGCGTGTGTGTTGTGAATGTTGTGTACAATTGATGGATAATTCATAGAGTTGAATTATTGTGATATGCGGAAAGTTAAGATGGTAGAGATGATCTTAATTGCATATGTTTTATTTACATTGTACATACATTCATATCATGGATGCCTTGAAACAAAGGTGGTTTGCTTTGAAACATAAGCGAGGCTTAGATTCTAGAGTGAATCGGAGGCGGTAAACTATATGTTTACATTTGGTGGGCTTTGGTCTTGTCCGGATCGGAAGCGTGGCTTGGATTCTAGATATTGAATCGGAAAGCGGTGAAACCTCGGGTTCACAATTCGGTACCACATGCATAGCGTCACATATCTTGCATTGAGTCACATTAAAATTATGTGATAATTGAGTATGTGAAGTTGATGTAGTTGTGATATGTGTGTGAGTTTGATAATTGAAAATGAGTGACGTTTGAATATATATTTGATAAAATGGGTGAATATGTGATAACTATGATTGTGTACTTAATTGAGAATTATAATAGTAGAATTGAAATATTATACTATTCAAGCTTGTTGTGTACTCGATAACATGTGAAATATGGGTTGATTACTATTATCTACATGGTTATACATAGTATGATTAATTACTTGAAGTGTTGATTTAACCATTGTATTCCGTTATACTTTCTTCATAATGGTTTGTATTCTCACCCTTCTGTTTTAATGTTGCCCTCGTTTGGCGACATGCAGGTTTGGCGATTAGTAGCTTGCGCGTGACCTAGTCGGAGGTTCTTCTGAGTTTGCTTGGTAATTAAGTAGCGAGTCAATGCTCTGGTCATGTAACACTGGGTAGCTTAGATGTTGAACTCATGTTCTAATTGTTTATGTATTTTGTTATAACTTGCGAACTTGTTTAAATTGGTTACTTGTTGTTGAGAGGCTTTAAGCCAAATATTATGATTATGGTTTATTTTATATTGAGATACTTATTGAGATATGATCCTGGTATGGGACAGGAATCATTTTATGAAATACATGAGTATTTAGTATTTTCCGTTGTGAATGCATATTCTGTATGAATTGAAATTAAATGTTTAGGTGTTATTTTGAAATGACCAGGTGTATTGTATATTGTGGATAAATGTTGTCGGTTTTTAAAAGCTTTTAATTTTTGAAAACGTCGATGTGACGCCCTTTTTAATTATATGCATGCTTATTCTCTGATTATATGTTAAATATTTTGGGGTATTAGAAAGGGGTGTTACATTAGTGGTATCAGAGCATGGTCGACCAGTTGGTCAAGGTTATTAATGTCTTTTATCCTGTTGTATTTGATTCGTGTATCTGACACGATCGATACTGTTTTGTCTGGTTGTTTGGTTGTTTAGGACGATGGCTACGGGAAGGAATGTTGACATTAATGTTGAGGCAATGATGAGGTGGACTGGTGCGATTGGACAAGCGCCGCAAGAGAATGTCGGTTATGGAGGAAAGGATGAGTTCCGTGCTTTTGGAGACTTTCAAAGGTGTAACCCACCGATCTTTGAAGGAGGGTATGGACCGGAGAAAGCGCACGCATGGATGAGAGAAATTGAGAAGATCTTTCAAGTCGTGAGTTGTACTAATGTACGGAAGGTACAGTTTGGTACTCACATGCTGACAAAAGAAGCTGACGTTTGGTGGAGTAATACTGTGCGGAGATTTGAAATAGAAGGTATTGAAGTTACTTGGACTCTTTTCCGTGATGCATTTTTGGAAACTATTTTCCAGAAGATGTGCGTGGAAAGAAAGAAGTGGGGTTTCTACAGCTGAAACGAGGGGGAGAACAGTTCCGTGAGAAATCGTATGATGACATGAGGGAACAATCTGGTCTTGGCAATAAGCCAAGTGGGGGAGGAGCTTCTACTCGGATTAAGTGCTACAGGTGTGGCGAGACGGATCACAAAACTGTTGATTGTGGAGTTGGCTCGAGTAGGATTTGCTATAGTTGTGGTGAGCAAGGACACAATTGTGCCATGTGCGATAAGCCAAAGAAGAAGCAAGCGAAAGGAAAAGTGTCTGCGTTGTCTGGTGCTGAGACTAATACTAAGGATAAGTTAATCTGAGGTACGTGCTTTATTATTGATAATGGTGCAACGCATTATTTTATTCTTTGGATTGTGCTATAAGATTGGATCATGTTTTATCTGTTATGCATGGAAGTGTAGTTATTGATACAACTGTTGTGGCTTTGTTTCTACTTCTTTTGGCATGTTTGAATTATCCGTTAAGCATCTTTGGTAGAGATTTTGAGAATTGATTTAGGTTGTTTTCCGTTAGACCAAGTGGATGAATTTTGGTATGAATTGTTTGGAGTTGAATCAAGTAATTATAACTTTAAGGGAGATTGAGGATCTCGGTGTTGTATGTGACTTCAAGTGCAAGTTCTGAAGGAACACTATTATAGTTTAGTAACGGTAGTTTATGTTTCATTATGATTGTCGACTGTCTATTGACAAATTGAGGACGTGATCACCCTTAATCTATTGTTGATAGGAGGCGATATCGTATTGAACGAGATAGACTTGCCTTACTAACTTAGTAACGTGTAAAGCAACTAAGGAGGAGTTGGAGAGTAGATTTGAGGAATTGTTTGAGAAGAGGTTCATTATCTGAGTGTATAGTCGTAGAGTTACCCTGTTCGTCGAGTAAGAAGAAAGAAGGTTCTATGAGGTAATGTTTCTTGAGGATATTTGATTCAAAGAGCGACGATGATCATGTTTAACATTTAATGATTGTGTTATCGGTGCTGAAAGAGAAGAAGGTTATGTAAAGCTTTCTGAATGTGAGTTTTGGTTGGAAGAAGTGAATTTTCTTGGATATGGGATTTCGAGTTGAGATGTGTTGATGCAGATATCGATAAGTGGTAGCTTATGCTTCAAGGTAACTTAAAGTTCATAAGGGGAATTATTCGATGTATGTATTGGAGTTATTTTCCTTTGTGTTTGTTTTAGAATGTAAGAGGCATTGTTTGTGTGGATCAAGGTTTGATGTGTTGAGTGATCACAAGAGTTGAATATGAGGTAAACAAGACGAGTAGAATTTCAAAGGATTTCAATCTTTGGTTTGAATTACCATCCTGGAAAAGTGAAGGTTGTGGCCGATGCATTATGTAGGAAATAATTTTATAAGTTATGTTGAGGATTCAAGAATTAGAAATCGTTGGAACGATTTAGAGGGTTGAGTTCGGTTGTGGAGCGACGTCTTCGTGTGTTAAGTGGATATGTTGAAGCCTAATTGGAATATTTTGACAAGATTTGAGAAGGTTAGAAATTGGATTTTTTTTCAATTGGTTGACAAGATGATATTGAGTAATCAAGGAAAAAGTAGTAACTTTTGGATTATCGAGAACGGTTTCATGAGATGTTGTGATCGAGTTTGTATTCCTGATGGTTAGAATTCGGACAAAGAGAATTTTGGATGAGGGCATCGTAATGATTTGAGTATTAATCATGGTGTTAATGATGAATCGAGAGAGTGGATATGGTTTTGGTGTTGAGATGGTTGTGTCGACTGAATTTTCGAGGACGAAAATATTTTAAGTGGGGGAGAGTTGTAACAGCCCGAATTTTATTATTTGGCTAATTAAATTAAATAAGGATTTATTTACTTAATTTGGACGAAGTTTGATAATTAATTGGATCGTCGGTGTTATTGAGAAACGTGTTCAAATTATTAAGTGAAGTTAGAATTTATTCGGTTAATCGAAGAATTAATAAAGTGGAGTATGTAGAGAAATAATATTAGAAATAATATTATTATTGAATTTTACTTATTTGAGAAAAGTCGGATTTAATTGGATTAATCGGAATATAATATTAAGGATAATAATATTATTTGTTGGAGCATATTATTTATTGGACCTATTTATTAGAAGTAGAAGTAATTTGGGGGTGTTATTTTTCTTAAGCCCATTAAGATAATAAGTTATTAAGTTAGTAAGGGTTTTATGAGAATGGGAGTTACCATTTCATTTGCTGAATTTTTTTAAAGAGAAGAGAAAGTGGAGAAAGGAGGCTAAGAGAGGTGAAGAGAAAAAAGCTAGGGTTTGAAGAAATTGAAGAGGTAAGGGGGAGAATCCCTATCATTATGGGTTAGTATGATGGATTAATGGGTAGATTAACATGTTTAGATTTATTGTTTTGTTGAATCTATAAAAATGTTAGTTTGATTTCCGTAATATACTGTGTTCATAAACTGGAAATTGATTTTGATTTGAAAAATAATTCTGGGCGTGAGTAATTGGAGATGCGTATTTGAAAATGGGTGAAAGGGGGAGGCAACCGATAGGCACACCCTATTGATTTTATATAGTTCGTTTCTAGCACTGAGTACGTTTTGTTTTGCTTATGTTCCACGCACATACATATACTGTCGCATGCTATGGTGGAAATGAAACAACTACTTGTCACTATTTTCGTTCATATGCTATTGTAATGGTGTCCTGTTTTCTTGTTTTCATCTGCTGTGTAATATTCTACTTTCATGTCTCTTAATATTACTTAGAGATCATATATAATTCCATAATAAGATGAATATATCTATAATGCCAATTGAAAACAAAAAAAAAATGAAGTAGTTGTTTTTACTTAATGATGTAGCAGTATATAAATACAATGGAAAAGTGAGTGGATATAGTATTTTCAATTACTGTAGCGAGAGTGCTATTGGCATGACTACAACATCTTATTTTATTTTTAATGAAAACAGTGGCAGTTTAGTAATTCAAATTAGTCCCGTTTGACCGAGTAGTGGAATTAAACGGTATAATTTGTTGTCCGGAATTTGATGAAAATTTACGTGGTAGCTAAGTTTAATTAGTAGATTAACATGGTGATGTTATTTTGTTGAAAATGTGATATTTACGAACCGACCAAAATAGTGTGAATTTAAATATCTTTTATATTAAATATTAGTTGTTGGAATAGAAAATAAATTAGTAACTTAGAATAAATGAAGTGTAATTATTAATTAGTTGATTTGATTAATAGTTAAATTAATTGCAATGAGTTTAATTGATTGGAATATACTTGAAGTTGGATCAATTATTCGGTTTGTCAGTAAATTACGGTATTTTGAGGATTCGTCCGTAATTGTGTTTTGACTTGAATATGTATGTTGAGAATAATATATGTATATGCCATTATGTTGTGCTAGTATTGATTCTCTGTGGTTAGTTGGTTAGCATTAAATTAATGATTAATTGCTTGATGTTGAAAGTGTGTGTTCATGTATAATTGGCAAAATGAGAATTAACATGAGATAGTGTGGTTACTAGTGTTAATTGGATTGTGTGAATCGTAATTGATTAATTGGCCTCTTATATGTTAATGATGTGCGTGTGTGTTGTGAATGTTGTGTACAATTGATGGATAATTCATAGAGTTGAATTATTGTGATATGCGGAAAGTTAAGATGGTAGAGATGATCTTAATTGCATATGTTTTATTTACATTGTACATACATTCATATCATGGATGCCTTGAAACAAAGGTGGTTTGCTTTGAAACATAAGCGAGGCTTAGATTCTAGAGTGAATCGGAGGCGGTAAACTATATGTTTACATTTGGTGGGCTTTGGTCTTGTCCGGATCGGAAGCGTGGCTTGGATTCTAGATATTGAATCGGAAAGCGGTGAAACCTCGGGTTCACAATTCGGTACCACATGCATAGCGTCACATATCTTGCATTGAGTCACATTAAAATTATGCGATAATTGAGTATGTGAAGTTGATGTAGTTGTGATATGTGTGTGAGTTTGATAATTGAAAATGAGTGACGTTTGAATATATATTTGATAAAATGGGTGAATATGTGATAACTATGATTGTGTACTTAATTGAGAATTATAATAGTAGAATTGAAATATTATACTATTCAAGCTTGTTGTGTACTCGATAACATGTGAAATATGGGTTGATTACTATTATCTACATGGTTATACATAGTATGATTAATTACTTGAAGTGTTGATTTAACCATTGTATTCCGTTATACTTTCTTCATAATGGTTTGTATTCTCACCCTTCTGTTTTAATGTTGCCCTCGTTTGGCGACATGCAGGTTTGGCGATTAGTAGCTTGCGCGTGACCTAGTCGGAGGTTCTTCTGAGTTTGCTTGGTAATTAAGTAGCGAGTCAATGCTCTGGTCATGTAACACTGGGTAGCTTAGATGTTGAACTCATGTTCTAATTGTTTATGTATTTTGTTATAACTTGCGAACTTGTTTAAATTGGTTACTTGTTGTTGAGAGGCTTTAAGCCAAATATTATGATTATGGTTTATTTTATATTGAGATACTTATTGAGATATGATCCTGGTATGGGACAGGAATCATTTTATGAAATACATGAGTATTTAGTATTTTCCGCTGTGAATGCATATTCTGTATGAATTGAAATTAAATGTTTAGGTGTTATTTTGAAATGACCAGGTGTATTGTATATTGTGGATAAATGTTGTCGGTTTTTAAAAGCTTTTAATTTTTGAAAACGTCGATGTGACGCCCTTTTTAATTATATGCATGCTTATTCTCTGATTATATGTTAAATATTTTGGGGTATTAGAAAGGGGTGTTACAGGGGCAACTGTTATACCCCAAAATTTGTCCGCATCTTTTTTCAAAGAGAAGGCAACGGACTTCTGTCTAAAAATTTGGAGTTTTATATAATCTTGGATTTTGTTTTATAAATATCCTGATTTTATGAATACTCAGTTTTTTTTAGAATATTTTTTATACGGTATTTTGGTTCGCTGTTGAATTTATTCTTGCACAGACACCAAATACTGTTTATCACTTCACACGCTGTTTATTTGAGATTTATTTTCAGATAAATAATACTGACGCGATTGGTACAGAATTAAATTTTGCAGGTGCAGAGTCCGGGGATTCAAACTGTGCTGGTAACAATTAAAATATTTATTTGTTTTGTTTCCCACTAATTTTTGTACTATATTATTGTTTTCAAATCTCTTTCTTTCTTTTCAAATCTCTTTCTTTCAAATCAAATCCTAACTTTATTCTATACATCTTTCTTTTCAAACCCTACCATGTATTTTTTTCAAAACCTACTATCATTCAAACTTTCCTTTTTGTACGGTACCACTTCATTCCCCAACGTCTCCATCCCTCTTTTCACTCTATAGATACCCCTCATTTTTTCCATAAAATCTCGCATCAAATTTCACTCATCTCCCAAATTTCTATCATTCCTCTTCTTCCCCGGCAAAAAATGGCAAAGTGGGTGGATACGTTTCTTCTTGTGGTCATCACTGTTTTTGTGGTGATCATGTCCTTTTTCTGTCTGCATAGTCCTAAAAAATGTGGACCTGGGATGTTT
The DNA here is from genome assembly GCF_029867415.1 of Vicia villosa. Lineage (NCBI taxonomy): Eukaryota > Viridiplantae > Streptophyta > Magnoliopsida > Fabales > Fabaceae > Vicia > Vicia villosa. Next base: position 78,496,225 of record NC_081183.1, read on the forward strand.
ACACTCCCGTACATCTATATACTGTTGTTTATAGCATGGATTTTTAATCGTCATACTTAAAGTTTGTCGTATCTTTCGCTTTTAAATAATGTACCGTTCATTATATTTGTCGTACTGTTCGCTACATTTTTATGTAATATTTGTACTGTCAGTATTAAATATTGTACTATCTGTTGTACCGTCGTTTAATTATCGAGATAATATTATGTGTGTTTATTGCTAGTTAAATATTTATTTCTGTGCATTAAATCCTTTTCAATTTTATTATCGGTAATTTCGTTCGCGTACAGTATATTTTAATTATTTATTATGTTTTTGTTTTTCTAATAAATCATGTAAATAATTTTTCACCATTAACACAAAAAAATAAAAAGAAAAAAATTAACTTTATCTGTTAAGTTTTCACTTTAACCGTTACGTTATTGCCCGAACAGCCAATTAACAGTCAAACCCGCTGACAGCACGATTCTCCGTGTTTGTACCATCAGTCAAATCAATCTTTTGCATTTCAAAATTCCAAGATTTTTGTTCTAAAAGTCTTCTGATAATCACATGATCAGCAGAGACTCAACATTGCACAAAAATCAGGTACGCCTAACTGTCTCCTACACAAACAGTCCCTAACTAGGGTTTTTGTTTTTTTTAGGAGAACAAGTTTTTTGAGACCTCAGATGGATTTCATGGATCTCCATATGTCTCAAAGTACCACCAGACAAATTTTCAAACTTCGATTCGCTCGGACGCACAGTCAACAGCTCAAACAGTCAACAGACGACCAGTTTGACCGAAAAGTCAACAGACAGTCAAAAATGAAAATTTTAGTCAACATCCATATTTTTTCAAAAGATTCATCATTTGATCAATAGTTGATCATAATTCATCAAGAAAAGTTCAGAAATCGACAAAACTCTAAGTTTCAAAATTAGGGTTTTCTCCTAAAAAGTCAACTGAACTTTGACCGGCCATAACTCTCTCCTCGTTCATCCGAAAAAGTCCAACCAAAGATAATTTTGAAGGAAATTCAATTATATTTCAAATGCAATTGGTCCCATGATCATTGGATTTACCATTTGGAAAATATGAGCCAAGACATTACAGGTCATTTTCAAAGTCAACAAAAAGCAATTTTTTGTCAAAGCCCATAACATCAAGATAACTTCTCCAAATACAAAAAGCTTCCAAAGTAGCTTGTAGAGGACATCTTGAGGTTTCTAAAAAGTACCAGAACTCCTTCATATGATCAAAATTGAGGGAGTTATGCCATGTTGAAGTTGTCCATTTTTTGGGAAAATGCATGAAACCAACATTGATCAAAATTGTTTTTTTTCCAAAAGGGCCCAAGCATTTGTGATCCAAACATGTTCCTAATAATCATTAAGGCCTCCCACGACCAATCTTAGGCCCATGACATTTTTATTTCTTTTTTTATTTAATTTTACTTCATTTAAAGTTAAATTAAAAAGAAACTATCCAAGATAATGATCCAATGCTTTGTCTCTAGCATGAGTCACCAAGTTTGATTCAAATTCTGAAGCATAGAGGTACAGAAGACCTATGGCAAGAGGGGTGAAGAAAATTGAAGCCATGGCCAAGATTTTCAAAGTTTTTATTAATAAAAAACTCAAAAATTCAAAAGCACTCAAGAGCTTGGTTGCTTAAGTTTTCAGCACTCAATATTGCTTATAAATGTCTTGAATCCTTCAGCATCAAGGAGACACACGAAAACCCACAAAGAAATAGCCAAGAAACTCACAAAAATTTCAAAAATATCACATACTTTTAACTTTTTCGTTTTCTTTGTATAAGCTCATATCAATCCAAAATAATCACCTCAATCTCCTCCTGGGCTAATATATAGTAGGTTCAGACCAATGGCCACGATTATTTATACTTAGAACATGCATAATAATATCTCCATATTCTATTAAATTTTCGATTTTGATATCTCATGCTATAATCCTTTTCAATGTAATATAAAGATTTCTATGAGTTCCTAACATGAATTAGAGAAGATCCAACGTAACACATGTGAGCTTTAAGCCTTATAACATCATGTGCCATTTTTGAAGCTCTAAGCTTCAATCTCTTCGTTTTGGTACTTACACGCGTTTTCATGAAGAACTAATACCACTAATAAACTTAAAACATGCTAATTAGTTAACCTGGGTGCTTAGTTGCTTGTCTCAGGTCGTCTTTTGCAGGTTTCAAGAAGCATGGAAAAAAGAAGCAAAATTCGCAGGTAAAATCGCAGCTGTTTCTGAAGCAAAATCCGCAAGAAATAGGTTAGTGATGATGAATAGTGCATGTGGAAAGTTTGACCTTCACGCGTGGCGTCTGCAAGCGACCTCATTGGACGGTCAACCAAAGACTTATGTCTCTCTCCTTGCCATTGGTTGCACGTGGCCTGCTGGGTCCCACGTTTGACTCATAAATTCTGGAGGATCATATGCGTGTATACACATTGGATCATACCATGTACCTTTCCCAATCACCATCAGATCTTGATATGTGCAGATCCAAAGGCCCAAATGCGCTGGCACACCACATGCTTTCAGGATTTCACCACATATGATCATAATTTTATTATTATTTTTTATTTGATTTAACTTCTAAAATTAATAAAAAAATAGTTTTAAAAATCTTAAAATTATATAAAAAATATTTTTAGGTTGATAAAATATTGTCTTAATTTTTGACACAAAAATATTTTATTTTTCTTAATAATTAAAATATTTTGTTTAATTAATCAATATATATTCATATATTTCCATTTTAATTATTTCTTAACCTATCAAAAAATCAGAAAAAAATATTTTCTTTTTATTAAATTAAGTTTATATATTATAAACTAATTTTGTACATAATTAGATTATTTTTATCCTTAAGTTTAATTTATGTGTATAATTATTTGTATAATTATATGTTAATTAACTTAATAATTTCAAAAACAATTTCAAAAATCACAAAAAAAATAATTTTATTTTAAAATTAATTAACAAACAATTTGGACATATTTTAGACTTAATTTTTTTTTAGGTTCAAATTTTATTTCAAATTCTTAACCTTTTAATTAAATTAACACCATCAAAAAAATCCAAAAATATGTTCCCTTTATCTTATTGCAATTTAAATTCATAGATAAGTGTATAGTTTGTCAAATTCATGTAAATAGTGTAGTTTACATTTCTCGCACAATCGATGTAATAGCGTAGATTTACTTTCTGCATTTTACATTCCCGCACTTTAATTTCTGTACATATAAAACTGCGTGTATGTCAGGAATAATAACTGAAGCGCTAGATCACTAATCTCGAAGATAACATATCTGAAAATAAAACACAATCACACTTGCACCTCTTAGGGTAATCCCTCTGTTACTCTTTTAAAAATCAATCTTACTGTTTCAAATACAATTCAAATTTCTGTCTGTATTCAGTCAAGGAAAATTTTCTAAAGAAATAGGAAAGAACCTTATAAACTTAGGGTATACCTCCTAATTGCTTGCTCAATCAAAAACAACAAAAGCTCTTACACATCACTGTTTTTTTCAAAACAAACTTTCAAAAGACTACACTTTGTATATATCCAAACAAGGATCATTACGAAGTTAAAAATATTTTTCAAACCATCAAAATATCTTTCGAAAGATAAATACTTTGTATACATCCGCACAAGGATCATTACAAAGTTAACTCTTTACAAAATATTTAAAACCACATACAAGCATTTCAAGAAAAACAAACAATTCAAACAAGTGAGCTAAGCAATTAAGAGCCCATGGATAACCATGGATACAAAGGGTGCTAACACCTTCCCTTTGTATAACTTACCCCCGAACCCAAAATCTCTTTAAGGTCTTTTTCTGTTTCTTTTATAAACCTTTCCTTAATTGGATAAAATAAAATTCGGTGGCGACTCTCTGATTTTCACAACTCAAAAATAAAAGAAGAGTCAGTTCGCATCCTACAAAAAAACCGAGGCGACAATGAGCTATGTCTATCTATTGTCTGAAAGATTTGATTTTGAGCTGGCTTGAATGAGGCCCAAGCTTGAGGCTTTTGATTGATTTTATTGACTATGGAGGATGATTTTTACTGAGGCTAACCCTTTCCAGGGATTTTGGATTAGTTGGGGAAATTATCCTTTGAAAGAATGAATTTTTGGAGGCTAACCCTTTCCAGGGATTTTGGATTATAGTAGAAAGATTGTCTAATTGAGACTTCTTGTTTAAAGACCAAGATTAAGGCTGACTCTGATTGAGGATAGACAACTATGGGTCCTAGACTTTGCTAAGGAAGATTAATGAAGATAAGGGTGACAGAGACTGTCCATGTCTCTCATTCCAAAAAGTGTACTCAATATGAAATTGAGACAATCTTAGCTTGTTTAAAGTCTGGTTTGAAAAGTAGAAGAAACTCACCGGGATAGGCTAAAAGGTGACTAAAGACCTGTTCCTATGTTTATAAGAAACCTGATGGGTCCTTGTATACAAGCTCAATAGGAAGCTGGAGATGCTTTTAAGAAGCCTGTGGGTCCTTGTACAAAGCCCAAGAGGAGGCTAATCGAGGGTCATCGAGGGTCCTTGTTATAGCACAAGAGAAAGCTATGTAGTTTTGAACTTATTTTGGCTTTAAGCAAATGGGTAAGAGGTTTCACCGGGAATAATTCCTCTTGGGTGGATGTGTCCTAGTTTTTGGATTCTAAGGTTTTTCCAAGATGTTTCACCGGGAATAATTCATCTTGGGGGTTGAACTACAGATCTCTAGTTAGGAAAGAGCCTTCACCGGGAAGACATTCTCAATCCTAGGTCATATTCCTATAATATATATATATATATATAGTTTAACTGTCCTAAGGTTTACACTCAGACGTAGTTCTAAATAATAAACAATTTATATTTGACAGTAATTTAAATGAAGACTGTAAATTGAAAGCTTGTAAAGCCTAACCTGGATGGAGTTGAGGCCTTTGAAGATGTATGTACAAAGCCTTACCAACAGTTGATTGATAACAGTTTGAATATTTATGATAAATAGTTAAAGGGTTTTGAAAACAGAAGAAGTGAAGATGGACATAGGTCACATAGGTATCTGAAGAGTTTCACCGGGAATAATGCCCTTCAAATACCAGAAGAATGTTTTGAAAACAGAAAGAGGATTTTGTAAATACAGTTTTTGAAAACAAAGTATAAAAAGAAAAAGGTGTTGGGACTTACACTCTATTAGAGGCCCGGTACTTTATAGTACTGGTTGACTATTATGAAAACAGTTGAAAAAGATTTGCAATTTGAAATGATTACTGTTATGAAAACAGTTGATTATCTGTAAAATAAAAGAGGGGGTTGGGACTTACACTCTATTAGAGGCCCATTTGAAAATGATTTACTGTTTATGAAAAAAACAGTTGGAAATGATTTGAAATGATTACTGTTGTGAAAACAGTTGAGAAGATGCGAGGTTCTGTTGTTTGAAAACCTCGATCGTCTATTTACTTTGAAGTTTGAAAACAGTTTGAATTTTGACAAAAGTCAACTTAAGTAGAGTAAAGATAATATCTATACCTAATTAAGACCTTAATGATCAGGATTTTATCACTAATAATATTTATGAGATATTAGGTTTTGAAATTTCAATGAAAACGTGTATTAAAATATATTTAAAACACTTAAAAACAATACCATTTTTAACCTAATAAAAATATATAAAATAAATAATATTTTTGTGATTTTTTTGATTATTCATAATATATATATATATATATATATATATATATATATATATATATATATTAATTAACAAGTGTGTGAAAAATGAAGTGAAAATGATTTAGTTTAATAGGTGAAATAATTGGTTGAAGTTGTGAAGAAAATAAGTGAGAAAAGTGATAAAAAAAATGGTTTTGGCCCTAGGGAGGCTCGAGCCCACGCCCTTGATGACCAACATTCAAAACCTGGCCAACTGAGCTACGCGCTCAGTTTGTATAACATACGCAACAAATTGATTATATTTTAAAAAGACCCAGGAGATTCAAATTTGCGCGCCACCATAGTCATCTTCTTCATTGAGCTCGTGAGAATTCAAATTTCTAACTCTCTGGTTTCTCAACCAAATGGTATGATGTAAACATCAATTTTGCTCATTTTTGGACGAGGATCATGGTCATGGGTTCAGAACTAATTTATTCTAAGTGTAACTAACGAATTTCAGTATGAACACGAAGAACACGTAAACCCTAATTTTAAAATTAAATGATGCATAAGATGAATAAATGAATGATGATAGAGGGTTTTCAATCCTCTGATGATGATTTACAAACTGGTATCGAGATATACAAGAAAGAGTACTTGAATAAATGAGTTGGAGTTTGAAAAAATACCTCTGAAAATGGAGGTCGTGAGCTTGATGGAAAACACCTGGGCTTGTATGAAAGATCCTAAAAGCTTCCTTAAGACTCAGTGATGCTAACTGAATACTTATTGTGACTTGAATACCTCAGAATTGTTCTACCCGACCCCTTCGATTTGAGCTTCAAGTGAACATGGAGGTTGATGAATCTGCAGTTATAGATGATCTGCGACCATCTGAATAGCTTCACCACACCCTAAGGAACATGTTTGGATGCTTGGATTTGCTTGACACCTTCTGAATTGCTCTATGGACCTCCAACTGCACGAGCTCCAAAATGAAAGCAACAATGGTGTTCCTCCACTTACAGAAGTGATCCAGGTGCTTGGATCACCTCAAGTGAACCCCCTTGAGATGTTAGAATGCTTACTTTCCAAAGAAGAGCTCTGGTTTGAAGAAAACGATTCTTCTTGCCAAAGAACTTTGAAAAACCATAAGCATGAGAGAGAGAGGGAGAAAACAAGGAATTGAGTTGCTTTGGTGTGATTAATATGAAGGAGAGCACTTATATTTATAGGCAAATGGTTTTGTACTGATTGAGGGAGTGAGCTTGCTTAATGAGGGAGTTTTGGTTTCTTGGCCATGAAGGAATTCAAGGAATATCCAAAATGCAATGATGGCCAAAACGAGTTTAGCTCACTATCCATTGATTCCATCTGATCTTAGGGAACATTTCTGATGCAGAATGAGCTCTAATTGGTTGGTGAGAAGATTCCTTTGATGATTCATCCATTTGCCATAAATTCCCAAATGTAATCATCACATAATCACATGTTCTTGTTTTGGGAATCTTCCTCAATCCTTATGCCATGGTGAAAATGAATGCATGGTATGTTTGTAGATGTGTTATGGGTCGTGTAGCATCCATTTGTGAGGTCATATGCACAAAATTGCAAAGTTTCAAAATGATGCATGACCTATAATTTTCCTTCATGAGGCCAACTTTGAACAAGCATAACTCTTAGCTTAAAATGAATTTGGAGAAGGTAGAGCACAATTTGGAAAGCCCTAAACATCTACTTCAATTCATTAGTTTGGGGTTTCTTCAGAATCATTTGGGAAAATTGTGAAAAATGAGCTCAAAGTTGGAAGAAAACTAGGTTAAAAACACTTAGAAAAATTTCTAAGTTTTTATGACCTAAAGCTTCCAAATTCCAAATTTCTTAAATGATTGATTTCTTGAAAAAAGTTGCATTGTAAGATGTTGTTTTATTTTGCAAGATCTACAACTTTCATGTTGGAAGTTTTTTGAGTTGTGTAGGTGAAATTTAGAGTTCCCACAATGCCCTTAAAAACCCTAATTCCCGACTTTTTGATCCTTGGTGAATTTTCTTGAATTTCTTTGGTCAAATGACTTTAATAATCATATATTGATGATATTGATCCTTCAATGTCATGGTTTAACTAAAAACCCTAAAAGTCAAAGGTGATCCTGTACAGTTGACTTTTTCAAATGAAGTGAGATTTTGGACTTTTGTGATGAACCAAGTTCTCCTCCGCAAATGAGTGATATGAACGGACTATGATGAGGTAATAGAAGTTCTTGAACCATGTTTGAGTTTTGGGTTCATGTCCTGATTGAAAGTCAGCTGTCCAGGTGAATTAGGTCAAAAACCCTAATTGTCGACCAGATGAAATTGATGACTGTGGATCATGAATTGAAGTGTAATGCCCAATGGATGTTGTTATATGGATCATTTTAAGATGATTGAAGCCTTTGATAGATATCCTGGAGATTTTTAGGGTTTCCCAAATGTGATCCCTGATTATAGCCCTTGATGGGCTCAAAACCCTAGTCTGGTGACCTGGGTAAACCTGAGCTCAGATGATTGGTGTCTAATCAATCACAGGTGAATAGAATGAAGCCTTTGAATCCTATGATTGTATTGGATACTAGTACTTTCATTGATTGATCCTTTGCCTGAGCTCTTTTGTTCCTGAACGTCCCTAATTAAGTACCAGATGAATAAGTGACTGCTCTGAGTATCTGTTTTGAACTTGATGAAAAATCTGGAGATGTGACATCTCAGGAGGGGTCAAAATTAGGGTATGACAGATGCCCCTATTTAAGTTTCTTTCATCCGGAGGGAGAGAGATTGATATCTCGATCTCTCCTGCGTGAAAGAGACTTAAATACCAAAGAATGCCTGAATTTTGGGCGTTCCTGAGATGTTGTAGTGATAAAATCTTTGCATGACTTGATCCCGTTGTCGCACTTGGCGGGGGATAGGGAGACAAACTCCTGTAGAAACACGTTATGTGGATTCTGGTGAATGGACGGCAATGTAGAATGTGCATTCCATCTTCTTTAACCAAGTGTTGATACTTAGAAAAAGGTAAGCAACCTCCCCTCGTTCCGGATGTCTGTATCTCGAAACTGGTCTCAGTTGTGATGATGATAAACAACCTCCCCTCGTTTCGGATGTCTGTATCTCGAAACTAGTCTCAGTTGTAATAACCTGCCCTCGATCCGGATGTCTAATCGCGAACCTGGTCTCAATTATAATGATGATAAACAACCTCCCCTCGTTTCGGATGTCCGTATCTCGAAACTGGTCTCTGTTGTGATAACCTCCCCTCGATACGGATGTCCAATCGCGGAACTGGTCTCAGTTATAATGATGATAAACAACCTCCCCTCGTTTCGGATGTCTGTATCTCGAAACTGGTCTTAGTTGTGATAACCTCCCCTCGATCTGGATGTCCAATCGCGGAACTGGTCTCAGTTATAATGATGATAAACAACCTCCCCTCGTTTCGGATGTCCAGATCTCGAAACTGGTCTCAATTGTGATAACCTCCCCTCGATCCGGATGTCCAATCACGGAACTGGTCTCAGTTATAATGATGATAAACAACCTCCCCTCGTTTCGGATGTCCGTATCTCGAAACTGGTCTCAGTTGTGATAACCTCCCCTCGATCCGGATGTCCAATCGCGGAATTGGTCTCAGTTATAATGATCCCTAAACATCTACTTCAATTCATTAGTTTGGGGTTTCTTCAGAATCATTTGGGAAAATTGTGAAAAATGAGCTCAAAGTTGGAAGAAAACTAGGTTAAAAACACTTAGAAAAATTTCTAAGTTTTTATGACCTAAAGCTTCCAAATTCCAAATTTCTTAAATGATTGATTTCTTGAAAAAAGTTGCATTGTAAGATGTTGTTTTATTTTGCAAGATCTACAACTTTCATGTTGGAAGTTTTTTGAGTTGTGTAGGTGAAATTTTGAGTTCCCACAATGCCCTTAAAAACCCTAATTCCCGACTTTTTGATCCTTGGTGAATTTTCTTGAATTTCTTTGGTCAAATGACTTTAATAATCATATATTGATGATATTGATCCTTAAAAGTCATGGTTTTACTAAAAACCCTAAAAGTCAAAGGTGATCCTGTATAGTTGACTTTTTCAAATGAAGTGAGATTTTGGACTTTTGTGATGAACCAAGTTCTCCTCCGCAAATGAATGATATGAACGGACTATGTTGAGGTAATAGAAGTTCTTGAACCATGTTTGAGTTTTGGGTTCATGTCCTGATTAAAAGTCAACTGTCCAGGTGAATTAGGTCAAAAACCCTAATTGTCGACCAGATGAAATTGATGACTGTGGATCATGAATTAAAGTGTAATGCCCAATGGATGTTGTTATATGGATCATTTTAAGATGATTGAAGCCTTTGATAGATATCCTGGAGCTTTTTAGGGTTTCCCAAATGTGATCCCTGATTATAGCCCTTGATGGGCTCAAAACCCTAGTCTGGTGACCTGGGTAAACCTGAGCTCAGATGATTGGTGTCTAATCAATCACAGATGAATAGAATGAAGCCTTTGAATCCTATGATTGTATTGGATACTAGTACTTTCATTGATTGATCCTTTGCCTGAGCTCTTTTGTTCATGAACATCCCTAATTAAGTACCAGATGAATAAGTGACTGCTATGAGTATCTGTTTTGAACTTGATGAAAAATCTGGAGTTGTGACATCTCAGGAGGGGTCAAAATTAGGGTATGACAGATGCCCCTATTTAAGTTTCTTTCATCCGGAGGGAGAGAGATTGATATCTCGATCTCTCCTGCGTCAAAGAGGCTTAAATACCAAAGAATGCCCGAATTTTGGGCGTTCTTGAGATGTTGTAGTGATAAAATCTTTGCATGACTTGATCCCGTTGTCGCACTTGGCGGGGGATAGGGAGACAAACTCCTGTAGAAACACGTTATGTGGATTCTGGTGAATGGACGGCAATGTAGAATGTGCATTCCATCTTCTTTAACCAAGTGTTGATACTTAGAAAAAGGTAAGCAACCTCCCCTCGTTCCGGATGTCTGTATCTCGAAACTGGTCTCAGTTGTGATGATGATAAACAACCTCCCCTCGTTTCGGATGTCTGTATCTCGAAACTGGTCTCAGTTGTAATAACCTCCCCTCGATCCGGATGTCCAATCGCGAAACTAGTCTCAATTATAATGATGATAAACAACCTCCCCTCGTTTCGGATGTCCGTATCTCGAAACTGGTCTCTATTGTGATAACCTCCCCTCGATCCGGATGTCCAATCGCGGAATTGGTCTCTGTTATAATGATGATAAACAACCTCCCGTCGATCCGGATGTCTAGTCACGGAACTGGTCTCAGTTGTAATTTGGACAATATCTCATATAAAGAGAAAATTTCCAAAGGTTTGTTTCCTCACCAAACTTCTCACCAGCGTTTGTTGGAGAGATGCCGTTTAATGATTGATAAGAAACTTCATCACACTTTCTTTTAATTCAAAGCTCTTGAATGAATGCCATATGATCATGCGTTCTTTTGAGGGGCTAATGAATTTGCTTGAAGGTGGATGAACTGTTTTCCGAAGGAGGAACATCATTGGTCGATCCGCTAGGGGATAACAAATTGCTTTCTGGGATGGCAAATGTCGCTCATCGCCTTGTGTTCAGGAATTTGAACTATTTTCCCGACGAAGACTGTCATTCATTGACTCCGCTGGGGATTTATCCAACTGTTTTCCAGGAGGAAAAACAAACTGCCACTTGTCAATTTAACCGGGGAATCTGAACTACTTGGAGAAGAAACACCGCTTGCCGACTCTGTGAGGAATTTAAATGCGAAACAAACTATCTTATTTGAAGAAGATTATCGAATGTCGCTCTGCGGGAGAATCTCAGCTGGGGAATTCCAAAAATGAACGAACTATCTCTTTGAGAAGATATCCATTGTCGACTTTCTTGGTTTCTTAAGGTGAACAAACTATTTTCCTTTGGAAGACCACCATTTGTTAACCTGCTTGGGGAGATCCTTGCGTATGAACCGTCATAATGAAGAAGAAAGTTCTTTCACGAGTTGTAGGGGAAACTCGAGTACATGTCCAAGTGACTTGGGCACTAACATGATCAAAGCCTAACTAGACTCTGCTAACTATGCAATTATGATGTGAAGTATACATGAATATTATGATGATTATAAAATGTAAAGTGATTGTGAATAGAATTGTCGCGGATGTGAAATCCTATGATACGACTTGAATCTTGTGATGATCAGAAGATGTCTTCTTCTTGAAGTTTGAACTCTGTTGGGGATAACTGGGTTACCAGTTGTCCGCTGTTTGAAGTGAGTGATATGATTTGAATTGAAGATCCGTCATCGGGAGATGTTCGCAAAGCGACCTCATGGGGAAATCTTGATTCCCGAAGTCTCAACCGTTCTCGGAGCAGCTGTTTGCATTCTTCCTATTCTTTGTAAACCTTAGAAAGAAATTTCACCTTTATTTTTGCAAGTAAATTCATTTTATTTTATGAAAACATTTTGTTTCAAGAAAATGACCGTTTAAACTTAAAACGCATTTTAAGAAACTGAATAAGACTTGATTTGCAAAGAAAAGGCACAAGGCTCAAATTATTATTTATGAAATGGTAACCGGCCAAATGCTGGATTCCATGGAGTATTTACAAAGTTGGAAATTATTAATTTTCGGGAAAAGGGGCTACGATGAAACGCGACGACCATTATCTTTCCCTTCCATTCTGAGTTGCGCTGTCTTTGTGCTTCGTAGAAGATGACCTATCGATGATGAATACTCCGCTATAGATTTTGAATGATCAAGTTTGTCCTGAACACAGTTACTTGCGATATATCCCTAACTTTTGCGTAGACTACCCCTTTCGGGTTTTAAGTCTACCGGGATTGATTATTTATTTTTTTATGGCTCTAACTTTTGCCTGAATCGCCCTTTCGGGTTTTCGATTCACCGAGACGCTCTTTTTTTCCTAAGCCGCTCTTTGCGAGTTTTCAACTTAGCGAGCTGTTCTTTTAATTATTTAGGCGAAGTATTTCTTGACTGCGTCGACGTTCACAGGACGGGTGAATTCTTCTCCATCCATAGTCGTGAGTATTAAGGCTCCTCCCGAGAAAGCTCTCTTGACCACGTATGGGCCGTTATAATTGGGAGTCCATTTGCCTCTCGAATCTTTGAGAAAATATTGAATCTTTTTGAGTACAAGGTCGCCTTCTTTGATTGTGCGAGGACAAACCTTTTTGTCGAAAGCTTTCTTAATTCTTTGTTGATATAGTTGTCCGTGGCATAAAGTTGTCATGCATTTTTCTTCGATTAAGTTCAACTCATCGAATCTGTTTTGACACCACTCGGCTTCTGTTAATTTTGCCTCCATCAAGACTCTCATTGATGGGATCTCAACCTCTATGGGTAGGACTGCCTCCATGCCATATACAAGGGAGAAAGGAGTTGCTCCAGTCGAAGTACGTACAGACGTACGGTAAGCATGAAAAGCAAACGGGAGCATTTCATGCCAATCTTTGTAAGTGATGACCATCTTCTGAATGATTTTCTTGATGTTTTTGTTAGCTGCTTCTACAGCTCCATTCATCTTTGGTCTGTAAGGAGATGAATTGTGATGTTCAATCTTGAATTCTTCACAAAGTTCCTTCATCATTTTGTTATTCAAATTTGACCCATTGTCAGTGATTATCTTGCTAGAAATGCCATATCGACAGATAATGTGATTCTTGATAAACCTGACGACAACCTGTCTTGTAACGTTTGCATACGAAGCTGCTTCGACCCACTTGGTGAAATAGTCTATGGCTACCAAGATGAAACAATGTCCGTTGGACGCTTTTGGCTCAATCATTCCAATCATGTTGATTCCCCACATGGAGAAAGGCCAAGGGGAAGAGAGTATATTGAGTAGAGATGGTGGCACATGAATTCTATCGGCGTAGATCTGACATTTGTGACACCTCTTTGCATACTGGTAGCAATCTGACTCCATCGTCAACCAATAATATCCTGCTCTCAGTATTTTCCTTGTCATGGTGTGTCCATTGGTGTGAGTACCAAAGGAACCTTCATGTATTTCTCTCATGAGTATTTCTGCTTCTTTCTTGTCAGCGCATCTGAGCAGAATCGTGTCGAAGTTTCTCATGTACAGAACATCTTCATTCAGGAAGAATCTTCCAGCTAACTTTCTCAAAGTTTTTCTATCTTTCTTTGATGCTTCAAGAGGGTACTCTTTCCTTTGAAGAAAGTTCTTGATGTCGTGATACCACAGTTTGTCGTCGATGATTGCTTCTGATGTGAAAACATGAGCGGGCCTATCCAGGCGCATAACATCGATCCGAGGAATGTCATTCCAATGATTTATCCTAATCATGGAAGAGAGTGTGGCTAATGCATCAGCCAAGTTATTTTCTTCATGAGGAATGTGATGAAAATCTACCCTGTCGAAGAATGGTAACAATCTTCTCGCATAATCTTTGTAAGGAATTAGCCCTGGTTGGCGTGTTTCTCATTCTCCTTTGATTTGATTGATGACCAAAGCAGAATCTCCGTATACATCCAAGTGTTTGATTCTTAGATCCACGGCTTCTTCGAGACCCATGATGCATGCTTCATATTCGGCCTCATTGTTTGTGCATTTGAAAGTTAATCTGGCAGTAAATGGAATATGTGTACCTCGAGGTGTAACAATGATTGCCCCAATTCCTCGTCCATAAGCATTGACAGCTCCGTCAAAGATCAAGCCCCACTGGGATCCTATCTCAGGTCCTTCATCTGGTAGTGGCTCGTCGTAATCTTTCATATTGACGTACATGACGTCCTCGTCCGGAAAGTCGAAACTGGTTGATACATGACCATTGAGTGGATGGTGAGCCAGGTACTCAGCTAGGATGCTTCCTTTCACGGCTTTGTGTGCGTGATACTCAATGTCATATTCTGATAACAACATCTGCCAACGGGCAATTCTCCCGGTTAAGGCAGGCTTCTCAAAGATGTACTTGATTGGATCCATATGGGAGATCAAACAAGTAGTATGTCGAATCATGTACTGGCGGAGACGGTTGGCAGCCCAGGCCAAAGCACAACAGGTTTTCTCGAGCATGGAGTAGCGGGATTCACAGTCAGTGAATTTCTTGCTCAGGTAGTAGATGGCATGCTCTTTTCTTTTCGTCTCGTCTTGCTGTCCAAGGACACAACCCATGGAGTCTTCTAAGACGGTTAAGTACATTATCAAAGGTCTTCCTTCCACTGGAGGAGACAGGATGGGTGGTTCGAGCAAATATTCCTTAATGCTGTCGAACGCTTTCTGACAATCGTCTGTCCAGACGGAACTCTGGTTTTTCCGTAGAAGTTTGAAAATTAGAGCACAAGTTGCTGTCATGAGATATATGAATCTCGAGATGTAATTCAGACGTCCAAGAAATCCTCTAACTTGTTTCTCGGTTCTGGGTGAAGGCATTTCTTGAATTGCCTTGACTTTGTCTGGATCTACTTCAATTCCTCGTTTGCTGACGATGAAACCAAGGAGTTTTCCTGAGTAGACACCAAAGGTACACTTATTGGGATTCTGGCGAAGCTGAAACTTCCGTGAGCGTTGAAATAACTTTGTCAAATTATGTATGTGATCTTCCTCATTTTCTGATTTGGCAATCATGTCATCCACATAAACTTCCACTTCCTTATGCATCATGTCGTGGAAAAGTGTAGTCATGGCTCTTTGATAAGTTGCCCCTGCGTTCTTTAGTCCAAAAGGCATAACGCGATAGCAGAACGTGCCCCAGGGGGTAATGAGAGCTGTTTTCTCCATGTCTTCAGGTGCCATCTTGATTTGGTTATATTCCGAAAATTCATCCATGAATAAGAAAACTTTGGATTTTTCTGTACTATCCACCAACATATCAATATGTGGTAAAGGAAAATCATCCTTAGGGCTAGCTTTGTTCAAATCTCTATAGTCGACGCACATGCGGACCTTTCCGTCTTTCTTAGGAACAGGAACAATGTTAGCTAACCACTGAGGGTATTCTGAAGTGACGAGGAAACCAGCGTTGATTTGCTTTTGAACTTCCTCTTTGATTTTCATAGCCATCTCCGGATGAGTTCTTCTCAATTTTTGCTTGACCGGAGGGCTTTTTGCTTTTAATGGTAAGTGATGCTCCACTATACTAGTATCCAACCCTGGCATATCCTGATAAGACCAAGCGAAGACATCTGAGAATTCCTTGAGCAGCTGTATCAAACTCTCTCTGATCTCTGAACTGAGCGAAGCTCCAATCTTAACCTCTTTTCTGTTTCCATCGGAACCAAGGTTAATGATCTCTAGAGGCTCATTGTATGGCTGAATGGCCTCTTCCTTTTGTTGAAGTAACCGTGAAATTTCCTTTGATATTTCTTCGTCTTCTTCTTCCTCTGCCTCGAATACAAGAAACCCAAAGCTTGGAGAAGTCATACGATCGCACATTTCAACGGGGTGTTTTATGATTAATCTGCATATGTGTGATAAGTTTTATTTAGACAACGAGGGAAGACTCGGTGTATGCAGTTAATGGAATATTTTGATGTGTTTTTTTAAGGGTTTTTTTTAGGATTACCAATTTCCAAAAAAAAAAAGAAAAGGGAAAACTAACGAAGGAAAAAAATGACATTTTTATTTATCGACAGTCACTTCTTGAAACAAAGATGTAACGCCCGGAAAAATAAGTATATGCTTAATTTGGACGTTTGTGACGTTTATTGGAATTTTACCGTTTTTGGAGTCGTTTCAGTCGGTATTAGTTCGGGATGGCGGACTAATATTTAATTGAAGGTTTTCATATTTTTGGTACTAGAAATATTATTAAGGTAATATTCCGCGTTTTGGGGGCGTTTGAACGGTATTTGAGCGTAGGGGCATTTTGGTCATTTCCGCGGGGTAGATATTTTCTTTATAAGAAAGAGATATTTGTGAGAAAGGAAAAAGGGTGGAAAGAAAAAGAAGAGAAAGAAAGGGAAGAGAGAAAGAAGAAGAGCAAAGATGGAGAGAAAGTGAAGAAGGGGATTTTGGAGAAGATGAAGAACCAAACCAAGGTAAGGGGGTGAATCTAATTTATCTTGGATGTATGATTCTTATAGTCTTGTTCTTGTTCATCTTCTTCATCCTTTCCATGTTTTCCATTCTTGCTTGTTTTATAAGAAGTTGTGATGTTTTCATGATATAGCAAGATTCAAACATGTCTTGGTTGGTATTTTGTATAGAATCATATCCTTGTTGTGTTATGGTGATTGATCATGTTTGTTTTCCATTTCTATGGCTTGATTGAAGTTGGAGAAAAAGTTAGGTTTTGAGAAAGATTAATGAATCAACCATGAAAGTTGGATGTTATGTTGTTTATATGGTATGTATGTGTTGTATTGGTGTTATTATGATGTTTTGGAGTGGTTTTGGTGGGTATAAGGGGCTTGAGACAGTTCTGTTCGTGCTGGGTTTTTTCTAGTTTTTCTCAGGTCCGCTAAGCGGCCTCAGGCCCGCTGAGCGGAGTTTTTGTTGGTCCGTTTCTGGAATTTCCGCTTAGCGGCCTAAGCGGCCCGCTGAGCGGCCAACAGCATTTTCTGTTTTTCCAAAACTTTGAAACTTCGTAACTCTTGGACCGTAACTCCGATTTTGTCGCCGTTCGAAGCGTTGGAAAGCTAACGGAGTGAACTATACTAGTATCTAATTAAATGATTCATAGGATGTGGTCTCCTATTATTTTTATTAGGATCAAGTGATGAATTGTGTAGTATGTTCAATTATCCAAACTTTGAAACCTTGTAACTTTTGATCCGTAACTCCGTTTTATACGCCGTTCAAAGTGTTAGGAAGATAGTTGGATGTTCTATATGATAGTATAGGCTTGGTTATCTTGTAATTAATTGGTTATGGGGTGTTGTTGATAAAAACACATAACTGTTTATATGCGCGATATGATTGGTAAATAATCATAGTGCTTGGTTGCAATTGTTGTTGATGTGAGAATTAACATGAAATCATGTTCGTATGTGTTATGTATTAATGAATATTCATTCTTGATATGTGACGATGTTTGGTTGTTTGTTGTTAACATGATGTGTGGCCTTATGGCAAGTAATTGTTGTTATGAGAATGATGTATTATCATTGTTGAATTGTTGTTATTACAACTTGTTGTTGATGTATTGATGAAGTTGTGGGCCGATGGCCAATATTAACTTGATGTGTATAAGTGTGTTATACGTTCATCTATGCCGATGTGGCCAGTATGTTTTGACGGTGAATGTGTGCTGTGTGCTTATTAATGCCTGTGTGGTAATTATGGTGTGATGTAATTGATAACGATGTTATTAATTGGTGATGTATCCTTTTGGATAGAATATAAACGATGTAACGTGAGTGTATGATCGTGTTATATTGTTGATGATGTTGTTGTCATGTAATAGAGTCATATATTTGCGCATCATAACATTTCAATACGTTAATGGCGGAATGCTGTTAACAGATGGCCTGCGGGCATTGGTTACCAGTAGGAGCTTAATGCTCGGTAACGGTATATTAGCCTGAGTGGCAAGAGGTCATCAGTGGGAGCTACATGCTCGATGACGACAGCCTGCGGGCTTCCTGAGTGGAATAAAGTCCCAGCATAATGCTCGGCAAGGTGTATTTGTCATAATGACAAGGAGGAGTTTTACTCCGGATTTGGTACCACATGCATATGCACAGTCGAGTCTCATTCATCATTGTCTGTCTTTATGATTTATGTTATCATTCATGTGTCGCATTACTTATATATTGATTGTGGTTAAATGAGTGGATTACTTTGTTGTATGATTCTTGATGATACTTGTTGGCATTACTATATTTATCATGCTTTTCATTATAAATTATATTCTCACCCTTCTGCTGATTTGATGCTTGAGTGGCATCCTGCATATTAGCCGCCTTGGGAGTCTTTTGGATGAGGTAGTTCTCCAGTTGGTCTTGTCGGTTGCTCTGATACGTAACACCGGGGAGTCGGGAGTCTGTTGTTATTTATTTGTATATGACTCTTTTGAATATGTATATGTGATGACGTGCTGATGTGTATTGTAAACGCTTTATTTTGGAAAACTCCTCTTTGATAGTGAGAGCTATACGTATATATATATATGTTCATATCTTCCGTGTGTTATGTATCGTTTTATTGGCAGGTGTTGTATGCTTTTGGCATCGCTGATGTCTGTTTGTTTTCTAGGTGTTTGTTTGGTTACTTAGTGTAACATCCTAATTGTGTTGTATGAAATTTTAATACTCTGATATTTTCTTGTCTAAATGCTTGGGTAGAATTGGGGTGTTACAAAAGACCTTATAAAACAAAACTCTATTGCTTTGGGCGAAGCAAAGAGGGACATTTTCCTAAGAAATAGTAAAATGCAAAGCCCTATGAAACATCTCTTCACCCTGGGCTATGGTGAGAGGACAAAATAACGGTGAAAGTTCCTACTTAGGAGTGCGAACAACAGTTGAAACTTCAACATTTGTCCATTAGTGGCGAACCCCATTGTGCACTAGGTAATCTGGCACCTTAGGCTTAAGCTGGCCTGTGGTAGGTCTTGATTTACCAACCACTATCTTTGCAACACTCAGACGATCTTCTTCTACTTCAACAGACTGAGCGGTGTGAGCATACCCATTTCCACGTGGATTATGTCGGTTTTTCTTTTGAGGAAACTTCCAATCTTCTGAATGGAGAGACTCGTTGTCGGAGACACTTTCGAGATCATCCTCTTCTGTATTTTGGTCTTGCTCTTCTCCCAAGATGGCGTTGACTAGGTATGTATATTCTAAATCCGTAGCCTCTGAGGGTGACTTGGGGATATAATCCTCAATGATGACTTCACCAGACGCTGATGATGAATAGCAAGGGTTATATATCTCTTTTGGCTGAGTAAGGTACTCGTAATCAATGTCCCATCCAGTTGGAACAATGTCTTCAAGAGATATTTTTGAACTTTCAGGAGCGGAGTATTTCACCATGTAGTCGAATTTTCCGCTTGGTTCTCCTAATGTATCCCAAGTTTCTTCGGGGATAGGAGGAACTTCTTCTGATGAACCATGACTTCTGGTGGTGAAGCTGTTAGTAACTTCATCACTGCTTGGCTGAGTCTTACTTTCAGATCCTTTAGTTGGATAACAGCAAGGTGAATCAGACTCTGATAGGGAGATGTATCCTGTCTCGAGAAGGTAGGACATACATTCCACTTCAAAATTCTCATCGGTGTTTTCCGTACCGATGGTATTGACTGATTGTTGAACAGGTTGAAGAAAACCTCCGCTACGGAAAGTTTCTTGAATTGGAAGAACTTCCTTAATTCCTGGAATAGCCTTTGATGATGTTGGAAAGAATCCAACTCCTGTTCTGTTCTTGTTGTTGGTAGGAATATTAATGTGCCCCCAACCACTAGTAGTGCCATCCTTCACAACTTGGATTGCATCTTTGTAGGAAGAAATAGACGCTTCTTTCTCCTTTCCTTTTTCCTTATCCAAGGAAAGTGCTTGAAATTTAGTTCCAGCGACTTGTTTTGGTTCTATGTCGGAGAATGATGACAGGTTGCTGACGATCAGAGCTCGTTCTCCACATACGGTTACCAATTTGTCATTTCTAATGAATTTCAGTTTCTGATGGAGTGTTGAAGTAATTGCCCCAGCCTCATGAATCCATGGGCAACCTAGCAAGCAACTGTATTGTGTCGGGATATCCATAACTGGGAAAGTGATTTTGAAGGTATGAGGTCCAATAGTTATGGGTAGATCTACTTCTCCAAAAACTGACTTCCTTGATCCATCGAACGCTTTGACAATGACGTGACTGTCCCTTAGCGGGTAATCTTTGAAGGATAGTCTTGACAATGTTGATTTGGGCATGACGTTGAGAGAGGATCCATTGTCTATTAGGACTCCTGTGAGTACATCACCCGTGCAGCCAACTGAGATGTGAAGTGGAAGATTATGGTCCACTCCTTCTTCAGGAAGATCTTTGTCACAGAAACTCAGGTTAGTTCCTGCGGAGATGTTGGCAATGATATTGTTGAATTGGCTTACTGTAACGCCAGGTTCTACGAAAGCTTGTTCCAAAACTTTCTGTAGAGCTTCCCTATGAGCCTCAGAACTCAATAGCAGAGAGAGAACAGATATCCTAGACGGAGTATGTAGCAATTGATCTACAATGTTGTATTCACTCCTCTGGATTAATTTCAAGATCTCATCATTTTCTTTCGCTTGAACAGCATTAGTCGGAAGATTGTCTTGCCTATATGGTGCTTCTTCCGAAGGTTTCTCCATATTTTCTGTTGTTCTGTTGAAGACTCGTCCACTTCTGGTGACTCGACTAACGTCAGCAATGTTGACAACAGAGGTAATGGTATTTCCTTACCATTTTCAATGAATGTAGCGTTGTACTTGTATGGAATAGCCTTGCTGGACTCATACGGTACAGGACCTGGTAAGTAGATGACTAATGGAGCAATTGCTGTCTTCCTGTTGTCATACTTGACTTGCACTGGTTCATCTTGATTAATTTGAGGAGACACGGTAAAGACTTTGTCATCTTCTCTGTTGGCAAGAACTGTAATGGTATTGTCATCCATCAGTTTCTGAATGTCGTTGCGAACGCCCAAACATCCTCGTGAATTTCTTCGACAAATTCTGCATCTACTGTAAGGATGGAAATCCGTTCCGAAGTAGGCAAGTCCATTTAAAGTCTTATGGAACCTGAATACCGATCCTTCGAGATCTTCAACTTTGTAGATTTTGTATTCTCCTGGACATCCTTGAACCATGTTGACGTCGTGCTCAGTTTTGACTCGGATGTGTTGAATCCATCCTAAGTCCATTTGTTCTTGTAATGCAGCTTGAACTACAACACATACTTGATTATTCTTTGGACAAATTTCACATGTGAAGTAGTTGTGAGGTGGCACGTGGTCATACCCATCTTGTCTAGCGTGCATCTTGACAAGATTCTCCCCGATCTGACGAATGTCGTAGATTTGAATGACATTGGGGTGTTGATCTATCAGATTTACTGAAGCTTCTTTATGCTGCGGCAAAGGATTTTCCTGGACGTTAGGATTAGTATCTTTGAAGGATAGCATTCCCCTCTTCACTAATCTTTGGACATCGATCTTGAAATTGAGACAGCTTCCAATGTTGTGACCTGGTGCCCCGTGATGATAGGGACAAGATTGGTCAGCCTTGAACCATGATGAAGATTCATTCGCAGAATTTGGAGGGCTCTTTGTCTGAATGAGTCTTTTCGCCAGTAGTGTTGGAAACAAATCCGCATATGGCATTGGTACGGGGTCAAATGGAGGATACCGTGAAACCCGATTGTTGTAATTTGGAGGCCGAACCTGTAGCTGAGGTTGCTGCGACCTTTGTTGAAATGGTTGTTGCGAAACCTGAGGTTGATAAGCTGGTGCTGAGTTAAAAACCGGAGTTATTGCTGCAATTTGAGGTTGGAACCTCTTTCCGGTTTTGTGCAAGACATTGCTGACATCTTAATCCTTTTTCTTCTGGAAAGAACTTCCATACTTCCTTGGACCAATAGAAGATTCTGGTTCTTTGTTCAAACGTCCTTCTCGAACTGCTTCTTCTAAACGTACACCCATGTTTACCATCTCGGTAAAGTCACTTGGTGCACTTGCAACCATTCGTCCGTAGTAGAATGGACTCAAAGTTTTGAGATAAATTTTTGTCATTTATTTCTCTTCAAGTGGTGGACAAATTTGAGCAGGAACTTCACGCCATCTCTGAGCGTATTCCTTGAAGCTTTCTCTATCCTTTTGAGTCATGGCCCGGAGTTGATCTCTGTCGGGGAGCCATATCCAGATTGTACTTATACTGTTTGACGAAGGCCTCTCCGAGGTCTCGAAAAGTACGAATCTCTGAACTGTCTAAGTTCATGTACCATTTGAGTGCAGCACCAGTCAGGCTGTCTTGAAAGTAGTGAATGAGCAATTGTTAATTATCAGTCTGAGTTGACAATCTTCGAGCGTACATCACGAGGTGACTTTGTGGGCATGAATTCCCTTTGTACTTCTCCAACTCTGGTACTTTGAATTTGTGAGGAATCTTAACATTTGGAACCAGACAGAGGTCTGCAGCGTTCTTTCCAAATAGATCTTGTCCTCGGAGAGTCTTGAGTTCCTTCTGCATTTGCAGAAACTGTTCTTGGAACTCGTCCAATCTTTCATACACGCCAGCATCCTCACTAGGAGCGTGATGATATACTTGTCCGCCCGGTGGAGGAAAAGTATGCATAATCGGCTGTGGAGAAGCCATGACAGCAGATCTTGGTATCTCAGCATTTTGTTGCGCGAAACCCATTGTCGTTGCTCTTGGAACTTCAATTTCTAGAGGTCTTTAACCCTCCGGTGGATGCATCTCCTTTGTAGGTCTTGGAACTTCAGAAACTAGGGGTATGTACCCGTCTGGAATAAAGTTATACGGCATGCCCCAAGGTCGGTTGGGCAGCATGGTATAGTGAGGAATAGGAGTAGAAACAATCTCGGAAACCACAGTCCTTTGTGGTTCTTCTGGCGTTGGTCGATTATGCGCAACCACCAGGGTTTCTACCATACTATTGAGCCTTTCAACATCATCTTTGAGAGTAGTAACTTCTTCTCTGAGTTCTCCATTCTCTTGTTCAAAGTCTTCCATTCTTTTCTTGCGACTTGAACGAGTGTTGTATGGATGACACAGCTTGAAAGTCTTGGTTCACCTCCTTCTCCTCCTCTCTTTCTGGAGAAAGGAAAGTGACGATTAGATCCGCGAAAATTCTCGTGTCAGTGCGTACGACTAAAGCGATGCATGATGTGTAATTAAGTTAATATTTTTCAAGGAAACACCATAATTACGTTATGAAACATCAAACTTTTTATTAATTAAGCGAAAACGCCGTTTTTTACACACTTTGAAAAGGGAATACAGAGAAACAGAGATAAAGGACTCTAAAACTTTAACGAAGAGCCGACTTCACAATCTAACATTTTCTTCTGTTTCTTGAGTTGAGCGTTCTCTGACGTAAGCTGATCGATGATCCAGGAAGCAAGAGCTGAGCGTTCTTCTGTTTCTTGAGCTGAGCGTTCTCTGACATAACTTTGACGAAGAGCCGACTTCACGTTCTAACACTTGTTGATCGAGTACTTCAAGTAACTCATCCTTCCTTCTTAGGATGTTCTGAATCTCAACATTTTCCATGTTGATGATTCGATACTTGTTCCTCCAAGCATTCCTTTCTTGGCATACCTTATTTAATGCCGCTTGTAGTTTTTTAACATCGGTGGAGAAAAGGTATATTTGTTCCCTTAGGGGAATAGGTTCTTGACACTGATATTACATCCTGAGCTTGAATGCCCTGACGCGCACCCATTGAAGGTAAGGATCCAGGGAGATGCAAAGATGTTTTCCTAACAATCTTCTCCCTTTGTTGTGAACGAGACGCCAGGCTTGGACAATTTCCTTCTTCAGCATGTTGCCATGATCGTCAAGTTCTTGAAGAACAGACCCTCCAATTGAATACTACTTGGTATATTTTTCATGGGATAGCCGTACTGACGACGGGCTAAAGCTGGATTGTAACTGAGTCCTCCCTTAGTTCCAATAAGGGGTACGTTGGGAAAACTTCCGCAACTGAAGATGATCTTGGTTTCGTCGTTGTCAGGACTACACCAATCAATGTCCGTATGAGTGAGGGACATGATTTTCTATGACCAGTAAAGGCCATCCCTCATGTTCCAGAAAGTGCTAGACTTTGGCAGGTGCGAGACGAACCATTCGTATAATAACGATACACAGCATGTAATTAATTCTCCTCGCTGCAGGTTTTTTGAATGCACAGAGTGGTAAGCATCCGCCAGCAAGGTTGGAACTGGATTTCCATTTAAGAAGATCTTAATTGCGTCGATGTCAACGAAGTCGTTAATGTTAGGGAACAAAAACAATCCGTAGATAAGCAAAGCCAAGATTTCCTCAAAAGCACTCATATCTTGGATGCTGACGAAGTACCGAGCTTGATCCAACAAGAACTTGGAGGGCAATCCTTGAATTCCTCCTTTACTCACCATATGAGTTCTGATGTCGACTACGTTCAAGGGAGTAGTTGCTGCAATGATAGTGTCGTCAGGATTCTTTTCCAAATCGGAGTACGGATCTTGCGCGTACACAGGTATTCCAATCAGACGAGAATACTCCTCTAACGTAGGCATGAGTTGATAATCTGGAAAGGTGAAGCAGTGATACGTTGGATCATAAAACTGTACCAATGTGGGAAGGATCCCATCCACAATGCTGGTATTGAGAAGAGGCAGAAGTTTTCCATACTTCTCCTTGAAAGCCTGGGGGTTGACCACCAGTTTTCCGAGCTTTTCCAATTCCTCAAACTTAGGAATCTTGAAGGTGTATTTCCTAGCTCTCTTTCTTCCGTAATCCATGGTATAGATCCTTAAGTCCTTTCTCCGTTTCTCTCTTTCTCTCTATGAAGTTCAAAACGTTCGTTGTTTAGTTTCCTTGAAAAACGACTCGAAAAAGACTCTTTTGTTTTTAGTTATTATGGATGAATGATGCAAGAATGCACACACAAGAGTTCTTAAACATAACATGGCGTAGAAGGGTATAGTGGTCATGGAGTCACAACGCAAACCTCGCCCCAAGGTAATCTAAGGATAAGGATTTTTGTACCTGTAGAACGGATTCTAGGGGTCTCAGAGCTTTTGCTCAATCTTAAACATACGTTGACTGGTATTTATAAGAGAGTTTTCTTTGAGTGTAGTATCTGCGTGACAATTACTTTCGTAATCACCGCTCTACGTCCTAAAAAGGCTCTAAGTGGGGTTAATGTGTTTCTAGGTCCTCCTGGTACAAATCAGTCTCGGAATGCGTTGGCGCAGTTAATCACAACCAGCCAGGAAAATCCCAAGAGTAGATTTGGGAACCAAGATTAGAGGGCCTTCACCGAGAAGACATCCTCCATCCTATCTTATGTTGCACTCAAATTCGGGTATAGGATTTCTCACCACAAGGGGGAATCAAGCCCTTTCCCGATACGGAATAAACAAAATAAACAAATATGAATGCAGCAAACACATGAAATGACACAGAGGTTAGGCAGGACCTCTCTTATTTGAGGGGGAATTTGGCATCCCGAATTCCTCATTGGGGGCTAGACCAGCACAGGTCAACCATTGGGAGGACGGCACGCTAGACCCTTCACGCGAAATTTGGAAGGAGAATGTGCCCAGGGCGGGATAAATTTTGTTTCAGTTCTTCCTACGATATCACACGAACTTTTTAATTATCCTAACGAGTAGGAGAGGGGAAAGAGATCTCAAATAAACCCTAGGAGTTTTCTAAGTGTGGGGATTCACCTAGACTAGAAATTCTGGAGTCCGGGGGGTCGGTTATACATAGGGAAGAGTTTAAGCACCCTACATATCCGTAGTACTCTACGGGAACCTTCTCTGTGTCAATGTGTTTGTGTTTGTTGCTGAATGATTGGGAAAGTTTCTCCTTTGTGTTAGGAGAAGGAATTGAAATTGATTTGAAAAGACAGACAGACTGACTGACTATTTTTGGTTTTTTATTAGCTCGCTGAGATTCCTTGTGAACCTCATGCCTACATATCCCTAATGGAAGTCAGAGCTTTTTGTAGTTCAGAGAACTAATAAGGGAAATTATTTATTTTTGGTGCCTTGCTTGAAGCTTAAGGTTGAAGCTTGAATTAAATCTCTGTTTACAGTAAAGAGACATGAAATCATCTTTACAGAGAGGTATTTCTACTATTCCACCACAAACATTTTTAAAGTGACAGAAAGCTAAAATGATGTTTCATTAAGAGAGGGAGCCTACTTGGTTGATCAAGTATGACAACCAACATGCCTCTTGAATGAAAGATTCTCAACCAAAATTAGGGAAAGTTGTACAAGCCTGGGTTGTGTGCCAGATCATGTCTTTCATGAGTCCTAAGTGGGAGAATGTTTGAAATGATCGTTTGTTTGAAATGATTGTTTGTTTGAAATGATTGTTTGTTTGTGGTGAGATAGGAGAAATACCTATCTATGAAGATGAGCTATGTCTATCTATTGTCTGAAAGATTTGATTTTGAGCTGGCTTGAATGAGGCCCAAGCTTGAGGCTTTTGATTGATTTTATTGACTATGGAGGATGATTTTTACTGGGGATTGACTTGAATTAAGAAGTCTTTGTGTTCTGTACAAAGTCCAGAATTGAGGCTGACTCTAGTTGGAGAGTGTTTATTTGATGGATTTTATTTGGTGTTCTGTACAAAGCCCAGAATTGAGGATGACTCTTTATTTGGGAAGTTGTTATTTGATGCCTTGTATGAGGCCCAAGGTTGAGGCTGACTCTTTGGGGAGTTTTATTCTGCTGGAGGATTTATCTATTAAAAGACTGATTTTTTTTGGAGGCTAACCCTTTCCAGGGGTTTTGGATTAAAAGGAGTGATTTTGGAGGCTAACCCTTTCCAGGGATTTTGGATTAGTTGGGGAAATTATCCTTTGAAAGAATGAATTTTTGGAGGCTAACCCTTTCCAGGGATTTTGGATTATAGCAGAAAGATTGTCTAATTGAGACTTCTTGTTTAAAGCCCAAGATTAAGGCTGACTCTGATTGAGGATAGACAACTATGGATCCTAGACTTTGCTAAGGAAGATTAATGAAGATAAGGGTGACAGAGACTGTCCATGTCTCTCATTCCAAAAAGTGTACTCAATATGAAATTGAGACAATCTTAGCTTGTTTAAAGTCTGGTTTGAAAAGTAGAAGAAACTCACCAGGATAGGCTAAAAGGTGACTAAAGACCTGTTCTTATGTTTATAAGAAACCTGATGGGTCCTTGTATACAAGCTCAAGAGGAAGCTAGAGATGCTTTTAAGAAGCCCGTGGGTCCTTGTACAAAGCCCAAGAGGAGGCTAATCGAGGGTCATCGAGGGTCCTTGTTATAGCACAAGAGAAAGCTATGTAGTTTTGAACTTATTTTGGCTTTAAGCAAACGGGTAAGAGGTTTCACCGGGAATAATTCCTCTTGGGTGGATGTGTCCTAGTTTTTGGATTCTAAGGTTTTTCCAAGATGTTTCACCGGGAATAATTCATCTTGGGGGTTGAACTACAGATCTCTAGTTAGGAAAGAGCCTTCACCGGGAAGACATTCTCAATCCTAGGTTATATTCCTATAATATATATATATATATAGTTTAACTGTCCTAAGGTTTACACTCAGACGTAGTTCTAAATAATAAACAGTTTATATTTGACAGTAATTTAAATGAAGACTAGAAATTGAAAGCTTGTAAAGCCTAACCTGGATGGAGTGGAGGCCTTTGAAGATGTATGTACAAAGCCTTACCAACAGTTGATTGATAACAGTTTGAATATTTATGATAAACAGTTAAAGGGATTTGAAAACAGAAGAAGTGAAGATGGACATAGGTCACATAGGTATCTGAAGAGTTTCACCGGGAATAATGCCCTTCAAATACCAGAAGAATGTTTTGAAAATAGAAAGAGGATTTTGTAAATACAGTATTTGAAAACAAACTATGAAAAGAAAAAGGTGTTGGGACTTACACTCTATTAGAGGCCCAGTACTTTATAGTACTGGTTGACTGTTATGAAAACAGTTGAAAAAGATTTGCAATTTGAAATGATTACTGTTATGAAAACAGTTGATTATCTGTAAAATAAAAGAAGGGGTTGGGACCTACACTCTATTAGAGGCCCACTTGAAAATGATTTACTGTTTATGAAAAAAAAACAGTTGAAAATGATTTGAAATGATTATTGTTGTGAAAACAGTTGAGAAGATGCGAGGTTCTGTCGTTTGAAAACCTCGATCGTCTGTTTACTTTGAAGTTTGAAAACAGTTTGAATATCTACAAAAGTCAACTTAATTAGAGTAAAGATAATATCTATACCTAATTAAGACCTTAATGATCAGGATTTTATCACTAATAATATTTATGAGATATTAGGTTTTGAAATTTCTATGAAAACTGTTAGAACAAAATTTGTTCTGATCAATATTCTTAGTTTTGATGATAACAAGGATATGAATTTTGTGTGAGATAATGTGGTACTCTAATACACTGCTGTTAAGAGAATTCTGAGGTATCTGAAAGGTACTAATAATGTTGGTTTAGTCAACAGAAGATCCAAAGAATACAACTTAGTAGGATTCTGTGATGCTGACTATGCTGGAGATAGAATTGAAAGAAAGAGTACTTCTGGAAGTTGTCAATTTCTTGGAAGTCATTTGATCTCATGGTACAACAAGAAGCAAGCTACTATTGCCCTCTCAACAACAGAAGCAGAATATGTTGCTGCTGCTGGTTGTAGCACACAAATGCTTTGGATGAGAAGTCAGCTAGAAGATTATCAGATATATGAGAGTAACATTCCTATTTTCTGTGATAATACTTCTGCTATATGTTTATCTAATAATCCTATCTTACATTCAAAAGCTAAACATATTGAGATTAAACATCATTTCATAAGGGACTATGTTCAGAAGGGTGTTATATCTTTAAACTTTGTGGATACAGACCATCAATGGGCTGATATCTTTACAAAACCCCTTGCTGAAGATAGGTTTAAGTTCATTCTGAAGAATATCAGTATGGATTTATGCCCAGAATGATAAGATGAGAAGATCTTATGTATGAGTATCTTCTGAAATGTGATTGGATCTTTTTTTATAAGAAGTTCTGATTGTAATCAATTAGAAGTAGTGTGTGGACCTCCGATTTTTTTTAATACCGGGCCATACCTCTGATCTGTAGAGATACGTGAACTGACTCTTTTTTGTCGCTTAATGCTTTCGCATTTTTTGAAAATTCACAGAGTCGCCACCGACCTTTTATTTTATCCAATTAAGGAAAGGTTTATAAAAGAAACAGAAAAAAGACCTTTAAGAAATTCTGGGTAAGGGGGTAGGTTATACAAAGGGAAGGTGTTAGCACCCTTTGTATCCATGGTTATCCATGGGCTCTTAAGTTTGCTTAGCTCACTTGTTTTTTCGATCACTTTTCAATTGCTCTGAAATTGCTCATATGTGGTTTCAAATACCTTTGTAATTTGAATTTTGTAATGATCCGTGTGTGGATGTATACAAAATGCTTGTTTATCTTTCGAAAGATGTTTTGAAAAGAACGTTAACTTTGTAATAATCCGTGTTTGGATGTATACAAAGTATTGTCTTTTTTTGAAAGTATCTTTCGAAAGATAAACAAGCATTTTGTATACATCCACACACGGATCATTACAAAATTCAAATTACAAAGGTATTTGAAACCACATATGAGCAATTTCAGAGCAATTGAAAAGTGATCGAAAAAACAAGTGAGCTAAGCAAACTTAAGAGCCCATGGATAACCATGGATACAAAGGGTGCTAACACCTTCCCTTTGTATAACCTACCCCCTTACCCAGAATTTCTTAAAGGTCTTTTTTCTGTTTCTTTTATAAACCTTTCCTTAATTGGATAAAATAAAAGGTCGGTGGCGACTCTGTGAATTTTCAAAAAATGCGAAAGCATTAAGCGACAAAAAAGAGTCAGTTCACGTATCTCTACAGATCAGAGGTATGGCCCGGTATTAAAAAAAATCGGAGGTCCACAGAACTGGCGACTCTGCTGGGGAACCAAAGGTAACTGGAAGTTCTGATGCCCTTTCAAATGGGAATGAGGAAGATGCATAATCCTCCGATGCACTATCTGACCAAGTCCGGGTGCGGGGATCACACCTTCTGAAGATAGTAATCTGGAACAACCCTGCTGGGGAATAAGACTTCTTTTGAAGAGAAAATCTTTTTGAGGAATTTGCTGAGAAATGCGTTTCTCTTGGTGATTTCCTTCTGATGGAATGATGTCCAGATGATCGGGACATTTCCTGAATGCCATTCCTGTTTTTCCTGGTAAACATCAATCATATTCAAATGCATATGTTCATTCAAAATTATCATTGGGATGCTTACGTATTTAAACAGAAAAAATGAAAATAGTGATTTTTGAAAGAGCTGCATTGAAAAGAGCCATGATAGGCGGGTTAGCGCAGGGAGACAACAATCCTAGAAGTAGGAAATTGTCAGAAAGTTTTGGAAAATATTTATGAAGATAAATAGCTATGTGAAAATGATCCAGTCAAGTTTCAACTCTGCTATTGCCAATCTGTCTTCGAGCATCTCATCCCTCACTTGTTGGAAGAAAGTGATTAGACTGATCGGTGTCTTTGAGGTGTTGAATCTTGATGGTGAGTAGGCAGCTGAACGGAACACAGTTGTATGCTTCATTCCCTAACTTTTGCCTAGGCCTCCCTTTCAGGTTTTCAGCCTACCGGGATAGTATTTGTTTAGTCTCTAATTTTTGCCTGGACCGCCCTTTCGGATTTTCAATCCACCGAGACGCTCATTTTTGCGTAAGTTGCCCTTTCAGGTTTTCAACTTAGCGAGCTGTTTTTTTTTATTTTTTAAGAGAAGTATTTTTTGACTATGTCAGCATTCACAGGGTGTGGGAAATCCTCGCCATCCATGGTGGTAAGCAACATGGCGCCGCCGGAGAATATTTTCTTGATTATGAATGGTCCCTCGTAGGTGGGAGTCCATTTGCCTCTGGGATCACCTTGTGGTAAGATGATGCGTTTGACAACCAAGCCACCAGTTTGGTATGCTTGACTTTTGACTTTTTTGTTGAAGGCTTTGATCATACGCTTTTGGTATAGCTGACCATGACAAATAGCTGCGAGCCTTTTCTCATCAATCAAGTTTATCTGGTCCAACCGTGTTTGAATCCAATCGTCTTCGTCTAGATTGGCTTCTTTCATAATCCTTAGGGAAGGAATCTGAATTTCAATTGGAAGAACTGCCTCCATACCATAGACTAAAGAAAATGGAGTTGCCCCTGTTGAAGTACGCGCAGATGTGCGATAACCATGAAGGGCAAAAGGCAACATCTCATGCCAGTCTTTGTAGGTTACTGTCATTTTTTGTATGATTTTCTTGATGTTCTTGTTGGCAGCTTCCACCGCGCCGTTCATCTTTGGTCGATATGGAGAAGAATTATGATGCTTGATCTTGAACTGTGTGCAAAGTTCAGTAATCATTCTATTGTTTAGATTTGTGCCATTGTCCGTGATAATCCATTCAGGGATGCCGTACCGACAAATGAGATTGTATTTGATGAACCGGGCTACCACATTTTTGGTGACAGAAGCAAATGAAGCTGCTTCTACCCACTTTGTGAAGTAGTCAATAGCGACCAGGATAAAGCGATGTCCGTTGGAGGCAGTAGGTTTGATTTCTCCAATCATATCAATACCCCACATTGCAAAAGGCCAAGGAGCCGTCAGGACGCTTAATGGAACTGGAGGTACATGTACTTTGTCAGCATATATCTGGCATTTGTGACATGTTCGGGAGTGATGATGGCAGTCTGTTTCCATGGTAGACCAGTAATAACCTGCTCTAAGGATCTTTTTAGCCATTGTATGTCCACTGGAATGAGTACCAAAGGCACCATTGTGTATTTCTTCCATGATCTGTTCTGCTTCCCTCTTGTTTACACAGCGAAGTAAAGTCGAGTCATGGTTGCGTTTGTATAGGGTTCCATTGCTTAGAAAGAATTTGGCAGCAAACCTCCTTAGAAACTTTCTGTCATTAATGGATGCCCCTTCAGGGTACTCCTGAGCTTCGAGATATCTTTTTACTTCATGGAACCATGGTTTTTCCTCGGTTCTTTCGGTATTGATCTCATTGCAATAGGATGGTTCATCTTGCCTGTAGATGGTGATCATAGGCGCCTCGTTGTCCCACCTGACTTTGAACATGGATGACATGGTAGCTAAAGCATCAGCTAGTTGATTTTCCTCGCGTGGGATGTGTTCGAAAGTGATTTCTTCGAAGTAAAGAATCAAACTCAGCACATATTCTTTGTAAGGAATTAGATTTGGGTGCTTCGTGTCCCATTCCCCTTTGACTTGGTAGATTACCAAGGCCGAGTCTCCGTAGACTTCCAAGAATTTGATTCTTAGATCGATTGCAGCTTTGAGACCCAGAATACATGCTTCGTATTCGGCTATATTGTTAGTGCAATTGAAGCATAACCTGGCAGTGAATGGTGTATGACCTCCTGCGGGGGAAATGATCACAGCTCCGATGCCGTTGCCAAGTGCATTAGAAGCTCCGTCAAAAACCATAGTCCACCGGGATCCTGGCTCGGGTCCTTCTTCTGGTCCTGGTTGTTTGTAGTCATTGACTAGCATAATGTCTTCGTCTGGGAAGTCAAAGTTCAATGCTTGATAATCATCCACTGCTTGATGAGCCAGATGATCAGCCACCACACTTCCTTTGATTGCTTTTTGTGAAGTGTATTGAATGTCATATTCTGTTAAGATCATTTGCCATCTCGCTATTCTTCCAGAGAGAGCAGGTTTTTCGAACACGTATTTGATGGGATCCATCTTGGAGATTAGGAAAGTGGTGTGATTTAGCATGTACTGTCTTAGCCGGCGAGCTGCCCAAGCTAAGGCACAACAAGTTTTTTCGAGTAGTGAGTATCTTGTTTCACAATCGGTAAACTTTTTGCTAAGATAGTAGATTGCGTGCTCCTTTCGGCCGGATTCGTCATGTTGTCCTAGTACACACCCCATTGAGTCTTCTAACACAGTTAGGTACATTATCAGAGGTCTGCCTTCCACAGGTGGCAACAAGATTGGAGGTTTTTGGAGATATTCTTTGATTTTGTCAAAGGCTAACTGGCATTTGTCATTCCACCTTTCCACTTGATCTTTCTTCAACAGTTTGAAGATCGGCACACAAGTAGTAGTCATGTGGGCAATGAATCGGGCGATGTAATTCAGACGTCCCAAGAATCCTCTGACTTGTTTCTCGGTACGAGGTATAGGCATTTCTTGAATGGCTTTAACCTTGGCGGGATCAACCTCAATACCTTTGCTGCTGACGATGAAACCTAAGAGTTTGCCGGATCTTACTCCAAAGGTACACTTATTTGGGTTCAGTCGCAACTTGTATTTCTTGAGTCTGTCAAACAACTTGTGTAAATGACCCAAATGTTCTTCCTCGGTGTTGGATTTTGCAATCATGTCATCGACATACACCTCTATTTCTTGATGAATCATATCATGAAATAGCGCTACCATTGCACGTTGGTAGGTTGCTCCTGCGTTTTTCAGACCAAAGGGCATTACTTTGTAACAAAAGGTTCCCCAAGGTGTTGTGAAGGTTGTTTTTTCCATGTCTTCGGGTGCCATCTTGATTTGATTGTACCCTGAGAATCCGTCCATAAAGAAGAATACCTTGCATTGTGCGGTATTGTCAACCAGTACATCGATGTGTGGTAAAGGGAAATCATCTTTGGGGCTTGCCCGGTTCAGATCTCTGTAGTCCACGCACATTCTGACTTTCCCGTCTTTTTTAGGTACAGGGACGATGTTAGCTATCCAAGGAGGATAACTTACAACTTTTAGGAATCCGGCATTGAACTGTTTTTTCAACCTCGTCTTTGATCTTTTTTGACATATCAGGCCTACTCCTTCGTAGTTTCTGTTTGACCGGAGTGCTACCTTCTTTGATTGGTAGGCGATGAACTACGATGTCCGTGTCAAGGCCTGGCATATCCTCATAGGACCAGGCGAATATCTCGACGTAGTCTCGCAGCATTTGAATCAGTCTTTGCTTGACGCTGTGTTCTAAATCAGCCCCTATTTTGACTTCTTTCTTTTCTTCGTTGCTGTCCAAGTTGATGACCTCAATTGGCTCCTCATGAGGCTGTATGGCCTTGTCTTCTTGTTCTAGCAGCCTTGCAATTTCTCTTGGCACTTCACAATCTTCCTCACTTTCGTCCTCAGCTTGGTAGATCGGATTTTCAAAGTCATGACGGGCAATAGCAGAATCGTTGTCGACTGGATCCAGAGTGTATGTGAATCTGCAAGTTAATTATGTGAGTGTGTGTGAAGAAAAAACATAGCTATTAGAAGGCGAAGAAAGAAGGAAAAAGGATCACAAAATTTAAATATGCCAGCGTCCCATGATTTTATTGAATGCACATGATCATGATATGATAAGCCCTTATAGAAGGACCAGTGTGCTAAGGCACACGGCTTTTCAAGCTCATGGTTCGATTGTTCAGGAACCACTTTTATCTTTGCACAATATACACAAAGAAAACAGGAAATGGCATTTACTCCTGGTCAAAGGAGATCACATCCTCAGCTTTCCAGTTGTTCAATCCACTGTTGTGAGCAGGGGGGACCCAGCTGTTCCAGTTGCAGTTGTCTTTTTCATCTTCCACAGCATTGATTTCATTAGTGGGAAAATGAGCCGGTGATCCTTCGGGATAAGGGATATACTCTGCTGGATACGAGAGCCCAGGCTGAGATATCTCTGTTGGCTGAGCGAGATGCTCGATAAGGCCGTCCCATGAAGTCGGGATGATGTTTTGAATAGAGACTTGTGCATCTTGATGAGGAGTGTATGCTGACAGAAAGCAACCCTCGCTATTTGGTATTTCCCTGGCTTCTTCAAGAGCGAAATTGTCATCGTAATGTTCATCCCATCCAGTTGGGACAATGTCCTTCATAGCAATTTGTGAGCTTGGAGGAGCGGAATATTTCACCATATAGTCATATTTGCCGCTGGGTTCTCCTAGCGTGTCCCATACTTCTTTGGGTGGATTTTGATATTGCTCAGTGGCGGGACTTGTGAAAATTTGATCATTTCCAATTTGATCACCCCATCCAGTCGGGGTAAGGTCCTCCATAGCAATATAAGAATTCTGAGGTGCGGCATACTGATAATTATACCCGCCGTTTGGTTCTCCCACAGCATCCCACATTCCCATGGAAATAGGTGGAATTTCATCTGGATATGGCTGAATGACATGGTTCATGAACACTCCTTCATCTTCAATAGCGTTGACTTCTTGGCTGACGAAGTGTGACATTAATCCTTCAGAACGAGGACCTTGATCATTCTTTTGATTTTCACTATCATAGCCCAGACCTAGCTTGTCAGACTTGTAGGGTATATCGGGAAGCTGTCCCCATACTGTGCAATCACCCTGTTCAATCATGGCTTTGGCATCTTTGAGAGAAGCCATAGTTGTAGTTGGAGTAGCAGGAATATGCTTGGTGGTAGAGACATCTGGAGAGACCACCTCAAATGATTGGCATGGAGTTTCGATGAATTCGTCCTCCAACTCGACATATTTGGAATTGCTTAGGTGACTAACCACATATTCCTCTTCGCCATAGACTGTGACAATCTTTCCTTTTACTGGATATTTTAACTTCTGATGCAGGGTAGAAGTTACAGCGTTTGCCCCATGTATCCAAGGGCGTCCAAGTAAACAGGAGTAGGCTGGGTGAATTTCCATTACGTAAAAGATAGAATCAAAGATTTGAGAACCCACTCTGATTGGGAGATTCACTTTTCCGTATACCGTTCTGGTTGACCCGTCAAAGGCTCTTACCACAACATCGTTTGGTTGTAACACAATTCCTTCGAAGTCAAGCTTTTCTAGTACTGTTTTCGGTAACACGTTCAGAGAAGAACCGTTATCTACTAGCACATGAGATAGAGTGGTGCCATTACATTCAATGGAGATATGTAGGGCTTTGTTGTGATTTTTTCCAGCAGGGGTTAGATCCACATCGGAGAAACCGAGACCATTGCTCACGGTTAGATTGGCAACACAATTCTCAAATTGGTCGACTGAGATCTCTTGAGGCACATGCGCAGCTTTGAGGAACTTCATCAGAGCTTTGGCATGAGCTTCTGAATATTTTAGCAGAGATAGCATTGAGATTTTTGAAGCAGTGTGCCCCAGTTGCTCAACAATATTGTAATCACTTTTGCAGATGATTTTCAATATTTCCTCCATTTCTTGCTTTGATGGATCCTCAGCAGTGATCTCCACCGGGGTTTGAACTTGTTCAACTTGTGGCTCTTTGTCTCGAGCGCTGTTATCTTGATTAGGAACTGGAACTCGGACTGGACCAGCAGCAACATTTGGAGAAATTTCTGGTGAAAAGATTCTTCCACTTCTCGTGATCTTGCTGGTACCCACAATATTACCCACAGTTGGAGTAGTTAACTTTGCGGTCTCTTCAGTCGAGGTACCCTGCTTAACTCCATGAACATAAACATTAGTGTCATATCCCCATGGGACAGCTTTGTCTGAGGAGTATGGAAATGGAGTTGGACTAGCAATGACTACTGATGCCACTTTGAGTGTAGCAGAAATTTTGAATGGAGTCTTGGCAGAGATTTTGAATGGTAAGCTGGATATCACTGAGGCATCCTCTATTCTTATCCCGTTTGCAAAGACTTCGCACAGCACGTCCATAGAAGGGAGCCTCTCAAACATAATGATACGGCGATCCATCCATTTTTGAATTCCCATCCTCAGATTTTCACAACCATTGGGCAGGCAGGAGCAGTAAAAGCAGTCGGGATCACACCCTGGAAAGTAACCAGCTCGGATTAGCTTTCCTTTGACTTCGCAGAGTGGAGTTGATAATTCGTTCACATCATAGATGTAAACAGTGTCCAGGATAGCGTTAACAGTTTTGTCATGCTTTGGCATAGGTGCAGTGATGACATTTGGGGTTTCTGGAGGATCGAACTCAATTTCCCCAGCATCTATCATATCTTGTATTTTATTTTTCAGGGCCCAACAGTGATCTGCATCATGTCCTGGACAGTTTGAGTGATAGGCACATGTCGCCTCAGGGCGATAATTCGGAGAGGAAGTGTTGACATTCTTTGGAGGACCTTTTAATATGATCAGATCTGCTTTTAGCAAGTGCTGCAATGCCTGAGAGATTGGCATGTTGATTCTGGTGAAATTTCTTCTTGGTGCATCTGGTCGATGCGTATATTTTGGCTGTTGATCTTTTTGAGGTGCAGATGCGGAGATCAGAACTGCCCCTACAGATTGATGCTGCTCACTTTTGCGACTTTTCTGAATTTGTGTTGCATTGACCTCATTTCTCCCGCTGATGGGCCTTTTTGTAGTACCAGAGGAGGAACCTATTTGAATTTTTCCATTTTGAATGCCACTTTCGACACGTTCTCCGGTCAGTATCAGGTCAGTGAAACCTGATGATGAGCTTCCCAGCAAATGGCTATAGAAAGGGCCAGTTAAAGTGCCCATGAACATGTCAACTAGTTCGCGATCAGATAAGGGTGGTTGAACCCTTCCAGCCATATCTCTCCACTTTTGTGCATATCCTTTGAAACTTTCTTTTGGTCCCATAGACATGCCCCTTAGTTGAGTACGGGTTGGCGCAAGATCAGCATTGTATTGGTACTGTTTGTAAAAAGCTGCAGCTAATTCTTCCCAAGTATGAACCTTGGTATTTTCCAGCTGATAGTACCACTCGAGTTGTGTACCCGACAGACTTTCTTGGAAGAAGTGAATCCACAATTTGTTATCCGTTGTATGAGGTTGTATCTTCCTCACATAGGATCTCAGGTGTAGTTTCGGGCAGGAAACTCCATCATATTTTGCAAAGACAGGAACTTTGAATTTTGGAGGGATAACAACATCCGAGATGAGCCCCAGATCATTAAAATCTAAGCCAGGTACTTTTTGTATCTCCATAGCTTTCATACGGTCTTCCAGCTGTTGGTATTTTTCATTATCCGGTTCGTCCCCAGAATGATCATTTTCTTCATTTGAAGAGAGAGAGGGTTTAGCAGAACCCTGGTTGCTTTGATTGTCTTCTTGTTCATCATCACCGACTGTTTCAGGGATCGGTGGCTTTTTGAACTTTTTGACTGGGATTTTGATCTTCCTTTTCAGGTGACTCACGCCTACAGATCCTTTGGGCTTCTTTTTCTTCTTGATTATCAGGGCTTTCAGTTCTTGCTGCCCCTTTGCCAGTTCCAGAATTGCCACTTGAACTTGGGCATTCTGTGCTTCGAGGTTCTTGATGCTTGTCTCGGATTCCATCTCTTCTGACTGAAATAAACAGCGAGAAGATGAGAAATCCGTCATGTGAACCTGTTATGCAATGTGTATGACTGGATGCCATGTGTATGAAATGTATATGCAATGTATATGAATGCAATGTATGAAATGTATATGCAATGCATGAAGTGAAATGTGTGTGCAATGTTTCAAGGATCTTAGAGTTTAGATTTGTTAAAGAAGAAACAAACGTTAGTTAATCAATTTATTTCTCTTTTTTTTTGCTTTTGCTTCTTTTTTCTTTGCCTCATTTGGGCTTACAAGACAGAAATAAAATAAATGATCCTTCAGGTCTCCCGTGGACGCTTTCTCTTTGCCCCCAGGAATGTGTTGATCTGCTGTTCTTCTTGAAGCTGTCCGGTGAGCTCCAATATCCTTCTCTCATAGTCTTGACAGTATGATTTGAAGGTGTCTCTTTCCTCTTTGAGTTGAACCCAAGATTTTTGCAACTCTTCTAGGTCAGTTGGCATGTCCGGGTGTAGAATAACTTGAGGTTCATATCCTTCGACCTCTGGTTCAATAGTCACAGGTAGAACAGCAGGATTTGGCATAAGGAGTTTCTGAGCATGAGTGCGGACCCATCTGAGGTAGGGTTCCATAGGAATAGAATTTCATTGCCCCAGAGTTTTGCTTTCTATTCTATAGACACTGCCCCATGCATGTATGAACCTTCGTCGGTGTCTATGAGAATCATTCTCGTAATCAAACACAATGCCATGGATAATCATGTCATGAGTACCGTTGCTCCTTGCATATCCGAATTGGCGTAGAGCTAAAGAGGGATTGTAAGTGATACCTCCTTTGATGCCAAGGAGTGGCACATTAGGGTACTCTCCACAATGATCAATGATAGTAATGTCTCTTTGAAAGAAGTTGTTCCAACGGATATCTGAATGAGACAAAGACATAATCCTGTGAGACCATTGCATTCTTTGTTCATTTCTCAACACTGATCGGGGAAGATGAAATGTAAACCACCTAGCCAGTAGTGGTATACAGCACATGAGAGTTCCTCGTTTCTTCATGGTACGAGTGTGTAGAGAATGTAGAATGTCTCCCAGCAATGTTGGTACCGGGTTGCGGATTAGGAAAAGGTTGATGATGTGTACACTTATGAACTGATCGGGATTTTGAAATAAAACCAACCCATAGATCAAAAGGGCCATAACCTCCTCAAAAGCTGGATAACTTTTGTTTTCTAGCAGTAGTCGAGCCTTGTCCAACAAGAACTTGGCAAGCAAACCCTTAACTCCACTCTTTGTTTCCCAATTGGACTCGATTTCTGATTTCCGCAGATGTAAAGCAGCAGCAATGACTTCAGGTTTTGGAATCCTTTCTAAACCAGTGAAAGGTAATTGATTTCGAACAGGCAATCCCATTAGTTCAGAGAATTCTTCCAAAGTGGGTACCAACTGGTAATCAGGAAAGGTAAAGCAATGATGTTCAGGGTCAAAGAACTGGAACAGGACCCGTATCATGTCTTCTTCAAATTTTGAGGTAACCAAATGGAGTAGGTGACCATGCCTTTCAGTGAATTGAACATTCCTGGGGAATTCTGACACTAAGTCTTTTAGTTCAGATGGTACCGTTGAGATGTTGATTCGGATGTAATCTTTGGTGGCGGGAGCCATTACCTGCAAAAACAAAGGTAAACTCTTTGATCCTTGAAGTGTTTGGTGCAAAAATGATATGCTTATGATGCAAACATGTGGCACACAAAGACAAATCAAACAATAGCCTTAGGTTTAAAGGCTTGCATGGAGCTGAAAGGTGATACCCTCCCCACTGAAGTTGAGTTGGTTAAAACCTGTCCTAGAATAGCATTCGGGTTCTATGATCCTTGGAAGTAACATCTCAATACGGCGCTCGAGCGGCCGATCAAAATATTCCTCGAGGATAACTAACTTCGATCAATTTCAAAGCTAGCCACTTAATAGGCCACAAGTCAAGTTCAACTAAAAAGGTTCTAAGACAAATTAGTGTTTAATGACATTTCGGAAGCCTAATATACTCCTTGATCGTTTTCAAGGGACATCAGTATATACCAAAGTATCGCACTAACGATGACTACCAGATCAACCGTATCGGTACATGCCGTACAGTTTCCTTGGTCTATTGTCATATACTTAAGGTATCTCGAGATTCGGGTTAGAATCTTTCACACAAGCAAAATACCCAAGCAAACCTTTAAAAATAGAGCAATCAAGTCAATCAATTGAAAACATCGAAGTGATCTATTCTCTTAAGGTAACCCCTTTTGAAAACATTTTGTTTTTGAAAGTATTTCCCCAGCAGAGTCGCCAGTTCTGTGGACCTCCGATTTTTTTAATCCCGGGCCATACCTCTGTTCTGTAGAGATACGTGAACTGACTCTTTTTTATCGCTTAATGCTTTCGCATTTTTGAAAATTCACAGAGTCGCCACCGACCTTTTATTTTATCCAATTAAGGAAAGGTTTATAAAAGAAACAGAAAAAAGACCTTTAAGAAATTCTGGGTAAGGGGGTAGGTTATACAAAGGGAAGGTGTTAGCACCCTTTGTATCCATGGTTATCCATGGGCTCTTAAGTTTGCTTAGCTCACTTGTTTTTCGATCACTTTTCAATTGCTCTGAAATTGCTCATATGTGGTTTCAAATACTTTTGTAAATTGAATTTTGTAATGATCCGTGTGCGGATGTATACAAAATGCTTGTTTATCTTTCGAAAGATGTTTTGAAAAGAACGTTAACTTTGTAATAATCCGTGTTTGGATGTATACAAAGTATTGTCTTTTTTGAAAGTTTTGTTTTGAAAAACAACAGTGTATGAGAATTTTGTTTGTTTTGATTTGAGCAAGCAAACTAGGAGGTCTACCCTGAGTTGTAAGGTCTTTATCCTATTTCCTTTAAAAATCTATCCTTTCACCGGATATAAACGCAAGGTTCGATTTTGTACTCAAAACAGTGGAATTTTGACTTTTGATTTTGAAAAGAATGAGAAAGGATTTACCTTAAGAGGTGCAAGTGTGATTGTGATTGGATTCAGATATTTTATCTTTGAAGTTAGTGATCTAACGGTTCAATTTTATCTTTGACATACACGCAGTTTATATTTGCTGGAAATTAAAATGCGGAAATGTAAAGTGCGGAAAGTAAATCTACGCTATTACATCGATTGTGCAGGAAACGTAAACTAGCCTATTTACATGATTTTGACATCCTATACATTTATCTAGGAATTTTAAATTGCAAGAAAAATAAAAGGCATGTTTTTGGAATTTTTATGATTGGTTTTAATTATAATTAATGCATGATTAATTAAATTAAAATGAAGAAAAAGATGAAAATAGATTTAAACCTAGAAATTAAGTTTAAAATATGTACAAAATATTTGTTAATTAATTTTAAAACAAAACTAATTTTTTTGGAATTTTTGGAATTGATTTAAGTTAATTAAAACATAATTATGTAAATAATTATACAAATAATTAAAACTTAAAAAAGAAAATTATTCAAAATATGTACAAAATTAGTTTATAATATATAAACAATATTTAACACAAAGAACAATTTTTTTTATGATTTTTTGATTGGTTAGAATAATTAAAAAGCAAATATATAAATATATACTAATTAATTATGCAAAATATTGAAATTTTGAAGAAAAATAAAATATTTTTATTTCAGAAAATAATATATTATTTTAGAAGTCTAAAAATATTTTTTGTGTATTTTTTGGATTTTTAAAACTATTTTTAATTAATTTAACAAAGAAATTAAAATAAAATAGAAAATAAAATAGAAATAAAAGGGATACTTATCCTGTGTGGAAATCAATGAAGGAGTATGGTGTGGTGAGAGATCTGGCACGTTGGATCTGATTGGAAGTGAATCAGAGGGCTCAGATTTTGAGGAGCATGACAAAATGGGATAGAGTGAAGCATTGAATTGGTGGGGAGACCAAAGTCAGACTGGGCCCACCATTGACTGCGTGAACCAATGGAAGCTGAGGGAGAGAGGTTTGAAAAGTTGACCGTCCAGCAAGGAGATGCCACGCAAGCGGAGAGAGGGTCACTTTTGACCGGCGAACCACGCTTGGACGCGTGGTCGTCTTCAACCTCCATCTCTCTTATTTTTTAAAACAAATAGCGGGGGTTTTAAACCTCCCCTATTTGCGCAGTAAAAGCGCAACTTTTGGTAGCTTCATCAACCTGCAAAAATAAGCGTTATGAATAAAAATAAATGACCCAGATCTACTTAAAATCACCTCCTGAACACGATGGTGGGGTTAGTTTTGTTATTTGGGCGCTGTATCTAGGGATTCGAAGAGTTTGAAGCTTAAGCATGCAAGAACACTTGTTAATGGCTTAGAGTTATTCTCACGTGGAAACTCTCATGTTAGAGCCTAGATCTACCCTATGAGGCCTTATGAACTCATTAGAATGATTAGTTTATATTGAGGTTAAGTAAATATAGGAAAACAAAAATTGTTCATGTATGAATATGAAGAACGCTTATGCACGTGATACGACTCTCATGGGACCACACAAAGAGTTTGTTCTTACTTTATATGATCATAGAAGATGATTGAAAGTGTTTGTTTGTATTAATATTGATTGGAATATGGAAATTGAAAATTACAAAGTTTGGAAATTTTTGTGAGGATTATGATGTTTCTATGCTATGCTTGAGCTATAACTTCGTGGTGTGTTGGCTCCCTTTGTTTGTGAAATATGCAGCTTCATTTATAGGCCTTGGAGTGCTTAAATTTGAAGCTAAAAGCAATGATTGCTTTTGTTGAATTTTGACTTTCAAGCTTGGAACTCAAGCAACCTTGGCTTGCTCCTTCCTTAGCCTTTCCTTGCAGCTTTCTTGCTGCATAATTAAGCCACATGTGTGAGCTTTTAGCTTAGAAAATAAGCTATGATTTATCCTTCCTTTTTTTTCCTTTTTAATTTAATCTTAAATGATAAAATTAAATCAAAAAATGGAGAAAAATGATGTGGGCTTTGTCTTGGTCGTGGGAGGCCCATAACATCATGGAAATGATGTTTGAATGCTGAAAACTTGGCCCCATTTGGAAAAAATACATTTTTGAGCAATGTTGATTTCATGTATTTTCCCAAAATTTAACCAACTTCAACAAGGTGTAAATCCTTCAATTTTTGTCATATGAAGGAGATCTTGCACTTTTTGGAAACCTCAAAGAGTCCTCTAACCAATGCCTTTGGTCTCATGTCAAAATGATTTTTGAAGCTCCTTGTGTGTCCTTTTGAAAAAAGTGTCTTTTTGTTGACTTTGAAAATGACCTGTAATGTCTTTGATCATATTTTTCAAATGGTGAATCCAATGACCATGGGATCAATGGCATTTGAAAGATAATTGAATTTCCTTCAAAACAAGCTTTGGTTTGAATTTTTTGGATGAAGGATGAGAGAGTTATGATCAGTCAAAGTTGAGTTGACTTTTCAGGCAAAAACCCTAATTTTGAATCTTAGGGTTTTGTTGATTTTTGATATTTCCTTGATGAATTATGATCATCCAATGATCAAATGATGAATCCTTTGACAAAATATGGACTTTGACAAAAAATTTCATTTTTGACTGTCTGTTGACTTTTTTGGTCAAACGGGTCGTCTGTTGACTGTTTGAGCTGCTGACGGTGCGTCTGAGTGAATTGAAGTTTGGAAATTTGTATGATGGTAATTTGAGATATATGGATGTGTATGAAATCCATTTGAGCTCTCAAAAACTTGTTGCTCCTGTAAAAACAAGAAAAACCCTAGTCAGGGACTGTTTATGTAGGAGACAGTTAAGCGTACCTGATTTTTGCGCAGTGTTGAGTCTCTGCTAATCGCGTGATATTCAGAAGACTTCTAGAAAAAAAATCTTGGAATTTTGAATTGTGAAAGATTGATTTGATTGATGGTACAAAACACTGAGAATTGTACTGCCAGCAGTTTGGCTGTCAACTGACTGTTCAGGTATTGATGTAGCAGTTAGAGTGAAAAATCA
This sequence comes from Vicia villosa, assembly GCF_029867415.1. Classification (NCBI taxonomy): domain Eukaryota; kingdom Viridiplantae; phylum Streptophyta; class Magnoliopsida; order Fabales; family Fabaceae; genus Vicia; species Vicia villosa. Next base: position 78,540,944 of record NC_081183.1, read on the forward strand.
ACAGTCAAAGTTAATTTTCTTTTTTGTTGTTTTTTTGTTTTTGTTTTATGTAAAAAATGAAAGTTTATTTACTTGACTTGTTAGAAAAACACAGACATAATAAATAACTAATATTTACGGTATGCGGGCAAAATTACCGATAATAACCCTGAAAATCATTTAATGCACAGAAAAATGAATATTTGACTGGCAGAAAACACACAAAATATTATCTGAGTAATTAAGCAATATTATGACAAATAGTACAACATTTAATACTGACAATACAAATATCACATACTATATTGAACAGTACGACGAATAAACGGTACATTTAAGAAATAAGAAATACGGCAAATTTTAAGAATGACGATTAATGACCCATGCTATGAACAATAACATGTAGATGATTGGGAGCATAACCATTGCAGGTCCACACTCTTCAGGACTATGCAGGCAGAAGAAAGTCATGATCACCGTAGCAATGGTGATGACTGTAAGAAACAGTGTCTCTATCCACTTTGCCATTCTTGTCAGGGAAGAAGAGAAAATAGATATGAGATAGGAATTTGAAAGATGAGTTGGAATTTGATGTGAGATTTTATGGAAGAAAATGAGAGGTATTTATAGAACGGAAAGAAGGAAAGAGACGTTGGGGAATGATGTGATTCCGTACAAAAGGAAAATTTGAGTGGAAGTAAGATTTGAAAGAAAGTGGAGATAGTGTTGGAAAAAAGAGAGATTTGATTTTTAAAAAAAGAGATTTGAAAAGATTTTTTGCAAATAATGGAATATAGTACAAAAATTAGTGGGAAACAAAAGATAATAATAATCTACTTGTTACCAGTACAGTCTGAGTTTCCTGATTCTGCGCCTGCAAAAAGATTTAACTCTGTACCAATTGTGTCAGTACCATTTATCTGTAAATAAATAAATAGCATGTGTGAAGTAATACACAGTATTTGGTGTTTGCGTAAGAATAAATTCAACTGCAAGCCAAATTACTGTATAAGAAAAATTCTAAAAACTAAGTGTTTCATATGTTAGGATATTTATTGAAATAATCCATAATTATATGAGACTTTTAATTTTCAGATTGGAGTTTTCTTGAAAAATATGTGGGCAAATTTTGGGGTATAACATAGTGACTCTGTTATTACTAACGTTTCATTGTCTAAGTTGACTCAGAATCTCTTTAAAAGTAAAACAGCTGTAACTGGCTTTCCAGATGGTAAACACGTATTCACTATCTCTGGAAAAGCATGCGTGCAGTTGAGGGGACGCCTACTTAGGTAACTGTGCTAATCACTTCATTTGTCATAAGTCTCTTTCCTCATGTCACGTAACATTAAATGCCATTCATCATTTCAGTTTATTTCTTTTTCTTTTTATACTCTTCAAACGTTTCTTTTCCCTCTATTTATCTCTCTCTCTCTCTCTTTATCTGCATTTTGCATAAACCCTAGTTTATTCATCTTCAACCTAGCATTCACCATGAATCCGTCTTCAAGTTCCTCTCAAGAGGTTTCTCCACTGAAAACTTGCTCCATTCCTCCACCAGTAATGGAAGTTTTGTGTAAATCTCATGTGGACGCTGATGATTTGGGTGCTTATGGTTTCAACCAAGATGCGAAGGCGAAGGCTCAAGGGTGGTCAATCTATTTGAATAGAACGGTTGGATGGGTTGATTTGTTCCAGGTTGAGAAACAAATCTCGGGGATCTCCTACATTGATTTCAAGACGGATCTCACAAGAGACTCAAGATTCCAAGAAGTCTCAAGCCAGATCTCTTCTGTGATGCTGTTATCAACATTTATCCAAAGGAAGAAGACTTTCTTGAGATATTGGATGAAGTTAAGCATCATGTACTTAACTTCTATGTTAAGGGAAAGCCCCGTTTGAGACATTAGCTTTCTTCCTGTGAACTGTCTCTCACTTCCTCCTTGGATTCATGTATTATCTTCCCGTAGAGCTTCTCGTCTGGACAGGCATGCAGTGTCTCAAGCTCTTATGGCTAGACAAACTGAGAACGATGCAGGGATTCATGATATGTTAGCTAAGATTATGTCTAAGCTAGGGTTGTAGTCCTTGAGTCCTTGTAGTTTCCTTTACTTGCAGCATATTTTTGTTTGCATATCTTTTTTTGTAACTCTGTTTGTTTAATCAATGAAAAATTATTCGGTCTCTTTCCTTTGACGTTTTCTTCATCTGAATCTTTTATATTCTTTTTGATGTTATGACAAAAAGGGGGAGAAATTTTGATAAATGATCTGATTGATATTATCAGTTACCGGGTAAAAAGGCCTCACATTACTAACAGAACTTGCAAAGTTCTATGCTTTAAGTTGTGTTGTTGCAGGAATTGAAGATTCAAGATCAACATAAGAAGCAACAAGATGAATCAAGTTCTTGGATTCTTGAAGCAAGCTGAGTGCTATGAAGCTTCAGGATCAGAAGCAAGAAGGAAGAATGTTCAGATATTTTGATGATAGAATATGATCTGAAACATTATGTCTATTTGTTCTGATACATTTTATATGGCTCTGATACATATTATGTGTTCTGAAACATATTCTATGTTCTGACTCAGTCATGCTGACTTTTGTCGTTTAGTTTTGTTCTGTAACATTTCAGGATGTAGAGATGCTCTGATGATGCTCTGATACATTCAACAATGTTCTGATACAATCTAGCATGCAGTGATGTAAGAAGAAATTCAAGCTCTGAAGCTGTCCCAATGGAAGCAAGAATCAGAAGCTGCGAATGTTGTGAAGATCAAAGAAATTCAAGTTCTGAAGCTGTCCGATGGAAGCAAGAATCAGAAGCTGTGAATGTTCTGAGGATCTAAAGAAATTCAAAGTTCTGAAGCTGTCCTATGGAAGCAACAATCAGAAGCCATGAATGTTCTGAAGATCAGAGAAATTCAAGTTCTGAAGTTGTCTGATGGAAGCGGGAATCAGAAGCTGTGAATCTTCTGAAGATCAAGCACTGTGAACGTCTCTACTGAAAATACTCAGGGAAGTCTTTTATTATTAAAATTCTTCTAGTATTTATTTCAGGGGGAGATTATCTATCTTAGGGGGTGATTATAAATCTCAGGAGGAGACATATTCACATGCTTATACTTTAGCTGTGTAATTGTCTTTAGCCGTCTGCTCTTTCTGATCGCAAATTCATATCATTTATATATGTTTTTGTCATCATCAAAAAGGGGGAGATTGTTAGAACAAGATTTGTTCTGATCAATATTCTTAGTTTTGATGATAACAAGGATATGAATTTTGTGTGAGATAATGTGGTACTCTAATACACTGCAATTTCCCTTTCAGGAAATATATAAAGAGTATGCACAAATCAGCGCTCAGAAGCTTTGACTCAGAAGGTTCAGCATGCATCATCAGAACATGGTCTGGCAAGACATCAGAAGATGGTCAAAGCAGAATCAGAACATGGGTCTATGGAAGCATCAGAAGAACTTGAGATCAGAAGCAGAAGCACTGAAGTTCTCATGGTATCACGCTCAGAAGCACTACAAGGTCAGAAGACAAGAAGATGCTCTGCACCAAGCTGTTTGACTCTGATGATATTCAAACGTTGTATACACAAACATCAGATCAGAAGCAAGTACAAGATGGAAGGCTACGCTGACTGACAAAAGGAACGTTAGAAGCTATTAAAGGCAACGTCAGTAGACACAGCGTAAACAAGGCTCGAGGTAGTTGACAAAAGAGTGAAACATTATATGCAATGCTGTACGGAATACGCAAAGCATTAAATGCTCCCAACGGTCATCTTCTCAAGTGCCTATAAGTATGAAGTTCTGATGAGAAGCAAGGTTACGATTTCTGAACGAACTTATTCTGATTAACTTGCTGAAACGCTGTTCAACTCAAAGCTCAGAAACTTCATCTTCATCAAAGCTCACTACATTGCTGTTGTAATATATTAGTGAGATTAAGCTTAAACTTTAAGAGAAATATCACTGTTGTGATTATAGCTTTTCAGAAGCATTGTAATACTCTTATTTGATTACAATAATTTGTAAGTAACTAGAGTGATCAAGTGTTGATCAGGATACTCTAGGAAGTCTTAGCTTGTGTCTAAGCAGTTGTAATTAGAGTGATCACGTGGTGGTCAGGATACTCTAAGAAAGTCTTAGCTTGTGTCTAAGCATTTGTTCCTGGAGTGATCAGGTTGTGATCAGGATACTCTAGAAGACTTAGTCGCGGACTAAGTGGAAAACCATTGTAATCTGTTGCGATTAGTGGATTAAATCCTCAGGTGAGGTAAATCACTCCGTGGGGGTGGACTGGAGTAGTTTAGTTAACAACGAACCAAGATAAAAATAATTGTGCAAATTGTTTTTATCGTTCAAGTTTTTAGACTACACTTATTCAAACCCCCCCTTTCTAAGTGTTTTTCTATCCTTCAAAAACATGTATTAAAATATATTTAAAACACTTAAAAACAATACCATTTTTAACCTAATAAAAATATATAAAATAAATAATATTTTTGTGATTTTTTTGATTATTCATAATATATATATATATATATATATATATATATATATATATATATTAATTAATTAACAAGTGTGTGAGAAATGAAGTGAAGATGATTTAGTTTAATAGGTGAAATAATTGGTTGAAGTTGTGAAGAAAATAAGTGAGAAAAGTGATAAAAAAAATGGTTTTGGCCCTAGGGAGCCTCGAACCCACGCCCTTGATGACCAACATTCAAAACCTGGCCAACTGAGCTACGCGCTCAGTTTGTATAACATACGCAATGAATTGATTATATTTTAAAAAGACCCAGGAGATTCAAGTTTGCGCGCCACCATAGTCATCTTCTTCCTTGAGCTCGTGAGAATTCAAATTTCTAACTCTCTGGTCTCTCAACCAAATGGTATGATGTAAACATCAATTTTGCTCGTTTTTGGACGAGGAACATGGTCATGGGTTCATAATTAATTTATTCTAAGTGTAACTAACGAATTTCAGTATGAACACGAAGAACACGTAAACCCTAATTTTAAAATTAAATGATGCATAAGATGAATAAATGAATGATGATAGAGGGTTTTCGATCCTCTAATGATGATGAACAAACTGGTATCGATATATACAAGAAAGAGTACTTGAATAAATGAGTTGGAGTTTGAAAAAATACCTCTGAAAATGGAGGTAGTGAGCTTGATGGAAAACACCTGGACTTGTATGAACGATCCTAAAAGCTTCCTTGGGACTCAGTGATGCTAACTGAATACTTATTGTGACTTGAATACCTCAGAATTGTTCTACCCGACCCCTTCGATTTGAGCTTCAAGTGAACATGGAGGTTGATGAATTTGCAGTTACAGATGAGCTGCGACCATCTGAATAGCTTCACCACACCCTAAGGAACATGTTTGGATGCTTGGATTTGCTTGACACCTTCTGAATTGCTCTATGGACCTCCAACTGCACGAGCTCCAAAATGAAAGCAAAAATGGTGTTCCTCCACTTACAGAAGTGATCCAGGTGCTTGGATCACCTCAAATGAACCCCCTTGAGATGTTAGAATGCTTACTTTCCAAAGAAGAGCTCTGGTTTGAAGAAAACGATTCTTCTTGCCAAAGAACTTTGAAAAACCATAAGCATGAGAGAGAGAGAGAGAAGGAGAAAGCAAGGAATTGAGTTGCTTTGGTGTGATTAATATGAAGGAGAGCACTTATATTTATAGGCAAATGGTTCTGTACAGATTGAGGGAGTAAGCTTGCTTAATGAGGGAGTTTTGGTTTCTTGGCCATGAAGGAATTCAAGGAATATCCAAAATGCAATGATGGCCAAAACGATTTTAGCTCCCTATCCATTGATTCCATCTGATCTTAGGGAACATTTCTGATGCAGAATGAGCTCTAATTGGTTGGTGAGAAGATTCCTTTGATGATTCATCCATTTGCCATAAATTCCCAAATGTAATCATTACATAATCACATGTTCTTGTTTTGGGAATCTTCCTCAATCCTTATGCCATAGTGAAAATGAATGCATGGTATGTTTGCAGATGTGTTATGGGTCGTGTAGCATCCAATTGTGAGGTCATATGCACAAAATTGCAAAGTTTCAAAATGACGCATGACCTATAATTTTCCTTCACGAGGCCAACTTTGAACAAGCATAAATCTTAGCTCAAAATGAATTTGGAGAAGGTTGAGCACAATTTGGAAAGCCCTAAACATCTAATTAAATTCATTAGTTTGGGGTTTCTTCAGAATCATTTGGGAAAATTGTGAAAAATGAGCTCAAAGTTGGAAGAAAACTAGGTTAAAAACACTTAGAAAAATTTCTAAGTTATTATGACCTAAAGCTTCCAAATTCCAAATCTCTTAAATGATTTATTTCTTGAAAAAAGTTGCATTGTAAGATGTTGTTTTATTTTGCAAGATCTACAACTTTCATGTTGGAAGTTTTTTGAGTTGTGTCGGTGAAATTTTGAGTTCCCACAATGCCCTTAAAAACCCTAATTCCCGACTTTTTGATCCTTGGTGAATTTTCTTGAATTTCTTTGGTCAAATGACTTTAATAATCATATATTGATGATATTAATCCTTAAAAGTCATGGTTTGACTAAAAACCCTAAAAGTCAAAGATGATCCTGTACAGTTGACTTTTTCAGATGAAGTGAGATTTTGGACTTTTGTGATGAACCAAGTTCTCCTCCTCAAATGAATGATATGAATGGACTATGTTGAGGTGATAGAAGTTCTTGAACCATGTTTTGAGTTTTGGGTTCATGTCCTGATTAAAAGTCAACTGTCTAGGTGAATTAGGTCAAAAACCCTAATTGTCGACCAGATGAAATTGATGACTGTGGATCTTGAATTGAAGTGTAATGCCCAATGGATGTTGTTATATGGATCATTTGAAGATGATTGAAGCCTTTGATAGATATCCTGGAGCTTTTTAGGGTTTCCCAAATGTGATCCCTGATTATAGCCTTTGATGGGCTCAAAACCCTAGTCTGGTGACCTGGGTAAACCTGAGCTCAGATGATTGGTGTCTAATCAATCACAGGTGAATACAATGAAGCCTTTGAATCCTATGATTGTATTGGATACTAATCCTTTCATTGATTGATCCTTTGCCTGAGCTCTTTTGTTCCTGAACATCCCTGATTAAGTACCATATGAATAAGTGACTGCTTTGAGTATCTGTTTTGAACTTGATGAAAATTCTGGAGATGTGACATCTCAGGGGGGGTCAAAATTAGGGTATGACACCTTGCTTCTGAATTTTATGAGACCTTTGCAGGCCCCTAAAGATGAACATGGATGTAATCAACGGGTCAATGTGTTCTTTGTTTGTCTTTATTGAACTTCACTCTACAAGATTTTCCAAGTATACAAGGTTCACAAAACTTCAGCTTTTCGACTTTGTCTCCACCAAACATATTTTGTTCCCTAATTCGACTAGACCCTTTTCACTGACATGGCCCAATCTCATGTGCCAAATCTCTATTTTTGATAAAAGTTTCGTGGATGCAACATCTGCATAACCACTTACAATTTCAGCCTCATGGGTGTACAAGTCTTACTTCTTCACGCCTTTCAAGACTTCCTTCAACTTCATGACTTTTAGTATACTTTTCTCTCCTTGGAAAACATATCCTTGTCTAATTCACCAAGAGAAATCAAATTTCTCTTCAAATTAGGTACATACCTGACTTCAATCAATAATCTTATTGAATCATCATGGAGCTTGAATCTCATACATCCAACACTTGCAATCTTGCAAGCTTTGTTATTTCCTAGTAATACAGATCCAACACTTACAATCTTGCAAGCTTTGTTATTTCCTAGCAATACAGATCCACCGTCTTGATTACATAGTTCCTCTAACAAGTCTTTATTTGGATTCATGTTCCAACTGCAACCTGAATCCATAATCCACTTTGTTATACCCCAAAATTTGCCCGCATCTTTTTCAGAAAGAAGGCAACAGACTTCTGTCTAAAAATTGGGAGTTTCATATAATCTTGGATTTTATTTCACAAATATCCTGATTTTATGAATACTCAGTTTTTAGAATTTTTCTTATACGGTATTTTGGTTCGTTGTTGAATTTACTCTTACACAAACGCCAAGTACTGTTTATCACTTCACACACGCTGTTTATTTGAGATTTATTTGCAGATAAATAGTACTGACGCAATTGGTACAGAATTAAATTTTGCAGGCGCAGAGTCCGGGGATTCAGACTGTACTGGTAACAATTAATTTATTATTGGTTTTGTTTCCCACTAATTTTTGTACTATATTATTATTTTCAAAATCTCTTCCTTTGTTTTCAAAATCTCTTCATTTCTTTTCAAATCTCTTTCTTTCAAATCAAATCCTAGCTTTATTCTATACATCTCTCTTTTCAAACCCTACCATACACTTTCTTTCAAATCCTACTACCACTCAAATTTTCCTTTTTTGTACGGAATCACTTCATTCCCCAACGTCTCTATCCTTCTTTTCACTCTATAAATACCTCTCGTTTTTTCCATAAAATCTCACATCAAATTTCAACTCATTTCTCAAACTTATACCTCATAATTATTTTCCCTTCTTCCCCGGCAAAAATGGCAAAATGGATGGATACGTGTTTTCTTATGGTCATCACTATTTTGGTGGTGATCATGTCCTTTTTCTGTCTGCATAGTCCTAAAAAATACGGACCTAGGTTGCTTACACTCCCGTTCATCTATATGTTGTTATTTATAGCATGGGTTTTTAATCGTCATTTTTAAAGTTTGTCGTATCTTTCGCTTTCAAATAATGTACGGTTTATTTTATTTGTCGTACTGTTCATTATATTATGTAATATTTATACTGTCAGTATTAAATATTGTACTATCTGTCGTACTATCGTTTAATTATTAAGATAATATCATGTGTGTTTATTGCTAGTTAAATATTTATTTTTCTGTGCATTAAATATTTTTCAAGGTTATTATCGGTAATTTCGTTCGCGTACAGTATATTTTATTTATTTATTATGTTTGTGTTTTTCTAACAACTCATGTAAATAAATTTTCACCATTAACACAACAAAAACAAAAATAAAAAATTAACTTTAACTGTTGAATTTTCACTTTAACTGTTACGTTAATGCCCGGACAGCCAGTTGACAGTCAAACCCGCTGACAGCACGATTCTCCGTGTTTTGTATCATCAATCAAATCAATCTTTTGCATTTCAAAATTCCAAGATTTTTGTTCTAGAAGTCTTCTGATAATCACATGATCAGCAGAGGCTCAGCACTGCACAAAAATCAGGTACGCTTAACTGTCTCCTACACAAACAGTCCCTAACTAGGGTTTTTGTTTTTTTTTCCAGGAGAACGAGTTTTTTGAGACCTCAAATGGATTTCATGGACCTCCATATGTCTCAAAGCACCACAATACAAATTTTCAAACTTCAATTCGCACAGACGCACAGTCAGCAGCTCAAACAGTCAACAGACGACCAGTTTGACCGAAAAGTCAACAGACAGTCAAAAATGAAATTTTTTGTCAACATCCATATTTTGTGAAAAGATTCATCATTTGATCAATGGTTGATCATAATTCATCAAGAAAAGATCAGAAATCAACAAAACCCTAAGTTTCAAAATTAGGGTTTTCTCCTAAAAAGTCAATTGAACTTTGACCGGCCATAACTCTCTCCTCGATCATTCAAAAAATTCCAACCAAAGCTTGTTTTGAAGGAAATTCAATTATCTTTCAAATGCAATTGATCCCATGGTCATTGGATTCACCATTTGAAAAATATGAGCTCACACATTACAGGTCATTTTCAAAGTCAACAAAAAGTGGTTTTTTGTCAAAGGCCATAACATCAAGATAACTTTTCCAAATGAAAAAAACTTTCCAAAGTAGCTTGTAGAGGACATCTTGAGGTTTCTAAAAAGTACAAGAACTCCTTCATATGATTAAAATTGAGGGATTTATGCCTTGTTGAAGTTGGCTATTTTTTGGGAAAATGCATGAAACCAACATTGATCAAAAATGGTTTTTTTCCAAAAGAGGCCAAGTTTTCATGATCCAAACATGTTCCCAATAATGTTGAAGGGCTCCCACGACCAACATGAAGCCCATAACATTTTTATTTCTTTTTTAGTTTAATTTTATTACATTTAAAATTAAATTAAAAAAGAAATGGTGCAAGACAATTATCCAAAGCTTTTGTCTCTTGCTTGAGTCACCAAGGTAGCTTAATTTCTGCAACATAGATGGCATAGAGGACCTATGGAAAGAGGTGTGAAGAAAATTCAAGACATGGCCAAAGAGTTCAAAGTTTTATATATTAAAAAATTCAAAGATTCAAAAATCATCAATGCTTGGTAGCTTAGTTTTGCAGCACATTCATTGCTTATAAATGAACTAGGACACTTCAGTAACAAACACACACGATTTCAGAACCAAATCCATGCTTGTAACACACTTGTATCATGCTTGAAATATTGTAAGAAATTTGAAATTCGAATTTTAAGTTTCAGCTCAATTCAATCCAAACTATGTTAAAACAAGATTTGTTCTGATCAATATTCTTAGTTTTGATGATAACAAGCATATGAATTTTGTATGAGATAATGTGGTACTCTAATACTATGCAATTTCCATTTCAGGAATTATATAAAGAGTATGCACAAAATCAGCGCAAGAAGCACTGACTCAGAAGGTTCAGCATGCAACATCAGAACATGGTCTGGCAAGACATCAGAAGATGGTCAAGCAGAATCAGAACATGGGTCTATGAAAGCATCAGAAGAACTTGAGATCAGAAGCAGAAGCACTGAAGTTCTCATGGTATCACGCTCAAAAGCACTTCAAGGTCAGAAGACAAGAAGATGCTCTGCACCAAGCTGTTTGACTCTGATGACATTCAAACGTTGTTTACACAAACATCAGATCAGAAGGAAGTACTAGACTGGCAGGCTACGCTGACTGACAAAAGGAACGTTAGAAGCTATTAAAGGCAACGTCAGTAGACACAGCGGAAACAAGGCTCGAGGTAGTTGACAAAAGAGTGAAACATTAAATGCAATGCTGTACGGAATACGCAAAGCATTAAATGCTCCCAACGGTCATCTTCTCAAGTGCCTATAAGTATGAAGTTCTGATGAGAAGCTAAATACAACACTTGCGCACTATTCAGAATTGCTGTCAAATTCAAAAGCTCTCAGACTTCATCATCAAGCTCACTACATTGCTGTTGTAATATCTTAGTGAGATTTAAGCTTAAACTTAAGAGAAAATCACAGTTGTGATAATAGCTTTATAAAAAGCATTGTAACTCTTAAAAGAATTTATTTACATTAAGTTGTAAGAACTAGAGTGACCAGATTGTTGATCAGTATACTCTAGCAAGTCTTAGAAGTTGTCTAAGCAGTTTGTTCCTAGAGTGATCAGGTTGTGATCAGGATACTCTAGAAGACTTAGCAGTTGTCTAAGTGGAAAACCATTGTAATCAAGTGTGATTAGTGGATTAAATCCTTAGGTGAGGTAAATCACTCCAAGGGGGTGGACTGGAGTAGTTTAGTTAACAACGAACCAGGATAAAAATCATTGTTCAAATTGTTTTTATCTTACAAGTTTTAAAGCTACACTTATTCAAACCCCCCCTTTCTAAGTGTTTTTCTATTCTTCAATTGGCATCAGAGCGCCGGTTCTAAGGTGCAAGCACTTAACTGTGTTTAGAAAAGATTCAGGAAGAGAAAAACGCTTCAGTAAAAGATGGCTGGTGAAATTCCAACAAACACACCTACATCTACATCTGGCTCTGTTGAGCAATACAATAGAAATGGTAACAATGGTTATACTAGACCACCAGTATTTGATGGTGAAAACTTTGAATACTGGAAAGATAAACTGGAAAGTTACTTCCTTGGTCTAGATTGTGACTTATGGGATCTTCTGGTGGATGGTTACAAACATCCAATGAACGCTACTGGCGTAAGGCTTACAAGACAAGAAATGAATGATGATCAAAAGAAGCTTTTCAAAAATCATCATAAATGTAGGACTGTTTTGCTGAATGCTATCTCTCATGCTGAGTATGAGAAGATATCTTACAGGGAAACTGCCCATGATATATATGAGTCATTGAAAATGACCCATGAAGGAAATGCTCAAGTCAAGGAGACCAAAGCTCTTGCTCTAATCCAGAAATATGAAGCCTTCAAGATGGAGGACGATGAAGATATTGAGAAGATGTTCTCAAGATTTCAAACGCTAACTGCTGGATTAAGAGTTCTGGACAAAGGTTACACCAAGGCTGATCATGTAAAGAAGATCATCAGAAGTTTACTGTAACACCCTTCTAAACCCCACGAAAATTTATAAAATAATTTTCAGAGTAAAACATGAAAACAAGGGTGCCACAATTCAATTTAAAACAAATTATCATAAATTCATTGTCATGCTTTCACTAAGGAACAATCTGTCATAATACATAAACATCTCATGTTTACACAGCGAAAAATTCATCATACGGATAAGCATAACATCATCTATGCAATATCCCACATAATTTAATACAATAACAACACGATAGAGTATCATCATAAACTCTAATCTAACGTTCCCCCAGTGTTACAATATCAGAGCATGACACCTGACGCTACACTAATACACTGACTTATGAGCTAATCCTCACCAAGTCGAAAGCAGCTATCCTCAATCTGAAAATGTCAACAGTAAGGGTGAGTCTCATCACAGTTAACAAATGTTATTGCATCTTAAATAACAACACATCATAGTTATATCATTCACCCAATTTCATCATATTCAGATTATCAGGAACATCTATCGTTTACACAAACATCAACAGAACACATCTTTCAAACAGACAATCATACTCAACATTAATTCAACAAAACACACAACCAACACCTCATCAATATTTATAACACTGGAATACATCCAATCATGTTATAAAAGTATGCATATGTATGAACTGACACTATGCATGTGGTACCAACCTCATCAAATGGGAATATCCCATGACCGATCCCACATCATCAAATACCCATTTCATTATCATCATCATCATCAAAGTATGTTTATATACACTAGCATCATTCAAATATAATCAATCATCATCATCATCATTAAAGAACATACAAGTGCCCACATCAATCATCATCATCAAAAACAAGGACACACATGTATTCACATCATTTCAAAGCAAATCAGTCATCATCATACGACTCTAAACAAATCATCACATCATAATGTTTTTCAAAACAACATCTCATATTGTCACATTTCATCATATATGTCAACAATACATCATCCAATTAAACAAATCGTCACATGATTAATATTTCAACATATCATGTATTTAACACATCTCATCACATATATGTACAATACATCATACACCAAGAAATAAAATCATATTTAAAAATAATTGGATTCACACCTCATTTCATCATTTAAAACATAGGCTATCTCATAAGATTCATCGTGCTCGAAACGGCACTAAAAACGGACCTACGGTTCGAAAGTTACACATCATTTAACTTTTTCCAAGAAAACAACTAACGCTGCAGCACGCGGCGCAACCAAGACTTCGCGGCGCGACCTGAAGCTCACAAACACGTTCGCGGCGCCAACCTATGCACGCGGCGCGATGCGAGAAAACAAGTACGTCTTCGCGGCGCCAACACTAGGACGCGGCGCGAACTGGCGATTTCACAGATTTTCGGGTCTGCGTCAGATCCTGCGATCTGACTCAATCTGAGTCCAAAATTGACTCTAAACGTCATATACAGGCAGTTAATCATCAATTGCATCATTATTCATCATCACACATCAAAACAACACATAATCAATCAATAATCCATGCAATTTTCATCAATTCATAACCTCCCTAAACCCGACATATAATCCAATCGACTCAACAACATCCCTAATCAATATTATTATCCAAGAATACGATAATAGATGATAACCAGAGAGTCCCCCCTTACCTTAGCCAAAGATTCTTGATTTGGTCTCTCCCTCCATTGCTCCTCTTCACGTACCAGCTTTCCAATCCCTCATCTCCTCTGCTCTGCTTTTCACGTTCCTTTTCTTATTCCCAATTCCTTATTATTTTATAAAATAACCTTTTAATTGGAATAAAACTTTTACTAACATAACACCCCCTCATTCCTTAACATCACACTTGGCCCAACACCATAAACCATCCTTTTCCAATTAATTCCCACAACCACCCATAATTCTAATTATTAATTAAATTTCCATTTAAATTAAAAATTAAAATATACGGGTGTTACAACTCTCCCCCACTAAAAGAGTTTTCGTCCTCGAAAACATACCTCAAGTAACCAGCTCGTATAAGAGTCCTCCACCTGACTCCTCAGCTCCCAATTAACATTACCATCAGTCAATCCTCAAAATCCACCTGACATCACCAACAGGGAACATGTTTCATACATTCAAATCCCAGTTCTTACGTCGCATTTGACCATCAAAAGTTGTACCACTCATTATATCTCTAAAAGGTTAACTACAATAGAACATTGAGGTATAACCTATACAATACACTCAACAACTGAGTGATACAATTACACAATCCATAGTATGATCACACTGATCAACACTGCAGTAATGCATTCCATCTACCAAACATACCAACCTTAGACACACTTTTCCATCTAAGTGATAATGTAATACTTACATTTTTCATCAACCACTTCCTTCAAGAAACTCAATACTCATATTCCTATACCATTGGATTCCAATTATCTGACTCCTCTTAAGTCACACCAGTAATTATCCAACACGTTACATTTCACTTTTTCCGTACTACTCTGACTACTCATCACAATAATCTATACCAAATAGATTTCTGAGTTTTACCCGATTCCGACTCTCTTTACTCATTCGTTTCAAGGATCATTCTTCATCATTCATGGTACCAATTTACCACTCAATAATACTTACTCGCACTCAAACACAAATTCTTGAGTTTTTACATCTATTAAACATCCCGACCATCGGAACGAGTGCACACAAGTAATTATAATCGCGCTCATCAGTCTCAATACGACATTTCTTACAAAACTGCTCAATTTGAGTTTCGCTCTTTTCTAAGAATTTAATCAATTTCTCCCTTCATAGAGTATAATTCCTCATTATATATGGAATCTACAATAACCCCTTAACAACAACACAAAATTATTACAACGTCATATAGCATCAACTCTTCGTTTTAATTTCGCCGGATACATACTCGTTAACTACGTACAACCGTAATAACATATTCATCATCTCGGCAATTATTCAAAAGAGTTATAATTTTTCGACACGACATCCTTACATCCACTGGATTCTAAATCCAACATATAGATCAACACATATGTTCTATGTAGGCTTCTGACATATTAATTCTTTTACTGCCCGCGAGTAGTACTCATAACACTACTCCACATCACACTTTCGCTGCGCGACTCTGATTACCCGTCTTAAGTCATCATCCACCATGTTGCACTCTTTCATATTCACTTCTTCATAAGTTCACACAACATAGTGAGTGATTATTCTCACGGCTTAGTATTCATCACATCTTAAACCATTAAGGTAACAAAACAAGCTTATCTCTTCTATATGATTTCATCTACTACCAACAAGAGATTTAGGGTGATCAAGTCCTAAATTTGTCAATATTAGTTGAAAATCATATTTAAGCATAAACCGTCGTTACTACTTAATAGTGTCCATTTTCCGAGTTTGCACCCAAACTCATTAACATCTTCATAGTCCAATAATTCACTACGGTGTCCTTATAGAATATCCTTCTGAGGCTCAAAACATCAGTTACACAAATCCAATCACTCAACCTCATTACATCGTTTTCGTCGGTTCTGAATTCACCGCCTTTACTTTGGTAATTCAAAGTCAACCTATCGATCAAGTCAACATCATCTTTCTGACCTTCTCTAATCTTGTTAAGAATACTACTAGTCATCTTCTAGCACACTCAATCTAACACTATTAGGAGTGCCTTCACATACTAACTCAAGTCTCTAAATTGTCCAATTAAATCCAACTCATTCATCATTAGCACCGACATTTTAAGGACTTCTTACGCAACACAATAGCACAATATTTTCCTCACTAGGATGGTAATTCAAACCAAAATCCTAATCCAAAAATATATTCTAATCATCTCTACTGCCTCATATTAAGCCCTTTCTGGTCAAAGAGGTACTTCAACTCTTATGATCACTAAACACTTCGAATTTTGAACCATACAATTAGCCTGCAAGACCAAGACAACATTCATAACTCGTGGTTTTAATCCAAATCCTATTACATCCTTCACGTCCAAATATCATCCCACTCGAAATCTCAACAAAGTCTTCCTCACGTCAACAAATGTTAGAAATCCCCTACAATTCTTCTTTTATACTTATCGTTACTTTGCCATCACAAATACGATTCCAAGGGTTCTAAAGTTTATTCCATCTTTGCTACTAATTCACTCTTTCACTAAAATCCATCGGCATTCAAATCATCTTTATTACCGAATATCTCATCGACTTATTCATCAACAACATGTCCTACTCAACTTCGTTCCAAATAATCGCGGTAGTAGGCATTCTCATTCAACAAGTTTCACGCTTCCATAACCGACTTCAGAACCTTTCCTCATAGGGTCACTCTACTGTATTTATAACTCTCCCATAAATTAGAACACAATCCCTCCTCTTCGTAGGTTCAAACGGCACATCAATCCGACACTCGGAACTCAAGATATGAATTTTCCAATCATTGCCCGAAAAATGCAACACTGACATCATGCAGTGACACTCTATACGATATATCCAAAACTCCTCAATTGGTAAATTCAATTCTTAAAATTAATCCTCAACAAACCTGCTAATTGTTCCTTCGATCCCTTCAACACTGACACTGACATCCCGTGCAGTACCAATAAATAAGTCTAGTTATAAGAACAAGAGTAACCGTAACTCCACCTCTTTCCAACGTCATCCTGTCACAATTAAATATATTACAGCTGCTGAAACTATTTTTATAACAAAGTTCATCTCGTTAGCTTTCCAACGCTTCAAACGGAACTCAATTCGGATGTCCAGAACTCTAGTTATGAATTTTCGAAGTTCCGCAGCTATTCAGCAACTTTCCTGCGTTTTGCTTACGAAAATCTCTCTCCAAAACTCATTCTCTTCAACTCTATCACATTCCAAACAGCCCCTTATCGTATCTCTCCACTTCCAAACATCCTTATAACTTAAGCGACACATTCCCCCGCCGAAGTCCGCTTTCTGCAACATCACGACAACAATCCTCCTTGCAAACTCGTAACTGAACCTCTTCCGAGACACAAGGCTACTCAACTGACAACTTCGCAGCACACCAGCAGAGCTGACACATCGCAACTCTCCAATCTCCTTCTCTTACAATAACTGTCAATTACCTCTAATCACCTTCCTTCAAGATGTTCCAACTCAATTCCCAGTGAAGTCTTAATTCCAAGTCACCTTCAACTCGGGAAACAACAAACTCTGACAACGCTCGCACTGTTTCCAACAACAGCCTACTGAATCAATCTTCTTCAACTGAAACATAACCGAGAAGCGAAGCTTCTCCCCCACTTGTTTCAATCCCACACCTGCAACAAACAACCAAGTACCGACAGTGATTCACTCACATGTCGCATACCAAGGAATAAAAATGCCGACAGTATTCAACCGTCGTGCAACTCAACTTACTCAACAATTGGCCGGACGGACCGACCTGCTCTGATACCACTATTGTAACACCCTTCTAAACCCCACGGAAATTTATAAAATAATTTTCAGAGTAAAACATGAAAACAAGGGTGCCACAATTCAATTTAAAACAAATTATCATAAATTCATTATCATGCTTTCACTAAGGAACAATCTGTCATAATACATAAACATCTCATGTTTACACAGCGAAAAATTCATCATACGGATAAGCATAACATCATCTATGCAATATCCCACATAATTTAATACAATAACAACACGATAGAGTATCATCATAAACTCTAATCTAACGTTCCCCCAGTGTTACAATATCAGAGCATGACACCTGACGCTACACTAATACACTGACTTATGAGCTAATCCTCACCAAGTCGAAAGCAGCTATCCTCAATCTGAAAATGTCAACAGTAAGGGTGAGTCTCATCACAGTTAACAAATGTTATTGCATCTTAAATAACAACACATCATAGTTATATCATTCACCCAATTTCATCATATTCAGATTATCAGGAACATCTATCGTTTACACAAACATCAACAGAACACATCTTTCAAACAGACAATCATACTCAACATTAATTCAACAAAACACACAACCAACACCTCATCAATATTTATAACACTGGAATACATCCAATCATGTTATAAAAGTATGCATATGTATGAACTGACACTATGCATGTGGTACCAACCTCATCAAATGGGAATATCCCATGACCGATCCAACATCATCAAGATACGGCCCTGCCAGCACAGATTCCACACAATGGGAATCATGCCCTTCACTGATCCAACACACCCTTATGGATACAGTATCATCAATGAACATGAATGAATGCAACATATACAACATAATATACCATCGTCAAGTCTAATGAGTAACATCATCAAATACCCATTTCATTATCATCATCATCATCAAAGTATGTTTATATACACTAGCATCATTCAAATATAATCAATCATCATCATCATCATTAAAGAACATACAAGTGCCCACATCAATCATCATCATCAAAAACAAGGACACACATGTATTCACATCATTTCAAAGCAAATCAGTCATCATCATACGACTCTAAACAAATCATCACATCATAATGTTTTTCAAAACAACATCTCATATTGTCACATTTCATCATATATGTCAACAATACATCATCCAATTAAACAAATCGTCACATGATTAATATTTCAACATATCATGTATTTAACACATCTCATCACATATATGTACAATACATCATACACCAAGAAATAAAATCATATTTAAAAATAATTGGATTCACACCTCATTTCATCATTTAAAACATAGGCTATCTCATAAGATTCATCGTGCTCGAAACGGCACTAAAAACGGACCTACGGTTCGAAAGTTACACATCATTTAACTTTTTCCAAGAAAACAACTAACGCTGCAGCACGCGGCGCAACCAAGACTTCGCGGCGCGACCTGAAGCTCACAAACACGTTCGCGGCGCCAACCTATGCACGCGGCGCGATGCGAGAAAACAAGTACGCCTTCGCGGCGCCAACACTAGGACGCGGCGCGAACTGGCGATTTCACAGATTTTCGGGTCTGCGTCAGATCCTGCGATCTGACTCAATCTGAGTCCAAAATTGACTCTAAACGTCATATACAGGCAGTTAATCATCAATTGCATCATTATTCATCATCACACATCAAAACAACACATAATCAATCAATAATCCATGCAATTTTCATCAATTCATAACCTCCCTAAACCCGACATATAATCCAATCGACTCAACAACATCCCTAATCAATATTATTATCCAAGAATACGATAATAGATGATAACCAGAGAGTCCCCCCTTACCTTAGCCAAAGATTCTTGATTTGGTCTCTCCCTCCATTGCTCCTCTTCACGTACCAGCTTTCCAATCCCTCATCTCCTCTGCTCTGCTTTTCACGTTCCTTTTCTTATTCCCAATTCCTTATTATTTTATAAAATAACCTTTTAATTGGAATAAAACTTTTACTAACATAACACCCCGTCATTCCTTAACATCACACTTGGCCCAACACCATAAACCATCCTTTTCCAATTAATTCCCACAACCACCCATAATTCTAATTATTAATTAAATTTCCATTTAAATTAAAAATTAAAATATACGGGTGTTACAACTCTCCCCCACTAAAAGAGTTTTCGTCCTCGAAAACATACCTCAAGTAACCAGCTCGTATAAGAGTCCTCCACCTGACTCCTCAGCTCCCAATTAACATTACCATCAGTCAATCCTCAAAATCCACCTGACATCACCAACAGGGAACATGTTTCATACATTCAAATCCCAGTTCTTACGTCGCATTTGACCATCAAAAGTTGTACCACTCATTATATCTCTAAAAGGTTAACTACAATAGAACATTGAGGTATAACCTATACAATACACTCAACAACTGAGTGATACAATTACACAATCCATAGTATGATCACACTGATCAACACTGCAGTAATGCATTCCATCTACCAAACATACCAACCTTAGACACACTTTTCCATCTAAGTGATAATGTAATACTTACATTTTTCATCAACCACTTCCTTCAAGAAACTCAATACTCATATTCCTATACCATTGGATTCCAATTATCTGACTCCTCTTAAGTCACACCAGTAATTATCCAACACGTTACATTTCACTTTTTCCGTACTACTCTAACTACTCATCACAATCATCTATACCAAATAGATTTCTGAGTTTTACCCGATTCCGACTCTCTTTACTCATTCGTTTCAAGGATCATTCTTCATCATTCATGGTACCAATTTACCACTCAATAATACTTACTCGCACTCAAACACAAATTCTTGAGTTTTTACATCTATTAAACATCCCGACCATCGGAACGAGTGCACACAAGTAATTATAATCGCGCTCATCAGTCTCAATACGACATTTCTTACAAAACTGCTCAATTTGAGTTTCGCTCTTTTCTAAGAATTTAATCAATTTCTCCCTTCATAGAGTATAATTCCTCATTATATATGGAATCTACAATAACCCCTTAACAACAACACAAAATTATTACAACGTCATATAGCATCAACTCTTCGTTTTAATTTCGCCGGATACATACTCGTTAACTACGTACAACCGTAATAACATATTCATCATCTCGGCAATTATTCAAAAGAGTTATAATTTTTCGACACGACATCCTTACATCCACTGGATTCTAAATCCAACATATAGATCAACACATATGTTCTATGTAGGCTTCTGACATATTAATTCTTTTACTGCCCGCGAGTAGTACTCATAACACTACTCCACATCACACTTTCGCTGCGCGACTCTGATTACCCGTCTTAAGTCATCATCCACCATGTTGCACTCTTTCATATTCACTTCTTCATAAGTTCACACAACATAGTGAGTGATTATTCTCACGGCTTAGTATTCATCACATCTTAAACCATTAAGGTAACAAAACAAGCTTATCTCTTCTATATGATTTCATCTACTACCAACAAGAGATTTAGGGTGATCAAGTCCTAAATTTGTCAATATTAGTTGAAAATCATATTTAAGCATAAACCGTCGTTACTACTTAATAGTGTCCATTTTCCGAGTTTGCACCCAAACTCATTAACATCTTCATAGTCCAATAATTCACTACGGTGTCCTTATAGAATATCCTTCTGAGGCTCAAAACATCAGTTACACAAATCCAATCACTCAACCTCATTACATCGTTTTCGTCGGTTCTGAATTCACCGCCTTTACTTTGGTAATTCAAAGTCAACCTATCGATCAAGTCAACATCATCTTTCTGACCTTCTCTAATCTTGTTAAGAATACTACTAGTCATCTTCTAGCACACTCAATCTAACACTATTAGGAGTGCCTTCACATACTAACTCAAGTCTCTAAATTGTCCAATTAAATCCAACTCATTCATCATTAGCACCGACATTTTAAGGACTTCTTACGCAACACAATAGCACAATATTTTCCTCATTAGGATGGTAATTCAAACCAAAATCCTAATCCAAAAATATATTCTAATCATCTCTACTGCCTCATATTAAGCCCTTTCTGGTCAAAGAGGTACTTCAACTCTTATGATCACTAAACACTTCGAATTTTGAACCATACAATTAGCCTGCAAGACCAAGACAACATTCATAACTCGTGGTTTTAATCCAAATCCTATTACATCCTTCACGTCCAAATATCATCCCACTCGAAATCTCAACAAAGTCTTCCTCACGTCAACAAATGTTAGAAATCCCCTACAATTCTTCTTTTATACTTATCGTTACTTTGCCATCACAAATACGATTCCAAGGGTTCTAAAGTTTATTCCATCTTTGCTACTAATTCACTCTTTCACTAAAATCCATCGGCATTCAAATCATCTTTATTACCGAATATCTCATCGACTTATTCATCAACAACATGTCCTACTCAACTTCGTTCCAAATAATCGCGGTAGTAGGCATTCTCATTCAACAAGTTTCACGCTTCCATAACCGACTTCAGAACCTTTCCTCATAGGGTCACTCTACTGTATTTATAACTCTCCCATAAATTAGAACACAATCCCTCCTCTTCGTAGGTTCAAACGGCACATCAATCCGACACTCGGAACTCAAGATATGAATTTTCCAATCATTGCCCGAAAAATGCAACACTGACATCATGCAGTGACACTCTATACGATATATCCAAAACTCCTCAATTGGTAAATTCAATTCTTAAAATTAATCCTCAACAAACCTGCTAATTGTTCCTTCGATCCCTTCAACACTGACACTGACATCCCGTGCAGTACCAATAAATAAGTCTAGTTATAAGAACAAGAGTAACCGTAACTCCACCTCTTTCCAACGTCATCCTGTCACAATTAAATATATTACAGCTGCTGAAACTATTTTTATAACAAAGTTCATCTCGTTAGCTTTCCAACGCTTCAAACGGAACTCAATTCGGATGTCCAGAACTCTAGTTATGAATTTTCGAAGTTCCGCAGCTATTCAGCAACTTTCCTGCGTTTTGCTTACGAAAATCTCTCTCCAAAACTCATTCTCTTCAACTCTATCACATTCCAAACAGCCCCTTATCGTATCTCTCCACTTCCAAACATCCTTATAACTTAAGCGACACATTCCCCCGTCGAAGTCCGCTTTCTGCAACATCACGACAACAATCCTCCTTGCAAACTCGTAACTGAACCTCTTCCGAGACACAAGGCTACTCAACTGACAACTTCGCAGCACACCAGCAGAGCTGACACATCGCAACTCTCCAATCTCCTTCTCTTACAATAACTGTCAATTACCTCTAATCACCTTCCTTCAAGATGTTCCAACTCAATTCCCAGTGAAGTCTTAATTCCAAGTCACCTTCAACTCGGGAAACAACAAACTCTGACAACGCTCGCACTGTTTCCAACAACAGCCTACTGAATCAATCTTCTTCAACTGAAACATAACCGAGAAGCGAAGCTTCTCCCCCACTTGTTTCAATCCCACACCTGCAACAAACAACCAAGTACCGACAGTGATTCACTCACATGTCGCATACCAAGGAATAAAAATGCCGACAGTATTCAACCGTCGTGCAACTCAACTTACTCTACAATTGGCCGGACGGACCGACCTGCTCTGATACCACTATTGTAACACCCTTCTAAACCCCACGGAAATTTATAAAATAATTTTCAGAGTAAAACATGAAAACAAGGGTGCCACAATTCAATTTAAAACAAATTATCATAAATTCATTATCATGCTTTCACTAAGGAACAATCTGTCATAATACATAAACATCTCATGTTTACACAGCGAAAAATTCATCATACGGATAAGCATAACATCATCTATGCAATATCCCACATAATTTAATACAATAACAACACGATAGAGTATCATCATAAACTCTAATCTAACGTTCCCCCAGTGTTACAATATCAGAGCATGACACCTGACGCTACACTAATACACTGACTTATGAGCTAATCCTCACCAAGTCGAAAGCAGCAATCCTCAATCTGAAAATGTCAACAGTAAGGGTGAGTCTCATCACAGTTAACAAATGTTATTGCATCTTAAATAACAACACATCATAGTTATATCATTCACCCAATTTCATCATATTCAGATTATCAGGAACATCTATCGTTTACACAAACATCAACAGAACACATCTTTCAAACAGACAATCATACTCAACATTAATTCAACAAAACACACAACCAACACCTCATCAATATTTATAACACTGGAATACATCCAATCATGTTATAAAAGTATGCATATGTATGAACTGACACTATGCATGTGGTACCAACCTCATCAAATGGGAATATCCCATGACCGATCCAACATCATCAAGATACGGCCCTGCCAGCACAGATTCCACACAATGGGAATCATGCCCTTCACTGATCCAACACACCCTTATGGATACAGTATCATCAATGAACATGAATGAATGCAACATATACAACATACTATACCATCGTCAAGTCTAATGAGTAACATCATCAAATACCCATTTCATTATCATCATCATCATCAAAGTATGTTTATATACACTAGCATCATTCAAATATAATCAATCATCATCATCATCATTAAAGAACATACAAGTGCCCACATCAATCATCATCATCAAAAACAAGGACACACATGTATTCACATCATTTCAAAGCAAATCAGTCATCATCATACGACTCTAAACAAATCATCACATCATAATGTTTTTCAAAACAACATCTCATATTGTCACATTTCATCATATATGTCAACAATACATCATCCAATTAAACAAATCGTCACATGATTAATATTTCAACATATCATGTATTTAACACATCTCATCACATATATGTACAATACATCATACACCAAGAAATAAAATCATATTTAAAAATAATTGGATTCACACCTCATTTCATCATTTAAAACATAGGCTATCTCATAAGATTCACCGTGCTCGAAACGGCACTAAAAACGGACCTACGGTTCGAAAGTTACACATCATTTAACTTTTTCCAAGAAAACAACTAACGCTGCAGCACGCGGCGCAACCAAGACTTCGCGGCGCGACCTGAAGCTCACAAACACGTTCGCGGCGCCAACCTATGCACGCGGCGCAATGCGAGAAAACAAGTACGCCTTCGCGGCGCCAACACTAGGACGCGGCGCGAACTGGCGATTTCACAGATTTTCGGGTCTGCGTCAGATCCTGCGATCTGACTCAATCTGAGTCCAAAATTGACTCTAAACGTCATATACAGGCAGTTAATCATCAATTGCATCATTATTCATCATCACACATCAAAACAACACATAATCAATCAATAATCCATGCAATTTTCATCAATTCATAACCTCCCTAAACCCGACATATAATCCAATCGACTCAACAACATCCCTAATCAATATTATTATCCAAGAATACGATAATAGATGATAACCAGAGAGTCCCCCCCTTACCTTAGCCAAAGATTCTTGATTTGGTCTCTCCCTCCATTGCTCCTCTTCACGTACCAGCTTTCCAATCCCTCATCTCCTCTGCTCTGCTTTTCACGTTCCTTTTCTTATTCCCAATTCCTTATTATTTTATAAAATAACCTTTTAATTGGAATAAAACTTTTACTAACATAACACCCCCTCATTCCTTAACATCACACTTGGCCCAACACCATAAACCATCCTTTTCCAATTAATTCCCACAACCACCTATAATTCTAATTATTAATTAAATTTCCATTTAAATTAAAAATTAAAATATACGGGTGTTACATTTACCCAGAAGATGGGGTCCAATGGTGACTGCATTCAAGATTGCAAAGAATCTGAGTGAGGTTTCTTTGGAAGAGCTAATCAGTGCCTTGAGAAGCCATGAGATAGAGCTGGATGCAAATGAGCCTCAGAAGAAAGGTAAGTCTATTGCATTAAAATCTAATATTAAAAAATGCACTAACGCTTTTCAGGCTGAAGAAGTAGATTTTGAAGAATCAGAATCAGAAGAAGAAGATGAACTGTCCATGATCTCCAGAAGGGTAAACCAACTCTGGAAGAGCAAACAAAGGAAGTTCAAAAGCTTCAGAAGTTCAAAGAAGTTTGAACGAGGAGAATCTTCTGGTGGCAGAAGATCTGACAAGAAGAAGGTCGTCTGCTATGAGTGCAATGAGCCTGGACACTTCAAGAATGAATGTCCAAAACTTCAGAAGGAGAATCCCAAGAAGAAGTTTCATAAGAAGAAAGGTCTTATGGCAACATGGGATGATTCTGAATCAGAATTAGAATCAGACTCTGAAGGAGAGCAAGCCAACTTTGCACTGATGGCTACAGTGGATGATGGATCAGAATCTACATCAGAATCAGATTCTAAAGAGGTATTTTCTGAACTATCTAGAGAAGAGTTAGTTTCCAGTTTAACTGAACTTCTCGAACTCAAGGCTCATCTTAGTATCAAATACAAAAAGCTGAAAAAGCAATTTGAATTTTAAACTAAGAAGCTGAAAGTGGAAATTCTGAACTGAAGGAAAAAGTTTTAAAATTATCCAAAGATAGTGGATCTCCTTCTGAATTAGAAAAATCCATTCCTAGTCTCAATCATATTCTGAAAGAATATGACTCGAGCTTCAAAAAGTTCCTATCTAGAAGTATTGGCAGAAGTCATCTTGCTTTTATGATATATGGTGTTTCTAGAAACAAAAGGTTTGGTTTTGGCTATGAGGGTGATACCTCACATAAATTTGAACCTGTTGATGATTTGAAAATCACATACAAGCCATTGTATGATCAGTTCAAATATGGCCACTCACATGATATCAAGCTCACATCACATGCACAGAGTTTTAACACAACACACACCAAGAAGCATGTGACACAACCTAAAAGATATCATGCTAACAAACCCAAAGAATATCATGCTGTTGCTCTTGTTACTTATCATGCTAAACCCAAGTTCAATCAGAACTTAAGGAAAACTAACAAGAAAGGACCCAAGAAATTGTGGGTACCTAAGGAGAAGATAATTTCTGTTGCAGATATCCTTGGCGACAAAGAGGACAAAAAGCAAAATGTCATGGTACCTGGACTCTGGGTGCTCGCGACACATGACGGGAAGAAGGTCTACATTCCAAGACCTGGTGCTTAAGCCAGGTGGAGAAGTCAAGTTTGGAGGAGATCAGAAGGGCAAAATCATTGGCTCTGGAACCATAAGTCTTGGTAACTCTCCTTCCATAACTAATGTACTTCTTGTAGAAGGATTAACGCATAACTTATTATCCATAAGTCAATTAAGTGACAATGGTTATGATATAATCTTCAATCAAAAGTCTTGCAAGGCTGTAAGTCAGAAGGATGGCTCAATCCTATTTACAGGCAAGAGAAAGAACAACATTTATAAGATAGATCTTTCTGATCTTGAGAAGCAGAAGGTGACTTGTCTTATGTCTGTTTCTGAGGAGCAATGGGTCTGGCACAGAAGATTAGGACATGCTAGTTTGAGAAAGATTTCTCAGATTAACAAACTAAATCTGGTCAGAGGACTCCCAAATCTGAAATACAAATTAGATGCTCTTTGTGAAGCATGTCAGAAGGGCAAGTTCTCCAAACCTGCATTCAAGTCTAAGAATGTTGTGTCTACCTCAAGGCCGTTAGAACTCTTGCACATTGATCTGTTTGGCCCAGTCAAAACAGCATCTGTCAGAGAGAAGAAATATGGATTAGTCATCGTAGATGATTATAGCCGCTGGACATGGGTAAAGTTCTTAAAACACAAGGATGAGTCTCATTCAGTGTTCTTTGAATTCTGCACTCAGATCCAATCTGAGAAGGAGTGCAAAATCATAAAGGTCAGAAGTGATCATGGTGGCGAATTTGAGAACAGATTCTTTGAGGATTTCTTCAAAGAAAATGGTATTGCCCATGATTTCTCTTGCCCTAGAACTCCACAGCAAAATGGAGTTGTAGAGCGAAAAATAGGACTCTGCAAGAAATGGCCAGAACCATGATCAATGAGACCAATATGGCTAAGCACTTCTGGGCAGAAGCAATAAACATTGCATGTTATATTCAGAATAGAATCTCTATAAGACCTATTCTAAATAAGACTCCTTATGAATTGTGGAAGAACAGAAAGCCCAACATTTCATATTTTCATCCGTTTGGATGTGTGTGTTTTATTCTGAATACTAAAGATCATCTTGGTAAGTTTGATTCTAAGGCACAAAAATGTTTTCTTCTTGGATATTCTGAACGCTCTAAAGGCTACAGAGTATACAATACTGAGACATTGGTTGTAGAAGAATCAATCAATATCAGGTTTGATGATAAGCTTGGTCTTGAAAAGCCAAAGCAGTTTGAGAATTTTGCAGATATAGATATTGACATATCAGAAGTTGTAGAACCAAGAAGCAAAGCTCCAGAAGCTGAAAGTCTCAGAAGCAAAGAATCAGAAGATCAAGTTGCTGCATCTTTAGAGAATCTCAGAATTTCTGAAGAGCCAACAGTCAGAAGATCTTCTAGACTCACCTCTGCTCACTCAGAAGATGTGATCCTTGGAAAGAAAGATGATCCCATCAGAACAAGAGCATTCCTTAAGAACAATGCAGAATGTCAATTAGGTCTTGTTTCTTTGATCGAGCCAACTTCTGTTGATCAAGCTCTAGAAGATCCAGACTGGATAATTGCCATGCAAGAAGAACTAAATCAGTTTACAAGGAATGATGTATGGGATTTGGTTCCTAGACCTAAAGGATTCAACATCATTGGTACAAAGTGGGTGTTCAGAAACAAGCTCAGTGAGAAGGGAGATGTGGTAAGAAACAAAGCCAGACTGGTGGCTCAGGGATATAGTCAGCAAGAAGGGATTGACTATACAGAAACCTTTGCACCAGTGGCCAGGTTAGAATCTATTCGCTTATTGATTTCTTTTGCCACTCAACATAACATCACTCTGTATCAGATGGATGTTAAGAGTGCTTTCTTAAATGGCTATATAGATGAGGAAGTCTATGTCCACCAACCTCCTGGTTTTGAAGACTCTAAGTCTCCAGAACATGTTTTCAAACTTAAGAAATCATTGTATGGGTTGAAGCAAGCTCCCAGAGCTTGGTATGAAAGATTAAGTTCTTTCCTTCTTGACAATGGTTTCACTAGAGGACAAGTGGACACGACTCTTTTCTGTAAAACATCTAAGAAGGATATTTTAATTTGTCAAATTTATGTTGATGATATTATCTTTGGAACATCTAATGCTTCACTTGGAAAGGAGTTTGCTAAGTCTATGCAAGCTGAATTTGAAATGAGTATGATGGGTCAACTTAAGTATTTCCTTGGGATTCAAATCAACCAAACTTCTGATGGAACTTATGTTCATCAAACGAAGTATGTGAAAGAACTTCTGAAGAAGTTTAATCTCTCTGAAAGCAAAGAAGCCAAAACTCCTATGCATCCAACATGTGTTCTAGGTAAGGATGAGGTAAGTAAGAAGGTAGATCAGAAGTTGTATAGAGGTATTGTCATACCCTAATTTTTGACCCCCCCTGAGATGACACATCTTCAGGATTTTTCATCAGGTCAAGACAAGTTCCCAGAGCAATCACTTCTCCATCTGGTATCCAATCGAGGATGCTCAAAGACAAGAAAGCTCAGGCAAAGGATCAATCAATACAAAGACTAGTCTCTAATACAATCATGGGGCTCAAAAACTTCACTTTTCTCATCTATGATTGATTAGACATCCAGTCATATGAGTACAGGTTTACTCAGGTCACCAGACTAGGGTTTTGAGCCTATCAAGGACTGAAATCAGGGATCACATTTGGGAAACCCTAAAAAACCTCAGAGGATCATTCAAAGACATCAATCCTCTTCAAATAACTCATATTACAAGATCTACTAGACATCACACTTCAATTCAAAGTCTACAGTCATTATTTTCACATGGTCGACAAATTAGGGTTTTGACCTAATTCACCAAGATAGTTGACTTCTGATCAGGGCATGAATCCAAAACTCAAGACATGATTCAAGGATCTCTACTACCTCCATATAATCCATTTATATCATCCATTTGGGGAGAAGATCTTATTTCTACACAAAAGCCCAAAAATTCACTTTGTCAGGAAAAAGTCAACTGTGAAGGATCATCATTGACTTTTAAGGTTTTTGGTCAAAAAATGACTTTCAAAGATCAATGTCATCAATATATGGATGTCAAAGTCATTTGGCCAAAGAAATTCAAAGAAATTCATCAAGGAGCAAAAAGTCGGGAATTAAGGTTTTTAAGGGCATGGTGAAATCTCAAAATTTCACCTACACAACTCAAAAAACTTCCAACATGAAAGTTGTAGATCTTGCCAAATAAAATAACATCTTACAAGGGAACTTTTTTCAAAAGATCAACCATTATTGAAGTTTTGGAAATTTTGAAGTTTAGGTCATAAACACTTAGAAATTTTTCTAAGTGTTTTAACCTAGTTTTCTTCCAACTTTGACCTCATTTTTCACAAATTTCCCAAAGGATTCTGAAGAAGACATAAACTAATGATTTGAAGTAGATGTTTAGGGCTTTCCAAATTGTGTTCAACCTTCTCCAAATTCAAATTGAGCTAGGAGTTATGCTTGTTCAAAGTTGGCCTCATGAAGTGAAATTATAGGTCATGGACACTTTTGGACTTTGCAAATTTTGTGCAAATAACCTCTCTTATGGATGCTACACGACCCATAACACATCTGAAAACATGCCATGCATTCATTTTCACCATGCCATAAGAATTGAAGAAGATTCTAAAAACAAAAACATGTGATTATGTAATGATTACATTTGTGAATTTATGGCAAATTGATGAATCACCCAAGGAATCTTCTCACCAACCAATTAGAGCTCATTTCTGGCTCAGAATTGTCCCCTAAGATCAAGCAAAATCGAGGGCTAGGGGATTGATCAAATGGAATCAAAATTCTCATCATTGCATAAGAGATATTTGCAAATTTCCTTCATGGCTAAGAAACCAAATCAACTTCACTAAGGAAGCTCACTCCTCTGCAGCTATACTGATCCATTTGCCTATAAATACAGATGCATTCCTCATTCAAAAACACACCAAAGCAACCATATTACTTGCTTTCTCTTTCTCTTCTCTTGTTCATTGTTTTTCAAAGTTCTTTGGCAAGAAGAATCGATTTCTTCAAACCAGAGCTTATCTTTGGGAAGTGAGCATTCTAACATCTCAAGGGAGGTCATTTGAGGTGATCCAAGCACCTGGATCACTTCTGTAAGTGGAGGAACACCATTGTTGCTCTCACTTTGGAGCATTTGCAGTTGGAGGTCCATGGAGTGATTCAGGAGGTTTCGAGCCAAGCCAATCATCCAGACACACTCCTCAGGTCATAGTGAAGCTAACCAGATGGCTGCAGCTCATCTGTAACTCCAAATTCAACAACCTCCATGTTCACTTGAAGCTCAAATCGAGGGAGGTCCATAGAACAATTCAGAAGGATTCAGGCTACAATAAGCATCCAGTTAGCATCATTGAGTCTCAGGGAAGCTATTGAGATCATTCATTCAAGCTCAGTTGCTCTCAATCATCCTCACGACCTTCAGTTTCAGAGGTAAGTTTCTGAACTCCCTCTCTCTAATTTAAGTACTCTTTGTGAAATAGCTCGATTCTATCTTGTTCAGCATCATCAGAGGATTGAAAACCCTCTATCATCATCCATTTATCTTTCAGTATAGTCATTTAATTTGATTTTGAAATTTTAGGGTTCTTCACGATTTCTGGTAAATTAGTTAGATGTAGTTAATATTAGTTCATGTTAGTTACATATTTAGAATCGTGAGTGAATTTAGAGCAAGTTTCATGTTTACATCATGGCAAATGGTTGAGAAACGAGTGAGTTCAGAAATTCAAATTCATAGAGCTTGAGGTTGAAGACGAAGATGGTGGTGGCGCGCAATTTTCAAACTCAGGTCTAAGTTTATTTTATTTTGATTGATACCTGTTTCATTAACGACTAAAACGTGATAGCCCAGTGGTAGAGAGTGTTTGTGTGTTGCGCGTGCCCAAGGTCTGGGGTTCGAATCCCCCTCGCCCCAGACCTTTTGATTTTATTTCTTTTTTTACACTATGCACTTGAGTAATATATGAATTGCAATGGAACCATGCATATGACACCAAGCGCGCGTTGGCTCAGTGGTGTTGTTTTGGGCTGGTAATACAAAGGGCGTGGGTTCAAACCTGGTTGGTGACAAAACCATATTTTTTACCACTTTTCCCATTTAACTCCTTCACAACTTTAACAAATTATTTAACCTATCAAAATAAATCATTTTCACTTCATTTTTCACACACTTGTCATTTAATATATCTATTTTATGAATAATCAAAAAAAATCATAAAAATATTATTTATTTCATATATTTTTATTAGGTTTAAAATTGTATGATTTAAGTGTTATATTAAAATGTTTTAAATACATATATTCATTTTGTTTTAACTTAATTGCTTTGTGAATCATTTTATGATAAAACCCTAATTGATTAGGTCTTAATTAAGTAAAATCTTTATTTTTACTTTAATTAAGTTGACTTTTGTCAATTCTTAAAACTGTTTTCAATCTCTGATTAAATAAAAATGATTAAGGTTTTCAAACAACAAAACCTTGTATCATTCAAAATCATTTTCAAATTGCTCTCATAACCAGTACTGTAAAGTACTGGGCCTCTAATAGAGTGTAAGTCCCAAAAATCTTCTCTTCTTAGCTTGTTTTCAAAACTGTATTTTCAAAATCTTCTTTCTGTTTTCAAAACATTCTTCTGGTATTTGAAGGGCATTATTCCCGGTGAAACTCTTCAGATACCTATGTGACCTTTGTCCATCTTCACTTCTTCTGTTTTCAAAAACCCTTAACTGTTTATCATATATATATTCAACTGTTATCAACAAAACAACAAAAATACTGTTGAGGCTCTGTACATACTTCTTCAATGGCCTCCACTCCATCCAGGTTAGGCTTTACAAGCTTTCAATTTACAGTCTTTATTTAAATTACTGTCAAATTAAACTGTGCATATGTATTTGTTTAGAACTACGTTTGAGTATAAACCTTAGGACAGTTAAACTATATATATATTAGGAATATGGCCTAGGATTGAGAATGTCTTCCCGGTGAAGGCTCTTTCCTAATTAGAGATCTGTAGTTCAAACCCCCAAGATGAATTATTCCCGGTGAAACATCTTGGCAAAAACCTTAGAATCCAAATAATAGGACACATCCACCCAAAGAGGAATTATTCCCGGTGAAACCTCTTACCCATTTGCTTAGAGCCAAAATAAGTTCAAAACTACATAGCTTTCTCTTGTGCTATAACAAGGACCCTCGATTAGCCTCCTCTTGGGCTTTGTACAAGGACCCTCAGGCTTCTTAAAAGCATTTCTAGCCTCCTCTTGGGCTTTGTACAAGGACCCACAGGCTTCTTAAAAGCATTTCCAGCTTCCTCTTGAGCTTGTATACAAGGACCCATCAGGTTTCTTATAAACATAGGAACAGGTCTTTAGTCACCTTTTAGCCTACCCTGGTGAGTTTCTTCCAATTTAAACCAGACTTTAAACAAGCTAAGTTTGTCTCAATTTTACCTTGAGCACACCTTTTGGAATGAGAGACATGGACAGTCTCTGTCACCCTTATCTTCATCAATCTTCCTTAGCAGAGTCTAGGATCCATGTTTGGTCACCCTCAGCATTGAGTCAGCCTTCATCTTGGGCTTTAAACAAGAAGTCTCACTAGATAATCTTTCTGCCAATCCTTTCATCCCTTAATAATTAATGGAGTGCTACCCAAATCAATCACTTTATCAAAACCCCTGGAAAGGGTTAGCCTCCAAAGTCAATTAATTAAAGTGTCAAAAAAATAAAGATTCATTTCTCTTAGGAGATAATTTCCCCAAAAGAGTCAAAACCCCTGGAAAGGGTCAGCCTCCAAAAACATGATAAAAGTCAGTCTTTTAACAGACAATTCACCAGCTGAGTCAAAATCCCTGGAAAGGGTTAGCTTCCAAAGAAAAACAGTCTTTCAATAAATAAAACCTCCTCAGTAGAGTCAAAACCAACAAAAACAGTTAGCCTCAACCTTGGGCTTCATACAAGGCACCCAAACAATAAACTCCCCTGTCAAGAGTCTGCCTCAACCTTGGGCATTGTACAAGGCAGATGATAGAGTCTCCCCAGTGAGTCCTTCATCACTCAGTAGCCACAACCTTGGGCTTTGTACAAGGCAGATAAACCATATCTTTCATGTGTCAAAGATTCCTAACACTTAGGATCTTTCCCCATATAGTCATCCATACTTAATTCATTTAAGAGTCCGCCACAACCTTGGGCTTTGTACAAGGCAGAAAATAATGTTTTCCCTAGCTACAGTTAGCCACAACCTTGGGCTTTGTACAAGGCACACAAATAGAGTCTCCCTAAGTAGAGTCAGCCTCAATTCTGGGCTTTGTACAGAACACCAAATAAAATCCATCAAATAAACACTCTCCGAATAGAGTCAGCCTCAATTCTGGGCTTTGTACAGAACACAAAAATACCCTGTAATTAATTCCCAATGGAGTCATCTCCCAGAGTCAATAATATTAATTAATCAATCAAAAAGCCTCAAGCTTGGGCCTCATACAAGCCAGTTAAAATTCAAATCTCTTATACAGTAGATAGACGTAGCTTATCTCTATAGAGAGATATTTTTACTACTCTACCACATTCAAACAAACAAACATTTCAATTTCAATTTTAATCAAGTCTCCCATTTAGGATTTTGAAAGGCATGAGCTGGCAGTAAAACCCAGACATGTGGTAACTTTCCCTAATTTGGATGAGCATCTTTCTTTCATTTAAGAGGCATTTGACTGGTATACTTGCACATACACAAGTAAGGTTCCCCTCTTGAATGAAATGAATTCAGTTATTCTGTCACTCCTTTAAATGTTTGTGGTAGAATAGTACAAATACCTCTCTGTAGAGATAATTTCATGTCTCTTTACTGTAAACAGAGATTTAATTCCAAGCTTCAACCTTGAGCTTCAAGCAAGGCACCAAAAACAAGTAATTTCCCTAGTTAGTTCCCCGAACTACATTAAGCTCTGACTTTCACTAGGGATATGTAGGCACGAGGTTCACAAGGAATCTCAGCGAGCTAATAAAATACCAAAAATAGTCAGTCTGTCTATCTGTCTGTCTTTTAAAATCAATTCAATTCCTTCTCCTAACACAAAGGAGAAACTTTCCCAATCATTAGCAATAAACACAAACACAATGACACAGAGAAGGTTCCTGTAGAGTACTACAGATATGTAGGGTGTTTAAACACTTCCCTATGTATAACCGACCTCCCGGACTCCAGAATTTCTAGTCTAGGTGAAATCCCCACACTTAGCAAACTCCTAGGGTTTAGTTGAGATCTTTTTTTCCCTTTCCTACTCGTAGGACAAATAAGAAAGTTCGTGTGATATCGTAGGAAGAACTGAAACAAAATTCATCCCACCACGGGCGCATTCTCCTTCCAAATTTCGCGTGAAGGGTTTAGCGTGCCGTCCTCCCAAGTGAAACGGGGAGGTAAAGAAAACGACCACCACAGAAAAATGGCGACTCCGCTGGGGATATAAGTGTTCAAAACCTTGGTTTTTCATCCAAACCAATGGTTGACCTGTTGCTGGTCCAGCCCAAATGAGGAATTTGGGATGCCAAATTCCCCCTCAAACAAGAGAGGTCCTGCCTAACCTCTGTGTCATATCATGTGTTTGTTGCATATATATTTGTTTACTTTGTTTATTCTGTATCGGGAAAGGGCTTGATTCCCCCTTGTGGTGAGAAATCCTATACCCGGATTTGAGTGCAACATAAGATAGGATGGAGGATGTCTTCCCGGTGAAGGCCCTCTAATCTTGGTTTCCAAGTCTACTCTTGGGATTTGCCTGGCTGGTTGTGATTAACTGCGCCACTGCATTCCGAGACTGATTTGTACCAGGAGGACCTAGAAACACATTAACCCCACTTAAAGCCTTTTTTAGGACGTAGAGCGGTGATTACGGAAGTAATTGTCACGCAGATACTACACTCAGAGAAAACTCTCTTATAGATACCAATCAACGTATCTTTAAGGTTGAGCAAAAACTCTGAGACCCCTAGAACCCGTTCTACAGGTACAAAAATCCTTATCCTTAGTTTACCATTGGGACGGAGACTGCGTTTTGACTTCATGACCACTATACCCTTCAACGCCATGTTTGTTTAAAACTCTTGTGTGTGCATTCATGCATTCATGCATCATTTATTAATAAAACAACTAAAAACAAAAAGAGTCTTTTTCGAGTCGTTTTTCAAGGAAACTAAATAACGAACGTTTTGAACTTCATAGAAAGAGAGAAACGGAGAAAGGACTTAAGGATCTATACCATGGATTATGGAAGAAAGAGAGCTAGGAAATACACCTTCAAGATTCCCCAGGTCGAGGAACTGGGAAAGCTCGGAAAACTGGTGGTCAACCCCCAGGCTTTCAAGGAGAAGTATGGAAAACTTCTGCCTTTGCTCAATACCAACATGGTGGATGGGATCCTTCCCACATTGGTACAGTTTTACGATCCAACGTATCACTGCTTCACCTTTCCAGATTATCAGCTCATGCCTACGTTAGAGGAGTACTCTCGTCTGATTGGAATACCCGTGTACGCGCAAGATCCGTACTCCGGTTTGGAAAAGAATCCTGACGACATTATCATCGCTGCAACTACTCCTTTGAACGTAGTCGACATCAGAACTCATATGGTGAGTAGAGGAGGAATTCAAGGATTGCCCTCCAAATTCCTGTTTGATCAAGCTCGGTACTTCGTCAGCATCCAAGATATGAGCGCTTTTGAGGAAGTCTTGGCTTTGCTTATCTACGGATTGTTTTTGTTCCCTAACATTAACGATTTCGTCGACATCAATGCAATTAAGATCTTCTTAATTGGAAACCCAGTTCCAACCTTGCTTGCGGATGCTTATCACTCTGTGCATTCAAGAAACCTGCAGCGAGGAGGATTAATCACATGCTGCGTACCGTTGTTATACGAATGGTTCGTTTCGCACCTGCCAAAGTCTAGCACTTTCTGGAACATGAGGGACGGCCTTTACTGGTCACAGAAAATCATGTCTCTCACTCATACAGACATTGATTGGTGTAGTCCTGACAACGACGAAACCAAGATCATCTTCAGTTGCGGAAGTTTCCCCAACGTACCCCTTATTGGAACTAAGGGAGGAATTAGTTACAATCCAGCTTTAGCCCGTCGTCAATACGGCTATCCTATGAAAAATATTCCAAGTAACATTCAATTGGAGGGTCTGTTCTTCAAGAACATCGACGATCATGGCAACATGCTAAAAAAGGAAATTGTCCAAGCCTGGCGTCTTGTTCACAGCAAAGGGAGAAGATTGTTAGGAAAACATCTTTGCATCTCCCTGGATCCTTACCCTCAATGGGTACGCGTCAGAGCATTCAAGCTCAGGATGCCATATCAACATCAAGAACCTATTCCCCTAAGGGAACCAATTTACCTTTTCTCCACCGATGTTGAAAAACTGCAAGCGGCATTAAACAAGGTGTGCCAAGAAAGGAATGCTTGGAGGAACAAGTATCGAATCGTCAACACGGAAAATGTTGAGATTCAAAACATCCTAAGAAGGAAGGATGAGTTACTTGAAGTACTCGATCGACAAGTGACACAATCGTCACTTTCTCATCATATCCCTCCTGCTTCCTGGATCATCGATCAGCTCACGTCAGAGAACGCTCAGCTCAAGAAACAGAAGAAGATGTTAGAACGTGAAGTCGGCTCTTCGTCAAAGTTTTAGAGTCCTTTCTCTCAGTTTCTCTGTATTTCCATTTTCAAAGTGTGTAAAAAACGGCGTTTTCGCTTAATTAATAAAAGTTTGATGTTTCATAACGTAATTATGGTGTTTCCTTGAAAAATAATAACTTAATTGCATATCATACATCGCTTTAGTCGTACGCACTGACACGAGAATTGTCGCGGATCTAATAGTCACTTTCCTTTCTCCAGAAAGAGAGGAGGAGAAGGAGGTGAACCAAGGCTTTCAAGCTGTCTCATCCATACAACACTCGTTCAAGTCGCAAGAAAAGAATGGAAGACTTTGAGCAAGAGAATGAAGAACTCAGGGAAGAGATTAATACTCTCAAAGGTACTGTTGAAAGGCTCAATAGTATGGTGGAAGCCCTGGTAGTTGCACAGAATCGACCAACGCCAGAAGAACCGCAAAGGACTGTGGTTTCCGAGATTGTTTCTACTCCTATTCCTCAGTATACCATGCCGCCTGATCGACCTTGGGGCATGCCGTATAACTTTACTCCAGAAGAGTACATACCTCCAGCTTCTGAAGCTCCAAAAGTCACCATGGATATGCGTCCACCGGAGGGTTACAAACCTCTGGAAATTGAAGTTCCAAGAGCAACGGCAATGGGTTTCGCACAACAAAATGCTGAGATTCCAAGATCTGCTGTCATGGCTTCTCCACAGCCCATTATGCATACTTTTCCCCCGCAGGGCGGACAAGTATATCATCACGCTCCCAGTGAGGATGCTGGCGTGTATGAAAGATTGGACGAGTTCCAAGAACAGTTTCTGCAAATGCAGAAGGAACTCAAGACTCTCCGAGGACAAGATCTATTTGGAAAGAATGCTGCAGACCTCTGTCTGGTTCCAAATGTTAAGATTCCTCACAAATTCAAAGTACCAGAATTCGAGAAGTATAAAGGGAATTCATGCCCACAAAGTCATCTTGTGATGTACGCTCGAAGAATGTCAACTCAGACTGATAATCAACAATTACTCATTCATTATTTTCAAGACAGCCTGACTGGTGCTGCACTCAAATGGTACATGAACTTGGACAGTTCAGAGATTCGTACTTTTCGAGACCTCGGAGAGGCCTTCGTCAAACAGTATAAGTACAATCTGGATATGGCTCCCGACAGAGATCAACTCCGGGCCATGACTCAAAAGGATAGAGAAAGCTTCAAGGAATACGCTCAGAGATGGCGTGAAGTTGCTGCTCAAATTTGTCCACCACTTGAAGAGAAAGAAATGACAAAAATCTATCTCAAAACTTTGAGTCCATTTTACTACGGACGAATGGTTGCAAGTGCACCAAGTGATTTTACTGAGATGGTAAACATGGGTGTGCGTTTAGAAGAAGCAGTTCGAGAAGGACGCTTGAACAAAGAATCAGAATCTTCTGTTGGTCCAAGGAAGTATGGAAGTTCTTTCCAGAAGAAAAAGGATCAAGATGTCAGCAATGTCTTGCACAAAATCAAGAAGAAATTCCAACCTCAAGTTGCAGCAATAACTCCGGTTGTTAACTCAGCGCCAGCTTATCAACCTCAGGTCTCGCAACAACAAACTCAACAAAGGTCGCAACAACCTCAACAGCAGGTTCGACCTCCAAATTACAACAATCGGGCTCCAAGGTATCCTGCCTTTGACCCCGTACCAATGCCGTATGCAGAATTGTTTCCAACATTACTGGCAAAAGGACTCATTCAGACAAGGAGTCCTCCAAATCCTACAAACAGTTCCTCACCATGGTATAAGGCTGACCAATCTTGTCCCTATCATCAGGGGGCACCAGGTCACAATATTGAGAACTGTTTCCCTTTCAAGATTGACGTCCAACGATTAGTGAAGAGCGGAATGCTATCCTTCAAAGATACTAATCCAAACGTCCAAGCAAATCCTTTGCCGCAGCACAAAGAAGCTTCAGTAAATCTGATAGACCAACACCCCAATGTCATTCAAATCTACGACATTCGTCAGATAGGGGAAAATCTTGTCAAGATGCACGCTAAACAAGCTGGGTACGGTCATGTACCACCTCACAACTACTTCACATGTGAAATTTGTCCAAAGAATAATCAAGGATGTGCCGTAGTTCAAGCTGCATTACAAAAACAAATGGACTTAGGATGGATTCAACATATCCGAGTCAGAACTGAACATGACATCAACATGGTTCAAGGATGTCCAGGAGAATACAAAATCTACAAAGTTGAAGACCTTGAAAGATCGGTAGTCAGGTTCCACAAAACTTTAAATGGACTTGCCTACTTTGGAACAGATTTCCACGCCTACAGTAGATGCAGAATCTGCCGAAGAGATTCACGAGGATGTTTGCGTGTTCGCAACGATATTCAAAAGCTGATGGATGACAATACCATTACTGTTCTTGCCAACAGAGAAGATGATGAAGTCTTTACCATATCTCCTCAAATTAATCAAGTTGAACCTATGCAAGTTAAGTATGATAGCAGGAAGACAGCAGTTGCACCGCTAGTCATCTACTTACCAGGTCCTGTACCGTATGAGTCCAGCAAGGCTATACCATACAAGTACAACGCTACATTCATTGAAAATGGTAAGGAAATACCATTACCGTCTGTTGTCAACATTGCTGATGTTAGTCGAGTCACCAGAAGTGGACGAGTCTTCAACAGAACAACAGAAAATGTGGAGAAACCTTCGGAGGGAGTACCACATAGGCAAGACAATCATCCGACCAATGCTGTTCAAGCGAAAGAAAATGATGAGATCTTGAAGTTAATCCAGAGGAGTGAATACAACATTGTAGATCAATTACTACATACTCCGTCTAGGATATCTGTTCTTTCCCTGCTATTGAGTTCTGAAGCTCATAGGGAAGCTCTACAGAAAGTTTTGGAACAAGCTTTCGTAGAACCAAGTGTTACTATAAGCCAATTCAACAACATCGTTGCCAACATCTCCGCCGGAACTAGCCTAAGTTTCTGTGACGAAGATCTTCCTGAAGAAGGAGTGGACCACAATCTTCCACTTCACATCTCAGTTGGCTGCATGGGTGATACACTCACAGGAGTCCTAATAGACAATGGATCCTCTCTCAACGTCATGCCTAAATCAACATTATCAAGATTATCTTTCGAAGATTACCCTCTAAGAAAAAGTCATGTCATCGTCAAAGCATTTGATGGATCAAGGAAGTCAGTTTTCGGAGAAGTGGATCTTCCCATAACTATTGGACCTCAGACGTTCAAAATCACTTTCCAGGTTATGGACATTCCAGCACAATACAGTTGTTTGCTAGGTCGCCCATGGATTCATGAGGCTGGGGCAATTACTTCAACACTTCATCATAAACTGAAGTTCATAAGAAATGACAAATTGGTAACCGTATGTGGAGAACGAGCTCTGATCGTCAGCAACCTGTCATCATTCTCCGACATAGAACCAAAAGAAGTCGTTGGAACTAAATTCCAAGCGCTTTCCTTAGACAAAGGAAAGGAGAAAGCAGCGTCTATCTCTTCATACAAAGATGCAATCCAAGTTGTAAAGGATGGCACAACCAGTGGTTGGGGGCACATTAATATTCCTACCAACAACAAGAACAGAACGGGAATTGGATTCTTTCCGACATCATCAAGAGCTATCCCAGGGATTGAGGTAGTTCTCCCTATTCAAGAAACTTTCTGCAGTGGAGGTTTTCTTCAACCTGTTCAACAAACAGTCAATATCATCGACACGGAAAGCACCGATGAAGAGGAATGGTTATCCTATCTTAACAAAGCAGGATATATCTCCCTATCAGAATCTGAACCACTTTGCTGTTATCCAAATGGAGAAGCTGAAAATAAGACTCAACCAAGCAGTGATGAAGTTACTGACAGCTTCACCACCAGAAGTCATGGTTCATCAGAAGAAGTTCCTCTTATCCCCAAAGAGACTTGGGATACATTAGGAGAACCAAGCGGAAAATTCGACTTCATGGTGAAATACTCCGCTCCTGAAAGTTCAAGAATCTCTCTTGAAGATATTGTTCCAACTGGATGGAATAGTGATTTTGAGTACCTCTCTCAGCCAAAAGAGATGTATAACCCTTGCTATTCATCAACATCCGGTGAAGTCATCATTGAGGATTATATCCCCAAGTCACCTTCCGAGGCTACAGATCTAGAGTTCACATATCTAGTCAATGCCATCTTGGGAGAAGAGCAAGACCAAAATACAGAAGAGGATGATCTCGAAAGTGTCTCCGACAACGAGTCTCTCCATTCAGAAGATTGGAAGTTTCCTCAAAAGAAAAACCGACATACTCCACTTGGAAATGGGTATGCTCACACTGCTCAGTCTGCTGAAGTGGAAGAAGATCGTCTGAGTGTTGCAAAGACAGTGGTTGGTAAATCAAGACCTACCACAGGCCAGCTTAAACCTAAGGTTCCAGATTACTTAGTGCACAATGGGGTTCGCCACTACTGGACAGCTGTTGAAGTTTCGACTGTTGTTCGCACTCCTAAGTAGGAACTTTCACCGTTATTTTGTCCTCTCACCATAGCCCAGGGTGAAGAGATGTTTCATAGGGCTTTGCATTTTACTATTTCTTAGTTAAATGTCCCTCTTTGCTTCGCCCAAAGCAATAGAGTTTTGTTTTATAGGGTCTTTGTTTCAAGAAATGACTGTCCATAAATAAAAATGTCATTCTGTTCCT
This sequence comes from Vicia villosa, assembly GCF_029867415.1. Classification (NCBI taxonomy): domain Eukaryota; kingdom Viridiplantae; phylum Streptophyta; class Magnoliopsida; order Fabales; family Fabaceae; genus Vicia; species Vicia villosa. The sequence continues at coordinate 78,583,289 of NC_081183.1, forward strand.
TCGTTTAGTTTTTCCTTTTCTTTTTTTTCGGAAATTGGTAATCCTAAAAAAAAACACCCTTAAAAAACATCAAATATTCCATTAACTGCATACACCGAGTCTTCCCTCGTTGTCTAAATAAAACTTATCACACATATGCAGATTAATCATAAAATACCCCGTTGAAACGTGCGACCGTATGACTTCTCCAAGCTTTGAGTTTCCTGTATTCGAGGCAGAGGAAGAAGAAGACAAAGAAATATCAAAGGAAATTTCACGGTTACTTCAACAAAAGGAAGAGGCCATTCAGCCATACAATGAGCCTCTAGAGATCATTAACCTTGGTTCCAATGGAAACAGAAAAGAGGTTAAGATTGGAGCTTCGCTCAGTTCAGAGATCAGAGAGAGTTTGATACAGCTACTCAAAGAATTCTCAGATATCTTCGCTTGGTCTTATCAAGATATGCCAGGGTTGGATACCAGTATAGTGGAGCATCACTTGCCGTTAAAAGCAGAATGCCTTCCGGTCAAGCAAAAATTAAGAAGAACTCACCCGGAGATGGCCATGAAAATCAAAGAGGAAGTTCAAAAGCAGATCAACGCAGGTTTCCTCGTCACTACAGAATACCCTCGGTGGTTAGCTAACATTGTTCCCGTTCCTAAGAAAGACGGAAAGGTCCGCATGTGCGTCGACTATAGAGATTTGAACAAAGCTAGCCCTAAGGATGATTTTCCTTTACCACATATTGATATGTTGGTAGACAGTACAGCAAAATCCAAAGTTTTCTCATTCATGGACGGATTTTCAGGATACAACCAAATCAAAATGGCACCTGAAGACATGGAAAAAACAGCTTTCATCACCCCCTGGGGCACATTCTGCTACCGTGTTATGCCTTTTGGACTAAAGAACGCAGGGGCAACTTATCAAAGGGCCATGACTACACTTTTCCACGATATGATGCATAAAGAAGTGGAAGTCTATGTGGACGACATGATTGCCAAATCAGAAAATGAAGAAGATCACATACAGAATCTGACAAAGTTATTTCAACGCTTACGGAAGTTTCAGCTTCGCCTGAACCCCAACAAGTGTACCTTTGGTGTCTACTCAGGAAAACTCCTTGGTTTCATTGTCAGCAAACGAGGAATTGAAGTAGATCCAGACAAAGTCAAGGCAATTCAAGAAATGCCTTCACCCAGAACCGAGAAACAAGTTAGAGGATTTCTTGGACGTCTGAATTACATCTCGAGATTCATACATCTCATGACTGCAACTTGTGCTCCTATTTTCAAACTTCTACGGAAAAATCAAAGTTGCGTCTGGACAGACGATTGTCAGAAAGCGTTCGACAGCATTAAGGAATATCTGCTCGAACCACCCATCTTGTCTCCTCCAGTGGAAGGAAGACCTTTGATAATGTACTTAACCGTCTTAGAAGACTCCATGGGTTGTGTCCTTGGACAGCAAGACGAGACAAAAAGAAAAGAGCATGCCATTTACTACCTGAGCAAGAAATTCACTGACTGTGAATCCCGCTACTCCATGCTCGAGAAGACGTGTTGTGCTTTGGCCTGGGCTGCCAAGCGTCTCCGCCAGTATATGATTCGATATACTACTTGCTTGATCTCTCATATGGATCCAATCAAGTACATCTTTGAGAAGCCTGCCTTAACTGGGAGAATTGACCGTTGGCAGATGCTGTTATCAGAATATGACATTGAGTATCACGCACAGAAAGCCGTGAAAGGAAGCATTCTAGCTGAGCACCTGGCTCACCATCCACTCAATGATCATGAATCAACCAGTTTTGACTTTCCGGACGAGGACGTCATGTACCTCAAGATGAAAGATCACGACGAGCCGCTACCAGACGAAGGACCTGAGATAGGATCCCAGTGGGGCTTAATCTTTGATGGAGCTGTCAATGCTTATGGACGAGGAATTGGGGCAATCATTGTTACACCTCAGGGTACCCATATTCCATTTACTGCCAGATTAACTTTCAAATGCACAAACAATGAGGCCGAATATGAAGCTTGCATCATGGGTCTCGAAGAAGCCATGGATCTAAGAATCAAACACTTGGATGTATACGGAGATTCTGCTTTGGTCATCAATCAAATCAAAGGAGAATGGGAAACACGCCAACCAGGGCTAATTCCTTACAAAGACTACGCGAGAAGATTGTTACCATTTTTCGACAGGGTAGATTTTCATCACATTCCTCGTGAAGAAAACAACTTGGCTGATGCATTAGCCACACTCTCTTCTATGATTAGGATAAATCATTGGAATGACATTCCTCGGATCGATGTTATGCGCCTGGATAGGCCCGCTCATGTGTTCACAATAGAAGCAATCATCGACGACAAACCGTGGTACTACGACATCAAGAACTTTCTTCAAAAACAAGAGTACCCTCTTGGGGCGTCAAAGAAAGATAGAAGGACTTTGAGAAAGTTAGCTTGTAGATTCTTCTTGAATGAAGATGTTCTGTACAAGAGAAACTTCGACATGGTTCTGCTCAGATGCGTTGACAGAAAAGAAGCAGAAATACTCATGAGAGAAATACATGAAGGTTCCTTTGGTACTCACACCAATGGACATACCATGACAAGGAAAATACTGAGAGCAGGATATTATTGGCTGACGATGGAGTCAGATTGCTTCCAGTACGCAAAGAGGTGTCACAAATGCCAGATCTACGCCGATAGAATTCATGTGCCACCATCTCTTCTCAACATACTCTCTTCCCCTTGGCCTTTCTCCATGTGGGGAATCGACATGATTGGAATGATCGAACCAAAAGCGTCCAACGGACATCGCTTCATCTTGGTAGCCATAGACTATTTCACCAAATGGGTTGAAGCAGCTTCATATGCAAACGTTACAAGACAAGTTGTCGTCAGGTTTATCAAGAATCACATCATCTGTCGCTACGGCATTCCTAGCAAGATAATCACTGACAATGGGTCAAATTTGAATAACAAAATGATGAAGGAGCTTTGTGAAGAATTCAAGATCGAACATCACAACTCATCTCCTTACAGACCAAAGATGAATGGAGCTGTAGAAGCAGCTAACAAAAACATCAAGAAAATCATTCAGAAGATGGTCATCACTTACAAAGATTGGCATGAAATGCTCCCGTATGCTCTTCATGGTTACCGTACATCAGTACGCACTTCGACTGGAGCAACTCCTTTCTCCCTTGTATATGGCATGGAGGCAGTCCTACCTATAGAGGTTGAGATTCCATCAATGAGAGTTTTGATGGAGGCAAAATTAACAGAAGCCGAGTGGTGTCAAAGCAGATTCGATGAATTGAACTTAATCGAAGAAAAGCGCATGACAGCTTTGTGCCACGGACAGCTATATCAACAAAGAATGAAGAAAGCTTTCGACAAAAAGGTTCGACCTCGCACAATCAAAGAAGGCGACCTTGTACTCAAAAAGATTCAATCTTTTCTCACAGATTCGAGAGGGAAATGGACTCCCAATTATGACGGCCCCTACGTGGTCAAGAGAGCTTTCTCAGGAGGAGCCTTAATACTCACGACTATGGATGGAGAAGAATTCACCCGTCCTGTGAACGTCGACGCAGTCAAGAAATACTTCGCCTAAATAAATAAAAGAACAGCTCGCTAAGTTGAAAACTCGCAAAGAGCGGCTTAGGCAAAAAAGAGCGTCTCGGTGAATCGAAAACCCGAAAGGGCGATTCAGGCAAAAGTTAGAGACATAAAAAAATAAATAATCAATCCCGGTAAACTTAAAACCCGAAAGGGGTAGTTTACGCAAAAGTTAGGGATATATGGCAAGTAACTGTGTTCAGGACAAACTTGATCATTCAAAATCCATAAGCGGAGTATTCATCAGCAGTAGGTCATCTTCTACGAAGCACGAATACAGCGCAACCCGGAGTGGAAGGGAAAGATAACGGTCGTCACGTTTCATCGTAGCCCTTTTCCCGAAAATTACCAATCTCCAACTTTGTAAATACTCCATGGAATCAAGCATTTGGCTGATTACCATTCCATATATAATAATTTGAGCCTTGTGCTTTTCCTTTGCAATCTAGTCTTATTCAGTTTCTTGAAATGCATTTTAAGTTTAAACAGTCAATTTCTTGAAACAAATGTTTTCATAAAATAAAAATGAATTTACTTGCAAAAATAAAGGTGAAATTTCTTTCTGAGGTTTACAAACAATAGGAAGAATGCAAACAGTTGCTCCGAGAACGGTTGAGACTCCGGGAACCAATATTTCCCCATGAGGTCGCTTTGCGAACATCTCCCGATGACGGATCTTTACTTCAATTCATATTACTCACTTCGGACAGCGGACAACTGATAATCAGATATTCCAAACAGAGTTCGAACTACAAGAAGAGGACATCTTCTGATCAACAAGAATTCAACACGTATCATTAGGATTTTACATCCGCGACAATTCTATTCACATTCACTTTACATTTTATAATTGTCATAATATTCATGCATACATTACATCACAACTGCATAGTCAAATTAGGCCTTTAATCATGAGAATGCCCGAGTCATGAGGGCATGAACTCAAGTTTCCCCTACAAGTTCCGGAGAAACTTTTTCCTTCAAGACAACGATCCATGTAGAGAGATTTCCCCAAGCAAGTCAATAGATGGTAGTCTCCCTCAAAGAGATAGTTTGTTCACTTTTGGAATTCCTCAGCCGAGATTCTCCTGCAGAGCCACATTCGACAGTCTTCTTCAGATAAGATAATCTGCTTTGCATTTTGGGATTCCCCAGAGGTTTGGTATTTCCCCAGCAAGGTCAAGAGATGCCACCTTTTCGTCAAAGAAAATAATTCAGAATCTCCCAGCAGATCGACAAATGATTCCCCAGCAGAATCAGTGAATGGTAGTCTTCATCCAGAAGATAGTTCATGATCCCCAGCGGAGTCAACAAATGGTAGTCTTTCCCCAAGGAAAGACAGTTTGTCTGTTAAATACTCAAGAGATCGACAAATAGTAGTTTCTTCAAACAGTTTGTCTGTTTCAGGGATGTTTAGTTCCCCACAGAGTCAATAAATGGTAGTTTTCCCCTTAGGAAAACAGTTTGTTGATTCCCCAGGCACCAGTCGACGAATGGCAGTTTTCACCCCGAAAACAGTTCGTCCGCCTTCAAACAAAGTCATTAGCCCCTCAAAAGAGCGTGGGCCCATATGACAATCTTTCAAAGATGCCAGGTCAAAAGGGAAGATGGCGAAGTTTCTTTATTTACCATCAAATGGTATCTTACCTCCAAGTGCTGGTAAGAAGTTTGATGAGGAAACAAACCCTTGAAGTTTCTTTATTACCGTCAAATGGTACCTCATCTCCAAGTGCTGATGAGAAGTTTGACGAGGAAACAAACCCTTGAAGTTTCTTTATTATCATCAAATGGTATCTCATCTCCAAGTGCTGATGAGAAGTTTGATGAGGAAACAAACCTTCAAAGTTTCTTTATTTACCATCAAATGGTATCTTACCTCCAAGTGCTGGTAAGAAGTTTGATGAGGAAACAAACCCTTCAAAGTTTCTTTATTTACCATCAAATGGTATCTCATCTCCAAGTGCTGATGAGAAGTTTGATGAGGAAACAAACCCTTGAAGTTTCTTTATTTACCATCAAATGGTATCTCATCTCCAAGTGCCGATGAGAAGTTTGATGAGGAAACAAACCCTCAAAGTTTCTTTATTTACCGTCAAATGGTATCTTACCTCCAAGTGCTGGTAAGAAGTTTGATGAGGAAACAAACCTTTGGAAATTTTCTCTTTATCTGAGATATTGTCCAAACGCAACTAAGACCAGTTTCGAGATATGGACATCCGAAACAAGGGGAGGTTGTTTACCTTTTTCTAAGTATCAGCACTTAGTTAAAGAAGATGGATTGCGCATCCTACATTGCCCTCCATTCACCAGAATCCACATCAAGTATTTCTGCAGGAGTTTGTCTCCTCATCCCCCGCCAAGTGCGACAACGGGATCAAATCATGCAAAGACTATGTCAGTTACAACATCTCAGGAGCGCCCAAAATTCGGGCATTCTTTGATATTTAAGTCTCTTTTACGCAGGAGAGATCGAGATATCAATCTCTCTCCCTCCAGATAAAAGAAACTTAAATAGGGGCATCTGTCATACCCTAATTTTTGACCCCCCCTGAGATGACACATCTTCAGGATTTTTCATCAGGTCAAGACAAGTTCCCAGAGCAATCACTTCTCCATCTGGTATCCAATCGAGGATGCTCAAAGACAAGAAAGCTCAGGCAAAGGATCAATCAATACAAAGACTAGTCTCTAATACAATCATGGGGCTCAAAAACTTCACTTTTCTCATCTATGATTGATTAGACATCCAGTCATATGAGTACAGGTTTACTCAGGTCACCAGACTAGGGTTTTGAGCCTATCAAGGACTGAAATCAGGGATCACATTTGGGAAACCCTAAAAAACCTCAGAGGATCATTCAAAGACATCAATCCTCTTCAAATAACTCATATTACAAGATCTACTGGACATCACACTTCAATTCAAAGTCTACAGTCATTATTTTCACATGGTCGACAAATTAGGGTTTTGACCTAATTCACCAAGATAGTTGACTTCTGATCAGGGCATGAATCCAAAACTCAAGACATGATTCAAGGATCTCTACTACCTCCATATAATCCATTTATATCATCCATTTGGGGAGAAGATCTTATTTCTACACAAAAGCCCAAAAATTCACTTTGTCAGGAAAAAGTCAACTGTGAAGGATCATCATTGACTTTTAAGGTTTTTGGTCAAAAAATGACTTTCAAAGATCAATGTCATCAATATATGGATGTCAAAGTCATTTGGCCAAAGAAATTCAAAGAAATTCATCAAGGAGCAAAAAGTCGGGAATTAGGGTTTTTAAGGGCATGGTGAAATCTCAAAATTTCACCTACACAACTCAAAAAACTTCCAACATGAAAGTTGTAGATCTTGCCAAATAAAATAACATCTTACAAGGGAACTTTTTTCAAAAGATCAACCATTATTGAAGTTTTGGAAATTTTGAAGTTTAGGTCATAAACACTTAGAAATTTTTCTAAGTGTTTTAACCTAGTTTTCTTCCAACTTTGACCTCATTTTTCACAAATTTCCCAAAGGATTCTGAAGAAGACATAAACTAATGATTTGAAGTAGATGTTTAGGGCTTTCCAAATTGTGTTCAACCTTCTCCAAATTCAATTTGAGCTAGGAGTTATGCTTGTTCAAAGTTGGCCTCATGAAGTGAAATTATAGGTCATGGACACTTTTGGACTTTGCAAATTTTGTGCAAATAACCTCTCTTATGGATGCTACACGACCCATAACACATCTGAAAACATGCCATGCATTCATTTTCACCATGCCATAAGAATTGAAGAAGATTCTAAAAACAAGAACATGTGATTATGTAATGATTACATTTGTGAATTTATGGCAAATTGATGAATCACCCAAGGAATCTTCTCACCAACCAATTAGAGCTCATTTCTGGCTCAGAATTGTCCCCTAAGATCAAGCAAAATCGAGGGCTAGGGGATTGATCAAATGGAATCAAAATTCTCATCATTGCATAAGAGATATTTGCAAATTTCCTTCATGGCTAAGAAACCAAATCAACTTCACTAAGGAAGCTCACTCCTCTGCAGCTATACTGATCCATTTGCCTATAAATACAGATGCATTCCTCATTCAAAAACACACCAAAGCAACCATATTACTTGCTTTCTCTTTCTCTTCTCTTGTTCATTGTTTTTCAAAGTTCTTTGGCAAGAAGAATCGATTTCTTCAAACCAGAGCTTATCTTTGGGAAGTGAGCATTCTAACATCTCAAGGGAGGTCATTTGAGGTGATCCAAGCACCTGGATCACTTCTGTAAGTGGAGGAACACCATTGTTGCTCTCACTTTGGAGCATTTGCAGTTGGAGGTCCATGGCGTGATTCAGGAGGTTTCGAGCCAAGCCAATCATCCAGACACACTCCTCAGGTCATAGTGAAGCTAACCAGATGGCTGCAGCTCATCTGTAACTCCAAATTCAAAAACCTCCATGTTCACTTGAAGCTCAAATCGAGGGAGGTCCATAGAACAATTCAGAAGGATTCAGGCTACAATAAGCATCCAGTTAGCATCATTGAGTCTCAGGGAAGCTATTGAGATCATTCATTCAAGCTCAGTTGCTCTCAATCATCCTCACGACCTTCAGTTTCAGAGGTAAGTTTCTGAACTCCCTCTCTCTAATTTAAGTACTCTTTGTGAAATAGCTCGATTCTATCTTGTTCAGCATCATCAGAGGATTGAAAACCCTCTATCATCATCCATTTATCTTTCAGTATAGTCATTTAATTTGATTTTGAAATTTTAGGGTTCTTCACGATTTCTGGTAAATTAGTTAGATGTAGTTAATATTAGTTCATGTTAGTTACATATTTAGAATTGTGAGTGAATTTAGAGCAAGTTTCATGTTTACATCATGGCAAATGGTTGAGAAACGAGTGAGTTCAGAAATTCAAATTCATAGAGCTTGAGGTTGAAGACGAAGATGGTGGTGGCGCGCAATTTTCAAACTCAGGTCTAAGTTTATTTTATTTTGATTGATACCTGTTTCATTAACGACTAAAACGTGATAGCCCAGTGGTAGAGAGTGTTTGTGTGTTGCGCGTGCCCAAGGTCTGGGGTTCGAATCCCCCTCGCCCCAGACCTTTTGATTTTATTTCTTTTTTTACACTATGCACTTGAGTAATATATGAATTGCAATGGAACCATGCATATGACACCAAGCGCGCGTTGGCTCAGTGGTGTTGTTTTGGGCTGGTAATACAAAGGGCGTGGGTTCAAACCTGGTTGGTGACAAAACCATATTTTTTACCACTTTTCCCATTTAACTCCTTCACAACTTTAACAAATTATTTAACCTATCAAAATAAATCATTTTCACTTCATTTTTCACACACTTGTCATTTAATATATCTATTTTATGAATAATCAAAAAAAATCATAAAAATATTATTTATTTCATATATTTTTATTAGGTTTAAAATAGTATGATTTAAGTGTTATATTAAAATGTTTTAAATACATATATTCATTTTGTTTTAACTTAATTGCTTTGTGAATCATTTTATGATAAAACCCTAATTGATTAGGTCTTAATTAAGTAAAATCTTTATTTTTACTTTAATTAAGTTGACTTTTGTCAATTCTTAAAACTGTTTTCAATCTCTGATTAAATAAAAATGATTAAGGTTTTCAAACAACAAAACCTTGTATCATTCAAAATCATTTTCAAATTGCTCTCATAACCAGTACTGTAAAGTACTGGGCCTCTAATAGAGTGTAAGTCCCAAAAATCTTCTCTTCTTAGCTTGTTTTCAAAACTGTATTTTCAAAATCTTCTTTCTGTTTTCAAAACATTCTTCTGGTATTTGAAGGGCATTATTCCCGGTGAAACTCTTCAGATACCTATGTGACCTTTGTCCATCTTCACTTCTTCTGTTTTCAAAAACCCTTAACTGTTTATCATATATATATTCAACTGTTATCAACAAAACAACAAAAATACTGTTGAGGCTCTGTACATACTTCTTCAATGGCCTCCACTCCATCCAGGTTAGGCTTTACAAGCTTTCAATTTACAGTCTTTATTTAAATTACTGTCAAATATAAACTGTGCATATGTATTTGTTTAGAACTACGTTTGAGTATAAACCTTAGGACAGTTAAACTATATATATATTAGGAATATGGCCTAGGATTGAGAATGTCTTCCCGGTGAAGGCTCTTTCCTAATTAGAGATCTGTAGTTCAAACCCCCAAGATGAATTATTCCCGGTGAAACATCTTGGCAAAAACCTTAGAATCCAAATAATAGGACACATCCACCCAAAGAGGAATTATTCCCGGTGAAACCTCTTACCCATTTGCTTAGAGCCAAAATAAGTTCAAAACTACATAGCTTTCTCTTGTGCTATAACAAGGACCCTCGATTAGCTCCTCTTGGGCTTTGTACAAGGACCCTCAGGCTTCTTAAAAGTATTTCTAGCCTCCTCTTGGGCTTTGTACAAGGACCCACAGGCTTCTTAAAAGCATTTCCAGCTTCCTCTTGAGCTTGTATACAAGGACCCATCAGGTTTCTTATAAACATAGGAACAGGTCTTTAGTCACCTTTTAGCCTACCCTGGTGAGTTTCTTCCAATTTAAACCAGACTTTAAACAAGCTAAGTTTGTCTCAATTTTACCTTGAGCACACCTTTTGGAATGAGAGACATGGACAGTCTCTGTCACCCTTATCTTCATCAATCTTCCTTAGCAGAGTCTAGGATCCATGTTTGGTCACCCTCAGCATTGAGTCAGCCTTCATCTTGGGCTTTAAACAAGAAGTCTCACTAGATAATCTTTCTGCCAATCCTTTCATCCCTTAATAATTAATGGAGTGCTACCCAAATCAATCACTTTATCAAAACCCCTGGAAAGGGTTAGCCTCCAAAGTCAATTAATTAAAGTGTCAAAAAAATAAAGATTCATTTCTCTTAGGAGATAATTTCCCCAAAAGAGTCAAAACCCCTGGAAAGGGTCAGCCTCCAAAAACATGATAAAAGTCAGTCTTTTAACAGACAATTCACCAGCTGAGTCAAAATCCCTGGAAAGGGTTAGCTTCCAAAGAAAAACAGTCTTTCAATAAATAAAACCTCCTCAGTAGAGTCAAAACCAACAAAAACAGTTAGCCTCAACCTTGGGCTTCATACAAGGCACCCAAACAATAAACTCCCCTGTCAAGAGTCTGCCTCAACCTTGGGCATTGTACAAGGCAGATAATAGAGTCTCCCCAGTGAGTCCTTCATCACTCAGTAGCCACAACCTTGGGCTTTGTACAAGGCAGATAAACCATATCTTTCATGTGTCAAAGATTCCTAACACTTAGGATCTTTCCCCATATAGTCATCCATACTTAATTCATTTAAGAGTCCGCCACAACCTTGGGCTTTGTACAAGGCAGAAAATAATGTTTTCCCTAGCTACAGTTAGCCACAACCTTGGGCTTTGTACAAGGCACACAAATAGAGTCTCCCTAAGTAGAGTCAGCCTCAATTCTGGGCTTTGTACAGAACACCAAATAAAAACCATCAAATAAACACTCTCCGAATAGAGTCAGCCTCAATTCTGGGCTTTGTACAGAACACAAAAATACCCTGTAATTAATTCCCAATGGAGTCATCTCCTAGAGTCAATAATATTAATTAATCAATCAAAAAGCCTCAAGCTTGGGCCTCATACAAGCCAGTTAAAATTCAAATCTCTTATACAGTAGATAGACGTAGCTTATCTCTATAGAGAGATATTTTTACTACTCTACCACATTCAAACAAACAAACATTTCAATTTCAATTTTAATCAAGTCTCCCATTTAGGATTTTGAAAGGCATGAGCTGGCAGTAAAACCCAGACATGTGGTAACTTTCCCTAATTTGGATGAGCATCTTTCTTTCATTTAAGAGGCATTTGACTGGTATACTTGCACATACACAAGTAAGGTTCCCCTCTTGAATGAAATGAATTCAGTTATTCTGTCACTCCTTTAAATGTTTGTGGTAGAATAGTACAAATACCTCTCTGTAGAGATAATTTCATGTCTCTTTACTGTAAACAGAGATTTAATTCCAAGCTTCAACCTTGAGCTTCAAGCAAGGCACCAAAAACAAGTAATTTCCCTAGTTAGTTCCCCGAACTACATTAAGCTCTGACTTCCACTAGGGATATGTAGGCATGAGGTTCACAAGGAATCTCAGCGAGCTAATAAAATACCAAAAATAGTCAGTCTGTCTATCTGTCTGTCTTTTAAAATCAATTCAATTCCTTCTCCTAACACAAAGGAGAAACTTTCCCAATCATTAGCAATAAACACAAACACAATGACACAGAGAAGGTTCCTGTAGAGTACTACAGATATGTAGGGTGTTTAAACACTTCCCTATGTATAACCGACCTCCCGGACTCCAGAATTTCTAGTCTAGGTGAAATCCCCACACTTAGCAAACTCCTAGGGTTTAGTTGAGATCTTTTTTTCCCTTTCCTACTCGTAGGACAAATAAGAAAGTTCGTGTGATATCGTAGGAAGAACTGAAACAAAATTCATCCCACCACGGGCGCATTCTCCTTCCAAATTTCGCGTGAAGGGTTTAGCGTGCCGTCCTCCCAAGTGAAACGGGGAGGTAAAGAAAACGACCACCACAGGTATGATTGGATCTCTTCTATACTTAACTGCTTCTAGACCTGACATTCTATTCAGTGTTTATTTGTGTGCTAGATTCCAATCAGATCCTAGAGAATCTCACTTAACTGCTGTTAAGAGAATTCTGAGGTATCTGAAAGGTACTACTAACGTTGGTTTAGTCTACAGAAGATCTAAAGAATACAACTTAGTAAGATTCTGTGACGCTGACTATGCTGGAGATAGAATTGAAAGGAAGAGTACTTCTGGAAGTTGTCAATTTCTTGGAAGTCATCTGATCTCCTGGTACAGCAAGAAGCAAGCTACCATAGTGCTCTCAACAACAGAAGCAGAATATGTTGCTGTTGCTGGGTGTAGCACACAAATGCTCTGGATGAAGAGTCAGCTAGAAGATTATCAGATATATGAGAGTAACATTCCTATTTTCTGTGATAATACTTCTGCTATATGATTATCTAAGAATCCTATCTTACATTCCAAAGCTAAACATATTGAGATTAAACATCATTTTATGAGGGACTATGTTCAGAAGGGTGTTCTTTCTTTGAACTTTGTGGATACAGACCATCAATGGGCTGATATCTTTACAAAACCCCTTGGTGAAGATAGGTTCAAGTTCATTCTGAAGAATATCAGTATGGACTTATGCCCAGAATGAGAAGATGAGAAGATCTGTGTATGAATAACTTCTGAAATGTGTAAGGACTAGTTAGCTATAAGAAGTTCTGATAATGATCAATTAGAAGTTCTGATTCTGTTATTACTAACGTTTCATTATCTAAGTTGATTCAGAAGCTCTTTTATAGTAAAACAGCTGTCACCAGTCTTTCCAGAAAATAAACAGTGTTCACTATTTTTGGACAAGCATGCGTGCAGTTGAGGAGACGCCGCCCTAAGTAACTGTGCAAATCATTTCATTTTGTCACTTTATCTCTCCTAACGTCATTTCTCATTAAATGCATATTGATGTCATGTTTTTCTGTAATCATTTCATTTAAACAGTTTTCTTTTTATTTTATTTTATTTTTTTTCTTTTCAAACCGTTTAAATAACCCGCTTCATCTTCATTTCATCCTTTTCACTCTCTCTCCATCTGTGCATCTCTTTCTCTGCATTCGTTCTTTCAAACCCTAGTTTGTGATCTGAAACCAAGCAACATCATCATGAATCCTTCATCAAGCACATCAAACCCAGCAGATGAAATGTCTTCCTCTCAACTAGTATACAACAAGCACAGATACGCTCCTCTGAAGACTTGCTCCATTCCTCAGTCAGAACTGGAAGTTCTCTGTGAGTCCTCAGTGGACTTTGAAAATTTGAAAGCATATGGTTTCAAACATGATGTTAAGATCATGGCACAGGGATGGTCAAACTATCTGGCTAGATTGGTTGGACCAAGTTATCCAGCCCTTGTGAAAGATTTCTGGGTTCATGCAACCGTCACTCCAACCGCCATTATCTCTTTCGTGCTAGGGCATGAAGTTATGATAACTGAGAACTTAATCAGGAAGCTGTACAACTTGGACGATGAAGAAGGAGTCAGTGGTCCTCTTTCTGGCAGAGTTGATTGGTTCCAGGTTGAGAAGCTGATTTCGTGTGTTACCGGTGTTGATTCAAGTCAAACTGGTACCTTGAAGCCGTTTTATCAAGTTTGGGCTGAGATTATTTTGGGCTCTCTTCATCACAGAAAGAGATCCTTCTCTTCATCTTACATCAGTCCTGACCACAAGTACACTCTCTTCTGCGTCGGAAGAAGAATTGAAATCAACATCTCCAACATCATTTTTGAGAATCTGAAGTTGGCTATTGAAGAGTCAAGAGATGACGAACGTGCAAAGTATCCTCATCTCCAAAGAAATGTTGTTCCTTTCGCCAGAATTATCTCAGACATTTTGATTGAAAGTGACCTGATGGACTCCCTAAGGACTATTGGAACACCTAACTTCTTTAGAGTCACTCGGGGTTCTATCTTCAATGGTCTTGACTTGCTGAGAATGGAACTTGTCAAGGAAATAACTGTTGTTCTCTTTGACATTCAACCCAGAAGAATTCCCGTTGCAGGTTTCTCTACTTTGTTCCAAGCAGAACTTTGCCAGGCGGTTAAGTTCTATTTGGAAACTTCTGTGAGAAATCAATCTTCTATTGATCCTGCATGGATTCGTGGAAGAGTGCTTCCTTCTCAAGCTGACCTCAAGATGGAGGATAAGAAGAAGCGAGAGAAAAGGCTAAAGAGAAAGGTTGCAGAAGAAGCTGCCAAGAGAGAAACAAGGCAGAAGGTCACTTATGACCCTCTTAAGGTTGATTCCTTCGAGGCAATCAGAATAGGTAACTTCTCCAGGCAAGTGTACCAACCTCCACCTATCCAACCCTCTCCTTCTGAACCTCAAAACACCCTTACCTCTGCAAATATCCCTCAATCACCTCCTTCTACACAAACTCCTACCCCCATATCACCTTTACCTAATAGCTTGCAAACACCATCATCTTCTCAAGTTCTCAACCCTACCCCCATAACTACCATCCTTCCCACACCCACATATATACCTTCCTCATCAACCCCCTTCACTGATATTCCATCCTCTTCAAACACTGCACCTCCATCTTCTCTATCCCATCCCCTAACTACCAGAAAATCCAACCCTTACTGCCTTCTCTATCCAGACTACAAATTCACCTTCAACCCTCCTGAACCTGAACCTATCATTTGCCTGGAGTTGTTCAGAAGTGAAGTGATCAGTAGGCTGGACCTCTTGAAGGATGCTTTCCTCAATGGTCTTGATGATGTTTCTACAAGAAACCTCTGGAGAAGCTTTTGCCAGGATTTTCAAGTAGGAGCTATGGGAGTTCAGAAGAGACTAGTGGCTTCTGCCCCTGGTTATGCAGGTTATCTTCTGGAGGGTGATAATGGTATCTACTATTATCCCCTCAGAAACAGGGTTGCTGTAGAAGAGAAGAGATTTGTGGATGAGCTGGAAGAAGCAAGAATTGCTGCTGCAATGGAAGCTAACCCTTGCAGGGAGATTGTGGTCTGGAGACCTCAATATCTTGTTCTGATTGGAGACTTCAGGACTCTCTTTGAATTTCTGAGGGAAAATCCTTCTGAGGAAGATCCAAGCTTGGTCATTCCAGAAGTTGTTGACCCACCAGAAGTTGAAGGTCCTTCTGCTCCACGGAATCTGGCTGCCATTCTTCAGGCTCTTGAGAATGGAGATTCTGAGGTTCCTGCTGCAGAGTATGGAGATGCTTCTATGGAAGAAGTAGATGCTGAAGATCATGTTGCTGAAACCATTCCTGTTGAGGAAAATCCTGCAAATGATCTGACTATGGAAGCTACGGATCAGAATGCCATCCCTCTGGAAAGAAGTTGTGAAGCTTCTTCTGATGAACCTTCTCGTCTCGCAAGGACTCTGGAAGTGATTCAGAAGAACCAGGATGAGCAGAGATCGATCAACGCTGAGTTTCATGCTTTCATGGAGAGGCAGAATGAGAGCAACAATGGGATTCATGATATGCTGGCCAAGATCATGTCAAAACTAGGGTCATCTTAGTCATTGAGTCTTAGATTGTTTTCTTTTATTTTGTTGCATCTGTTTTTCTATGCATCTTCCCTTGCCCTCTTGTACTTCTGAACCTTTTCTCCGTGCTTAATGAAAATTATCCTTTTCTTCAAGTGTTTGTCTTTATGTTTTTCATCTGAATCTTTTATGTTTTTGATGTTATGACAAAAGGGGGGAGAAAATGTGATAAATGATCTGATTTATTTATCAGTTGCTGGGAGAAAGGCTCCACATTTCTAACAGAACTTGCAAAGTTCTATGTCTTTGAGTGTTGTTTTGCAGGAATTGAAGATCCTCTTTAAAGCTCAACATGAGAAGCAAAGACATGGGGAAAAGCAATTCTATATAGAATCAAGCTCATGGAAATTGAAGCAAGCTGAGTGCTATAAAGCTTCAAGAATCAGAAGCAAGAAGGAAGAATGTTCTGATATTCTGATGATAGAATATGCTTTTGTTCTTATTCCTTATATGTTCTGATGCATGTTTTTAGTTACAAAATATGCTTTGCAACATTATGTTTGTGTGCTCTGATACATAATTATATGTTCTGATACATATTTTATGTTCTGATTCATTCATGCTGACTTTTGTCGTTTAGTTTGTTTTGTAACATTTCAGGATGTAAAGATGCTCTGATGATGCTCTGGTACATTCAACAATGTTCTGATACAATCTAGCATGCAATGACTCAAGAAGAAATTCAAGCTCTGAAGTTGTCCAATGGAAGCAAGAATCAGAAGCTATGAATATTCTGAAGATCTAGGAAATTCAAGTTCTGAAGATGCCCTATGGAAGCAAGAATCAGAAGATGTGAATGTTCCGAAGATCTAAGCATATGTGAACGTCTCAACTGAAATACTCAGGGAAGTCTTTTATTTATAAAATTCTTCTAGTATTTATATCAGGGGGAGATTATATATCTCAGGGGGAGATTGTTAATCTCAGGGGGAGACATATTCACACACTTTGTTTATATGCTTATGCTATAGCTGTGTAATTGTCTTTAGCCGTCTGATATTCTGATCGCAAATTCATATCATTTATGTATGTTTTTGTCATCATCAAAAAGGGGGAGATTGTTAGAACAAGATTTGTTCTGATCAATATTCTTATTTTTGATGATAACAAGCATATGAATTTTGTATGAGATAATGTGGTACTCTAATACTATGCAATTTCCATTTCAGGAATTATATAAAGAGTATGCACAAAATCAGCGCAAGAAGCACTGACTCAGAAGGTTCAGCATGCAACATACGAACATGGTCTTGCAAGACATCAGAAGATGGTCAAGCAGAATCAGAACTTGGGTCTATGAAAGCATCAGAAGAACTTGAGATCAGAAGCAGAAGCACTGAAGTTCTCATGGTATCACGCTCAGAAGCATTTCAAGGTCAGAAGACAAGAAGATGCTCTGCACCAAGCTGTTTGACTCTGATGACATTCAAACGTTGTTTACACAAACATCAGATCAGAAGCAAGTACTAGACTGGCAGGCTACGCTGACTGACAAAAGGAACGTTAGAAGCTATTAAAGGCAACGTCAGTAGACACAGCGGAAACAAGGCTCGA
The DNA here is from genome assembly GCF_029867415.1 of Vicia villosa. Classification (NCBI taxonomy): domain Eukaryota; kingdom Viridiplantae; phylum Streptophyta; class Magnoliopsida; order Fabales; family Fabaceae; genus Vicia; species Vicia villosa. The sequence continues at coordinate 78,600,664 of NC_081183.1, forward strand.
GGTAGTTGACAAAAGAGTGAAACATTAAATGCAATGCTGTACGGAATACTCAAAGCATTAAATGCTCCCAACGGTCATCTTCTCAAGTGCCTATAAATATGAAGTTCTGATGAGAAGCTAAATACAACACTTGCGCACTATCCAGAATTGCTGTCAAATTCAAAAGCTCTCAAACTTCATCATCAAGCTCACTACATTGCTGTTGTAATATCTTAGTGAGATTTAAGCTTAAACTTAAGAGAAAATCACAGTTGTGATAATAGATTTATAAGAAGCATTGTAACTCTTAAATGAATTTATTTACATTAAGTTGTAAGAACTAGAGTGATCAGGTTGTTGATCAGTATACTCTAGCAAGTCTTAGAAGTTGTCTAAGCAGTTTGTTCCTAGAGTGATCAGGTTGTGATCAGGATACTCTAGAAGACTTAGCAGTTGTCTAAGTGGAAAACCATTGTAATTAAGTGTGATTAGTGGATTAAATCCTCAGGTGAGGTAAATCACTCCAAGGGGGTGGACTGGAGTAGTTTAGTTAACAACGAACCATGATAAAAATCATTGTTCAAATTGTTTTTATCTTACAAGTTTTAAAGCTACACTTATTCAAACCCCCCCTTTCTAAGTGTTTTTCTATCCTTCAAACTAAACACTCAAACACAATCCCTGAACATCATTGAATCTGTCCAGATCAATTTCAAGCTTTGAAACTCACTAAATCGAGCTCTATAGCCCACGGTTTGTTCAAACTGGAATTTACAAAAATACGAATATTCATGCATATTTAATAAGATGTAATCCCATATTTGTGTTTAGTTTGATGCTCTGATCATTTCTGGAGCTTTAATTCAATTTCTATGAAGGTTTGAAGCATATACCATTTTAGGGTTCTTGGAGCTCAAAATGGGATTCTTCGGTTTAGGCAAAATTAGAAGAAACAAGATGCATATTTGAACTCAGTGAATCAGGGCTAGTAGAATGAACTTGTCGCGAAACATTTTTGTATAAGTTTACCCCTATTCGCTATTTTGCAGGGATGAAGCTCACTTATTACAGCGCCTTTTGGAAGAAAACGCTGTTAAAAGTAGAGTCTGGAGGTAGAAGATGAAGGTGTGGCGCCATCTGATTGGCCAGAACATGCGCGCGAATTTTTTTTAATTATGGGATCTTGTGCTACGCGCTCCACCATCATGCCATGTACCATGCATCTGTGTCCATCAGATCATTCCATCCACTCGTCCAACGCACCAAAACACGTGCACATACCATAGACTCTCTCACCAACCACACAGGATCACAATTTAATATATTTTCTATTTTATTTAATTTTCTTTTGTAAAATTATTTAAAAATAGTTTCAAAAAAATCAGAAAAAATACACAAAAAATATTTTTAGGTTGATAAAATATTGTATGAACTTTTGACAGAAAAATATTTTATTTTTCTTAATAATTAAAAATATTTTGTTTAATTAATCAATATATGTTCATATATTTCCCTTTAAATATTTTTAACCTACCAAAAAAAATCTGAAAAAATATTTTCTTTTTATTTAAATTAAGTTTATATATTATAAACTAATTTTGTACATATTTAGAGTATTTTTTTTCTTTAAAGTTTAATTATGTGTATAATTGTTTGTGTAATTATATGTTAATTAATTTAATAATTCCAAAACAATTTCAAAAAATCACAAAAAAAAATTAGTTTTAGTTTTAAAATTAATTAACAAGCAACATGAACATATTTTAGACTTAATTTTTAGGTTTAAATTTTATTTCTAATTCCTAACCTTTTAATTAAATTAATTATGCATTAATTCTAATTAAAATCAACATCTAAAAATCCAAAAATACTTCCCTTTATCTTATTGCAATTTAAATTCATAGATAAGTGTATAGGTTGTCAAAATCATGTAAATAGCATAGTTTACATTTCCCGCACAATCGATGTAATAGCGTAGATTTACTTTCCGCATTTTACATTCCCGCACTTTAATTTCTGTACACATAAAACTGCGTGTATGTCAAAAGATAAAAAACTGAAGCGTTAGGTCACTAATTTCAAAGACAAAAATATCTGAATCAGAACACGATCACACTTGCACCTCTTAGGGTAATCCCTCTGTTACTCTTTTCAAAATCAATTCTACTGTTTCAAATACAATTCAAACAATTTCTTTCTGTATCCAGTCAAAGAAAATTTTCTAAAAGAAAATAGGAAAGGACCTTATAAATTTAGGGTAGATCTCCTAATTGCTTGCTCAAATCAAAACAACAAATGTTTCACATATCACTGTTTTTCAAAACAAAACTTTCAAAAAAGACAATACTTTGTATATATCCAAACAAGGATCATTACGAAGTTAAAGATCTTTTTTTCAAAACATCTTTCGAAAGATAAAACACTTTGTATACATCTGCACAAGGATCATTACAAAGTTAATTTACAAAGGTATTTTAAAACCACATACAAGCATTTCAAAGCAAGACAAAAGATTCAAACAAGTGAGCTAAGCAATTAGGAGCCCATGGATAACCATGGATACAAAGGGGTGCTAATACCTTCCCTTTGTATAACCTACCCCCGAACCCAAAATCTCTTAAAGGTCTTTTTCTGTTTCTTTTATAAACCTTTCCTTAATTGGATAAACTAAAAGTCGGTGGCGACTCTCTGATTTTCAAAACTCAAAAATTAAAAGAAGAGTCAGTTCGTATCTCACACGAGAAAAAACCGAGGACGACACACTTTTTACTTGAATCACTGCTTGAAACCACATGAACATCAGATGATTAAAAATCATCTTGAACAATGGTTGTATTGTCATTATCCTTACCTACATGATCTTTCACTCATTCATGACACACTTTTCTTGTATGACCCTCCGTTTTAAAATGATAACATTGAATATAAGATGCATCACCACTATAAGACTTCTGTTGACTTTGATCGTTCTTCTTGAATTTCGCCATCTCTCTTTATGAATTTCGCCTTAACTGATAGACCTTCACCTGTCGAAGATGTCTTGTGCTCCTTTCGTTCGTTCAAATCCTTAGAATATAAGGCTAATTGAACTTCTTCAAAAGGTCAGACACTCTCTTCCATACAATAGGGTTTCTTTGAAAAGGGTGTGTGATATGGGAAAAGCACACAGCAACAATAGTGTTTGATCTTCATCATCGATCTTGACATTGATATTTTCAAGATCAAGAATCAGCATGTTGAATGAATAGAGAGCTTGCTTTAGGTAGAGGTTATTGACCAAAGACCTGGTCATGTACAAACTTTCGAGTTTCACCTATAAACCCGACGTCGTCATCTCCTTCGAAACTTGTCGAAGAACCTTGTCACCAAGGCTCAATAAGATGGCGTTATAGGCTTTGTCTATCATGGTCATCTTCTCCCTCTCTATAAACGCAACGTGCATGGCTACAACTCCCTTCAACGCTTCTAAACAACCATGTTGAACCAGTAAGGCTTTAACCTTCAAGCGTCATATACCGAAATCATTCACTCTGGTGAACTTTTAAATCTCATACTTTGTTGATGGAATTCTTCTCCACACTCACCATACCAAAGTGTTGTTAAAAAAGATGCCAAGAATAAAGTATAAATGGATTCTTCGATACCAAGAAACCTTGCAGATGCCAAAAAGACAATGAAATTGGTTATAAAGTTCTATTCTTTACTTTCTCTTTGAAACAAGATTACAAGTGTTATAGAATAACAAATAACCTCTCTCATCCTAATTAGGATTTGCACTATGTAATGATGAGGGACTAGTATGCTATTTATAATAAAACTAACACACTAAACTAATGAGATTTTACACACAGACCCCTTACACAAGCTAACTTAGAGAATAAGCTAACTTAAACATTTAGGCATAACAAACAGGCCCAATTCGACATGTTAACAATTCTAGCATACTTTGACTATAACATGTAAACAGACTTCAACGACATGCTATTAACCTGTTGAATTATTGAAACAAGAAGCTAACATTCGACCATACTAGAGTTCGATCCAATATCTCATAAAGTTCATTGAAGCAAAACACCCAATGTGTACGAACGTCTTTAAATTTTTATTGTGAGAATGGTGTATTATCGTTGAACATCTATACAAAAAGTGAAGGAAATTGAAGATCACGTGATTTGAAATAATTGAAAACTTGAACATTTACATTTTATTATATATATATATATATATATATATATATATATATATATATATATATATATATATATATATATATATATATATCCCAAGAATCAACTTACCAAAGGCGTATAATATGCATGCTTTTTACCTTTAACTCCATTCAACATATTGTGCCGCTCCACAACTCTGTATATTGAAAATGATTTAAACATATTACCTGCTAAGATAAGTACAAATCCAAAGAATATATTACTGAAAGTCTCATATAAACTAATGAAGAATAATATGTTTCATCTTTGGTTCAAGTGGTTTTCCTAAGGAACATAGCGTAATTACCATATTCGTCTGAAGAGAGATGATGATCAACTGCCAATGACCATTGAGTGAACATAAGCATAATTAATACGTATTTGGTAAAACATGGAAACTTGCTATAATAGAGAAACCACCATTTCAAAATTACTCACTAAATGGTGCTAAGTAAAATTCTTTATTTCCTTCACTTAACTGAGATGATATGAATGAATTAATCACTTTTGAAGAATTATTTGTAAATGAATACTATATGGATCTAAGAATCCATGAATGTCCAATTTACCTAATTCTATACAAACACGATGAATGTACATAAATGGTTAAACAAAATAAAAAAAATAAGTGAGGAATTAGGTCGATACAAAGACGATGAATGTACCATAATGAGATATTTAATTCTATAATTACGTGCACCACAAATGTAGTATCCCTACATCTAGCCACTCATTTCCAAACATAAAATGATTTACATCTTTAGGATCGACAAAATAAAACTCTAGATCTCGATCATGACCTAATTAAAGAGGAGTTAGTTGTTTCTTATCCATAACGTGACATAGCAATTGATTAATTGAATCTTCAGAAGGAACCAATATCTCACTATGGATATTGATATCGATGGCTGAACAACTTCCTCTTGTTCTTGCATCCCCTATAACAACTCTCTCAGGCAATTGATCATCATCTTTATTTGTACACGATTTGGCGGTACCACCCAATCTCTGCATCACAAAAATAACAACAACACAAATTAGATTCAACATAATATATCCTACACTTCATTCCAAACACTAAAATCCTATTTATCCAGATAAAATACTACTTTCACACACCTCAACAAACTCGCCCATCTCTTTCCTTTGATTTTCTCGCTCCTGTGCTAACACATCTTCCAACTTCTTAATGTACACAACCTCTAATTTTCCAACTCTTTCTTTTGCAATTCACATTCTCTTGCTAACTTCTTCTTAACAATCTCATCCATCTCTTTCTTTTGCATGTGTGTGCTTTTTCTTAATGTACCAAACCATAATCTAAGGTCAATGCCTTCTCCAAACCACGTACATGACCACTATGATCCTTTTCTTTAATTGCTTCGACTAATATGTCATGTTGTGGTTGTGGAACAAATGTACCTTGACTGGCCATATCAACCATAGGATCATACACAACATGAATAAGATATATTGTTACCAAAGCGATATTTAAATTACACATAAGAAATCATACGCACATACAAATCATACTTACAATTTTCTCAATGTCTGCTTGTGAGGCGTCTAAAGTGAACTCTTCAGCTATTCTTTGTCGAGCCCTCTTCGATCCAATTCTCATATCGTAATGGTGTAGATGGACAACAATCACAACTCATGGGATCCTCATCTCCTATTTGTTGTCTTTTTCATTAATCAATTTTTCCTCAAGTTTCCTATAACCCCTATGAGACAATCTACGGGGGTATTTATTTTTTGCTTTGTTTAGCTTACCTTATTCACTTTTAACCTGTTATAAACATAGTGAAAATATTAATTTTCATGGTTTATCTATAGAGCATAAGCATAAAATTATTAGAAAATAAGGTTACTATACTAACCAAGAAATCATCAGAGTTCCGAGACTTCACAAACTTTGCCCAAACCTTCTTGCCCATAAAATTTATATTTCACAATTGGATGCTCGAGATCAGTCTTAGGATTCGTAATGTAGTTACACGTGAGATGTGACATAAAGCCCCTCCAACACTCACCAACATAAGTGGTCCACTTTTTCTTCAACTTATTATCATCAGTAAACTCAAAAGTTAACTACAGTTTCATCAATATGTATGTATTAGTAATTGTGAAAAATACTATAGAATTATGTAAATTCAAATTATTACCTAAACGTTTGTCCATATGTTTTCTTTCATATTTTATGGTACTTTGGTCCAATCATCAATCAAAATACTCACTTTGCTACATCCAAGAAATGCAACTAACTCTTATAAAGAAAATAATTTTCACCGTAACATGTCCAACATACGGGATGAAACTCGATCTAAAATTTGTCACCTAAGTTGCAAACTTTTGTTAATCTAGCCATCATTGTAGCACCTCTTTGTGTTCTTTTTATTTTCCATCTCTAGTTTGAGATTTATTATTATGAGAATCAACTGTATGAGTATTATTTGTATGAGTTTCTTTGCTAGATGAAGAGTCCATCTATGTTAGAAAAACAACAAAAGATTAAACCAATCTTAACAAAAACATTCATCAATAATAACATATAAACAACAACAACAACAACGTGTCTAATACACATTCATGAACAACAACATACATATAACAACAACGTGTCTAATACACATTCATCAACAACATACATATAACAACAACACTGTGTCTAATATACATTCATCAAAAACAACATATAAACAACAACATAAACATAAAAAACTTGTCTTATATACATTCAACAACAACATCATAAAAGCATTCAACAACAACATTCAACACCAACCTATCAACAACAACATAAGTCACCCTTTAAGAAATTTCAACATCAACAACATTCAACAAATGCCTTCTTTATATGAGAATGTAAGAATGAATCTGAACCATTAGATTTTAAAATAAATGGTGGAAATTATGTGTGAATATTTTTTTCTCTTTCCTTCATTATTAAAATAAAAGATGTAGGAGAGAGAACAAAATATTCACACAAAATCTCCACCGTTTATTTTAAAATCTAACGGTTCAGATTCATTCTCACATTCTCATATGATAAGTTTTATATATATATATATATATATATATATATATATATATATATATATATATATATATATATATATATATATATATATACGGCATAACATATGAGAATGCCTTTTAATATGAGAATGTGAGAATGAATCTGAACCGTTAGATTTTAAAATAAATCGTGGAGATTATGTGTGAATCATTTTTTATCTCTCTTAAATTAGTTTAAGTAACACTAAAAAATATTTTGATATATCTAAGTGTAATTATAAATAGTACAGTTTAGGGATCAAATTTTTTTTAGTGTTACTTAAACTAATTAAAAATAATAACTAAATTTATTTTTTTAAGTGTTATTAATTTTTTTATTTGGTAGTATTTGTACATATATATGGAATTGATTATTAATGTGAGAGAAAAATAATATTTATTAATATATATGAAATTGATTAGATAGGTATATATGGAATAATCAGTCATATGAAAAAAGGAAATATTTTACTAAGTGCTTTTTTAATGGCTATTAGATTTTACATAAAACAAATGTGATAAATAAGTGTAAATGAGTTTAAATCAACCAAGTGTAAATGAGTTTAAATTGATCAAGTGTAAATGATGCGTGACATGCAAGTGACAAACATCAATATGCTACTCAACAAACAGTTCCTCATCTGAACCATAAATACGCCAATAACTGGTCACTGTTAAATTTTCTCATTTGAACTACTCACCTTAACAATATACACATATACATGTAATAACAACTCAATTCATACATATAGTTATATTTTATTTCAACATTACTCATCAATAGGATAACTTATCAACATATAAGCTCAACAATACTCATCTACAGAGTAATGCATATTATTACTCATGTAAGTCCAACAACAGGGCAAGAAAATTATTATACATGCTCAATATTACTCATCAACAAGGTAAACATTTTATTACTCCAACAAATATACTCAACAATAAGGTAACAATAATATTCTACAACTCATATTATTACTCATGTAAGCCCTTAACAAGGTAATTCTGAGCATTGACAACACTCTATTGGCAAAACTTAATAATTTTCAATATAGCATAAAAGTATAACTCTAAAACATTCCAGGATCAACTCTAATTATATCAAACTCAGATCTCTTAATCCAAATCAACTCTAAAATATAACGAACTCGACTCAAACAACAAGTACTGGTACTTGCATCGAGAAGAATGTTTTGTCTGACTTTCAAATAGCACAAAAAATTATACACGTATGATAAAATTATGAAACTCTTCTGTCTAAAATACCATTGAAATCTCTTTCTAACATAACTAATTGCATCTTAATGGGCTTACAAAACTCAAGTTATGCGTGAAAAAAGATGATCAACGGAGGACTGAAATTTGACCACGCCTCTAGTATAAAAAGCAGAGGACTGGTATTGTTGTAGCGTTGCTATACCCAATTTCCCCTTTTAAAAAAAAATAATTGCGTTAGCTTTCTAACGCAAGTGGCAACACCTCAAACGGACTTAGGAAACTCAAGTTACGCATGAAACAAGGCGGTCAATCACCTTCTATGTCTACCTGTGATTTTCTGCGTCTTTCGCCTTTTTTAGATTTTTTTGACCTTTCTAATTTTACAATCTATCGACCCTCCTCCCCATTAAACCCCTAACCATCTCAAAACACATTAACTAACATTTGTTCACTCTGTTAAAACCTGCCTTATCAAAAGGCATCAACAACGAGTTAGCTGGGATTTTCAACACTCTCAAATATCAACATAGCAAGAAGAAGATTGAGTAAACGCTTAGTGGAATTTGGATGATTCTGGAGGTGTTTTTCAAAGGACATGTTAGAGATACTTTTCGAAATGACGATATTCAAAGAAAGGCGTCGAATTCCATGGGTGCGCGGTAGTGTTTTGGACTTAGTGATCTTAAGAGTAACATAAGGAGAATTTCGACAGAGGCAGTTGGAATGTGTAGCGTGGCTAAGTAACTACCTTTTGGCCTTATTTGCATTTCGAGGACACTTGGGGACAAGATCAGAGGCAAAATGCATACATTGAAGACGTGTCAATCAATGGAGAAAGGACCGTTCTTAATAGTTATATAGATATTAATTTAAATAGAAATCTTAGTGTTAGGATTTGGGGTGTGTTGAATTTATTACAAAAACTTACTATACTCAAAGTACCCAAGAAAAGCGAGAAACAAGTTGATCAAGTGCAATGTATGCATTCAAACACCATTTTTATTCGATGCAAAGTCTTTTACAGTAAAGTTACTTTTCTGAATTAAAATTCATTTACAATTAAATTCAAGTTCATTTACTTTTAGTAATTACGATTTTGACCATTGTCGAAATTCTTTATAGTTTCTCCTACACAATTTTCACTTTATTTCTTTTATTTTACAATTAAGATTTTGCCTACCTCAAAATACTTACTTTTTCACACAAATTCATACCAATTCTAGAAAACTTTAAGCATTATGTCTTAGGATTCACTAGTCGGTCCAACAATTAAACTTTTATTAGAGACTAGCGGTTGTTTATAAAATTTTACGACGAACAAAGTGGCACGCCCAGTGGGACCATATGCATAAAGTCTTAAAATCATGTATTTTACAAATTTATGTGTTTCCTTTCTGTAATCTATTATTTTTTCATAGAATAAGTACAATGTTTGTTCATTCATGAATTTAAGAAATGGAAGATTTCTTCTTGAAATGACACGTACAAATATGGATAATAACAACATTCTAACCCCCCGCAGAACAATGCACAACTTATAGTAGAAACACCAACATCGATGGTTAAGAAAATAACGGTTTTGTCTCGTGTCGGGACATCTACCGCTACAACATCGACAGTGACAATTTCGTCAATACCATCGCAAGGAGTAATTCCCCCACCACCACCAGAGAGTTCCCCTTATAATCCTACGATTGCAAGGCATGTCTTTGGGACTCATGGTTCACCGTTTCAACCTATTTTCTCAAGGCCAATAGGCTCTAGAGAATACATATATGGCATGCCAATGTCGATGATGGCAAGTCTTAACAACACCTCATCGACATACGCAGAAAATGTTATTGCCACAGGACCATCCTATAATTCCCAAAATGCGACAGCTTCAACCTTAAACAATGTGAGTCGCCGCCCATGGATAAGTTAACTCCCCCCACACTACGCCATCGTTGAATAAAACATCTATGATGGCCAATAGGCAACAAATGAATGAAAACAATATTGAAATGCTGAATACTCTGACTCACCAAACAGGCACAATACTTAACCCCTTGATTATGAATACTTGTTGAAGCGGTAAGGCGGAAAGCAACAAAAGTTTTATAAATATTTATCCGGGAAATTATCGTCTCCATAGGTATTAGTGAGTATCGAATCGCCGTTCGACAAGTCTCGCGTCTTGATTTTGAGTTTGAATTGGTTGAAGTAAAAGCATAAAAGTAAATATGAACATAAAAAGAATTCATTCTTCGGAAAGGAAAGAACTCTCGGGATTGAATTTCACATAGCCGTTAAATACTTAAACTCATCACTCACTTTTACTCAACCTAAATCACTGATCAACATCATCACGTACCACTCACACAGAGGTTATGTCTAACACACAGTGAGAAATCAACAGTTTTGCTCGCATCGACGATCTCTCAGCACGACACGAATAACACAAAGGCATTAAGAGTCGATACCCACAATGATTACTAAGCCTAAATCTATCTCTAGAGTCTATAACCTAGAAAATATTCATCTGAGAACAAGATTTGAGGAGTTTATCTCTAAAGTAACTCAAATCCAAGCACAAATCAAAAACAAGGATAAACATCAACATTGATTTGTAAAAGAGGTTTTATACAACACCGTGAGTAATCAATATACATAAAAAACAAGTATACTTAAAAACAAACTCCAACAATTAAAGCTTGCAAAGAGAATAATGGAGAAGAAAACCAAATCTTTCACGGTGTCAATCACGAGCAAAGAAGCTTCGACTCTGGATCATCCGATTACAACCTCCAAATGTTGTTTTCTAATTTCTAACCAAGAAAAATGAAGGCAATGACTTTGAGAACAAATACCCCAAAGCATAACCCTAAAATTCTGTTCATAATTCTATTTATACACTTTAAAAACTGCTCAGACCGCGCTTAGCGCCAAAATCCGCGCTTAGCCCGCTCAACAGTAACCCTGATTTGCACCCGGTTCGAAGCGTTGGAAAGCTTGTTCAATTTACTATCTAACAATGAATAAATATCAATGCTTTAATACATACAAAAATGAGATAAAATTAATTAAACTCAATAATATTTACACGATAACACAATATATACACTATAACGTAAACTATACCGAATCTACACTAAAGTTGAAGTTTATTGAGGAAAAGCAAATGAATTAAGCCGATGAGTGCTAATTATTCACACTCAAATTCACAACAATTTACCACTCATCAAACTTTCCCCAACTTAGACTTGTTTGTCCCTAAACAAGAATTAATCAACTCAAAAAACAAAAGCGACATCCAACCAATTACACAACAAGTTTTGAAAAACGGAACCAAATGTATGGTTCAAATGAAAAACGGTAATCAAAAAGTAAATACTTACCATTAAACTACAACGATAACTTAAGCATGAAACAAATGCCAAATACGAAGAATATGTCAAACAGTCTAAAACAACACTAGTTTGCAAATGAATCACACCTAGCACACAATCATCGATAGATGAAAAAACACATAAAAGTGGGGTATTTTCACTCATCCAACAATCTTGCAAACAATAGATTAAATTATTCAATCATACAAAAATCATTTTGACAACACAAAGGCAAGAATCACAATGGCTTTTCAAGGTTGTAGCATGGTCGGGTAACAAACAAGGGATAATTCCTAAGGTTAATCGAAACAAAAGCTTGCCCAAACCTAAGGGAGTGATAAATTCACCAAAGATTCAAACACATAATTATAATTAAACTTCTTCCAAATCCCAAATTTCACATTAAAGCGCATACTTATTCGAGCTATTTTTGTTTTTCTTTGTCATTGTTTTTCATTTTTTTCTTTCTTTTTCATTTCTTTCTCTTTCTATTTCTCTTCTTTTATTTTCAACCTCATAGAAATCAACCATAAGTGCACAATCATTTTTCTCCGCAACTTGAACTCAACAGTATCATTATGTGAATACTCCTTACTTTTTAAGGCAAGGTAAAAATGTATACAACAACACATAGTTGAGGGCTCAAGAAAAAATCAACAATCAAAATCCAAACAAAAAATGAACTACATACTCGTAGACAAGCATCGAGTTCAAACAACATGAATAATGATAAGAAGCTCAAAGGGGTTACGAATGATCACACACTCACAAGGTAAAAAGATTATTTGGCTATGTAGTTGTGTTGAAAATGAAACAAAATGCCTTGATCCTTTTCATGCCCCATATAGCCAACACAAACAAAAGATTAAGCATAATAAAACCCAGTTAGAACAAGAGTTGTGGTCTCCAGCATATGTGAACAATGGAAAGCTATCTTACAAAAAGGTGGGAACTAAAGTGATTCACAAACGAAAAAGTATACGAAAAAATGAATGACATATAAATTGTAAAAAGCCTACATAACATGAATATGCTAAAGTCAAGAAAGCGATAAACACATACCTTAGACGTGTACAATACTTTAACAAAATCATTACCATACACTTGCAAGTTGAAACGATCAAACTTGGAAAATCACCTCAAATTCCTCGAGCTACTCAAAACAAGCTAAAAGGCAAACACACAACTATTAATATACACAAACTAAAAGACCAGATGAAATTGTCTAAGCAAATTTAAAAGTGAAGATTTGAAACTTAAGAACTTGTCCGATCTATATTTGTATAGAAAATTGCATCACACTACCTAAACTAAACAAAAACTAAAAAGAATAAACATGTTTGTTTTACGTCGTAAGCTCGACGCCTATTATGTAAGAACGTTCCCCCAAGTTACTTCTACCCGGCTATTCCTAACCACACACAAGCAAACGTGAAAAGAGCAAACATTGATATAATAAATTGACAAGTATAAGTATAAATATAAACAAATAAGAATATACAATATATGCGATATATACAAAACTCAACCATATAAACTATCGCAAAGCAATTTAATAAAAATACTAATCCCCGACAACGGCGCCATTTTGCTGAAGCAGTAGAGGGCAAGCAACAAAATATTTGGAAATATTAATCTGGGAATTTATCGTCTCCATAGGGACTGGTTGGAAAGAATTGTCGTCGACGGATTCTTAGTTCTTGATTTCAGGTTAAATGGGTTTTAAAGTAAAGTGCGGAAAAGTAAATTATAAACAGAAAATAAATGCACATCGAGAGAAGAAACTAATCTGGCACGAATGTAAACTACTTGTCACAAAAACATACACCTTCGACATAACGAAGTGTGACCAAATCTTTGATTTATTGGTCAGCGATGAGAAGATTATAGTGCTTCCAAGCCTAAAAACACCCCCATTGGATCAAAGGAACAAGAGAGTGTTAATTCTCTGAATTATGTAATTGCCATTTATGTTTGGCTAAACTATAATATTACCAATATGTAATCAGACGATGTAAAACTTTCAAATAGAAAACAGGTACAAAGCACAACAGGTACATCAAGAGGATGTCCTATGAGATGTTGGAACATGTTCTGGAATAACATGTCCTATGGAATAACTGTTGACATCATGCCTGCTGAGCTGGATTAACGAGATTCAGTTTCAATTTAATAGATGCAGAATATTCTCTGAATATTATGCAAATCATATAAAGCGTTATATGTTTAAAAGGTCTGAAGAATCAAATCAGAATACTTGAAGATTATATAGTTTCTAAATATGAAGATATTCTCATAAGCTAAAAGATTGAAGACCTTGTTTGTACTAGAAGTTACTGCGCTTTGTAACAGAAAATATGTTGTGATTGAAGGCCCAAATCCAATTGGGTATAAGTTATAAATAGAAGTGTTTATAACCTAGAAAAATAAGACAACCACCGAGTAAAAAAGACGTAATCATTAGGGTTTGTCAAAGTGAACCTCCCGGACTGTGGAAAGGTCACTGTAGTCCTCGACGCCTGTAGGCAAAAGGAGCATGTATTGTTCTTGGAGGAAGCTTTGAAGTAACTCCAAGGTAGTAGTCATGGTAAGGAGTCTTGGCTAGGGATTTCCATGGAAGTGTGTCTTCCAAACTGTTTGGTTGTGTGATCAAAATGCGTTGGGTATTAGGTCGTTGCTACAACTTTTGGGACTGGAGAATTGTACAACATTACTGCAGTAATAGGAAGTGGGATTGGAATATTCCATATCTAGAGAGGATATATGTAGAAGGGTTATTGGGTAGGGATTAAGTAAGAAGTTGTAAACAAGGACTGTTTAGCTTCAAACTAATACTGCTGATAGTGGACTTCATTCCTGGTTTGGTATGCCCCCAGAGTAGGTGTTTTGTCACTGAACTAGGTCAATAATTACTGGTGTCATTTATCTTTCAGTTTGGCGGAAATCTGTGTATATACCTTGCTAATGTTTCTTGACAGATCATATGTCTCAACATCTCTCAAGACATCTGGATCTGTTACACGAGAATTTCAGAGAGGTTTTTGTAAATACCATAACTTTTTGGGTCATAAAACTTATCAATGTACGCTTCTCAGCGATTTGGTGTAGAAGGCATACAGATGAAGGTTGGGATTGGGCGAGAAGCCAAAAGTAAAAATGCAATTGGAAGTAGATCTACTCTAGGTTGCATATACCAACTTTGATGAACCGATTGAGATTTTAATGGTCAAGATTGTTGATGGTCCAAGCCTGGATGTCGAAAATGCTAAATTGACGGAGGAATTATATGAGAAACGTGTGGTTGAGATGATGAAGGTTATCTTTCCTCTAGAGAAGGAAGGATTCGTCGATTTCCTAAATCATTGTTGTAACAACTCAATTTTCGCTATTCAATGATTTAGTGTTATTTTGATTTTGTTGATTTATTGGATGAATTTACTTTTATGTTACATGATGATTGCGGTATTGGAGGGTATGTATCCTTAGAATAGAGGGTAGTGCCTTTGATTAAAAGTTGTAGAATTAATTAAAAAATATAATTAGATGTAATTATTTATTTGATTTGATTTATTAGAAAATTAGATGATTTAATATAATTAGAATAAGAATTACTATTCATATTTAATAATAATAATAGATATTATTTGGTAATAATAATAACTCAAATATTAAAAAGTGTGTAAAGATTTTGGGGGAAAATTAGTATTTGCGCGAGGATAAGTTGAGGGCAAGGTGGGTAGATCATAGAAAGGGTCTATTTTAAAGAGAAAACTGTGAGGGTTAAGGGTTTTGCTGTTGATACGTGAAAGTTGGAGAGAGCGTGAAAAGGCCAGGGCAAAGGGAGGCAAGAGGAGAAGAGGAGTCTCGGTATAACACTAAGAGAATTCAAAATCATACCATAATTCTAAGGTAAGGGGAGTTTTATAATTGTTATTATAATTGATTTAAGGCTTAGATAATTGTAGGATTATTGGGGTTTTGGTGTAGTTTTGATAATGAGATAGATGTGATGAAATTGATGATGATTTGATGTGTTAATTGCTTCCAATTGATGTATAGAATGTATAATAAATTGAGTTGTTGTTGTATGAGGTAAATATGATAAATTATGATGATTTTGAGGTTGTACGGTGTTGGATTTGAGTGGAATAGGGTCTGTTTAACTGCATAAGTTCGCAGTAGAAAATCCAGCACAAAATAGCTATGCGCCGACTCGAAGAACAGGGAGGGTCGACCTGAGCATACCCGAGGTAGACAGACTCCACATTTGTCAATAAAGCATCGACCTAAGCAGGCTTTGAATCGGCTCATGAATGCCAAAATGATATCCATTTTTCGGACAGATTTTTGTAAAGGCCATCAATTGAGTTTCCGGACTCCGATTGATGCGCCCTTCGAAATGTTGGAAAGATAACAAAATGAACTATAACCTAATAGAATAAAATGATTCATAGGAGGTAGTATCCTATTACTTGTATTAGGATTTAGTGAGGAGACGATGTAGTGATAACATAGTAAGTATGCTCTTTGCTATGAATTGACGTGACCATGTCATGATATAACTTGATGTGTGTTTTATTTATGATAATATGATGTTATTAATATGATGATGTGTGTTTTACTTATGAGATGATGAATTAACAATAATTATGCTTTTATTATGAAGTTGAATTAACTGTTTCATGTTGTTACTTAACTTGTGTACTATGATGTTTAATGTTATTGTGATGATATATGTATGTATAAACATGTGATGAGGCATGATTAACATGGTGAATTGATGTTGTTATAAATATGTGTGTATTATGAAGCAGGTATGATTAATATGATGAATGATGATGCGTCTTGACTAGTCGTGGTCGTGTTTTATATGGTGTTGCGCATCATGCATTCATAGCATTTGTTAGGAAGGATAGTCTAGTTGTGTTTTGTGGGATAATGATCCAATAAAGGTTGTAGGGCGATCTACTCCAGTGATGGACTTAATCCCACAGTGTGGATTAAATGCAATTTGTGATGTGCTCCGATTCCAAGCGGGAATCGATCCTATTGGTGGGGATCTTTGGAGAATAACGACAACTAAGTCATCAGTGATGTTTTGGTACCACGTGCATGAGTCTTATGAAGTAACATTTCATTATTTGTGGCATTTCATAAGACTTGGATTAAGTGATGTCTTTGATTGGTTCTTGAAAGATGATGTTTGGTATATTTTAGGTGATGTATTGATTGATTCTTGGATTTATGATGTTGTTACATGTCAAACTGGTGATTATTGTTATGTGATGGAATATAGTAAATGATGTTATCTGATTATTTTTCCTTGATATGACTTATATATCTATTCCTTATGTCTTTTATAGTGATTATGATTTACTCACCCTTTCTGTTTGAAAGTTACCTCTACGTGGGTAACACGCAGCTGACCAAATTTAATGCAGGAAGCATAAGAGGTAGCTTCGGAGTGCGCTATTTAGTTTTTGTTGAGTCTAGTGGGTCTTGCTCTGATATGTAACATCGGGGTTGAGATCGATTGATTGTGAATCTTGAGAATTTGTTATTTTGAAGATTATGTATTACTTTTATAATCATGAAATTATATACACGATGTATGATGATCTTGTTAATGTTTGAACTACCTTTCATGGTAATGATTAATTTATGAAGAATTTTCTAAGAGATATTTATTCCACTGCGAAGTATGAAGTAATTTGATTCATGGCACTAAAGATGTTATTTATGTTTAAATGTTATAATACCAGTGTTACAGAGCAGGAATAATTGTTATATGAAGTTTTATGTAGATGTGACATCCTTGATTTGTTTTGCGTTTATTTATTTATTAAAAATATTTGTGAAAATCGTGGGGTTTTAGAAGGGTGTTACAGCTGCAAGCTTAACGACTCAAAAACTATGTTTTGCACAGGTGCAATGCAGTGTATGATGAGAAAGCTATGAAGGCTGTCAAAGATGCAAGGATGTAAGACCCAAGGAGAAGTCAAAGGTTTGTACCAACTTCCAAGTTCGTCTTTGACAATCGAGGAGTCCCTCGTTGAAACAAAAAATTCCAAGGAAAAACCAGAACATACTACTAGAGAACCAATGTTCCCCCAACAAATGCTCCCAAAGGAAAATGGGTGCAACCAGTGAACCAGAAGGGACCAAATCAGCGGAAATGGAGAATAGTTGGCACTAGAATTAACTCTTCTGATCACAAACGTTCCATTATGGTGAAGAAGCATACATATCCTCCTTAGAGTTACAAAGGAAAAAATCCGATGATGCGAACTCAATGTAGGCGTCACCAAAGAAACAAAAAAACTGCTCGTGAAGCCTCTAGATCAGTCGCTCAAATTAAGACCTTGACAGACAAAAGGGAAGCTACTAAGAAGCCAGTAAGAGAAAGGCTAACTCCAACTCTGGCTCCATCGAAGCCTTTGGAGGATTTCCTTATTAACGTTGTTGCAGTCCATGATGATTAGATGGGGTCAGACAACTTTGGCACATGTTCAACAGATGATGTTTAAGTGACTTGTAATATTATATTGATATTTCTAGTAGAATATAATTGTGTATCAAAAGCGGATGAATATTTTGCATATGATAACACAGCTAATCAAAATTCATTATGTTATTATGTTATGAAAAACGGTATGGTCGAAGAGAAACAGACCATTTTTGAGAAACCTGACGCTGCCATGATGTATCGCCTGAAGCCTCTCTTTATAAGGGCGAACGTAAATAATATGGGCATCAATAAAGCTTTTGTGAATGGATGTATAACTGTGAATCTCATACCCCAATCTTTATTGAGAAAAATAGGGAAATACGACATTGACCTTCTACCATATAATATGGTGCTGTGAAATTATAAAGACAAGACCAATCTCATCCTAGGGGTCCTTCAAATGGAACTATTAATTGGAACTCAGACTGGGCCAACCTTTTTTATGGTAATCTCGTCCAAATATAACTACAATATGTTGTTGGGTCGAGAATGTATACATGATATCGGTGCGGTCCCCTCAACTATACATTAGATAATTTCCATCTAGAGCCCTGATGGAATTGTAGAGAACATCGAGGTGGATCAAAGTTATTTTATGGATGATGTTAATTAAGAGAATAAGAAGAATGTTGATAGAAATTTAGCCAAGATTTCTCTCTGCTACGCAGTAGAGACGACTTACACCCCTCACAAAGATGCAATTTACTTCTTAAACCTGCACCTGACTCACGGGTTTATTTGGGATCAAATGAACATGTTGACATTTCCTATCGAGTAAGGAAATATTATACCCATTGGATGGGGAAAATACAATGATGATGATGATGATGCCTGAGTTGAATTCTCTAGCACGAATTTTGGCCTACATAGCCGAAAATAGATTAAACTCGGCCTTAGAGGCTGAAACTTCACGAAATATGGCACTTGAAGCCATTTTATCAGAAAATGTTGAAATAGAAAATGGCCATTTTGGCCAAACCTCGGCTTTAGAAAGCCACAGGCTCGATTGTATTTATGACGACGAGCCTTTGAGGTTTGAAAAAACCCGATGGATGATTTAAAGAAAATACAAACCCAAGACCCTTGAAGAAAATTGACCTAGGTGATGGCGCTGTCTCGAAACCAACTTACATTAGTTCCAAAATCAAACCTAGCTTAAAGATAAAGGTGGTTGAATTTCTCAGAGAATTCAAAGACTGCTTTGCATGGGACTACAACGAAATTCCAGGTCTTAGCAGAGATATGGTGGAGCTAAAATTGCCAATTTGATCGGGAAAAAAACAGTGAAGCAGTTTCCCCGGAGGTTCGCCCCAAAAATAACGTTGAAGATTAAGGCGGAGATCAAAAGGTTGCTTAAGAGAAAGTTCAACAGAACTGTCAGGTATGTCGAATGGATAGCTAATATAGAACCTGTTATTAAGAGAAAGTTCAACAGAACCGGTGACTTTCTTTTTATTTAATTCTTTAATACATGTTCTACTAGACTTAAAGCTTAATCCAATTTTATTTAAGGAAGGCCTTTAACTTGATAAAATCAAGTCAATGTTTTCTTTCCCTTTAGTAAATTTACTTAAGGTTTCATGCAAGTGTGTTACTTTCTTTTTCATCAAGACTCAAGTCTCACAAGTTCCAACTTGGTTTCTGATATTAGTTATTTTGTGCTTAAGCTTTTCATTACTTTTCTCTAGAAATTCAAGATAATCTTTAAGGTCTAAGTTACACTTTTTAATTTTATCATTTTCTTCAATTAGCTTAGCAATTAATTTAAACAATTGCTTGTATGATAAATTTGTTACCTCATGGTCATTTTCTTTGTGAGATACTTTTAAGCACACTTCACATTTTTCATAGGAAGAAGATTTTTCGAAGGTTCTTTCTGAGGTTGAATCTTCATTTTCTTAGATCAGAAAGAGTTGAATATGAGGCAAAGAAGATGGTTGGAATTCTTGAAAGACTGTGATTTTGGCTTGAATTACCATCTTGGAAAAGCTAATGTTGTAGCCGATGCATTGAGTAGGAAATTATTGCATATGTCTGTTAATTCTCTGAATTATGTAATTGGCATTCATGTTTGGCTTAACTATAGGAGCAACTATATGTATCATAGGATGTAAAACTTGCTAAACAGGTACAACAAGAAGATGTTCTAGGGAATGTTGGAACATGTTGTGGAATAACATGTCCTATGAGGGAACTTTTTACATAATGCATTTTGAGCTGGATTAATGAGATTCAGTTCATTGTTAACAGATGCAGGATATTGAAGGGAATATAGTGCAAACTTAGTGGCGCAGATTTAAATGTTTAAAAGGTCAGAAGAATCAATCAGAATATTTGAAGAATATACAGATTTATATAGTTTCTAAATAAGGAGATATTCTTGGAAGCTAAAGAATTGAAGACCTTGTTTTTAGCAGAAGTATCTACTGATTTGTAACAGCGAATTAGCTGTGATTGAAGGCCCAAATCCAGTTGGGTATTGGATATACAAAGAAGGGTTTATAACCTAGTTTGATACGACTCAAGATGTAGAAGTCTAGGGTTTTTCTAGGTGAATCTCTCGGGCTGTGGGAAGACCACCATGTTATTCTCGAAGCTGTGAAGCAAGAGAAGTAGTGTCCACATTGAAGCCTGTAGGAAAGAGGTGTATTGTTCTTGGAGGAATCTTTGAAAAAACTCTAAGTTATTGTTCTTATTCAAGAGTCTTGGCTAGGTATTGTCACAGAAGTGTGTCTTCTTGTTGTTGTTTAAATAGCTGTAACAGGGTTGTAACAGTTAGGTATCATTGGGGAGTGAGCGGAGGTTCTCTTGTCTTAGATGGAGTTCTAAGATAAAGGTTACATTGGGTAGTGACTAGGTAAACCAGAGGTTTTTTATTTGTAAATCGGGGGTTGTTTACATGAAATAGTACTACTGATAGTGGAATCTTCTTCCTGGCTTGGTAGCCCCAAGCGTAGGTGTGTTTGTCACCGAACTGGGTTATCAATCACTTTTGTTCTTTACCTTTGAGTGCTGCGTGATGTTAGAACAAGATTTGTTCTGATCAATATTCTTAGTTTTGATGATAACAAGGATATGAATTTTGTGTGAGATAATGTGGTACTCTAATACATTGCAATTTCCCTTTCAGGAAATATATAAAGAGTAAGCACAAATCAGCGCTCAGAAGCTTTGACTCAGAAGGTTCAGCATGCAACATCAGAACATGGTCTGGCAAGACATCAGAAGATGGTCAAAGCAGAATCAGAACATGGGTCTATGGAAGCATCAGAAGAACTTGAGATCAGAAGCAGAAGCACTGAAGTTCTCATGGTATCACGCTCAGAAGCACTTCAAGGTCAGAAGACAAGAAGATGCTTTGCACCAAGCTGTTTGACTCTGATGATATTCAAACGTCGTATACACAAACATCAGATCAGAAGCAAGTACAAGATGGCAGGCTACGCTGACTGACAAAAGGAACGTTAGAAGCTATTAAAGGCAACGTCAGTAGACACAGCGTAAACAAGGCTCGAGGTAGTTGACAAAAGCGTGAAACATTAAATGCAATGATGTACGGAATACGCAAAGCATTAAATGCTCCCAACGGTCATCTTCTCAAGTGCCTATAAATATGAAGTTCTGATGAGAAGCAAGGTTAACCAATTCTGAACGAACTTATTCTGAAAAACTTGCTGAAACGCTGTTCAACTCAAAGCTCAGAAACTTCATCTTCATCAAAGCTCACTACATTGCTGTTGTAATATATTAGTGAGATTAAGCTTAAACTTTAAGAGAAATTTCACTGTTGTGATTATAGCTTTTCAGAAGCATTGTAATACTCTTAGAATTGATTACATTAATTTGTAAGTAACTAGAGTGATCAAGTGTTGATCAGGATACTCTAGGAAGTCTTAGCTTGTGTCTAAGCAGTTGTAACTAGAGTGATCACGTGGTGGTCAGGATACTCTAGAAAGTCTTAGCTTGTGTCTAAGCATTTGTTCCTGGAGTGATCAGGTTGTGATCAGGATACTCTAAAAGACTTAGTCGTGGGCTAAGTGGAAAACCATTGTAATCTGTTGCGATTAGTGGATTAAATCCTCAGGTGAGGTAAATCAATCCGTGGGGGTGGACTGGAGTAGTTTAGTTAACAACGAACCAGGATAAAAATAACTTTGCAAATTGTTTTTATCGTTCAAGTTTTTAGACTACACTTATTCAAACCCCCCCCCCCTTTCTAAGTGTTTTTCTATCCTTCAATTGGCATCAGAGCGCCGGTTCTAAGGTGCAAGCACTTAACCGTGTTTAGAAAAGATTCAGGAAGAGAAAAACGCTTCAGTAAAAGATGGCTGGTGAAATTCCAACAGACCCACCTGCATCTACATCTGGTTCTGCTGAGCAATACAATGGTAACAATGGTTATACTAGACCACCAGTATTTGATGGTGAAAACTTTGAATACTGGAAAGATAAACTGGAAAGTTACTTTCTTGGTCTAGATGGTGAACTTTGGGATCTTCTGATGGATGGTTACAAACATCCAGTGAAAGCTAGTGGCGTAAGGCTTACAAGGCAAGAAATGAATGATGATCAGAAGAAGCTTTTCAAGAATCATCATAAATGTAGAACTATTTTGCTGAATGCTATCTCTCATGCTGAGTATGAGAAGATATCTAACAGGGAAACGGCCTATGATATATATGAGTCATTGAAAATGACCCATGAGGGAAATGCTCAAGTCAAGGAGACTAAAGCTCTTGCTCTAATCCAGAGATATGAAGCCTTCAAGATGGATGATGATGAAAACATTGAGAAGATGTTCTCAAGATTTCAAACGCTAACTGCTGGATTAAGAGTTCTGGATAAAGGCTACACCAAGGTTGATCATGTAAAGAAGATTATCAGAAGCTTACCCAAAAGATGGGGTCCAATGGTGACTGCATTCAAGATTGCCAAGAATCTGAATGAAGTTTCGTTGGAAGAGCTTATCAGTGCCTTGAGAAGAAGATCAAATGTTAAAAAATGTACTAACGCTTTTCAGGCTAGAGAAGAAGATCCTGAAGAATCAGAATCTGAAGAAGAAGATGAACTGTCCATGATCTCTAGAAGGGTAAACCAACTCTGGAAGAGCAAGCAAAGGAAGTTCAGAGGCTTCAGAAGTTCAAAGAGATTTGAACGAGTAGAATATTCTGGTGACAGAAGATCTGACAAGAAGAAGGCTGTCTGCTATGAGTGCAATGAGCCTGGACACTTCAAGAATGAATGTCCAAAACTTCAGAAGGAGAATCCCAAGAAGAAGTTTCATAAGAAGAAAGGTCTTATGGCAACATGGGATGATTCTGAATCAGAATCAGAATCAGACTCTGAAGGAGAGCAAGCCAACTTCGCGCTGATGGCTACAGAAGATGATGGATCAGAATCTACATCAGAATCAGATTCTGAAGAGGTATTTTCTGAACTATCTAGAGAAGAGTTAGTCTCCAGTTTAACAGAACTTCTGGAACTCAAGGCTCATCTTAGTATCAAATACAAAAAGCTGAAGAAGCAGTTTGAATTTGAAACTAAGAAGCTGGAAGTGGAAAATTCTGAACTGAAGGAAAAAGTTTTAAATCTATCCGAGCTTCAGAAAGTTCTTATCTAGAAGTATTGGCAGAAGTCATCTTGCTTCTATGATATATGGTGTTTCTGGAAACAGAAGGTTTGGTTTTGGCTATGAGGGTGATACCTCACATAAATTTGAACCTATTGATGATCTGAAGATCACATACAAGCCATTGTATGATCAGTTCAAATATGGCCATGCACATGATATTAGGCTCACTTCACATGCACAGAGTTTTAACATTGTTCACACCAAGAAGCATGTGACACATCCTAAGAAATATCATGCTGACAAACCTAAAGAATATCATGTTGTTCCTCCTGTTAAATATTATGCTAAACCCAAGTTCAATCAGAACTTGAGGAGAACTAACAAGAAAGGACCCAAGAAATTGTGGGTACCTAAGGAAAAGATTATTCCTATTGCAGATATCCTTGGCTGCAAAGAAGACAAAGCACAACATGTCATGGTACCTGGACTCTGGATGCTCGCGACACATGACAGGAAGTAGGTCTACATTCCAAGACCTGGTGCTTAAACCAGGTGGAGAAGTCAAGTTTGGAGGAGATCAGAAGGGCAAAATCATTGGCTCTGGAACCATAAGTCTTGGTAACTCTCCTTCCATATCTAATGTACTTCTTGTAGAAGGATTAACGCATAACTTATTGTCCATAAGTCAATTAAGTGACAATGGTTATGATATAATCTTCAATCAAAAGTCTTGCAAGGCTGTAAGTCAGAAGGATGGCTCAATCCTATTTACAGGCAAGAGAAAGAACAACATTTATAAGATTGATCTTTCAGATCTTGAGAAGCAGAAGGTGACATGCCTTATGTCTGTTTCTGAGGAGCAATGGGTCTGGCACAGAAGATTAGGACATGCTAGTTTGAGAAAGATTTCTCAGATTAACAAACTAAATCTGGTCAGAGGACTCCCAAATCTGAAATACAAATCAGATGCTCTTTGTGAAGCATGTCAGAAGGGCAAGTTCTCCAAACCTGCATTCAAGTCTAAGAATGTTGTGTCTACCTCAAGGCCGTTAGAACTCTTGCACATTGATCTGTTTGGCCCAGTCAAAACAGCATCTGTCAGCGGGAAGAAATATGGATTAGTCATCGTTGATGATTATAGCCGCTGGACATGGGTAAAGTTCTTAAAACACAAGGATGAGTCTCATTCAGTGTTCTTTGAATTCTGCACTCAGATCCAATCTGAGAAGGAGTGCAAGATCATAAAGGTTAGAAGTGATCATGGTGGTGAATTTGAGAACAAATTCTTTGAGGAGTTCTTCAAAGAAAATGGCATTGCCCATGATTTCTCTTGTCCTAGAACTCCACAGCAAAATGGAGTTGTAGAGCGAAAGAATAGGACTCTACAAGAAATGGCCAGAACCATGATCAATGAAACCAATATGGCTAAGCATTTCTGGGCAGAAGCAATAAACACTGCGTGTTACATTCAGAATAGAATCTCTATCAGAACTATTCTAAATAAGACTCCTTATGAATTGTGGAAGAACATAAAGCCTAACATTTCATATTTCCATCCTTTTGGATGTGTATGTTTTATTCTGAATACTAAAGATCATCTTGGTAAGTTTGATTCTAAAGCACAAAAATGTTTCCTTCTTGGATATTCTGAACGCTCTAAAGGCTACAGATTATACAATACTGAAACATTGATTGTAGAAGAATCAATCAATATCAGGTTTGATGATAAGCTTGGTCTTGAAAAACCAAAGCAGTTTGAGAATTTTGCAGATTTTGATATTGATATATCAGAAGCTGTAGAACCAAGAAGCAAAGCTGCAGAAGCTGGAAGTCTCAGAAGCAATGGATCAGAAGATCAAGTTGCTGCATCTTTAGAGAATCTCAGGATTTCTGAAGAGCCAACAGTCAGAAGATCACCTAGACTTGCTTCAGCTCATTCAGAAGATGTGATCCTTGGAAAGAAAGATGATCCCATCAGAACAAGGGCATTCCTTAAGAACAATGCAGACTGTCAATTAGGTCTTGTTTCTTTGATCGAGCCAACTTTTGTTGATCAAGCTCTAGAAGATCCAGACTGGATAATTGCCATGCAAGAAGAACTCAATCAGTTTACAAGGAATGACGTATGGGACTTGGTTCCTAGACCAAAAGGATTTAACATCATCGGCACTAAGTGGGTTTTCAGAAACAAGCTAAGCGAGAAGGGAGAAGTGTTAAGAAACAAAGCCAGACTGGTTGCTCAAGGTTATAGTCAGCAAGAAGGGATTGACTACACAGAAACCTTTGCACCAGTGGCCAGGTTAGAATCTATTCGTCTATTAATTTCTTTTTCCACTCAACACAATATCACTCTTTATCAGATGGATGTCAAGAGTGCCTTCTTAAATGGTTATATAGATGAAGAAGTTTATGTCCATTAACCTCCTGGTTTTTAAGACTCCATGTCTCCAAATCATGTTTTTAAATTAAAGAAATCATTATACGGATTGAAGCAAGCTCCGAGAGCTTGGTATGAACGTTTAAGTTCTTTCCTTCTGGAAAATGGTTTCACTAGAGGAAAAGTGGACACTACTCTCTTTTGTAAAACCTTTAAAAAGGATATTTTAATATGTCAAATATATGTTGATGATATTATCTTTGGAACATCTAATGCTACACTTGGAAAGGAGTTTGCTGAGTCTATGCAGGCTGAATTTGAAATGAGCATGATGGGAGAACTCAAGTATTTCCTTGGGATTCAAATCAACCAAACTTCTGATGGAACCTATGTTCATCAAACGAAGTATGTGAAAGAACTTCTGAAGAAGTTTAATCTTTCTGAAAGTAAAGAAGCCAAAACTCCTATGCATCCAACATGTGTCCTAGGTAAGGATTAGGTAAGCAAGAAGGTAGATCAGAAGTTGTACAGAGGTATTATTGGTTCTCTTCTATACCTAACTGC
The DNA here is from genome assembly GCF_029867415.1 of Vicia villosa. Taxonomy (NCBI): domain Eukaryota; kingdom Viridiplantae; phylum Streptophyta; class Magnoliopsida; order Fabales; family Fabaceae; genus Vicia; species Vicia villosa. The sequence continues at coordinate 78,627,518 of NC_081183.1, forward strand.
TTCTAGACCTGACATTCTCTTCAGTGTTTGCTTGTGTGCTAGATTCCAATCAGATCCGAGAGAATCTCATTTAACTGCTGTTAAGAGAATTCTGAGGTATCTGAAAGGTACTAATAATGTTGGTTTAGTCAACAGAAGATCCAAAGAATACAACTTAGTAGGATTCTGTGATGCTGACTATGCTGGAGATAGAATTGAAAGAAAGAGCACTTCTGGAAGTTGTCAATTTCTTGGAAGTCATCTGATCTCATGGTACAGCAAGAAGCAAGCTACTATTGCCCTCTCAACAACAGAAGCAGAATATGTTGCTGCTGCTGGTTGTAGCACACAAATGCTCTGGATGAGAAGTCAGCTAGAAGATTATCAGATATATGAGAGTAACATTCCTATCTTCTGTGATAATACTTCTGCTATATGTTTATCTAAGAATCTTATCTTACATTCAAAAGCTAAACATATTGAGATTAAACATCATTTCATAAGGGACTATGTTCAGAAGGGCGTTATATCTTTAAACTTTGTGGATACAGACCATCAATGGGCTGATATCTTTACAAAACCCCTTGCTGAAGATAGGTTTAAGTTCATTCTGAAGAATATCAGTATGGACTTGTGCCCAGAATGAGAAGATGAGAAGATCTTTGTATGAGTATCTTCTGAAATGTGGTAAGACTAGGCAGCCATAAGAAGTTCTGAGTTTAATCAATTAGAAGTAATGATCATGTTATTACTAACGTTTCATTGTCTAAGTTGATTCAGAAGCTCTTTTAAAGCAAAACAGCTGTCACCAGTCTCTCCAGAATATGAACACGTATTCACTATCTCTGGAAAAGCATGCGTGCAGTTGAGGGGACGCCTACTTAGGTAACTGTGCTAATCACTTCACTTTGTCATTATTATCTCTCCTCACGTCACGTAACATTAAATGCCATTCATCATTTCAGTTTATTTCTTTTTCTTTTTATACTCTTCAAACGTTTCATTTCCCTCTTATATTTCTCTCTCTTGCATTCAGTTTCTTTTTTTCGCTCTCTCTCTCTCTCTCTCTCTCTCTTTGCATTCATATCATAAACCCTAGCGGTTTTCACTATCTGCAAAGTCACCATGAATCCTTCATCAAGCTCATCAAATCAAGAAACTGATCGCAAACAAAAGAGAAAGGCAACTGATGAACCTGAAAACAAACCAAAAAGGGTAAGGATCACCTACGATCCTCTCAAGGTGAATCCCTTTGAAGCTATGATGTCTGGAAACTACTCTAGACGTGTGTATCAACCCCTTGAAGGTATCCCTCAATCACCTCCCTCTTCACAGACCTCCACCACCTTTTCCTCTTCATTCACCTCTCTGGAACCACCATCTTCACCATCTGATATCCCTTCCCCCTCAACCCATCTCTCAGATATCTCCTCACCGCTCTCACACCTTTTTCCCACTAGAACACCTAACCCCTACAGTTTTGTGTTTCCTGACTCCAGATTCACTGTCAACCCTCCTACACCTACCACTCATGCTTATCTAGAGCTTTTACACTCAGATGTAAATAGCTGGTTGGAGATTCTGGGTGCTGCTCACCTTAATCATCTGGATGAGTATGTTACCTGCAACCTCTGGGAAGCCTTTCGCCAGGATTTTCTGGTTAGGGCTACGGATGTCCAGAGAAGGATCATGACTGAAGCACCTGGTGCTCGTGGTCTTCTCTTGGAAGTTGGTGAAAGTAGCTATCACCATCTCATCAGGAACAGAAGAGTTCTTGAAGAAAGGATACCTGCAGATGAGATGGAAGACGGAAATCCTTGCAGAGACATCGTGGTATGGAGACCAAGGTATCCAGTGCTGACTGGAGATTTTCAATGGCTGTTCAATTGGTTTAGAATGAACCCTTCTGAAAGCGCTCCTCACATGGTCTTTCCAGAAGTGGTTTATCCTGCAGAAGTTGCTGGTCCAATTCCTCCAACAAACCTAGCAGCTATTCTTCAGGCGTTGGAAGTTGGAGCTTCTGAGTTGCCCAAACCAGAATATGCTGAGGCTACTTCTGAGTCAGACTCAGATGTTGAGATGGAAGGTGCAGAAGCTGAAGAACTTCCAGAAGATCGCCCTGCTGAGATTGCTGTCCCTGTTGGCAGAAGTTCTGGCGCTTCTTCATCTGGTGAACCTTCTCATTTGGACACGCAAGAAGCAACCAATGCCGAGTTTCGCTCCTTCATGGCAAGGCAAACTGCAAGCACTAACAGGATTCATGACATACTGGCGCAGATTTTGTCTAGGCTAGGGTCTTAGTCTTTGGTCCTTGTAGTTTTCTTTGTTTGGTGCATCTGCTTCTTCTGCATACATCTTTTGTAATCCTGTTTGTTTAATCAATGAAAAATTATTCTGTTTCTTTCCTTTGTCGTTTTCTACATTTGAATTTTTTATGTTTATGATGTTATGACAAAAAGGGGGAGAAAATGTGATAAATGATCTGATTAATATTATCCGTTACCGGGTAAAAAGGCCCCACATTACTAACAGAACTTGCAAAGTTCTATGCTTTAAGTTGTGTTGTTGCAGGAATTGAAGATTCTCTTTAAAAGATCAACATAAGAAGCAACAAGATGAATCAAGCTCTTGGATTCTTGAAGCAAGCTGAGTGCTATGAAGCTTCAGGATCAGAAGCAAGAAGGAAGAATGTTCAGATATTCTGATGACAGAATATGATCTGAAACATTATGTCTATTTGTTCTGATACATTTTATATGGCTCTGATACATATTATGTGTTCTGAAACATATTTTATGTTCTGACTCATTCATGCTGACTTTTGTCGTTTAGCGTTGTTCTGTAACATTTCAGGATGTAGAGATGCTCTGATGATGCTCTGGTACATTCAACAATGTTCTGATACAATCTAGCATGAAGTGATGAAAGAAGAAATTCAAGCTCTGAAGCTGTCCGATGGAAGCAAGAATCAGAAGTTGTGAATGTTCTGAAGATCAAAGAAATTCAAGTTCTGAAGTTGTCCGATGGAAGCAAGAATCAGAAGCTGTGAATGTTCTGAGGATCTAAAGAAATTCAAAGTTCTGAAGCTGTCCTATGGAAGCAAGAATCAGAAGTCATGAATGTTCTGAAGATCAAGCATATGTGAACGTCTCTGCTGAAATACTCAGGGAAGTCTTTTATTATTCTTCTAGTATTTATTTCAGGGGGAGATTATTCATCTCAGGGGGAGATTGTAAATCTCAGGGAAAGACATATTCACATGCTTATGCTTTAGCTGTGTAATTGTCTTTAGTCGTCTGCTCTTTCTGATCGCAAATTCATATCATTTATATATGTTTTTTTCATCATCAAAAAGGGGAAGATTGTTAGAACAAGATTTGTTCTGATCAATATTCTTAGTTTTGATGATAACAAGGATATGAATTTTGTGTGAGATAATGTGGTACTCTAATACATTGCAATTTCCCTTTCAGGAAATATATAAAGAGTAAGCACAAATCAGCGCTTAGAAGCTTTGACTCAAAGGTTCAGCATGCAACATCAGAACATGGTCTGGCAAGACATCAGAAAATGGTCAAAGCAGAATCAGAACATGGGTCTATGGAAGCATCAGAAGAACTTGAGATCAGAAGCAGAAGCACTGAAGTTCTCATGGTATCACGCTCAGAAGCACTTCAAGGTCAGAAGACAAGAAGATGCTTTGCACCAAGCTGTTTGACTCTGATGATATTCAAACATCGTATACACAAACATCAGATCAGAAGCAAGTACAAGATGGCAGGCTACGCTGACTGACAAAAGGAACGTTAGAAGCTATTAAAGGCAACGTCAGTAGACACAGCGTAAACAAGGCTCGAGGTAGTTGACAAAAGCGTGAAACATTAAATGCAATGCTGTACGGAATACGCAAAGCATTAAATGCTCCCAACGGTCATCTTCTCAAGTGCCTATAAATATGAAGTTCTGATGAGAAGCAAGGTTAACCAATTCTGAACAAACTTATTCTGAAAAATTTGCTGAAACGCTGTTCAACTCAAAGCTCAGAAACTTCATCTTCATCAAAGCTCACTACATTGCTGTTGTAATATATTAGTGAGATTAAGCTTAAACTTTAAGAGAAATATCACTGTTGTGATTATAGCTTTTCAGAAGCATTGTAATACTCTTAGAATTGATTACAATAATTTGTAAGTAACTAGAGTGATCAAGTGTTGATCAGGATACTCTAGGAAGTCTTAGCTTGTGTCTAAGAATTTGTTCCTGGAGTGATCAGGTTGTGATCAGGATACTCTAGAAGACTTAGTCGTGGGCTAGGTGGAAAACCATTGTAATCTGTTGCAATTAGTGGATTAAATCCTCAGGTGAGGTAAATCACTCTGTGGGGGTGGACTGGATTAGTTTAGTTAACAACGAACCAGGATAAAAATAACTGTGCAAATTGTTTTTATCGTTCAAGTTTTTAGACTACACTTATTCAAACCCCCCTTTCTAAGTGTTTTTCTATCCTTCACGTGAAAATTGTTTATATCTTGCCTGTGTGTTTCATGACAGACCGGATGTCTCAACATTCTATAGGACATCTAGGTCTACTGCACCATAATTTCAATGTCTATGTTGATGATCCGAGAATTGGAATTGTTGGAACAATTTCGAGATTTGAGTTTGGTTTGTGAAGAGACTTCTTCATGTGTTAAGATTGGTATGTGTAGAAACCTGCCCTAAAAATTAAGCTTTTAGAGTCGCAACCTATTCTACCAGGGCGAATAGGAAACCTACGAAGTTAAGAGATTCTGAGTAAGTTATTATATTCAGGTCAAGGGAAGGTGTTAGGCACCCTTAACCCTTTCCTAAGGTTTTGAGTTTAAAGGCGGAGATTTATGGCTAAAAGTATTAAGGTTTAATAGCTAAGGAAATGAGTAGGGTGAACGGCAAAATTCGAACCTAATTAGACCTTTGGGGAAGGGGACTCGCCTTGTTGCCAAGTGCCTACGTACCTCCTTATGGAGGATCAGAGTCTACGTAGTTCGGGGCAGGGTTGTACGCCTTAGAATTTGATATGAATGTATTTGAAGGTATTTTGAGTTACCTTATCGTAGTTTTGAAATTTGTGGTTTGCAAGGTATTTTGAATTACCTTATCGCAGTTTTGAATTTGTAAAAGAAATAGTGTTTTAAGATGGCGTACAACCCTGATTTTAATTTGCACTATTCATCGCAATGATCAATAGGTTTGATCACCATAATTAACAGATTAGTAAAGGATTGCTAACAATTCTAATAGATAGATTCGATTATCACTAATAGCAAATAAAATGTATTTTAAAAATTAGTTGTTTAATTTATCGTTACTCCTCATAATCGATAGATTCGATTACAAATAATAACGAATTTATAAAGAGAAAAAATGCTAATCATCGTAACCAATAGAATGGTTAAAACCTTTTAGCAAAAATAAACCCTATTTGAATTTAATTAATTAAATAATTAGATAATCGATTATTACCCACCGCGATCAATAAATTTAATCAAAGCGAATAATAAATTAAATCCTAATATTCATTATCCTAATATTTTGGCCAAATGGCCAGTGGGATTGGGCAAACCCTAATACCTTGATCACACACTCCTAGGGTTTTTTGTGATTTTTATCAGTTAAAACTGATTAAAATAATTAATCGAAATAGTTGAATAATCGGGAAAAATCCTAACCCTAATCATTAACCTAATCCTAATTTATATTCTAATCCTAATTAGATAAATCAATTGAATTAATCATAATTAATTAACTTTTAATTTAAATAATTAATATTATAAGGTAAATAATAAAATAAATATATAAAGAAACCTGACAGTAATCATGTACGTTGAGGCCTTGAGGGTGCATGATGGAGCAGCGTATCCAGGAGTGTTAGATCTACTCTTGATGTGATCCAAAGGTTGTGATATGAAGGTGCACCAAAGGTCTCCTCTCGCAACGCACACGGAATCATGAAATATATTATTGTATAAAAATATTGTACATACCTGGGATCAAACCCAGGTCATGAGGGTTTACGTTTTCAATGCTTTGTCACTTGGGCTGCGCGAGTTTTGTTGTTAGCATAGTAGGAATCAATAAACAAATATTCAATTCATTATTAAATGGGAAAGTCAAAGAGTAGCATGCGTGGGCCCCATCATTATTGTTACATCCAATGGGAGGAGAGAAGAAATTTTGACCCACCAATTGGACCGAGAGAGAGAGACCATCTTTGACCAACCTATGCTTTTGCGCCATGCAAGCTGATGGATCCTTCAACAAAACGAAGCCGCCGGAACAGTAGTTTCTGGTTGTCTTCTCCGGCTTGTCACGACGGCCACCCTGCAAAAAACGGTCATAACAAAAAAAGAAAACACCCAGATCCCATATTTTGGGGGCTGTGAGTCTGATGGAAGCGTGCGTTTGACCTGAAAGTCCTTGTATAATGCTCTACGAAGAAACAAAAGGAACGTGCCCTAACAATGGCACACAATGATTCCCACGTCCAAACTCAAAAGGAATGACACAAACAGGTTCTAAACAATCATGTGAACAGGAATGAACAATTAAAACTCATTTAAAACGCATAGATCTTTGAAACATGTTTTTGGAAAAGAAAGCAAACCGTGAAGGCTCATATATCCTGGTCCAGACGTGTTTTAGCTTCAAAAACGGTTGGTATGGATTCCCAGGAGCTTCAAGAGGACAATGGAAGGATTGGTTTGGACCTGAAGCTTGCTGGAAATCGTGATGAGAATTTGCACCTTGTATTGATTTTTTTACTTTTGAAACCCTAGTCCTTTGGCCAAATTTCGTCCCCCCTCTCTTTTGACTTTGTTAAGAATATATATGACTTGAAATTAGGGCAAAAGATGGGCTTGGATACTATGTTATGGGAGAGATACAATTTGATTGAAAATTATATTATTTTCTTTCTATTTTTGGATAATTTCTCTCCCTAACCATGAGCCACGAATTTGGACCTTTGTGGGTGCATCTTTGGGCCCTTGTATGATTTAAATTGAACCCTTTTAATTTGTTTCACAATTTTTGGACTTTTGCTTAATTAATTTGCTTTTTAAATGAATAAAAATACAAATAAATTAAATAATAGTCCAAAAAATATGTGAATAAATTTATAGGTCATATATGAGCTCATAATCATGTCTGAAGTTCAAAAGTTAGGCCCACCCAATCAAACGTTTGGTCCAATACATTAGGGTTTCATGCATTTCTTGGAATTCGACCAACTTGTGCCCATCGTATCTCCCTCATTTTTAATCATATGAATGCATTCTAGGACTTTTTAGAAAGCTTAAAGAGTCCTTTAAAACCTCCTTTTGGTTTCATCTCAATTGAAGTTTCCATGCTCATGTTATGGGCTTTTGAAAAAGATGACCTTATTATGACCTTTTTGGAGGACCTGTAATGTATTGGACCATATCTCTTGAATGAAGCATTTTTGGCCTTGGCATGTGAGAGACAAAGTTGTAGAGAATCCAATTTCCTTCAGAATAGGCATTGGTTGGGAAATTTTTTATACTCCATGTGAAAGTTATGGCCAGTCAAAGTTGAGTTGACTTTCTTAGTTAAAAAACCCTAATTTGAACTTTTGACTTTTTTCATTTCTGAGTTTTTATTAATGAATCAGGATCAACCTTTGATCAAATGATGGATATAACCTCAAATACTTGATGTTTACCAAAAGTCTTGAAGTTTGACTGTATTTTGACTATAGTTGACTTTTAGGTCAACCTAGTCGACTGTGGATCGTCTGAGCATTTGAATGAGCAATCCTTGGAATTGAAGCTTGATTTTTGATGTGGAGATATTTTGAAACATATTGAGCTATATGAGATCCATTGGGAACCTTGGTTCATTACTTTTCTCAGGGAAATACAAAACCTTAATTCATGAGGTCCTTGCTTAGGAGGAAGCTTTAAGTAAACCCTTGAGCCTTGAGGATGAAATGGGGAGCCTTTGATGGAATATAAGATGGCAAATTTTGGGGTATGACATAATGTTGAAGCTTACTTATAGTATTCTTAACGAGATTAGAGAAGTTCAGAAAATTGGATTTGAAATTGGTTGAGAAGATGACATTGATTAATCAAGGAAAAGGTGGTGATTTTCAGATTGATGAAAATGGTGTCATGAGATTTGAGGAAGTTATTTTGGTGGAAATGGTGTCATGAGATCATGAGATTTGACCATACATTGATCGCGTTTGTATTCCTGATGTTTCGAATTTAAAGAAGAGGATTTTGGATGAAGGGCATCGAAGTGGTTTGAGTATTCATCCTGGAGCTACTAAAATGTATCAAGATTTGAGGAAGTTATTTTGGTGGCAAGGTATGAAAAAAGATATTGCGGAATTTGTGTATTCTTGTTTGACTTGTCAGAAGTCCAAGATTCAACATCAGAAACCGTCTGGTTTGATGCAACCGTTATCCATTCCTAACTGGAAGTGGGATAACATTTCTATGGATTTCATTTTGGGTTTGCCGAGAACGTTAAGTAATTGTGAAGCAATTTGGGTTATTGTGGATAGATTGACAAAATCTACTCACTTTATTTCAATTCGAATGGATTATCCGATGGAGAGACTTGCAAAGTTGTACATTGAGAAGATTGTGAGTTTGCATGGTATTTCTTCGAGTATTATTTCGGATAGAGATCCAAGGTTTACTTCTAGATTTTGGGAAGGTTTGCAAAGTGCTTTGGGTACTAAGTTGCGTTTGAGTTCGGCTTATCATCCTCAAACCGATGGTCATACTGAGAGGACGATTCAGTCGCTTGAGGATCTTTTGAGGGCTTGTCTTTTGGAACCAGGGGGCTTGGGATAATTATTTTCCGTTGATTGAGTTCACGTATAATAATAGTTTTAATTCTAGTATTGGAATGACACCTTTTGAAGCTTTGTATGGTCGAACATGTATGACTCCTTTATGTTGTATGAATCTACAGAGTGTTGTGATTGGACTTGAGATCGTTCAAGAGACTACTGATAAGATTAAGTTAATCAGAGAGAAGATGAAGATTTCTCAGAGTCGTCAGAAGAGTTACCATGATAAGAGGAGAAAAGCACTTGAGTTTGAAAAGGATGATCATGTGTTTTTGAGAGTTACTCTAGTAACGGGTGTTGGTAGAGGTTTGAAGTCGCGTAAGTTGAAGTCGCGTTTTATTGGTTTGTATCAGATTACCGAGAGGGTAGGTGAGGTGGCATATCGGATTGCATTACCGCCATCACTAGCTAACCTTCATGATGTGTTTCACGTGTCTCAGTTGAGGAGATACATTGCGGATCCTTCGCATGTTGTCCAATTAGATGATGTTGAGGTTACAGATGACTTTACCGTGGAGACATTACCTATGCGGATAGAAGATAGAGAGGTGAAACAACTCCGAGGCAAGGAAATCATTTTGGTGAAGGTCGTGTGGGGTGGACCGCCTTGAGGAAATGTGACATGGGAGCTTGAAAGCAAGATGAAGGATTCTTATCCCGATTTGTTTGCTTGAGGTAAATTTTCGAGGACGAAAATCTTTTTAGTGGGGGAGAGTTGTAACGAGCCGGTTTTTATTTCCTTATTTAATTATTAGATTTTTATGTTATTAATTATTATTTGTGTGATAATTTTTGTTATGTTTTGGTGATTAATTGAATATGTGTGTTATTTAATTAATTAAGTGAGTATGTGAATACTAGTATATTTCTAGTATTGGGACTAATTAATTAGAATATAGATTTAGATGGGTTAAGTCCAATTTGTTAAAATGAGTTAGTAAGGAAAACTAGGGTTTTAGAGACATAACAATTTTGGGAAAAAAGATAGAAAAAAGGCTAAAGAGAAAGAGAAGAAAGAAGAGAAAGGAGAGAAAATTGGAGATTCTTGAAGAAGAAGGACTTGAGATTCAAGGTAAGGGTGTGCATCCAAGTGATTATAAGTAGATATAAGTGGGTAATGATGATTGAGTTAGAAAATGCATGATTTGGAATGGGTAGTTTACTATTTCTTGAGTTTTGCTTTGGAATTGGTATGTTTATCCTTAAATTATGTGAAACCTAACTTGTATTCTTGATTCTATATGAGATTCTATGAATGGGTATGTGAATAACATATGATTTAGTGTATGTATGTTGAATTTGAGAAAGACCTAATTTTTAAGATTGTATAGAATCCATAAAATTAATGTTAGAAACATGTTTTGATACTAGTAAGTGATGCATATATGTTATGTTGATGATATGAAACATTTGATTATTGATACAGAAGGTTTGGGGCTTTGTAATGGGGTTGAAATTGAGTTTAGAAACATAAAATTTTGGTTTTTTTTATTCTGGTACAGTGCTAATCGGTTACCAGTATATGAGTAACCAGTTACTACTTGAAAAATAGAATTTCTGGACATTTTAATAATAGTGTGTAACCGAATCCGGTTCTGAGGGTAACCGGTTACCGCTGTTTGGAGTTTTTTTAAAAAAATTGAAAATCGATATCTTTTGAACAGTAACTCCGTTTTGAGCCTCGTTCGAAGGGTTGGAATGCTAATGAGATGATCTATACATTAGTAGAATAAAATTAATCATAGGGTATAGTGTCTAGAGATTGGAATTAATATGAAATGATGAACTATGTAGAGATAACATAGGAATTATGTTCTTTGTTATGAGTTGGTGTGACTGTAACACCCCAATTCTACCTCAGTAATTATTAAGGAAATCAGAGTTATAAAATTTTATTTCAAAAAACAATTGGAGTATTACAATTCAACTTAACAACCATATCATGCCATCATGGATTCATAACACAAATACTCTGATGAACTAAAACCACATGAATCAACTTTGTTAACATTAAGCAGCAGAACTACATTAATCAACTTTGATGACAAAGCATCTTTCAGCTTAAAACCATTTTAACATCAACAATTAATTTTCATGTATCAACATATTTATCCAACAATAAAATCAAACAACTAGCGTTCGTCCCCCTGAGTGTTACGTATTAGAGCGACAACCTCATTTGGACTAACGACAACTAAACCTTCAATTCTCGGATACCTACATGTTACCAACAAAGGGTAACATTCAAACAGAAGGGTGAGAATTCAAATCATTATAAGTAAACATAATATGGGAAATGTAAAACACAACAAGAATACATTTAAAGAATTCATCACTCTTCACATAAACATGCATTCGTATACAATATATCAAGATTCACATGTTTAGCACATTCAATTCCAAGTGATCAAACATGGTTACTAAACAATGTACATAATCATATTTCACCAACATATAGATTCTATGTACATATCCTTTCCAATGACATTCACAAAGTAACAATTGTATACAAACATAGCCATATTCTAAATATACAAGATATCTTCACATAATCACGTCTACGCGTTTTCCAATTATATATACATGTACACAATTCACCGACATATCCCAAGTATGAATATATATCCCCAAATACACCTATTCATCTTTATCCCAATTCACACAATATCATAGAATATATTTATATCATTGGATTTGTGTCGTTTATATCAAAGTATACAAGTAATTAAATCTCTCACCACATGTATCATCATCAATCAAACATGATTCTCATATCCACATACATACATATATCATTAATTCATATAGATTCACATCAACATCACCTATGTTTCAATCACATATATCACATCAACCATTCATATCAAATGATTTCAACTTTGCAACGACATTATCAACACAGTATAACAATCACTTTATCATCACAATGACACAAATACAACTCAATATGCGACTCAATACTATGCATATGCATGTGGTACCATTTGGAGTAAAACTCTCATCATCGCTATTTCCTCTTGGGCCATCATCACTTTTGCCATTTTCAGGCCATAGTCTCTTTTGCCATTTTCGGCCATCGTCTCTTTTATGCAATGGATGCGACTCAATGATGCACATCCAACAAACACAACATTCACAATACATAACAACATCGTTTAAGCATCATTAATTCAATGCCAAGATTCAATGGCAACAACAACATCATTACTTTTATAGTAATTCGTCACTTCTCAATCACATCACTATGTCGTATCATCATACAACATTATTTCACTTTGCAACACATTACAATATCGGAAAATACAATTCAATAAAAATTATCAAAACTCATTCCAATCATTCTCATTAGATAGACATTGATTTCATCTTTACGGAGGTTCAAATGGTGAATAAAAAGGAGTTACAGATCAAAAGATACAACAATTAGAAGTTTCAAAAAGTTTTCAACAAGGTTCGCTTAGCGGCGTCAAGCGCGCTTCGCAGAACTAAATCCTGAAGTGAATAGTTTTTGCAGACCCGCTTAGCGGACCAAGGGGCGCTTAGCGGACGCGCGATTATGCAGAAAATAATAGAGATATCAGACCTGCGAAACCACACTTCCACCACCCAAAAACATTCTCAAACAGCCAATTAAGCCACAAATAACCAGTATTGAACATCCATTAACAACAATCATCATCAAAAACATGTTCAGAACACAATTTCACAATTCTACAAAGTTAGGGTTTCACCAAAATCAACACATATTCACCAATTCACATGTTATTCTCATACCCATTCATAGAATCATGCATAGAATCATAAATACAAGTTAGGTTTTACATCATTTATGGATTATCCTATCAATTTCACAACACAACTCATGAAATAGCAAAATCCCCAAATCCTAAATCATGCATTTACTAACCCAACAACCATTACTCAATTATATAAACCTATAATGACTTAGATTCACACCCTTACCTTGAATCTCTAGTCCTCCCTCTTCAAAAATCTACAATTCCCCTCTTTTCTCTTCTCTTCTCTTGTTTCTCTTCTTGCCTCTTTTCTTTCTATCTCTTCTAGTTAGGTTTTTCTAACATAATCCCTTACTAACTTTATATGTTATATTGGGCTTAACCCATTCAATCCTATATTTTATCTAATTAACTAGGCCCATTAACTAATTACTAGTATTCACATAAACACTTAATTAAATACACATATTCAATTAATCACCAAAACACAATAATAATCAACTATCACACAATTGATAAAATAAAAGTAAACACCTAGTAATTAAAATAAATAATAAAAGAACTAGTAAAATCGGGTTGTTATAGTGACTATGTTATGTTATACTTGATGAGTGATTTCCTTATGGTGAGACAACGATACCATGTGGTGATATAGAGATAGGTAATTACTTTCTATTTTGAATTGATTTAACTATGTTTTGTCGTGACTTAATGTACGTGCTATAATGAATTGATGTTGGATGTGGATAACATGTGTTGGTATTGTTTAGTATATGTTATGATGATGTGTTGAATTGGTGAATACTATGAGTATGATACGTATGTGAGTGAAGACATGTTACTTGAATTGTATTTATGTAATATGTGAATTGATGTTTGATGATGATAACATTGTTGAGCTATGATGTTATATGTTATTCGTGATGTGTGTGTAAATGTTTAATGAGTGCTATTTGGATGCATTGTTGATGATGAAATCATGTTGTGTATGTTGTACAATGTTGTAAGAGATGTGATTATGTATGGTAAGAGGTTGAAATCTTCTTATTTGCATGAGTCTTGTTTTTTGCACACTTACACAAGCATGAGTCTTTGAAAAAGGCAATGTTGGGTAATCTTGCGAAGATTATTTGCTTGTCCCAAACCTAATGCCGACTGGGGTTTGAAAACTTAACACCGAAATGGAGCTTTAGATGTGGTTATCTAGTCTAAGAGATGGACAATAGGTTTTCCAGAAATGATAACAGAGAGATCCACATGCATATCGTATAGAGTCACACTTGAGTCGCACGTGAATTGTTGTTGTTGTGTGATTTATGTGATATGATTATGTGGAATGATTTTGGTGGATATGCATATATGTGTATATTGTGATTGGTATTTTATACTTGAATTGTGTTTCATAATTGTATATAATTGAGTATTTTGGTAATTGAATATAATTACTTGAAATGTGGAGCTATGTCGTATGAGATAAACATGTGAATCTTAATATATTATATATGATGCATGTTTATGCGAATATTGATGAATTATTGGAATGTATTCTTGTTGCGTTTTACATTACCTATTATTATGTTTATTTATAATGATTTGAATTCTCACCCTTCTGTTTGAATGATGTTCATTGCGACATCACGCAGGTTCCGAAGAATAGTAATGCTTCGGAGGAGGATTAGCTTGGAGTTTTAGATCTCCTTAGCGTGTTTGGTCTAGGTAGTCATATTGTGCTCTGGTCATATGTAACACAAGGGATTTGGGTTTATTTTATTAACTATGTTTGATATTATGAGATATTGTCTTACTCATATGTAATTTCCTAATTGGATATGTGATATTTTAATGTGTGGTCGTGAACCAAGATATTATGATATGGTGGATGATGTATGGGCACCATCCAAGTTTACCATTTTCTAGATGAGGAGATTATTCCGCTGTAGTTATGCATGTTTGTTTTAAAGTTTAAATTATGTGTTACTCGTATGTGACCATTGCATGTTAAAGTGTTATTTTTGTTTTAAAATGTGTGTAACACCCTCATGTGGTGCATGCTTGTTACTCTGATAATGTGCAAATATATGCCTTATTTAATAGTATTATTTTAGGAGTGTTACATTATCTACCTTGTGTTTTCATACGCTCTGGTTTGACACTTGGAAAAGCTCCATATATCATTTCAAGAGTATCCCACATTTGCTTGGCGGATTTACAATTATGAACATAAAAGAATTGATTATCATCTAAAGAGATGAATAAAAAGTTCTTAGTTTTGAAATTAATTTCTAACTTTCTATTTTCCACTAACAACCAAAGGAAATCAAGTTTATATACTACTTCTCCGTTTATGTGGTGAGTAGGGATAAACAGACTGTTTATTGTCGTTTTCCACAATTCAAAATCAAAATTTTGAATGAAGATTTTAAATATATTTTTACATAGTTAAAAACTATCACCATTAAGCATTGAAGGTGTGTTTAAGAAATCTCTCTTGTTAAAAATAGTGTTGGATGTCATCCCCTCCTGAGTCGATTAATCTTTGAATAGGAGTTAAGTTCTGATACTACTTGTTGAACATGAGACTCCGTACACAAGGAGGGAGATGAATTGCGGGGCTTTAAAAATTGTTTGTTTAAAACAAAATTATTTTCAAATTTAGAGTTTAAAAATATTTTCAAGAAAATGATGGAATATTGTAGCGGAAAAGTAGAGTAAAGAAAATATGAGGAAAGTAAAGAGATAAGGGAAAAGAGATGACAATGGAGAATTATAAATGTTTGGTATAAATTAAGTGATCTACTCCTCTCCCAAAGAATTGATCTTGAGAGTTTCCAATACAAGGAAAAATAAAGTTTCAAGTTAACTTCCAACCAAACAGCGAACACTGGAATGAAGTGGTTAGCCTTCCTTCCAAAAAAAACAAAGTTGGAGTTTTAAACTGGCTATCCTCTGAACTCAATCGGGTTTTACACGGGTTGACCACAAGTTGAACCGAGATTTCACACAATATTGATCTCAAACCAAATGAGCTTTGATATTGGGCTTAGTTCCAGAACCGATAAGAATATTTTTCACTAGTTATCTTTAAGAGCCCAGAAATAGAAATTTTTCTTAAGTGGCTAAATTCACAAATCAAGCATAGACTTAATACTAAATCCCTTCAACCAAAGCTTTTAACGGGTTTAGCTTCAAACCCAAACAAACACTTCCTAAGGAAGAGAGATTTACACAAGTGGAAAAAGAAATCTCAGTGAATTTACAATATTACCCTTTCAAGAACAATTTCCTCACTTAAACATAAGAACATTTCTCAAAGCACTATGGCCAAATTTATGTAAGAGAAAGGGAAATATTTTAGAGAGAGAGTGAGGAAGGTGAGAAATATCACGTTTATGGATGTGAAAATCTGAAGGGGAAAGCCTATATTTATAGGATAAAGGATTGTCTAAAAGAGGAAATGATCCATGTACAAAATTAGTTGTCTAGCCAATTGGGTCCTCATTGTAACATCCTATTTCTATTAGATATTTATTTAATTAGGATTATTTGATGTTTTGATGTTTGTTTGATTTATTTAATTATTGTTTGAGTGATAATTATTTAATTATGTACTAATGTGTTAATTTAGCTAATTAGTAGTTGGTAGAAATATAGTAAGTTAGCTAATGGGCCTAAATGAATTAGAAAGGATAGTTGGATGGGTTAAGCCCAATAATAATTAAGAGCCAATATGGGATTTTGTGAGATAACCTAATATTAGAAGAGAAAAGATAGAAAGAAGAGAAAGAGGCAAGAGAAGAACAAAGAGGGGATTTGTAAATTTTCATCAAGAGGGTGGATTTGAACTAGAGGTAAGGGTTAGAATCTAAGTTCTTAAAGATTATATGATTGGGTAATGTGTTTGTTGTGATTATCTCTTCATCTTTGCAATTTCATGAAAACATAGAAAAGTTAGGGTTTATGCTAATTTCTATGGATTTGTATGATTAAACATGATTTCAATGATGAATGTTGTTAAATAATGATTAATACTAGCTGTATTAGCTGTTTATTTGTGACTGGAAGTGATTTTGAGTAGTGAGATGTGATTTTTGTAGTTTTGAGTTTTCTGGTTTTTTCTGCAAAATCGCATGTCCTCTAAGCGGCCCCTGGCTCGCTAAGCGGATGCTAAGTGAAATTTGAAAAATGCGCAGGCTCGCTAAGCGGACCTAGCCCGCTAAGCGGAGATGCGAAAACTGAAAGTTACTATTTTTAGTTCTAGTTAGCGCGCTTTAAGCTGGGTTATTGAATTTGAGTTTCCATAAGCCCGCTAGAAGGTCGCTAAGCGGATCCTGTTTTGTAAAACTTTTTCCAAACTTTGAAATGTTGTATCTTTTGATTCGTAATTCCTTTTTATGCGTCGTCTGAAGCATTAGGAAGCTATTGTGATGTTCTATATGATAGAATAGGATTGATTAGTACTTGATTGATTAATTATTATGTTGTTATGTGAAATAACATGTAATTGTCTTGTGTGCGTTTTGTTTTGGTATGTGGCGAATAACAATTGTTAGTATGATGTGTGGTAATATATTCGTGATAATTGTGACAGGATATATGATGGTAGTAGTAATTTGTTGTAATTGTTAATTGTGTTGTGAATATTGTGTACAATTGGCGGATAATTCATAGAGTTGGATTATTATGGTATGCGGTAAGTTAAGATTGATGAGATGAGCTTAATTGCATATATTATTGGTATTTGTACATATATTCATAGCATGGTCGGCTTTATGGTGGAAGCGGTAAAACTTGGGTTCATATGGTAACAAATGTTGATCCTTGAATGGAAATAGGCGTAGAAGACGTGATCCTTAATTGAAAATAGGCGAATTGGCTTTGATCTTGTCCGGATCGGAAGCGTGGCTTAGATTCTAGATATTGAATCGGAAAGCGTTGAAACTTTGAGTTCACATGGTACCACATGCATTGAGTCACATTTATACATCCGAGTCACATTGTGTGCTATGTGATTGTTTTGGTATCTATGAGATTGCTTTGCATGATGATTGATATATGGTATATGAATTGTCTATTATGAGAAGAGTGATGAATTGTGAAATGTATGTTTTTTTATGTTTTGCATTTCCCATTATTATGTTTTCTATAATAATTTGAATTCTCACCCTTCTGCTTGAATGTTGCCTTTTGTTCGTAACGTGCAGGTTCAGACACTTAGTAGCTTGTTCGTGGTTAGCCGGAAAGCTTTTGAGTGGGTATTGATTAGGTAGCGAGTCATATGCTCTGGTCATGTAACACTTGGGGGGATTTTTATATTGACTTATACTTATGTTTTGAACCTTGCTATCTTTATGTTTGTTGAATATTTTGGATGTGTTTGTTAACATTTGGATATGTTGTTTAAAGGCCTTGTAGCCTAGATTTGTAAATTCAAGTAGCATGGATATTAATGTTATTTTAAATTGGTAGATGAATATGGTATGGGACATATTCATTGAAATTATGTGATAGCAATTCTTTTTGTTTTCCCCACGCATTTATGCATAATGTATGGAAGCATGAGATTTACATCATTGTGTTACAATATGATCTTTGCATATTATGAATGTTTATATGTTGTTTGGGATTTTTATTTTATGGAAATGAACATGTAGTGTAACGCTCGGAAAAATAAGTATATGCTTAATTTGGACGTTTGTGACGTTTATTGGAATTTTACCGTTTTTGGAGTCGTTTCAGTCGGTATTAGTTCGGGATGGCGGACTAATATTTAATTGAAGGTTTTCATATTTTTGGTACTAGAAATATTAGTAAGGTAATATTCCGCGTTTTGGGGCGTTTGAACGATATTTGAGCGTAGGGGCATTTTGGTCATTTCCGCGGGATAGATATTTTCTTTATAAGAAAGAAATATTGTGAGAAGGGAAAGGGATGGAAAGAGAAAGAAGAGAAAGAAAGAGCAAAGGGGAAAAACAAGAGAAAGTGGAGGATTCTCAACCGAATCGATTTCCGATCGTCACAATAGCAAGGTAAGGGGGTGAATCTAATTTATCTTGGATGTATGATTCTTATAGTCTTGTTCTTGTTTTTGTTCTTCTTGTTCCAATTTCCACAATTTTCTTGTGTGGTCTTTGTTTGATCTAAGTTTGTTTGAGAATGATTGTATGATGATTAAATGATATCCTTGTTGTGTTATGGTGATTGATCATGTTTGTTTTCCTTTTCCATGGCTTGATTGAGTTTGAATAAAATGTTAGGTTTTGAGATAGATTGATGAATCAACCATGAAAAGTTTGATGTTAGGTTGTTTCTTTGGTTTGTATGTGTTGTATTGGTGTTATAATGATGTTTTGGAGTGGTTTTGGTGGGTATAAGAGGGTTAAAACTGTTCTGGTTCGTTCTGGTTTTTTCTGGGTTTACGCAGGTCCGCTGAGCAGAGGTGGGTCCGCTGAGCGGAGGTTCTTTTGCAGAAAATTCTCTGCGAAGGTCCGCTGAGCGGAGCTGAAGCGGACAACAGCATTTTCTGTTTTTCCAAAACTTTGAAACTTTGTAACTCCTGAACCGTAACTCCAATTTTGTCGCCGTTCGAAGCGTTGGAAAGCTAAAACGCAATGAACTATATTATTATCTAATTAAATGATTCATAGTATGTAGTATCCCATTATTTTTATTAGGATCAAGTGATGAGTTGTGTAGTATGTTCAATTATCCAAACTTTGGAACCTTGTAACTTTGATCCGTAGCTCCGTTTCGTACGCCGTTCGAAGTGTTAGGAAGCTAGTTGGATGTTCTATATGATAGTATAGGCTTGGTTAGCTTGTTATTAATTGGTTATGAGGGTTGTTGATGAAAACACATAATTGTTTATATGCGCGATATAATTGGTAAATAATCATAGTGCTTGGTGGTAATTGTTAATGATGTAGGATGTAGTAGTGGTTGGTTGATTTTCATAAATGGTTTTGTGAACTAGGGCATGATAAGTCATGATGATGTGTTGTGTGAATGTTATCGTATTGGTACGAGGTATGTGATTAGTTGTCGATAACATGAGATCATGTTCATATGTGTTATGTATTAATGAATGTTCATTCTTAATATGTGACAATGTTTGGTTATTTGTTATTAACATGATGTGTGGCCTTATGGCAAGTAATTGTTGTTATGAGAATGATGTATTATCATTGTTGAATTGTTGTTATTACAACTTGTTGATGATGTATTGATGGAGTTGTGGGCCAATGTCCAATATTAATTTGAGGTGATGCAATTATGCGATCATTTATGCCGATGTGGCCAGTATGTTTTAACGGTGAATGTGTACCGTGTGCTTATTAATGCCTGTGTGGTAATTATGGTGTGATGTAATTGATAACGATGTTATTAATTGGTGATGTATCCTTTTGGATAGAATATAAACGATGTAACGTGAGTGTATGATCATGTTATATTGTTGATGATGTTGTTGTCGTGTAATAGAGTCATATATTTGCACAGCATAACATTTCAATACGTTAATGGCGGAATGCTGTTAACAAATGGCCTGCGGGCATGGTTACCAGTAGGAGCTTAATGCTCGGTAACGGTATATTAGCCTGAGTGGCAAGAGGTCATCAGTGGGAGCTGCGTGCTCGATGACGACAGCCTGCGGGCTTCCTGAGTGGAATAAAGTCCCAGCATAATGCTCGGCAGGTGTATTTGTCATAATGACAAGGAGGAGTTTTACTCCGGATTTGGTACCACATGCATATGCATAGTCGAGTCTCATTCATCATCGTCAGTCTTTATAATTTATGTTACCATTCATGTGTCGCATTACTTATATATTGATTGTGGTTGACTTAGTGGATTACTTTGTTGTATGATTATTGATGATACTTGTTGGCATTACTATAATTGTCATGCTTTCATTATGAATTATATTCTCACCCTTCTGCTGATTTGATGCTTGAGTGGCATCCTGCAGATTAGCCGCTTTGGGAGTCTTTTGGAAGAGGTAGTTCCCCAGTTGGTATTGTCGGTCGCTCTGATACGTAACACCGGGGAGTCGGGAGTCTGTTGTTATTTATTTGTATATGACTCTTTGAACATGTATATGTGATGATGTGCTGATGTGTATAGTAAACGCTTTATTTTGGAAAACTCCTCTTTGAGAGCGAGAGCTATATGTATATATATATATATATATATATATGTTCATATCTTCCATGTGTTATGTATCGTTTTATTGGCAGGTGTTGTATGCTTTTGGCATCGCTGATGTCCGTTTGTTTTCTAGGTGTTTGTTTGGTTACTTAGTGTAACATCCTAATTGTGTTGTATGAAATTTTAATACTCTGATATTTTCTTGCCTAAATGCTTTGGGTAGAATTGGGGTGTTACATTAGTGGTATCAGAGCAGGTCGGTCTGTCCGGCCAGTGTTGTCTAATGTGTTTAATTCCTCAGTACGTGAAAAGTGTGTGGAGCACTGTCAGTACTTGTTGTGCCTCTAGCCGGTTTTATGCAGGAATGGTTTGAAGCTAAGTGGGGGAGAAGATATGCTTCTCGGATATGTTTCAGTTGCAAGATGTTAGTATGCTACTGAGGGCAGCAGTACTAGTGTTGTTGGAATTTGTTGTTTTCTGAAGTGAAGGCGACTTGGACTTAAGACTTTGGTTGTTAATCAAGTTGGAGTGTCATGGAGTAGATGTTGGTTAATTCTAAAGAATGGAATTTAGAGAGTTGTGATGCTCTGACGCTACTGATGGACTATGAAGTTGTTGTTTGAGTAGCCTTGTGTGAGGTGTCGTTGTTGGACCAATGATTAAGGAAAGTATTGTGGTAGACTTTGTCGTAGGAGTTATTGACATTGTTGGAAATGTTTTGGAACTTGAGTAAGAATTAGGAGTACGAAGAGTTGAGTATGATCTCGGGAATTTTATTCTTGGGACTTGTTAGAAGTGTTTTGGTACGTAGCTACCGGACGTCGGTGTTAGCTGGTTCAGACAATCTTGGGAGATTTGTGAATTATGGAATCATAGTGCTTCTGTGCTATGAGCAAAAGTTGGAAAAGAATATTATTAATGTTGGTACTGATAGTTTATACTCTATTATGATTGTCGGCTACCTATTGACAAATTGAGGACTTGATCACCCTTAATCTCTTGTTGATAGTAGACGGGATCGTATTGGACGTGATAGGCTTATCTGGCTAGTTTGATAATATTGGAAGTGAATGAGTCGGTGCAAGGTGGTACGATGTTGTTTATGTTGTCGACGACTTTGGATGTTCTTGAGAAAGAGCGATTGTGGGAATTGCGGATAGTTGTGCATTCGTATAAGTGTTTCTTGAAGGTTTAAGTGATTCATCGTCGAAAGGAGGAATTCTGTCTTGGAATTCTGTTTTGACGGATTTAGTTCCTAGAACTATTGTTGTGTCGAGGGTTCCGTATCGGATGCCAACTTTTGAGTTGAAAGAGTTGAGGAGTCAACTTAAGGATTTTCTTGAGAAGAGGTTTGTTCGTTCAAGTGTGTCGTCGTGGGGTGCATGGGTTTTGTTGGTTAAGAAGGAAGGTTCTATGAAGCTTTGTGTCGATTTTAGACAATTGAGAAAAGTGACAATTAAGGAAAAGTATCCACTTTCGAGGATTGATATTTTGATGGATCAAGTTGGTTTGAGCTTGTTTGTTTTGCAAGTTTGATTTGAGGTATGGGTATCATCAGTGTGAAGATGGTCATGCTAAGTATTTGATAATTGTTTTGTCCGTGTTGGGAAGAAGAAGTTGTTTGCTAAGTTTCCTTGTGTGTGTTTTTGGATGAGTGAAGTGAATGTTCAAGGGGTAAGTGGTGGTTTATGCTTTTATGCAAGTTAAGATTTTTGAAAGGATTTATCTGTCACAAGATTTAGAGTTGGCAGTTGTTATTTCTGTTTGGGAAATTTAAAGGCACTAATTTTTCGGATCTAGATTTGTGTGTGTACGTGACTACAAGAGTTTGAAGTATTCATTTGATCAGGACGAGTTGAATATGAGAAACCATTGCATACGTCTATGTCGACGATTCGAGTATTGTGATTGTTGAAACAGTTGTGGGATTTGAGTTGGGTGTGTAAAGCGACTTCTTCAGGTGTTGAACTTTTATGTGAAAGCTTACTTATGGTATTCTTGATGAGATTAGAAAAGGTCGGAAATCGGATTTGAATGGGTTGATAAGATGACATTTATTAGTCAAAGATAAAGATGGTGATCTTCGGATTGATAAGAGCAATGTCATGGGATGTCATGATCAAGGTTGTATTCCTAATGTTTGGATTTGAAAAGAGGACTTTGGATGAGGTGCGTCGTAGTGATTTGAGTATTCATCCTGACGTACTAAGATATATTAAGATTTGAGAAGGTCATTTTTAGTGGCAAGGTAATGAAGAAGGATATGAAGGGATTTGTTTATTTGTGTTTGACTTGTCAGGAGTCGTCTGGTTTCATGTAACTGTTATCCATTCCTGAGTAGAAGTGGAATAGCATTTCTATGGATTTTGTTTCTGGTTTGCCGAGGACGTCGAGTAATTGTGAGGCGATTTGGGTCATTGTGGATATATTGACGAAATCTGCTCACGTTATTTCGATAAGAATGGATTAACCGATGGAAGTACTGGCGAGTGGTACGTTGATAAAATTGTTTGTTGGTTTGTTTGTTTGCATGGTGTTTCGGAAGGTATTGTTTAGATTGAGATCCGAGGTTTATTTTTGAAATTTTGAGAAGGTTCGCAAAGTACTTTGGGTACGAAGTTGCGTTTGAGTTTGGCGTATCATCCTCAAACGGATGGTCAGACTGAGAGGACGGTTTGGTCACTTAAGGATCTATGAGGGCTTGTGTTGTGAAACAAGGATGTGTTTGGATTAGCTTTTTGCCTTTGATTGGATAATACAAAGACTTTTGTCTGGTGTGCAAGCTGACACAGCATATTAAGAGGTTGAGTATGTTAAGAGAGAACAATGAGTTTCTGGTGAATACTAGAAGGAGTTTGAAGTTGGTTATGAAATTGGTAAATCTGTTTGTTGTGGGAAATTAGAGTGCGCATCGGAAGCGTGAAATGACGTGGTTCGTATGTGCGTGTATGAATTGTTAGAGTTC
The DNA here is from genome assembly GCF_029867415.1 of Vicia villosa. Classification (NCBI taxonomy): domain Eukaryota; kingdom Viridiplantae; phylum Streptophyta; class Magnoliopsida; order Fabales; family Fabaceae; genus Vicia; species Vicia villosa. The sequence continues at coordinate 78,651,204 of NC_081183.1, forward strand.
AAATTGTGGACAGTGGATGTGGTAGGAATGATAAGACCACCAGATGTTTTGGTTACATGTTTGGCTGCTATGTCTTGGCACGGTTGTTTGGATGTTGTGTGACCGGGATGTTGGTGTTCTAGTTTTGTAGAGGCTCTTCAGAAGCTGTATATGTCGTGGAGCTTTATGTCCTTATCTAAGATGGTGTCTCGTTTCCATGGTGATGGTTCGAGTGCATGTGGCTAATTCCTTTGATGAGGGATCAGGGGTGTGTTTCCTTTTATAATGGTAACAATATGGTTGCGGTTTGGTTGACAAGTGCATTGTATGGGCATTGCATCTTGTTCTTGTTGGTTGTGTCTTGGTTATTTCTTGTGTTTTGGTGTTAGTCGATGAGTGCATTGTATGGGCATTGCATCTCGTTGTCGTTGTTGTGTTTTGGTTGTTTTGCTTTGAGCTAGAGTGGTTCGTTGTTTGGCGCTGATTGTGTCGTTGCTTTCGTGGCTTGATAGTTGGTTAGTCGGATGCGAGAGCGTATCCAAGTTCGTTTGTGTTTGGGATATTTCCGAGGACGGAAATCTTCTAAGTGGGGGAGAGTTGTAACGCTCGGAAAAATAAGTATATGCTTAATTTGGACGTTTGTGACGTTTATTGGAATTTTACTGTTTTTGGAGTCGTTTCAGTCGGTATTAGTTCGGGATGGCGGACTAATATTTAATTGAAGGTTTTCATATTTTTGGTACTCGAAATATTAGTAAGGTAATATTCTGCGTTTTGGGGCGTTTGAACAATATTTGAGCGTAGGGGCATTTTGGTCATTTCCGCGGGATAGATATTTTCTTTATAAGAAAGAAATATTGTGAGAAGGGAAAGGGATGGAAAGAAAAAGAAGAGAAAGAAAGAGCAAAGGGGAAAAACAAGAGAAAGTGGAGGATTCTCAACCGAATCGATTGCCGATCGTCACAATAGCAAGGTAAGGGGGTGAATCTAATTTATCTTGGATGTATGATTCTTATAGTCTTGTTCTTGTTCTTGTTCTTCTTGTTCCAATTTCCACAATTTTCTTGTGTGGTCTTTGTTTGATCTAAGTTTGTTTGAGAATGATTGTATGATGATTAAATGATATCCTTGTTGTGTTATGGTGATTGATCATGTTTGTTTTCCTTTTCCATGGCTTGATTGAGTTTGAATAAAATGTTAGGTTTTGAGATAGATTGATGAATCAACCATGAAAAGTTTGATGTTAGGTTGTTTCTTTGGTTTGTATGTGTTGTATTGGTGTTATAATGATGTTTTGGAGTGGTTTTGGTGGGTATAAGAGGGTTAAAACTGTTCTGGTTCGTTCTGGTTTTTTCTGGGTTTACGCAGGTCCGCTGAGCAGAGGTGGGTCCGCTGAGCGGAGGTTCTTTTGCAGAAAATTCTCTGCGAAGGTCCGCTGAGCGGAGCTGAAGCGGACAACAGCATTTTCTGTTTTTCCAAAACTTTGAAACTTCGTAACTCCTGAACCGTAACTCCGATTTTGTCGCCGTTCGAAGCGTTGGAAAGCTAAAACGCAATGAACTATATTATTATCTAATTAAATGATTCATAGTATGTAGTATCCCATTATTTTTATTAGGATCAAGTGATGAGTTGTGTAGTATGTTCAATTATCCAAACTTTGGAACCTTGTAACTTTGATCCGTAGCTCCGTTTCGTACGCCGTTCGAAGTGTTAGAAAGCTAGTTAGATGTTCTATATGATAGTATAGGCTTGGTTAGCTTGTTATTAATTGGTTATGAGGGTTGTTGATGAAAACACATAATTGTTTATATGCGCGATATGATTGGTAAATAATCATAGTGCTTGGTGGTAATTGTTAATGATGTAGGATGTAGTAGTGGTTGGTTGATTTTCATAATTGGTTTTGTGAACTAGGGCATGATAAATCATGATGATGTGTTGTGTCAATGTTATCGTATTGGTACGAGGTATGTGATTAGTTGTCGATAACATGAGATCATGTTCATATGTGTTATGTATTAATGAATGTTCATTCTTAATATGTGACAATGTTTGGTTGTTTGTTATTAACATGATGTGTGGTCTTATGGCAAGTAATTTTTGTTATGAGAATGATGTATTATCATTGTTGAATTGTTGTTATTACAACTTGTTGATGATGTATTGATGGAGTTGTGGGCCAATGTCCAATATTAATTTGAGGTGATGCAATTATGCGATCATTTATGCCGATGTGGCCAGTATGTTTTAACGGTGAATGTGTGATGTGTGCTTATTAATGCCTGTGTGTTAATTATGGTGTGATGTAATTGATAACGATGTTATTAATTGGTGATGTATCCTTTTGGATAGAATATAAACGATGTAACGTGAGTGTATGATCGTGTTATATTGTTGATGATGTTGTTGTCGTGTAATAGAGTCATATATTTGCACAGCATAACATTTCAATACGTTAATGGCGGAATGCTGTTAACAGATGGCCTGCGGGCATGGTTACCAGTAGGAGCTTAATGCTCGGTAACGGTATATTAGCCTGAGTGGCAAGAGGTCATCAGTGGGAGCTGCGTGCTCGATGACGACAGCCTGCGGGCTTCCTGAGTGGAATAAAGTCCCAGCATAATGCTCGGCAGGTGTATTTGTCATAATGACAAGGAGGAGTTTTTCTCCGGATTTGGTACCACATGCATATGCATAGTCGAGTCTCATTCATCATCGTCAGTCTTTATAATTTATGTTACCATTCATGTGTCGCATTACTTATATATTGATTGTGGTTGACTTAGTGGATTACTTTGTTGTATGATTATTGATGATACTTGTTGGCATTACTATAATTGTCATGCTTTCATTATGAATTATATTCTCACCCTTCTGCTGATTTGATGCTTGAGTGGCATCCTGCAGATTAGCCGCTTTGGGAGTCTTTTGGAAGAGGTAGTTCCCCAGTTGGTATTGTCGGTCGCTCTGATACGTAACACCGGGGAGTCGGGAGTCTATTGTTATTTATTTGTATATGACTCTTTGAACATGTATATGTGATGATGTGCTGATGTGTATAGTAAACGCTTTATTTTGGAAAACTCCTCTTTGAGAGCGAGAGCTATATGTATATATATATATATATATATATATATATATGTTCATATCTTCCGTGTGTTATGTATCGTTTTATTGACAGGTGTTGTATGCTTTTGGCATCGCTGATGTCCGTTTGTTTTCTAGGTGTTTGTTTGGTTACTTAGTGTAACATCCTAATTGTGTTGTATGAAATTTTAATACTCTGATATTTTCTTGCCTAAATGCTTTGGGTAGAATTGGGGTGTTACATGTAGCGCCCTTTTTACTTTATGCATGCTTACTCTATGAATTGTATGTTATAATTTGGGGTTAGAAAAGGGGTGTTACACTCATTCCAATTGATCAGATGACCTAAATAATCAATTATTTGAGCCCATTTTGAAAAGTTTTAATAGAGAGTCATTATACTTCATTAAGACACTATCACTATTGATTATAGACTCATTTTACCTTATCCAATCAATTAAGTATATGACCCAATTAATTAAACAATTCAAAAAAACATGTCCTAACCATTTAGACGGTTTCCAATTCATCTGGATAGGCTCTAAAATATTTTTAGATGATTTTCTGTGAGAAATTGAGGCATTAAAATGTGTTTTATTGAGTTTTTGATTTAACCATATAATTTTACGAAAAAATCCCATGTGCTTTTACAAACCACTGATTACTCAGACATAATCAGGAGAGCTTTCACACTCTAAAATTTCAAGTATTTTGCCGAATACACCAATCACATAAGCACTTAACTTGAATCTTCTTGGAGATGAGGTTTGATATATCTTGCATCAAAATATCTTGATAAAACTATTTTATGCATCAATGGTGATCATCAAACTCAAACTGTTAGGAGGAAGAGCTTGATCAAACTATCTTGTACATCTTAGACCACTTGAAACAATTTTAGCACTTAATTGTCTTTATGTCCTGTTCCCATCAAATTTATGTTGCATCTTCATGATTTATCATCACCAAAACCATGATAGGTCTAGGCATTAGTTGCTTAGCTTTGATCAGTTCTTGATTAAACCTACAAACACATAGTTCCACAAAATTCAGAGTTTTCCTAGTTCTTTACAATTTATCTTTCTCTTCAATATCTTTAAATATTTTCTTTCACCGAAGTTGCCTCAGTGCCTTGAGAGTGAAAATTGTTTATAAGGAAAAAGTTGTATTGGCGTCATGCCACTGTTGTTATTTTCAAGAGTGTGATACTTTTGAATAGTTAAGTTTGGTTCTTGAGATCAACCAATTATGAAATCATTGTTTGCTTATAGAACTCAATCTATAAAAGTTTTGTTTGATTATTGAGATTAACCTGTAAAATCTCTATTCAGTTCGTGAGTTCATTCTGTGGAAAAGCTCTTTTTTGGTTTAGGGGATAAGCCAGTGTAACATTTTCCTGATTCACTTGTATCAAAGGTTCATGGGCATCACCTGTAAAAGCTCATATTATAGTGAAATCTCAAGAAGATCTCTTGGGGACAAGACTGCGCCAACCTTCGGCCAAACTTGCTTGGGGACATGACTAAGCCAACATTCGTCCAAACTTGGATAATTTCCTAATATCATATCTATAACCCTTATATTTTTAACTCTTGTTATTTATTTTACTATTTCATTTTCCGCTGCTTTTTCTTACTGACTTAAAAATGCTAACACAATTTGCCTCTTAAGTAATTAAACCTTTAAATTATTCGCGAATTTTAAATACCCTAGTTCACTCCCTCTTGTGCTTGGGGTCCCTTGTCCAACATTTGAAATTATTGATAATTTGTAATGGATTGAGTCATCCAACGTCCATAGTGCTTAGGCGGACCAACGAGTACATGCACCATATATGTACACTACATAATGGTTTAAAGACCCATATTGACCCTCAAATGAGAGGATTTAAAGGATCTCTATATACCTGTCCAAGGAGACAAATATTTTTAGAAAGATTATAACGCATGAAATCCTATTATCTTCGCTATAAAGCCTAACTTATGGTTAAGGCTAAGATAAATGCATTTCATTACCCTAAACATTACACTACGATCTTTGCTGACTTAAGGTTATAGTGTTTGTAGGTACACTTCCACCTCTAAGTCTGTAGATCAACTACTATCAACCAATGTCTCGTGACATTCAACCAAATCAAAGATCTTCTAGTCTGACCGAATCAGTTAGTTTCCAATTTTTAAGTTAATTTTTCATATTTTGAACTTTTTATTGTTTTTTATTATTTCAATTTAGAAGGTAATTTCTTCCTATTTAAAATTTGTTTAGATATTTTTTCTTTTAGTCGTTTTAATTATTAGGTTTGAATCTATTCATTTATACTTAGATTAATGAAAGTTTTTTGGAATTTTGAACTAACAAATCATTTTACACTATCAACTTAATATAGAGGTTGTCAGAGGGACAAATAAGAAAAAAACGTGGAGAAGGGTAAAAAAAGAAGGAAAAATTAATATTTGATATTGATGGTGCATCATAAGATCTTATATACTCTAAATCTAATAGTTGAATTAAAAATAAATGTCGTTCTTTGTTCGACCATGTAATCTAACTTGACGTTTCTCCTTTGATGGACTTAAATGTACCAAAATATTTAGGTTAGAAAAAATGAAAAGAGCCAACAGAAGGTGTATTACAAATTAAACCGCAAAGTGAGAATAGCAATCCCATATAAGCAATCCCATATATTGGGGCTAGAACCTGGGTTCCTTACAAGCCCATGGATGGGAAGAATTGTTTAATTTTTCATTTTGATGGACGTGTACCTGGGAGGGGAGAATAACAAGTCTAAAACTAAGAGCAGTTTGATTTAACTTTAAAAAAACAATAGTTTTTTTTATATTTTAAAAAATAATTTTTCTAATTTTTCTCAAAATATTAAAAAAAATTAAGTTCATTTCTTATGAATTAAAAAACTAATTTTAACATTTCTATAATATAAATATAAACTATTGAAGATTAAGACATAATTAAAGTCATAAGTTTTTCAAAAAGATATACTTATGAAAAGTTATTTAAAATAGTTATAAATTTAAGTGTTTTTTCAAAATTTTAATATCTTAAAAAAGTTATGACAAAAATATGAAATATCTAAATAATATTTTAAAAATAATAATCTAAAATAATTTTTTATTTAAAAATTTCTTTAAAATAATTTTTTAATAAATATTAAAAGTGTACTCAAATATTTTTTAGGAAGTAAAAATTAGAGAAACATACATATATATATAAAACAAAATCATACACTTATCATATTTTTTTTAGAAATAGTAAAAATCACCCTACTAAATTATATATAAGTTTTCTCTTTTAAAATATAATATTAATGTAATGAGTATGATCATCATATTTTGATTTTAAATATGTGTACCAGATTGTTGATATTAATTTTTAATAAATATGTATATGTATGTCATAACTATTTATCCCGTGTTTTTAATATATTTATCAAGGATAAATATGTGTTACTTTTTTTTGTTGTATGAGTGACAAATATTTCTCCTGTATTTTATTTAATAACTTGCTTCTTTTACATTAATCAATAATATAGACGTATCAATTTTTTTTAGATCTGGTTAGTCATAATAAAATAATTAGAGATTCTATCTAACTCCATTTTAGTAGTGACAAGTATTTATCACGTCTTATTTAGTTATAATTTAATTATAAAAATTTAAGGTTCTGTGTGATAGCCCGTCTTGCACGTCCTTAAAGACGGCCATGAATAATAACATATATTTTTATGCATTTTATTTTGATGAAATGATCATATTTGAATGATGCTTGCTTATATAAATTGTTGTAATGTTTAAATTAACTATTTTTTCGATAAAATAGAAAAGTTGAATAATAATTTTTTTTTTGATGCATTGGTAGTTCAAAATGTAGCACAATGTCTCAAATATCCAAAATATGAATGAGATGAAAAAAAACTTTTAAAATGTAAAAAAGAGTTCGGTCATGAATTTAGTAAATCTTAAATCTTTATTGAATATTTTTAGTTTATTAATATATACTAGTATAAGTTATATTAAAAGTATATTAGACTAAAAAAGAGTTTCATCATAAATTATTAGTGGTAAATATTTATTTATGTATAATTGTACGTCAATAATTTTTAAGTGACTTTTCTAAAAAATAATTTGAAATGTCAAAAATTATTGCTATTACATTTTTATTTTTTATTTTTATTTTGATGCTTTAACTAATTCATTAGATACAAATATTTATCTATAAATATCTTTTGTATTAACTAAACTCAAATTAATTTTATAATTATCCATTTTTTTATTTTCAAAGTATAAAAAAGTTATAAATTTAACTAATTGATTGAGTGGTGACAATCAAATATTTATTCCGTATATTAATTATATATAATATAATATCTTTTTAAATAATTTATTGATGTAAAATATTATAAAATGTAAAGATTAACCAATAAATACTTGACACTTTAAATAAAATCTAAAATAAAATGGCAGAATATGTATAAGTGTAATTCAAATTCAACATATTTAGTTTCAACATTTGTATTTCAATTTCATTTGAGTTTTATTTATTTAGTTGTTTCTGGTTGTATAAATATTGAGCTCAAGTTTCAGTTTGGAGTATAATTCACTTTGTAATCGTTTTCTGTTTGAAATAGAAAGTTAGTTAGAATTCTCTCACTTCTTCGTCTTCATATTTAATTTTGTGCACCAACAATTGGTATCTAGAGCTCTAGTTATATTCATGGAGAAACACGAGTGTACGTGCAGGCGTGTGTGATTGATTTCTGCTCATTCAATTCACGGTGAATTGAAGATCAAAATCACATTTCTTGATTCTGAGAGGTTGGGAAACACGAGGTGTTTGTAAGATTTGAGTGAATTTTCACAAGAATGAATATGAACGTCGGAAACGGTACCTTGAACACAAAGCTTCTAGTATTTGATGGAAAGAACGAGAATCAGTGGATGATTCAGATGCATGTGTTGTTTAGTGCTCAAGATGTTCTTAATCTCGTCAATGACGATTACACGTTGGCTGCAGCAGATGCAACTGAAGCGCAAAGAAACGTGCAAAGAGAAACGAGGAAGAAGGATCGGAAGGTGTTGTTATATATCCATCAGTGCGTGGATACGAATGTGTTTTAGAAGATTGCTGATTCAATGACAACAAAGGTTGTGTGGAACACACTAGTACGGTGATACGGCGGCGATGCATCAATGAAGGTAAAACTTCAAAGTCTACATAAGCAGTATGACAATCTCAACCTGAAGAACAATGAGAAGGTACCAAATTATATCTCCAGGATGATTGTGGTCACCAATAAGATCAGGGCTTGTGGAAAAACACTCTCTGAACAAGTTATTGTTGAGAAGGTATCGAGATCACCTACTCCTCAATTTGATTACATTGTTGTAGCAATTGAACATTCTAAAACCTCAACACTATGAGAATTGAAGAGTTTTAGAGTAGTCTAGAGGCACAAGAATTGCGTCTAACTAAGAGAAACTCTAAAAGAGAGGTAGAGCAGACTCTGAAAGCGTCTTCAGGTAAGAAGAATCGTAAGCAGTCTTAATCGTTTATTCCGTATATTAATTAACTAATTGATTGAGTGGTGACAATCAAATATTTATTCCGTATATTAATTTATATAATATAATATCTTTTTAAATAATTTATTGATGTAAAATATTATAAAATGTAAAGATTAACCAATAAATACTTGACACTTTAAATAAAATATAAAATAAAATGGCAGAATATGTATAAGTGTAATTCAAATTCAACACATTTAGTTTCAACATTTGTATTTCAATTTCATTTGAGTTTCATTTATTTAGTTGTTTCTGGTTGTATAAATATTGAGCTCAAGTTTCAGTTTGGAGTAGAATTCACTTTGTAATCGTTTTCTGTTTAAATTGAAAGTTAGTTAGAATTCTCACACTTCTTCGCTTCATATTTAACTTTGTGCACCAACAATTGGTATCTAGAGCTCTAGTTATATTCATGGAGAAACACGAGTGTACGTGCAGGCGTGTGTGATTGATTTCTGCTCATTCAATTCACGGTGAATTGAAGATCAGAATCACAATTCTTGATTCTGAGAGGTTGGGAAACACGAGGTGTTTGTAAGATTTGAGTGAATTTTCACAAGAATGAATATGAACGTCGGAAACGGTACCTTGAACACAAAGCTTCTAGTATTTGATGGAAAGAACGAGAATCAGTGGATGATTCAGATGCATGTGTTGTTTAGTGCTCAAGATGTTCTTAATCTCTTTAATGACGATTACACGTTGGCTGCAGTAGATGCAACTGAAGCGCAAAGAAACGTGCAAAGAGAAACGAGGAACAAGGATCGGAAGGTGTTGTTATATATCCATCAGTGCGTGGATACGAATGTGTTTTAGAAGATTGCTGACTCAATGACAACAAAGGTTGTGTGGAACACACTAGTACGGTGATACGGCGGCGATGCATCAATGAAGGTAAAACTTCAAAGTCTACATAAGCAGTATGACAATCTCAACCTGAAGAACAATGAGAAGGTACCAAATTATATCTCCAGGATGATTGTGGTCACCAATAAGATCAGGGCTTGTGGAAAAACACTCTCTGAACAAGTTATTGTTGAGAAGGTATCGAGATCACCTACTCCTCAATTTGATTACATTGTTGTAGCAATTGAACATTCTAAAACCTCAACACTATGAGAATTGAAGAGTTTTAGAGTAGTCCAGAGGCACAAGAATTGCGTCTAACTAAGAGAAACTCTAAAAGAGAGGTAGAGCAAACTCTGAAAGCGTCTTCAGGTAAGAAGAATCATAAGCAGTCTTAATCGTTTATTCCGTATATTAATTAACTAATTGATTGAGTGGTGACAATCAAATATTTATTCCGTATATTAATTATATATAATATAATATCTTTTTAAATAATTTATTGATGTAAAATATTATAAAATGTAAAGATTAACCAATAAAGACTTGACACTTTAAATAAAATCTAAAATAAAATGGCAGAATATGTATAAGTGTAATTCAAATTCAACACATTTAGTTTCAACATTTGTATTTCAATTTCATTTGAGTTTCATTTATTTAGTTGTTTCTGGTTGTATAAATATTGAGCTCAAGTTTCAGTTTGGAGTATAATTCACTTTGTAATCGTTTTCTGTTTAAATTGAAAGTTAGTTAGAATTCTCTCACTTCTTCGTCTTCATATTTAACTTTGTGCACCAACAATTGGTATCTAGAGCTCTAGTTATATTCATGGAGAAACACGAGTGTACGTGCAGGCGTGTGTGATTGATTTCTGCTCATTCAATTCACGGTGAATTGAAGATCAGAATCACATTTCTTGATTCTGAGAGGTTGGGAAACACGAGGTGTTTGCACGATTTGAGTGAATTTTCACAAGAATGAATATGAACGTCGGAAACGGTACCTTGAACACAAAGCTTCTAGTATTTGATGGAAAGAACGAGAATCAGTGGATGATTCAGATGCATGTGTTGTTTAGTGCTCAAGATGTTCTTAATCTCTTTAATGACGATTACACGTTGGCTGCAGTAGATGCAACTGAAGCGCAAAGAAACGTGCAAAGAGAAACGAGGAAGAAGGATCGGAAGGTGTTGTTATATATCCATCAGTGCGTGGATACGAATGTGTTTTAGATGATTGCTGATTCAATGACAACAAAGGTTGTGTGGAACACACTAGTACGGTGATACGGCGGTGATGCATCAGTGAAGGTAAAACTTCAAAATCTACATAAGCAGTATGACAGTCTCAACCTGAAGAACAATGAGAAGGTACCAAATTATATCTCCAGGATGATTGTGGTCACCAATAAGATCAGGGCTTGTGGAAAAACACTCTCTGAACAAGTTATTGTTGAGAAGGTATCAAGATCACCTACTCCTCAATTTGATTACATTGTTGTAGCAATTGAACATTCTAAAACCTCAACACTATGAGAATTGAAGAGTTTTAGAGTAGTCTAGAGGCACAAGAATTGCGTCTAACTAAGAGAAACTCTAAAAGAGAGGTAGAGCAGACTCTGAAAGCGTCTTCAGGTAAGAAGAATCATAAGCAGTCTTAATCGTTTATTCCGTATATTAATTAACTAATTGATTGAGTGGTGACAATCAAATATTTATTCCGTATATTAATTTATATAATATAATATCTTTTTAAATAATTTATTGATGTAAAATATTATAAAATGTAAAGATTAACCAATAAATACTTGACACTTTAAATAAAATATAAAATAAAATGGCAGAATATGTATAAGTGTAATTCAAATTCAACACATTTAGTTTCAACATTTGTATTTCAATTTCATTTGAGTTTCATTTATTTAGTTGTTTCTGGTTGTATAAATATTGAGCTCAAGTTTCAGTTTGGAGTATAATTCACTTTGTAATCGTTTTCTGTTTAAATTGAAAGTTAGTTAGAATTCTCACACTTCTTCGCTTCATATTTAACTTTGTGCACCAACAATTGGTATCTAGAGCTCTAGTTATATTCATGGAGAAACACGAGTGTACGTGCAGGCGTGTGTGATTGATTTCTGCTCATTCAATTCACGGTGAATTGAAGATCAGAATCACATTTCTTGATTCTGAGAGGTTGGGAAACACGAGGTGTTTGTAAGATTTGAGTGAATTTTCACAAGAATGAATATGAACGTCGGAAACGGTACCTTGAACACAAAGCTTCTAGTATTTGATGGAAAGAACGAGAATCAGTGGATGATTCAGATGCATGTGTTGTTTAGTGCTCAAGATGTTCTTAATCTCTTTAATGACGATTACACGTTGGCTGCAGTAGATGCAACTGAAGCGCAAAGAAACGTGCAAAGAGAAACGAGGAAGAAGGATCGGAAGGTGTTGTTATATATCCATCAGTGCGTGGATACGAATGTGTTTTAGAAGATTGCTGACTCAATGACAACAAAGGTTGTGTGGAACACACTAGTACGGTGATACGGCGGCGATGCATCAATGAAGGTAAAACTTCAAAGTCTACATAAGCAGTATGACAGTCTCAACCTGAAGAACAATGAGAAGGTACCAAATTATATCTCCAGGATGATTGTGGTCACCAATAAGATCAGGGCTTGTGGAAAAACACTCTCTGAACAAGTTATTGTTGAGAAGGTATCGAGATCACCTACTCCTCAATTTGATTACATTGTTGTAGCAATTGAACATTCTAAAACCTCAACACTATGAGAATTGAAGAGTTTTAGAGTAGTCCAGAGGCACAAGAATTGCGTCTAACTAAGAGAAACTCTAAAAGAGAGGTAGAGCAGACTCTGAAAGCGTCTTCAGGTAAGAAGAATCATAAGCAGTCTTAATCGTTTATTCCGTATATTAATTAACTAATTGATTGAGTGGTGACAATCAAATATTTATTCCGTATATTAATTATATATAATATAATATCTTTTTAAATAATTTATTGATGTAAAATATTATAAAATGTAAAGATTAACCAATAAAGACTTGACACTTTAAATAAAATCTAAAATAAAATGGCAGAATATGTATAAGTGTAATTCAAATTCAACACATTTAGTTTCAACATTTGTATTTCAATTTCATTTGAGTTTCATTTATTTAGTTGTTTCTGGTTGTATAAATATTGAGCTCAAGTTTCAGTTTGGAGTATAATTCACTTTGTAATCGTTTTCTGTTTAAATTGAAAGTTAGTTAGAATTCTCTCACTTCTTCGTCTTCATATTTAACTTTGTGCACCAACAATTGGTATCTAGAGCTCTAGTTATATTCATGGAGAAACACGAGTGTACGTGCAGGCGTGTGTGATTGATTTCTGCTCATTCAATTCACGGTGAATTGAAGATCAGAATCACATTTCTTGATTCTGAGAGGTTGGGAAACACGAGGTGTTTGCACGATTTGACTGAATTTTCACAAGAATGAATATGAACGTCGGAAACGGTACCTTGAACACAAAGCTTCTAGTATTTGATGGAAAGAACGAGAATCAGTGGATGATTCAGATGCATGTGTTGTTTAGTGCTCAAGATGTTCTTAATCTCTTTAATGACGATTACACGTTGGCTGCAGTAGATGCAACTGAAGCGCAAAGAAACGTGCAAAGAGAAACGAGGAAGAAGGATCGGAAGGTGTTGTTATATATCCATCAGTGCGTGGATACGAATGTGTTTTAGATGATTGCTGATTCAATGACAACAAAGGTTGTGTGGAACACACTAGTACGGTGATACGGCGGTGATGCATCAGTGAAGGTAAAACTTCAAAATCTACATAAGCAGTATGACAGTCTCAACCTGAAGAACAATGAGAAGGTACCAAATTATATCTCCAGGATGATTGTGGTCACCAATAAGATCAGGGCTTGTGGAAAAACACTCTCTGAACAAGTTATTGTTGAGAAGGTATCAAGATCACCTACTCCTCAATTTGATTACATTGTTGTAGCAATTGAACATTCTAAAACCTCAACACTATGAGAATTGAAGAGTTTTAGAGTAGTCTAGAGGCACAAGAATTGCGTCTAACTAAGAGAAACTCTAAAAGAGAGGTAGAGCAGACTCTGAAAGCGTCTTCAGGTAAGAAGAATCATAAGCAGTCTTAATCGTTTATTCCGTATATTAATTAACTAATTGATTGAGTGGTGACAATCAAATATTTATTCCGTATATTAATTTATATAATATAATATCTTTTTAAATAATTTATTGATGTAAAATATTATAAAATGTAAAGATTAACCAATAAATACTTGACACTTTAAATAAAATATAAAATAAAATGGCAGAATATGTATAAGTGTAATTCAAATTCAACACATTTAGTTTCAACATTTGTATTTCAATTTCATTTGAGTTTCATTTATTTAGTTGTTTCTGGTTGTATAAATATTGAGCTCAAGTTTCAGTTTGGAGTATCATTCACTTTGTAATCGTTTTCTGTTTAAATTGAAAGTTAGTTAGAATTCTCTCACTTCTTCGTTTTTATATTTAACTTTGTGCACCAACAATTGGTATCTAGAGCTCTAGTTATATTCATGGAGAAACACGAGTGTACGTGCAGGCGTGTGTGATTGATTTCTGCTCATTCAATTCACGGTGAATTGAAGATCAGAATCACATTTCTTGATTCTGAGAGGTTGGGAAACACGAGGTGTTTGTAAGATTTGAGTGAATTTTCACAAGAATGAATATGAACGTCGGAAACGGTACCTTGAACACAAAGCTTCTAGTATTTGATGGAAAGAACGAGAATCAGTGGATGATTCAGATGCATGTGTTGTTTAGTGCTCAAGATGTTCTTAATCTCTTTAATGACGATTACACGTTGGCTGCAGTAGATGCAACTGAAGCGCAAAGAAACGTGCAAAGAGAAACGAGGAAGAAGGATCGGAAGGTGTTGTTATATATCCATCAGTGCGTGGATACGAATGTGTTTTAGATGATTGCTGATTCAATGACAACAAAGGTTGTGTGGAACACACTAGTACGGTGATACGGCGGTGATGCATCAGTGAAGGTAAAACTTCAAAATCTACATAAGCAGTATGACAGTCTCAACCTGAAGAACAATGAGAAGGTACCAAATTATATCTCCAGGATGATTGTGGTCACCAATAAGATCAGGGCTTGTGGAAAAACACTCTCTGAACAAGTTATTGTAGAGAAGGTATCAAGATCACCTACTCCTCAATTTGATTACATTGTTGTAGCAATTGAACATTCTAAAACCTCAACACTATGAGAATTGAAGAGTTTTAGAGTAGTCTAGAGGCACAAGAATTGCGTCTAACTAAGAGAAACTCTAAAAGAGAGGTAGAGCAGACTCTGAAAGCGTCTTCAGGTAAGAAGAATCATAAGCAGTCTTAATCAGAGGCCAATAAGAGACAGTGTGGTTCTCTTAAGTTAGAAGCCTCAAACTCTAATAAGAAGTTTGGCAAGATAAAGGTTTAGTGTTACAACTGTAATAGGTTTAGCCACTTTGTTGCTGAGTGTTGGTCAAACAAGGAAAGGAAATTTGAAGAAGCAAACATAGCCAGAGGTGATTCTGATGATGAACCTGTGCTATTGATAGCTTTTGAATTTAATTATGGATATTTGGAAGACTGGTGGTATATGGACATTGGCTTCTCAAATTATCTAACTAGAAACAAACAATGGCTGATTGATTTTGACTCTAGAAAGAGGATAAAGATCATACGAGATAAGGATATGTACCTTAATGCTGAAGCAATGGGAAATGTCAAAGTCAGAGTGAAGAATGGAAAAAAATTCTAATCAAGGATGTTTGGTATGTTCCTAGTATAAAGAGAAATATGATGAGTGTAGGTCATCTAATTGAGAAAGGTTTCTCGATAACTATGAAGAACAATCTCTTGAATTTGTATAATTCTGATCAAAAGCTGACTATGTAATCTGAGCAGGGAAGCAATAAAAAATTCAAGGTGAATGTGGAGACAACTGAAACTAAATGCCTTAGTGTAAAAGGTACTGAAATTTACAGTGAGTTATGGTACAAGACATTGGGGCATTTGAACTTCAGAAGCTTAGGGCATCTGAGTTCTAAGAAGTTGGTACATGGAATTCCTAAGATTGTGAAGACTGAGAAGTCATGTGAGATATGCATGAAAGGCAAGAACCTAGATTTCCATTTGCTTCAGAAGTGGCTCCAAGAGCAAGCATGCTTTGGGAGTAATGCATTCTGATGTATGTGGGCCATTTGAAGTACATCCACTTGGAGGAAACAAGTATTTTGTGTCTTTTGTGGATGATTTCACAAGAGTGACATGGGTAACACTCATTAAGCTTAAGCATGGGGTATTTGATGAGTTTCAAAAGTTCAAAATGAAGGTTGAAAAACAGAGTGATCAGGAGCTGAAAGTTCTCAGAGTTGATGGTGGAGGTGAGTACAACTCTACAGAGTTCAATAAGTATTGTGAGGAGAATGGAATCGAGCATGAGGTTACTTCTCCATATACTCCACAACACAATGGTCTTGCTGAAAGAAGAAACTAGACTTTTCTTAACATGATAAGGACCATGCCGAAAGAGAATAATCTCTCACACACCTTGTGGAATGAAGTTGTTGCCACTGCAGCATGTGTACTCAACAGGTGTCCAACTAAGAAGCTAACTTGAGCTTCTAAAGAGATTTGTGTTAAGAAATTGCAAGTTTATAATCTCTCCTCCTGAAACAAATCACGAGCTTGATTCTGATGTTGAGGATGATGATGTAGATGCTACAATTTCTAAATAGTTGGTTGGCTCGCTGAGATGTATATGTAACACCAGACCTAACATCTGCTATGCAGTTGGAGTGGTGAGTAGGTTTGTGAACAAACTAAAGTGGTCACATTACCAAGCTTCTGTCAGGATACTAAGGTATATTAAGAGGACTTTTAGGTATAGAGTTTTATTCTCTTCTGGTGTTAAAAATGATTCATAGCTGATATGCTATTCAGACTCTGATTGGTGTGGAGATAGAGTTTACAAAAGAAGTACTTCTGGATATTTCTTCAAGTATTTAGGAAGTCCCATTTCTTGGTGCTCTAAGAAACAACATGTGAAGCTGAGTTCATTGCAAGTGCTTTCTCTTCATGTCAAGTTGTTTGGATTATGAACTTATTGCAGGATCTGAATATCAAGGTGAGCAAGCCTGTGAGGTTGATGATTGAAACCAAACTGAAGGATAGAAAAACACTTAGAAAGGGGGGTTTGAATAAGTGTTTTTTCAAAAACTCGTAAGATAAAAATAATTTGCACAAGTATTTTTATCCTGGTTCGTTGTTAACTAAACTACTCCAGTCCACCCTATACAAGGTGATTTACCTCAACTGAGGATTTAATCCACTAATCACACGAGATTACAATGGTTTTCCACTTAGACAACTTCTAAGTCTTCTAGAGTCTTCTGATCACAACTTGATCACTCTAGGAACAATTGCTTAGAGACCTTCTAAGACTTCTCTAGAGTATACTGATCACAACCCGATCACTCTAGTCCTTTACAATTTAATGTAAACAAATTCTAAGAGTATTACAATTGCTTCTTAAAAGCGATAATCACAAACTGTGATATTTCTCTTACAGATTTAAGCTTAGACTCACTAAAGTATTACAACAGTAATGCAGTGAGGTTGAAGATGAAGTTTGATAGCTTTTGAAGTGAACAGCAAGATAGTATCAGAGATAGTTCAGAATTCGTTCAAAGTGCGTCCAAAATTCGTAAACTTGCTTCTCATCAGAACTTCATATTTATAGGCGTTTTGAGAAGATGACCGTTGGGAGCATTTAATGCTTTGCGTATTCCGTATAACATTGCATTTAATGTTTCACTCTTTTGTCAACTACCTCGAGCCTTGCGTTTGCTGTGACTACTGACGTTGCAGTTAATAGCTTCTAACGTTCCTTTTGTCAGTCAGCGTAGCTTGCCATCTAGTACTTGATTCTGATTTGTTCTTTGTAAATACTACGTTGAATATCATCAGAGTACAAACAACTTGGTGCAGAGCATCTTCTTATCTTCTGATCTTGATATGCTTCTGAGCGTGATTCCATGACTTCAGTGCTTCTGCTTCTGAACTCAAGTTCTTCTGATGCTTCTAATAGACCATGTTCTGATTCTGCTTGACCATCTTCTGATGTCTTGCCAGACCATGTGCTGAAGTTGCATACTGAACCTTCTGAGTCAAAGCTTCTTAGCGCTGATTTGTGCATACTCTTTATATATTTCCTGAAAAGGAAATTGCATAGGATTAGAGTACCACATTATCTTGAGCAAAATTCATATACATTGTTATCATCAAAACTAAGATTATTGATCAGAACAATTCTTGTTCTAACAATCTCCCCCTTTTTGATGATGACAAAAACATATATAAATGATATGAATTTGCAATCAGAATAACAGACAGCAAAAGACAATTACACAGTTATAGCATAAGCATATAAACATAATGTGAATGTGTCTCCCCCTGAGATTAACAATCTCCCCCTGAGATGAATAATCTCCCCCTGAAATTAATACTAGAAGAATTTTATAAATAAAAGACTTCCCTGAGTATTTCAGTAGAGACGTTCACATATGCTTGAACTTCAGAACATTCACTACTTCTGATTTCTGCTTCCATAGGACAGCTTCAGAACATTGAATTTCTTTAGATCCTCAGAACATTCACAGCTTCTGATTCCTGCTTCCATCGGACAGCTTCAGAACTTGAATTTCTTTGATCCTCGGAACATTCACAGCTTCTGACTCTTGCTTCCAGCGGACAGCTTCAGAGCTTGAATTTCTTCTAGAATTATTCCATGCTAGATTGTATCAGAACATTGTTGAATGTATTTGAGCATCATCAGAGCATCTTCTACATTCTGAAATGTTACAGAACAAATTCTTTCTTCCTGCTTCTGATTCTGAAGCTTCATAGCACTCAGCTTGCTTCAGTTTCCATGAGCATATTCCTTTTACAGAATTTGCGATTCCTCATGATTTTGCTTATAATGTTGAACTTTCAATCCTGCAAAACAACTTAGAAAGATATGAAGCTTGCAGCTTCTGTTAGTAATGTGGGGGTTTTCTTCCCAGCAACTGCTAATATAAATCAAATCATTTATCACTATTTCTCCTCCTTTTTGTCATAACATCAAAAAGAATGTAAAAGATTCAGATGTAACCACAGAACAAATGGAAAGAGAAACAAATAGTCATTGATAAAATAAGCAGAAAGAAAACAGATGCAACAAACAAACAGAAAACAACTAAGACACAAAGACTAAGACCCTAGCTTTGACAAAATCTTGGCTAGTGTCTCATGGATCCCATTGTTTCTCTCAGTCTGCCTTGCCATGAAGGCTCTGAACTCTGCATTGGTCTCATCTTGCCTATCCAGACGAGAAGCCAGGTCATTTTGATTCTTCTGCATGGCCTCCAAAGTCCGCACCAGATAGGAGGGTTCACCAGAAGAAGAAACTTCCAGACTTCCGTTGACTGGCATATCATTCTCCACTGCTGCTTCCATGGCAGTCTTTTCAGGGAGATCATCAGAATGTACCACCACATTCTCAGCAGGATGATCTTCTGAACGAGAACAGTCAATCTCTTCAGCATCTTCCATCTCTACATCTGAGTCAGACTCAGAAATAGCTTCAGCATATTCTGGTTCTGGGAACTCAGAATTTCCATCTTCCAGGGCTTGAAGAATGGTTGCAAGATTTGTTGGAGAAGGAGGACCAGCTGCAGCTGCAGGATAGACCACTACTAGAAAGTCCATATCAGGAGCACTTTCAGAAGGGTTCATTCTGAACCAGTTGAACAGCCCCTGAAAGTCACCAGTCAGAACCATGAACTTTGGTCGCCAGACCACAAGAGTTCTGCAGGGATTCGCTTCCAGTTCTGCAAGGAGCCTTGCTAATTCAAGCTCATCAATGAATTTTTTCTCTTCAAAGCAGAATCGGCCACTACAACTAGTAAACCAAAAATCTTCAGCATCCCTTAGAAACCTTTTAGGTCTTGGAGCAAGATATTCACAAGACTCCTGAAGGGCTTTAAAGGCAACATCAGACATGAATCTAAAGGACCGTCAGATCTTTCGCATTGCTTCATCATCTATTCCACCATGATGAGCTGCACGAAGGACTTCCACACCTCTGTCTACAAGCTGCTTTACAATTGTAAAGCGTACACCAATACTGTAGGGATGACGAGGTTTGATTTTGTGTAGACCAAAATCTGGTTTAAGTATGGAGTAGGGCTGCGGATCACGGTTAAGTGGAAAAAGGAAATTTTCTACGGTTTCTGAAAAATTATTTAGTGAGGTGGAGGGAATGGGTTCATTATTTTCAGAAGGAGGAGATAGAGACGAGGGTGAAGATGTTGTGAGAGGAATGACAATTTGGACGGGTTGTATGTCAAGAACAGTGGGTTCAATGACTTGGTCAGATACAGTGTTTATTTGAGAAGGAGAGGGAGGAATGAGAGCATGGACAAGAATGGGTGATTCTGATGGGACTGTTTCTGGTTGGTTTAGAGGTTCAGAAGGAGGGGCAACAGATATTGGTGCAACTTCTGATTGATAAGCAGGTGCAGAAATAGGTTCAGAGAAGACAATACCTTTAGAAACATTCTGAAGAGCAGCAAGTTCAGCTTCATGGCGCTTCTGCTTCTTGGATTTCTTCTCTTCCACTACCTTTGCTTTTCCAGAAGCAATTTCTTTTCTTCTGGCAGCCATTTGACTGTCTTCTTCCTTTTCTACAGCTTCTGAGGCAACTTCTTCCTCCTCACTATCACTCACAATCATTCTTCTTCTCTTTTTCTTCTCAGCAACTTTTTGAACAACAACAACTTTAGATGCCTTTTTCTTTTTCTTTTTCTCAACAGCAACATCTTCTTCCTTTTCTGCTGTTTTCTCAGACGCTGCTTCTGATTCAACTATAGCTTCAAGTGTAGCAGAACTGTCAGTAGCTACAGGAACAACTTCTGTAAGAACTTCTTTATCCTGACTACCAGAGGAACGGTCAAGCTTCCTTTTAGTCCTTCTTTCTTTGTTGATAGCAGCTTTCTGAGCAGGTTCAGGGACTTCTTCTAAGTCAGCAACTTTTGAAGAAGGAGCTCTTTTCCTTTTGCCTTTTTCAGGGACAGTTTGGACAGCTTCTTCATTGAGAGAGTTGAGATACCTTGTCCTAACTTCTGGAATCTCATTTCTGAAGAAGGATTCAAATTCAGCAAGAATAGGATCCCTTCTGTCTTCAACTCCAGAAAGAGGCTTAGGAACGTTCTTTACAGAACTGATTACATTCATCTTTCTCAAGGTAAGAGCATTCAAGCAGCTTCCTGAGCAAACTGCAAGATCTTTAATGGTTCCTTCTGATTCCAGACTTTCCACAATCTTGGAGTGGACCAGAAGATTTGTAAAGATTCTTCCAAACGGAATGATGTAGCTCTTTTTCGATTTTAAAGTATCCCTAGATTCTTTCACAGCCTTACACATGTGTTTGAAAATGATGTGAATAACATCAACTTTCTTCTGGGTAGCAATACAATACATAATGTATTGTTGCTCCTTGTTCACATAATCAGCAGAGTGGGTTGATTTCCTGTGATAGAAACACCCCAAGAGAATCTTTGTCCAGATTTGATAAATGAGCTTCAAATCTTTAACAGGCTTGTTGTATTTTCCTCCATCATAGAGAGTGGATAGAACGTCATCCCAGTCTTCTCTTTTATTAAGTTCAAAAGCTCCTTCAGCGGTTCTGAGATCAAACATCATTCTCAGAATTGCTTCTGTTACCACCACAAATTTTTTATGAACAAAAGATAGGATGGAGGTAGGAGTGACGACGGCATGAATCCAGAATTCCTTCACTAAATCTGGGTAAGTAGGACCACAGAACTCAGCAAAAAGTGATGTCCATCCCTGAAAAATCATGTCCTCCTTAAGACAAAACTCATGTTCTTCAAGACTGTCAAAATCAACCATGAGTTCACAGATAACTTCCAACTTGTCTTTAGGGATTGAGCAAGTGATGACCGGAACCAACGGTTGTTCTCCTTCGCGAGGATGAATGGGTGCAGAGGGACCAGCATTGAGAGATGATGAGGCAGCCATTTGAGCAACTTTGAGAGAAGAACAAGAACTTGGTTTTCGCTTAGGGTTAGAGAAAAGAGAGAACAGATTGCAGAAATGCATACACAAAGGAAAATGAAAAGAGAGCGAAAAGAAACCCTAAAAGAATTTGAAATGAATTTATAGACACGGATTTGAAAAGACAATGTAATGCATTTTATGACAGTGAACAGTTACAAAATCAAATAAAATCAATTGCATTTAATGAGGAATGACGTTAGGTGAGAGAGTGACTTCTGAAACGATTTACACAGTTACCTAGGAAGACGTCCCTTCAGATGCACGCTTTTACCTGTAGCCAACACGAGTTTACAGCCAGAAGATACCAGATTACAGCTGTCGTCTTGCTTTCAGATGCTGATGACAACAAGACTTTTAGTTTTTAGCTTCTGAGAGCAGATTCTGATTCTCACTTTTTAAGAACGCTCTGGTTCTTATTGGATCATCTTTCTTTCCAATAATGACATCTTCTGAGTGAGCAGATGTGAGTCTAGATGATCTTCTGATTCTTTGCTGCTTTGGTTTTCAGCTTCTGAAACTTTTCTTCTTGGTTCTTCAACTTCTGAGATATCAATATCAATATCTGCAAAATTTTCAAACTGCTTTGGCTTTTCAAAACCAAGCTTATCATCAAACCTGATATTGATTGATTCTTCTACAACCAATGTTTCAGTATTGTATACTCTGTAGCTTTTAGAGCGTTCAGAATATCCAAGAAGGAAACACTTTTGTGCCTTAGAATCAAACTTACCAAGATGATCTTTAGTGTTCAGAATAAAACAAACACATCCAAAAGGATGAAAATATGAAATGTTGGGCTTTCTGTTCTTCCACTATTCATAAGGAGTCTTATTTAGAATAGGTCTTATAGAGATTCTATTCTGAATATAACATGCAGTGTTTATTGCTTCTGCCCAGAAGTGCTTAGCCATATTGGTTTCGTTGATCATGGTTCTGGCCATTTCTTGTAGAGTCCTATTCTTTCGCTCTACAACTCCAATAATTTTGCCCTTCTGATCTCCTCCAAACTTCACTTCTCCAGCAGATTTAAGCACCAGGTCTTGGAACATAGACCTTCTTCCTGTCATGTGTCGCGAGCATCCAGAGTCCAGGTACCATGACATGTTGTGCTTTTCCTTCTTTGCAGCCAAGGATATCTGCAATAGGAATAATCTTTTCCTTAGGTACCCACATCTTCTTGGGTCCTTTCTTGTTAGTTTTCCTCAAGTTCTGATTGAACTTGGGTTTAGCATTATATGAAATAGGAGGAACAGAATGATAGTTTATGTTCGGAGTTCTATGATATTTCTTAGGTTTGTCACATGCTTCTTGGTGTGTGTTATGTGAAAGCTTTAAGCATGTGATGTGTGCCTAATATCATGGGAGTGGCCAAATTTAAATTGGTTATACAGAGGCTTGTATGATATTTTCATATCATCCACAGATTCAAGCTTGTATGGGATTTCACCCTCATAACCAATGCCAGCTCTTTTGTTTCCTGACACAGCATATATCATAGAAGCAAGTTGACTTCTGCCAATACTTCTAGATAAAAACTTTCTGAAACTTAAGTCATATTCTTTCAGAATATTGTTCAGACTTGGAGTAGATTTTTCAGAGACAGAAGGAGATCCAGTATTTTTGGATAAATTTAAAACTTTTTCCTTCAGTTCAGAATTCTCCACTTCAAGCTTCTTAGTTTCAAATTCAAATAGCTTTTTCAGCTTCTTGTATTTGATACTAATCTGAGACTTGAGTTCCAGAATTTTTGTTAGACTGGAAACTAACTCTTCTCTAGATAGTTCAGAAAATACCTCTTCAGAATCTGATTCTGATGTAGATTCTGATCCGTCATCCATTATGGCCATTAGTGCCAGATTTGCCTGCTCATCTTCAGAGTCTGATTCTGATTCTGAATCATCCCATGTTGCCATAAGACCTTTCTTCTTATGAAATTTCTTCTTGGGATTTTCCTTCTGAAGTTTTGGGCACTCACTTTTGAAGTGTCCTGGCTCATTGCATTCATAGTGAATGATAGAAAAACACTTAGAAAGGGGGGGTTTGAATAAGTGTAGTCTAAAAACTTGAACGATAAAAACAATTTGCACAGTTATTTTTATCCTGGTTCGTTGTTAACTAAACTACTCCAGTCCACCCCCACGGAGTGATTTACCTCACCTGAGGATTTAATCCACTAATCGCAACAGATTACAATGGTTTTCCACTTAGCCCACGACTAAGTCTTCTAGAGTTTCCTGATCACAACCTGATCACTCTAGGAACAAATGCTTAGACACAAGCTAAGACTTTCTTAGAGTATCCTGACCACCACGTGATCACTCTAATTACAACTGCTTAGACACAAGCTAAGACTTCCTAGAGTATCCTGATCAACACTTGATCACTCTAGTTACTTACAAATTAATGTTATCAATTCTAAGAGTATTACAATTGCTTCTGAAAAGCTATAATCACAACAGTGATATTTCTCTTAACGTTTAAGCTTAATCTCACTAATATATTACAACAGCAATGTAGTGAGCTTTGATGAAGATGAAGTTTCTGAGCTTTGAGTTGAACAGCGTTTCAGCTAGTTTTTTTCAGAATAAGTTCTTTCAGAATCGTTAACCTTGCTTCTCATCAGAACTTCATATTTATAGGCACTTGAGAAGATGACCGTTGGGAGCATTTAATGCTTTGCGTATTCCGTACAGCATTGCATTTAATGTTTCACGCTTTTGTCAACTACCTCGAGCCTTGTTCACGCTGTGTCTACAAACGTTGCCTTTAATAGCTTCCAACGTTCCTTTTGTCAGTCAGCGTAGCCTGCCACCTGTACTTTCTTCTGATCTGATGTTTGTGTATACAACGTTTGAATATCATCAGAGTCAAACAGCTTGGTGCAATGCATCTTCTTGTCTTCTGACCTTGAAGTGCTTCTGAGCGTGATACCATGAGAACTTCAGTGCTTATGCTTCTGATCTCAAGTTCTTCTGATGCTTCCATAGACCCATGTTCTGATTCTGCCTTGACCATCTTCTGATGTCTTGCCAGACCATGTTCTGATGTTGCATGCTGAACCTTCTGAGTAAAAGCTTCTGAGCGCTGATTTGTGCATACTCTTTATATATTTCCTGAAAAGGAAATTGCAATGTATTAGAGTATCACATTATCTCACACAAAATTCATATCCTTGTTATCATCAAAACTAAGAATATTGATCAAAACAAATCTTGTTCTAACAATCTCCCCCTTTTTGATGATGACAAAAACATATATAAATGATATGAATTTGCGATCAGAAAGAACAGACAGCTAAAGATAATTTACACAGATATAGCATAAGCATGTGAATATGTCTCCCCCTGAGATTAACAATCTCCCCCTGAGATGAATAATCTCCCCCTGAAATTAATACTAGAAGAATTTTTTAAATAAAAGACTTCCCTGAGTATTTCAGTAGAGACGTTCACAGTGCTTGATCTTCAGAACATTCATGACTTCTGATTTCTGCTTCCATAGGACAGCTTCAGAATATTAAATTTCTTTAGATCCTCAGAACATTCACAGCTTCTGACTTCTGCTTCCATCGGACAACTTCAGAACTTGAATTTCTTTGATCTTCAGAACATTCCCAGCTTCTGACTTCTGCTTCCATCGGACAGCTTCAGAACTTGAATTTCTTTAGATCTTCAGAACATCCACAACTTCTGATTCTTGCTTCCATTGGGACAGCTTCAGAGCTTGAATTTCTTCTTACATCACTTCATGCTAGTTTGTATCAGAACATTATTGAATGTACCAGAGCATCATCAGAGCATCTCTACATCCTGAAATGTTACAGAACAAAACTAAACGACAAAAGTCAGCATGAATGAGTCAGAACATAGAATATGTTTCAGAACACATAATATGTATCAGAGCCATATAGAATGTATCAGAACAAATAGACATAATGTTTCAGATCATATTCTATCATCAGAATATCTGAACATTCTTCCTTCTTGCTTCTGATTCCGAAGCTTCATAACACTCAGCTTGCTTCAAGAATCCAAGAGCTTGATTCATCTTGTTGCTTCTTATATTGATCTTGAATCTTCAATTCCTGCAACAACACAACTTAAAGCGTAGAACTTTGCAAGTTCTGTTAGTAATGTGGGGGCTTTCTTCCCAGCAACTGCTAATATAGATCAAATCATTTATCACTATTTCTCCCCCTTTTTGTCATAACATCGAAAAGAATATAAAAGATTCAGATGTATAAAACGACAAAGGAAAGAAACAGAATCAAACTTTTCATTGATTAAGCAAACAGAATTACAAAAGATGTATGCAGAAAACAGATGCAACAAGGAAAGAAAACTACAAAGACCAAAGACTAAGACCCTAGCTTAGACAAAATCTGCGCCAGAATGTCATGAACCCCGTCAGTGCTTGCAGTTTGCCTTGCCATGAAGGAGCGAAACTCAGCATTGGCTGCTTCTTGCGCGTCCAAACGAGAAGCCAGCATAGCTTGATTCTGATGCAGAGCTTCCAAGGTCTTCATCAGAGCTGAGGGTTCACCAGAAGAAGAAACACCAGAACTTCTGCCAACAGGGACAACAATCTCAGCAAGACGATCTTCTGGAAGGTCTTCAGCTTCTGTACCTTCCATCAACATCTGAGTCTAACTCAGGAGCAGCCTCAGCATATTCTGGTTCAGGCAACTCAGAAGCTCCAACTTCCAACGCCTGAAGAATAGCTGCTAGGTTTGTTGGAGGAGTAGGACCAGCAACTTCAGCAGGATAAACCACTTCTGGAAAGACCATGTGAGGAGCACTTTCAGAAGGGTTCATTCTGAACCAATCAAACAACCATTGAAAATCTCCAGTCAGCACAAGATACCTTGGTCTCCATACCACGATGTCTCTGCAGGGATTTTCTTCTACCATCTCATCTGCAGGTATCTTCTCTTCAAGAACTCTTCTGTTCCTGATGAGATGGTGATAGCTGCTTTCACCAACTTCCAAGAGACGACCACGAGCCCCAGGTGCTTCAGTCATGATCATTCTCTGGACATCCGTAGCCCTAACTAGAAAATCCTGGCGAAAGGCTTCCCAGAGGTTGCAGGTAGCATACTCATCCAGATGATTAAGGTGAGCAGCACCCAGAATCTCCAACCAGCTATTTACATCTGAGTGTAAAAGCTCTAGAAAAGAATGAGTTGTAGGTGTTGGAGGGTTGACAGTGAATCTGGAGTCAGGAAACACAAAACTGTAGGGGTTAGGTGTTCTGGTGGGAAAAGGGTGTGAGAGAGATGAGGAGATATCTGTGGGATGGGTTGCAGGAGAAAGGATATTAGATGGTGATGATGGTGATTCCAGAGAGGTGAAAGAAGAGGAAGAGGTGGTGGAAGTCTGTGAAGAGGGAGGTGATTGAGGGATACCATCAAGGGGTTGATACACACGTCTAGAGTAGTTTCCAGACATCATAGCTTCAAAGGGATTCACCTTGAGA
Source organism: Vicia villosa (assembly GCF_029867415.1). Classification (NCBI taxonomy): domain Eukaryota; kingdom Viridiplantae; phylum Streptophyta; class Magnoliopsida; order Fabales; family Fabaceae; genus Vicia; species Vicia villosa. The sequence continues at coordinate 78,678,401 of NC_081183.1, forward strand.
GGGTCATAGGTGATCCTTACTCTTTTTGGTTTGTTTTCTGGTTCATCAGTTGCCTTTCTCTTTTGTTTACGATCAGTTTCTTGATTTGCAGAACTTGACGAGGGATTCATGATGAAGTTGCAGATAGTGAAAACTGCTAGGGTTTATGATATGAATGCAAAGAGAGAGAGAGAGAGAGCGAAAAGGAAACTGAATGCAAGGGAGAGAAATATAAGAGGGAAAAGAAACGTTTGAAGAGTATAAAAAGAAACTGAAATGATGAATGGCATTTAATGTTACATGACGTGAGGAGAGATAATAATGACAAAAGAAGTGATTAGCACAGTTACCTAAGTAGGCGTCCCCTCAACTGCACGCACGCTTGTCCAGAATTAGTGAACACGTGTTTACCATCTGGATAGCCAGTTACAGCTGTTTTACTTTTAAAGAGATTCTGAGTCAACTTAGACAATGAAACGTTAGTAATAACAAAATCACTACTTCTAATTGATCACAATCAGAACTTCTTATAAAAGACTAATCCAATCTCATTTCAGAAGATACTCATACATAAGATCTTCTCATCTTCTCATTCTGGGCATAAATCCATACTGATATTCTTCAGAATGAACTTAAACCTATCTTCAGCAAGGGGTTTTGTAAAGATATCAGCCCATTGATGGTCTGTATCCACAAAGTTTAAAGATATAACACCCTTCTGAACATAGTCCCTTATGAAATGATGTTCAATCTCAATATGTTTAGCTTTTGAATGTAAGATAGGATTTTTAGATAAACAAATAGCAGAAGTATTATCACAGAAAATAGGAATGTTACTCTCATATATCTGATAATCTTCTAACTGACTTCTCATCCAGAGCATTTGTGTGCTACAACCAGCAGCAACATATTCTGCTTCTGTTGTTGAGAGGGCAATAGTAGCTTGCTTCTTGCTGTACCATGAGATCAGGTGACTTCCAAGAAATTGACAACTTCCAGAAGTTCTCTTCCTTTCTATTCTATCTCCAGCATAGTCAGCATCACAGAATCCTACTAAGTTGTAATCTTTGGATCTTCTGTAAACTAAACCAACATTAGTAGTACCTTTCAGATACCTCAGAATTCTCTTAACCGCAGTTAAATGAGATTCTCTCGGATCTAATTGGAATCTAGCACACAAACAAACACTGAAGAGAATTTCAGGTCTAGAAGCAGTTAGGTATAGAAGAGATCCAATCATACCTCTGTATAACTTCTGATCTACCTTCTTACTTACCTCATCCTTACCTAGGACACATGTTGGATGCATAGGAGTTTTGGCTTCTTTACTTTCAGAAAGATTAAACTTCTTCAGAAGTTCTTTCACATACTTCGTTTGATGAACATAGGTTCCATCAGAAGTTTGGTTGATTTGAATCCCAAGGAAATACTTGAGTTCTCCCATCATGCTCATTTCAAATTCAGCCTGCATAGACTCAGCAAACTCCTTTCCAAGTGTAGCATTAGATGTTCCAAAGATAATATCATCAACATATATTTAACAAATTAAAATATCCTTTTTAAATGTTTTACAGAAGAGAGTAGTGTCCACTTTTCCTCTAGTGAAACCATTTTCCAGAAGGAAAGAACTCAAACGTTCATACCAAGCTCTAGGAGCTTGCTTCAATCCGTATAATGATTTCTTTAATTTAAAAACATGATTTGGAGACTTGGAGTCTTCAAAACCAGGAGGTTGATGGACATAAACTTCTTCATCTACATAACCATTTAAGAAGGCACTCTTGACATCCATCTGATAAAGAGTGATGTTGTGTTGAGTGGCAAAAGAAATTAATAGACGAATAGATTCTAACCTGGCCACTGGTGCAAAGGTTTCTGTGTAGTCAATCCCTTCTTGCTGACTATAACCTTGAGCAACCAGTCTGGCTTTGTTTCTTACCACTTCTCCCTTCTTGCTTAGCTTGTTTCTGAACACCCACTTAGTGCCGATGATGTTAAATCCTTTTGGTCTAGGAACCAAGTCCCATACATTATTCCTTGTAAACTAATTGAGTTCTTCTTGCATGGCAATTATACAGTCTGGATCTTCTAGAGCTTGATCAACGGAAGTTGGCTCGATCAAAGAAACAAGACCTAATTGACATTCTGCATTGTTCTTAAGGAATGCCCTTGTTCTGATGGGATCATCTTTCTTCCCAAGGATCACATCTTCTGCATGAGCTGATGCAAGTCTAGGTGATCTTCTGACTGTTGGCTCTTCAGAAATCCTGAGATTCTCTAAAGATGCAGCAACTTGATCTTCTGATCCATTACTTCTGAGACTACCAGCTTCTACAGCTTTGCTTCTTGGTTCTACTGCTTCTGATATATCAATATCAAAATCTGCAAAATTCTCAAACTGCTTTGGTTTTTCAAGACCAAGCTTATCATCAAACCTGATATTGATTGATTCTTCTATAATCAATGTTTCAGTATTGTATACTCTGTAGCCTTTAGAGCGTTCAGAATATCCAAGAAGGAAACACTTTTGTGCTTTAGAATCAAACTTACCAAGATGATCTTTAGTATTCAGAATAAAACATACACATCCAAAAGGATGGAAATATGAAATGTTGGGCTTTCTGTTCTTCCACAATTCATAAGGAGTCTTATTTAGAATAGGTCTGATAGAGATTCTATTCTGAATATAACATGCAGTGTTTATTGCTTCTGCCCAGAAATGCTTAGCCATATTGGTTTCATTGATCATGGTTCTGGCCATTTCTTGTAGAGTCCTATTCTTTCGCTCTACAACTCCATTTTGCTGTGGAGTTCTAGGACAAGAGAAATCATGGGCAATACCATTTTCTTTGAAGAACTCCTCAAAGAATCTGTTCTCAAGTTCCCCACCATGATCACTTCTGACCTTTATGATTTTGCACTCTTTCTCAGATTGGATCTGAGTGCAGAATTCAAAGAACACTGAATGAGACTCATCCTTGTGTTTCAAGAACTTTACCCATGTCCAGCGGCTATAATCATCTACGATGACTAATCCATATTTCTTCCCTCTGACAGATGCTGTTTTGACTGGGCCAAACAGATCAATGTGCAAGAGTTCTAACGGCCTTGAGGAAGAAACAACATTCTTAGACATGAATGCAGGTCTGGAGAACTTACCCTTCTGACATGCTTCACAAAGAGCATCTGATTTGTATTTCAGATTTGGGAGTCCTCTGACCAGATTTAGTTTGTTAATCTGAGAAATCTTTCTCAAACTAGCATGTCCTAATCTTCTGTGCCAGACCCATTGCTCCTCAGAAACAGACATAAGACAAGTCACCTTCTGCTTCTCAAGATCAGAAAGATCAATCTTATAGATGTTGTTCTTTCTCTTGCCTGTAAATAGGATTGAGCCATCCTTCTGACTTACAGCCTTGCAAGACTTTTGATTGAAGATTATATCATAACCATTGTCACTTAATTGACTTATGGACGATAAGTTATGCGTTAATCCTTCTACAAGAAGTACATTAGTTATGGAAGGAGAGTTACCAAGACTTATGGTTCCAGAGCCAATGATTTTGCCCTTCTGATCTCCTCCAAACTTGACTTCTCCACCTGGTTTAAGCACCAGGTCTTGGAATGTAGACCTTCTTACCGTCATGTGTCGCGAGCACCCAGAGTCCAGGTACCATGACATTTTGCTTTTTGTCCTCTTTGCCGCCAAGGATATCTGCAACAGAAATTATCTTCTCCTTAGGTACCCACAATTTCTTGGGTCCTTTCTTGTTAGTTCTCCTCAAGTTCTGATTGAACTTGGGTTTAGCAAAATATTTAACAGGAGGAACAGCATGATATTCTTTAGGTTTGTCAGCATGATATTTCTTAGGATGTGTCACAAGCTTCTTAGTGTGAACAGTGTTAAACTTCTGTGCATGTGAAGTGAGCCTAATATCATGTGCATGGCCATATTTGAACTGATCATACAATGGCTTGTATGTGATCTTCAGATCATCAATAGGTTCAAATTTATGTGAGGTATCACCCTCATAGCCAAAACCAAACCTTCTGTTTCCAGAAACACCATATATCATAGAAGCAAGATGACTTCTGCCAATACTTCTAGATAAGAACTTTCTGAAGCTCGAGTCATATTCTTTCAGAATATGATTCATGCTAGGAATGGATTTTTCTGTTTCAGAAGGAGATCCACTATCTTTGGATAGATTTAAAACTTTTTCCTTCAGTTCAGAATTTTCCACTTCCAGCTTCTTAGTTTCAAATTCAAACTGCTTCTTCAGCTTTTTGTATTTGATACTAAGATGAACCTTGAGTTCCAGAAGTTCTGTTAAACTGGAAACTAACTCTTCTCTAGATAGTTCAGAAAATACCTCTTCAGAATCTGATTCTGATGTAGATTTTGATCCATCATCTTCTGTAGCCATCAACGCGAAGTTGGCCTGCTCTCCTTCAGAGTCTGATTCTGATTCTGATTCAGAATCATCCCATGTTGCCATAAGACCTTTCTTCTTATGAAACTTCTTCTTGGGATTCTCCTTCTGAAGTTTTGGACACACGTTCTTGTAATGTCCAGGCTCATTGCACTCATAGCAGACAGCCTTCTTCTTGTCAGATCTTCTGTCACCAGAAGATTCTCCACGTTCAAATCTCTTTGAACTTCTGAAGCTTCTGAACTTCCTTTGCTTGCTCTTCCAGAGTTGGTTTACCCTTCTGGAGATCATGGACAGTTCATCTTCTTCTTCAGATTCTGATTCTTCAGGATCTTCTTCTCTAGCCTGAAAAGCGTTAGTGCATTTTTTAACATTAGATTTTAATGCAATAGACTTACCTTTCTTCTGAGGCACGTTTGCATCCAGCTCTATTTCATGGCTTCTCAAGGCACTGATAAGCTCTTCCAAAGAAACTTCATTCAGATTCTTTGCAATCTTGAATGCTGTTACCATTGGACCCCATCTTCTAGGTAAGCTTCTGATAATCTTCTTTACATGATCAGCCTTGGTGTAGCCTTTATCCAGAACTCTTAATCCAGCAGTTAGCGTTTGAAATCTTGAGAACATCTTCTCAATGTTTTCATCATCCTCCATCTTGAAGGCTTCATATCTCTGGATTAGAGCAAGAGCTTTAGTCTCTTTGACTTGAGCATTTCCCTCATGGGTCATTTTCAATGACTCATATATATCATAGGCAGTTTCCCTGTTAGATATCTTCTCATACTCAGCATGAGAGATAGCATTCAGCAAAACAGTCCTACATTTATGATGATTCTTGAAAAGCTTCTTCTGATCATCATCCATTTCTTGCCTTGTAAGCCTTACGCCACTGGCTTTCACTGGATGTTTGTAACCATCCATCACAAGATCCCATAATTCACCATCTAGACCAAGAAAGTAACTTTCCAGTTTATCTTTCCAGTATTCAAAGTTTTCACCATCAAATACTGGTGGTCTAGTATAACCATTGTTACCATTGTATTGCTCAGCAGAGCCAGATGTAGATGCAGGTGGATCTGTTGGAATTTCACCAGCCATCTTTTACTGAAGCGTTTTTCTCTTCCTGAATCTTTTCTAAACACGGTTAAGTGCTTGCACCTTAGAACCGGCGCTCTGATGCCAATTGAAGGATAGAAAAACACTTAGAAAGGGGGGGTTTGAATAAGTGTAGTCTAAAAACTTGAACGATAAAAACAATTTGCACAGTTATTTTTATCCTGGTTCGTTGTTAACTAAACTACTCCAGTCCACCCCCACGGAGTGATTTACCTCACCTGAGGATTTAATCCACTAATCGCAACAGATTACAATGGTTTTCCACTTAGCCCACGACTAAGTCTTCTAGAGTTTCCTGATCACAACCTGATCACTCTAGGAACAAATGCTTAGACACAAGCTAAGACTTTCTTAGAGTATCCTGACCACCACGTGATCACTCTAATTACAACTGCTTAGACACAAGCTAAGACTTCCTAGAGTATCCTGATCAACACTTGATCACTCTAGTTACTTACAAATTAATGTAATCAATTCTAAGAGTATTACAATTGCTTCTGAAAAGCTATAATCACAACAGTGATATTTCTCTTAACGTTTAAGCTTAATCTCACTAATATATTACAACAGCAATGTAGTGAGCTTTGATGAAGATGAAGTTTCTGAGCTTTGAGTTGAACAGCGTTTCAGCAAGTTTTTTTCAGAATAAGTTCTTTCAGAATCGTTAACCTTGCTTCTCATCAGAACTTCATATTTATAGGCACTTGAGAAGATGACCGTTGGGAGCATTTAATGCTTTGCGTATTCCGTACAGCATTGCATTTAATGTTTCACGCTTTTGTCAACTACCTCGAGCCTTGTTCACGCTGTGTCTACTGACGTTGCCTTTAATAGCTTCCAACGTTCCTTTTGTCAGTCAGCGTAGCCTGCCACCTGTACTTTCTTCTGATCTGATGTTTGTGTATACAACGTTTGAATATCATCAGAGTCAAACAACTTGGTGCAAAGCATCTTCTTATCTTCTGACCTTGAAGTGCTTCTGAGCGTGATACCATGAGAACTTCAGTGCTTCTGCTTCTGATCTCAAGTTCTTCTGATGCTTCCATAGACCCATGTTCTGATTCTGCCTTGACCATCTTCTGATGTCTTGCCAGACCATGTTCTGATGTTGCATGCTGAACCTTCTGAGTCAAAGCTTCTGAGCGCTGATTTGTGCATACTCTTTATATATTTCCTGAAAAGGAAATTGCAATGTATTAGAGTATCACATTATCTCACACAAAATTCATATCCTTGTTATCATCAAAACTAAGAATATTGATCGGAACAAATCTTGTTCTAACACATAGCACACGACCTTTTTCTTGTCATTTCTTCTGCCTCCAGAAGATTCTCCTCTTTCAGGCTTCTTTGAGCTTTTGAAGCTCCTGAACCTCCTTTGCTTGCTTTTCCAGAGTTGATTGACTCTTCTGGAAATCATGGACAGTTCATCTTCTTCTTCTTCTGATTCTGATTCTTCAGAATCTTCTTCTTCAGCCTCAAAAGCGTTAGTGCATTTTTTAAAATTAGATTTTAATGCAATAGACTTACCTTTCTTCTGAGGTTCATTTGCGTCAAGTTCAATCTCATGACTCCTCAGGGCACTGATCAGCTCTTCCAAAGAAACTTCATTCAGATTCTTCGCAATCTTGAATGCAGTCACCATTGGGCCCCATCTTCTGGGCAAGCTTCTGATGATCTTCTTTACATGATCAGCCTTGGTGTAGCCTTTGTCCAGAACTCTTAATCCAGCAGTCAGAGTTTGAAATCTTGAAAACATCTTCTCAATGTCTTCATCATCCTCCATCTTGAAGGCTTCGTACTTCTGGATTAGTGCAAGAGCTTTGGTCTCCTTGACTTGAGCATTTCCTTCATGAGTAATTTTCAAGGACTCATATATGTCATGAGCCATTTCCCTGTTAGATATCTTCTCATACTCAGCATGAGAGATAGCATTCAGCAAAACAGTCCTGTATTTGTGATGATTTTTGAATTCTTTCTTTTGATCATCAGTCATTTCGCTTCTTGTGAGCCTTACACCAGTAGTTTTAACAGGATGTTTGTAACCATCCAACAGAAGATCCCATAAATCAGCATCCAGACCAAGAAAGTAACTTTCCAGTTTATCTTTCCAATATTCAAAGTTTTCACCATCGAATACTGGTGGTCTAGTGTAACCATTGTTACCATTACCATTGTATTGCTCAGTAGAGCCAGATGTAGATGGTGGAGGTATTTGCTCAGTACCAGCCATCTCAGCGTTTTTCTCTTCCTGAATCTTTTTCTAAACACGGTTAAGTGCTTGCACCTTAGAACCGGCGCTCTGATGCCAATTGAAGGATAGAAAAACACTTAGAAAGGGGGGTTTGAATGAGTGTTTTTTCAAAAACTCATAAGATAAAAATAATTTGCACAAGTATTTTTATCCTGGTTCGTTGTTAACTAAACTACTCCAGTCCACCCTATACAAGGTGATTTACCTCAACTGAGGATTTAATCCACTAATCACACGAGGTTACAATGGTTTTCCACTTAGACAACTTCTAAGTCTTCTAGAGTCTTCTGATCACAACTTGATCACTCTAGGAACAACTGCTTAGAGACCTTCTAAGACTTCTCTAGAGTATACTGATCACAACCCGATCACTCTAGTCCTTTACAATTTAATGTAAACAAATTCTAAGAGTATTACAATTGCTTCTTAAAAGCGATAATCACAAACTGTGATATTTCTCTTACAGATTTAAGCTTAGACTCACTAAAGTATTACAACAGTAATGTAGTGAGGTTGAAGATGAAGTTTGATAGCTTTTGAAGTGAACAACAAGATAGTATCAGAGATAGTTCAGAATTCGTTCAAAGTGCGTCCAAAATTCGTAACCTTGCTTCCCATCAGAACTTCATATTTATAGGCGTTTTTAGAAGATGACCGTTGGGAGCATTTAATGCTTTGCGTATTCCGTACAGCATTGCATTTAATGTTTCACTCTTTTGTCAACTACCTCGAGCCTTGCGTTTGCTGTGACTACTGACATTGCAGTTAGTAGCTTCTAACGTTCCTTTTGTCAGTCAGCGTAGCTTGCCATCTATTACTTGATTCTGATTTGTTCTTTGTAAATACTACGTTGAATATCATCAGAGTACAAACAGCTTGGTGCAGAGCATCTTCTGATCTTCTGATCTTGATATGCTTCTGAGCGTGATTCCATGACTTCAGTGCTTCTGCTTCTGAACTCAAGTTCTTCTGATGCTTCTAATAGACCATGTTCTGATTCTGCTTGACCATCTTCTGATGTCTTGCCAGACCATGTGCTGAAGTTGCATACTGAACCTTTTGAGTCAAAGCTTCTTAGCGCTGATTTGTGCATACTCTTTATATATTTCCTGAAAAGGAAATTGCATAGGATTAGAGTACCACATTATCTTGAGCAAAATTCATATACATTGTTATCATCAAAACTAAGATTATTGATCAGAACAATTCTTGTTCTAACACAAACCACCTATAATCCTTGCCAATGATCTAGTGTTGGCATGAAAGAGTCATGATACGCTAGTTTAGAAAATAATAAAACCGCAGCTGCTGGGGTTCGAACACATATGCATATAACTATACCCCTCAGTTTTTTAATTACCGAGGTGTTGTTTACGGTGATTTCCGGTAAACAACCGCTAGTCCTCCAAACTATGAATATACTTTGGGTACTCGCAGGATCGACTAGATTGATCCTAGGACATATTTCGAAAAGTTATCTTTTATGATGATTGGATTCATACTTTTTGAGTTTTGGTTTTTAACGAAATAATCCTAATCTATGACTGGTTATGAAGTAAAACTAAATACAATGCAACGAAAGAAATTGCAAGGAGTAAATTGAAATGACTAAACAATAAACATAAATGGCTCGACAAGAAATATAAAGGAATTAAACTGTAAACGTAAACAATTCGACAAGAAAGTAAAGGAATTTAAAAGACTTTGTTCTTATAAAAGAAAGATAAATATTGAAAAGGTAATGGTGTTACACGTACATTTCTCAGCGAAAACTCTTTCTCTAACACTTGGTAGTTGAGTGATTTGTGAGTAATTTGTACAAAATGAACACCCCTTTATCCTACCACTAAGACCCTTATTTATACTAATTCGACCCTAACGGTCCTACTCTAACAAAATGCCACGTATCTCGCTTGCATGCGCTTCGAATTCCTGGGGCTCCACACGTCCTCTTTGATTCAAATGAAACCCTTTGAATTTCAAATCTTCCCACTCGAACACTCTTCGACGTGCAGCAACGTGTCTTTTGTGAAAATATATCAAAATATCCTAAGTCTTTTCAGCCCTTAGGTTTCGAAGATAACCCATTCACATTTAGCTTCGATTTAGGAAACCTTCATGATATGTAACAATCTTAATAATAGCTATTCAAAAGCCATTCTTTCTTCGAGACTTATATCTTCGAAGAACATAAATATTAGTCGAAATTTCAAGCTAACAAATTGCCCCCAATAAATGTCTGTTTTGAAAGATAAGTAGAAATGGGCATTTCTTGATACTTTGAAATTTCGACTTCTCAAAACCTTTAAGTTTCAAGATTTTGAATCACGTCATAATCATTTATGACCTTTATTTCAAACGTCTTGTCATTTTCAAAAACATCTATTTAGAACATGCGTTCCCACGTCTCACCATTACTTATGATCATTGCTCCTAGGTACTAAGAGTAAGGCTAACATTCGCTGGACCGTCAGACGGATAAATCAGCTGCTGACGTGTGCCCCCATTAACTCAATTAACCAAATTAAATAGAAAATTGAAGGGTTTTTCTTAATCCTTTAAATAAAGGGCTTCACCGTTTGCAATACTTTATTTTCTTCTCATAAACGCTTTCTCTATCGGTATCTTCAAACGCAGAAACAAAAACCCTTTTTTTTACCACTTCTTCATTTTCTAAAGAACTTCATCCATGGCTTCATCAACTGACCAAGATCAAACAATGCAAACCGTGGACGTCTCTCAACCTGTTCATCAGCTTCAACATCCTTCACTAGTGGGGAATCAACAATACATCCCAAAACCACATCTGGAGGAAACTCGCGCCATTTACGCTTCTCAGGTAATTATCCCTTTCACGATTTCTGGAAAAACTCATGATGCTTTTATGGGTCCCTTACCTGGTCGTGATACTCATCTTCAAACTAAATTCTTTCTTGCTTATTATAAGACTAGGCCTCTAGTTAGTAAAAAAAAGATAGATGATGAGGGCAAGCCACTCCTTGTTGAAAACACTACTGAAGGTTCTTCGACAAAGACTTCTGTAGTCCAAGAAACCATTAGGTTAGAATATATGACCAATACCCTTAGGTTATTTAGGGCAGTTCCCTTAGCAAAAGATCCTGACCTATATTATGCTTGGTTGGCTAAAGTTGAAGCCAAAAAAGCCTCATTTTGGAAAGAATTAGGGATTTATGATTTGATGCAGTTATCAAAAACTGGTTTAGAATACAATCAAACCATGCTGGTAGCATCCATGTATTTCTAGGATGCTTCTCACAATACCTTTCATCTCCCATGCGGGATGGTTACCCCAACTCTCTTCGATATAGCTGCTATCACAGGACTTCGACCAACGGGGGATGATTTCGACCCCAATTATATGGATACCGATACCATAAGGTTTGGTGAGATTAAAGCTACTTATACTGTGTTTATTATAAAACACCATAACAAAACAAACGATGAAGTCTCGGACGAAGAACATATTGCATTCTTGGCGCCCTGGCTCTCGAGATGTGTCTTCTGTTCAAGGTCTCTTCAAGTAGCAAAGAGATATCTCTATATGGCTAATCAACTTAATGTTGGGAAAAAAATTGGATTTGAGCCAAATGATTCTGGGGTATCTCTACGAAAGTCTTGGCGAATCCGTAGACTTCTTGAAGGCATACGAAACTGGGACTTCCCTGCTTTTCGCTGGACCTTTCTGGTTATTGCAGCTATGGCTTAATGCCACCTTCGAGTATTTTCTCCTAAAGAAAGGTATGGTTGATGAAGAAGACGCAGCTATTCAGAACCGAACAGTCGAAGGAACAAGACTTGCTTACTTAACTCCCCCAAAAGAAGGAGGTCAACTGCCTGAGGCGTTTCGAACATATATAATGATGTTTGCTAAGCGCTACAATTTCAGTCCTTCGATGGCTCCATTTGTAAAAAGGAAAGTAGGTCCTGAGTGGTTCACACGAGATTTTCCTGCTTCCTCTCTGGATCAACAAGTTGAATCGATGACTATTTGGGAAGCTTTCTTAACTCCTAAGATGATATATCATCGATTGCGAATCACAAAGATCCATTATGGTCTTCTCAATTATTAACCCAAGTTGGTTTCGAGATAATTTGGGCTTGTTCAACTTAAACCCAAATGTATGTATGACAAAAGGAGTCATATGTGCCCGCACACCATGTATTCGACTGAGGAAAGCTTTGAATCCAAGACTTCCAGATATATTGGCGTTACATCCCTCACTCCTATCTCCTTCGAACCCACATTCTATTCCACCATTGTTTTTAATAGGTGGTGGGTCGAATATCATGACAATCAGATCTTCAACGTTGCTGACCTATCACACGAACTGACTGAGGCTTTTGCTTCCGTGCAGGAGCTTTTTCAGAAAGGTACTTCGACGCATATTAAAGAAATCCAAGTGTTACAAAAATTCTTTGAAACTATATATAGACCCAATGATCTTAATCGCACCGTTCATGAAGCAGCAATTACTTTACGCGAAAAGTTTTCTAACAAATTGGATAAGTTGAAATTGCCCACATATGTTCGTCCTGACCAACTTTATGAAGTGGCTTTCAAACTATATCCCCCCAAATTTACTCCATTACCCAGTGCTGACTTTGGTGTGGCTCTAAGCCCTCCTTTCCCAGAGTGGTTTGTGTGTAGGAATGTCCCCAAAATTATTCATGAACAATCTAAAAAACGTGCTAAACGAGTGGTTCTGACTAAGCATACCTTGGATAATTTCAAAGGACATCTTCACATAGGTCTCGAACATGTTCGTGTTCACACTCCAATACCTAAAGGTTTGGAACTAGAGAACCTTTCGATTGGCATTTCTTCTTTTTGTCTTTATACTAACTTCTCTTATTTTGATTACAGCTCTTGGTCGAAGAAAAGTCATCAAAGAACCTGTTGCTAACACTCGTAAAGCTACTGCAGCTTCGAAAGGCAAGAAGACAAGTGGAGACGATTCCACCAAGACTGGCAAAAAACCTGTGATAAATACTTTGACCTCTGGTTTATGCTTTTCTCTATTGTAATTTAAATTTATGACATAATTATTTCCAGAATACAAAACCTCCAACAACTCCCAAGCGGAAAGCTTCGACTGCAGGCGTCACCATTGCCTCAGATGACGAAGGTGGATCCCCTCCTCACACCAAATTGATGGTGAAGAAAAGATAAAAGATCATCGTCCCCATGGTTAGAGAAAAAGGATCTGGGACTTCGAAGCCTACGACTTCGAGTGAAAAAAATCTCTTCTGATGAACAGCCTCAAAAGATAGCTGGAACCATACCTGTCGGCGAGAGTCATAATTCAAGCCCTAATAATATTCTCGCAAAGGTAAAGTATTTAATATTTTATCACCTTACTGTAGTTTCCATCCTAAATTTTAATTTGAGTTAAACCCTTTTGAATTTATAGGATGATGTGGGCACTGCCACTTCCGATCTTAACATATTAAATCCTTCTGCTGATATTGAAAATCCCCAAGGTGCACACTTATGCCGCTTTTATTTAATAACATTTTTTCCTCTCGATAAATTTTGATTTGATTTAAGTAACTCTTATGGCAGCTACTCAACAACGAATTTCACCAGTTCTTTCCCCGATTATCGAAAGTGATGAGCCTTCCACAAATTTTCCTTCCACTGAACACACTGAAGGTGATCGCTCGAATGATTCATCTCCAGTCATTCCTCCCATCGATCAAGATATTGATATGGAGGACAATCCCCAACTATCTAATATTGATGAAGGATACGAATAGTCTATGAGAAGCGAGGAAGCTAACCTTGAAAATGAAACTAGGGACGAAGCTTCTAGCCAACTTGAACCAGAAAAGATGGAGGAATTACCCTTTGGGAAGGTCATTGTTCACGGGACTGTTTTGACCAATACTCCTCCAACACTTTCTTCAGCTGAATTGGAACATCTTAAAACTACCAACCCTGTGGGCTTTCTCAAAGCAATGATGAGTGCAAATCGTGGTTCGCTGTAATACGGTGAACTGACTTTATCGAAATGCCGCGGTAAGCAAGAGTCGCCATCGACTTTTATTTTATCCAATTTTTAGGAAAGGCTAAAAGAACAGGAAAAGACCTTTAAAAATGATTTTGAGTTCGGGGGGTAAGTTATACAAAGGGAAGGTTTAAAGCACCCTTTGTATCCATGGTTATCCATGGGCTCTTAATTGCTTAGCTTACTTTGTTTTCAAAATGTTTGAATTGTTTGAAAAGTAGTGTGTGAATAGAAATTTTAATAAGAACTTTAGCTTGTAAATAAGCGTAGTCTTTTTGAAAAGTATTTGAAAATTAGTGGGAAAAAGAGTTTGAATTTGAATTTGAAAAAGAGAAAACAATTAAAAAGCAATTACCCTAAGTTTTAAAATTCGTTCTTTTAGCTTTTCGGGCGAAAGGGTCTATCCATACCATGAGAGGGCAGGAAGTCTTTCAATTGGATGTTAAGGTTCATCGAGAAAAGTATCGTTCGCCATAAGACTGTCCCTTGCCATAAAGAGGGCAGGTAGTCTAAGGGAAGGATATAATAGTCATTAATCTTTTTAGGCATCATGCGAGGATACCTTAGCAATGGGACAATCATCTTATTTCTGAAGCAGCATCGAGGGACTAGATCTCATATGATGATTTTCAATCTTTTAAAGACAACCCTGCTTTAGGTATCCTCAGAATCGAGGGACTTGACTATTTTTCACAAATAGAGGCAACAAGATAATAAGGCAACAAGAGAGGTTACCCTAAAGGTGTGTGTGTGGCACAATCACGTGGTTAAATTCAATTATTTTATCTTGTAATTAGTTATTCTAGGTTGATTCAAGGCTTGCACTCCCTAGGATTACTAACCACGCAGTTTAAAAATGCAGAAATTAAAGGCAGAATTTAAAAGTCCTACGCTATTACAATAAACACCTGTAGGCAGAGAAATAAAGGCGGAAATATAAATCTAAACTATTACAATAAACACCTGCAAGGAAATAGAGGCAAAATATAGAAGGAATATAATAAGCCATTACAAGGCTTTGGGGAAAATACAAAATAGAGGAAGAACTGGGCGCGAAAATAAAACTAACAGATCAAAAATTAAAAGGGTTAGGAAAAACAGTGATTAATAGTCATGATGAAAAATAGTTAGCCAAAAATAACATCAGGGTTTAAAAATCTAAAAATAATTAATTAACCTAAAATTAAATTAATTAGCCTAAAAATAATTATTAGCCTAAAAATAAATAAATTAGCCTAAAATAATTATTAGCCTAAAAATGGATTAATTAGCCTAAAAATAATCATTAGCATAAAAATAAAGAATGTGATAAAATTCTAACCCAGATTCATGAAAATGGACAACATCTACCTATTATATATATTTTAGGGTTAATGGTTAAAAAAAGAGATTTTACCAAGGTTTTCAAGGGCAATGAAGCAAACAAATAAGTGTAAGGAAGAATTGACACCTGATCCCTTTGGCCAAAGGAGGTACCTGCAAAAATAATAATAAGAATAAGAATAAGAATATTAGTAATAGTAATAATAATAACACAAAAAAAGAATTGGAGTTTAGAAAATTAAATTATGGACAAAATTACGAATAACCTTGATTTGGCCAAATACCAAAAGATTTTTGGCCAAATATGAATAACCTTGATTTGGCCAAATACCAAAAGGTTTTTGGCCAAAAAAGCAATTGGGGTACCAACCACTTGGTCAATCCATAGAAAACTTGTTCATACACCAACGCAATGTTACGGTTAAGAAAACAAATGGAAAAATAGAAAAGTGATTAAAATAAAATCAAAAAATATAAAAACCTGATTATAAATCCAATAAAATAAGAACAAGAAACTACAATTTTTTGAGATTTTTTTGAAAATATGAAAATAGAAATTAAATTAAATAAAATAGAAAAAAAGAGGAATTTGCGATTTTGTTCTACGATTTTTTTCTGAACTTCTAGAAAAAATTCGGAGCAAATCGAAACAGTTGTTTCAGAATTCGACTGATAGGCTGGAAAAATTATTACTGTGCTGCAACCGAAATTACAACCCTGAAGAAGGAGAAGTAGGAGAAAATATTTTTTGTGTTTGTGAGAAGAGAGATTGTCGGAGTAAGGGTTAGAATTGTTAGTCCTCTCAAAGTGTAGAACCTAGTGCTATTTATACATAAAAATTAGGTTAGTAAAAATATTCAAAGAATCAACTAATTAATTAATAAATCACAACTCTAAATCAAATATAATTTGATTTTGATTTCTGAAATATTTAACTAATTATGTTGATTCTTTCCTAAACTATACAATTATGCAATATTAAAAAATATGAACAAAATCTTTGCAAATTTTTTTTTTAATGATTTTTGGACTAAAATTACAAAAAATAAAGATTTTAATGAAAAAATAATATTTTAAAAATGCCTAATAAACAAATACGGAAATAATAATTAAATGATGAAATAATACTATTTTTGATTTTTTTTTAATATTTTATGATTTTTGGTAATTTTTTGACTAAAAAATACATAAAAGTAAAAATTGACTACTTTAAAAAATGCCTATTTAATTAGTACGAAAATTAAAATTAAAATGATAAAAAAATGCAATTTTTGAATAAATGGAAATAAAGTTAGAACTAAAATTAAAAAGCAAGTAAAAGGGAAAATGTTAGAAGCGGGATTCGAGCCCGGGACCACTCGCTCTTGTACCTTTTAACCTCAAATCCTTACCAACGGTGCTATGTCAATTATTCGAAATAAAATAACATTTTCAAATATATGAGGGCAAATTTTGGGGTATGACACTGCCCCTGTTCAATCTTCTTAAACCTGAGGATGTAGATTGGCTTGTGTGCCTGTCGAAATCTGAAGGTGGAAGAGGATTGAACACTAGAATACCAAGAAATTTGCCCTTGCTGATGGTGAAGGGACTTTTCGGAGATGGGCTTAGAGACGCCATCCACGCAGAGTATAATTGGAGATGGACTTGAAGATGCCATCCGGATGTTGAGAGACATGATTGAGATGGGCTTGAAGATGCCATCCAACTTGATAGACTCGAAAGTCAGAATACGTCGTACGCTAGATCGTATCTGAAGGATATACTTAGGATGAGTCATACGTTAGACAGAATCCACTGTATTGGTGAGTGTCAAAGTAAGTCGTACGTTAGGCTATACTTTTTAGGACGAGTCATACGCTAGACTGGGTCCAGTTTGCATTGTTAAATGTTTGAAAAACCGTGTGTTAGGCTGAAAGATGGGTCGTGCGTTAGACCAGATCCAATTTGCATTTGATAAATGTCTAGAAAGCTGTGCGTTAGGCTGAAGGATGGGTCGTGCGTTAGACCAGATCCAATTTGCATTTGATAAATGTCTGGAAAGCCGTGCGTTAGGCTGAAGGATGGGTCGTGCGTTAGACCAGATCCAATTTGTATTTGATAAATGTCTGGAAAGCCGTGCGTTAGACTGGAGGATGGGTCGTGCGTCAGACCGGATCAAATGTGTTGATAGTTGTCAGAATACACCATACGTCAGGTCGTATCCTAGGATGAGTCGTACGTTAGACTGGATCCTTTGTATTGAGAAGTACCAGAGTGAGTCGTATGTTAGGCTACATCGGAGCTTAGTATGTTGAGAAGTGTCTGTTGGAGATGTTAGTCGTGTCAGCACCGTTCGTAGTATCTGAATTAGACTTTGTAAAAGTTGATCGTGTCTACACCGTTCGTGATGATAGAATTAGATCTTTGAATATTGACCGTGTCAGCACCGTTCGCAGTAACTGAATTAGATCTTGGAAGATGATCGTGTCTACACCGTTCGTGATGATAGAATTAGATCTTTGAATATTGATCGTGTCAGCACCGTTCGTAGTAACTGAATTAGATCTTGGAAAGATGATCGTTTCTACACCATTCGTGATGATAGAATTAGATCTTTGAGAGTTAACCGTGTCAGCACCGTTCGTAGTAACTGAATTAGATCTTGGAAAGATGATCGTGTCTACAGCGTTCCTGATGATAGAATTAGATCTCTTGTCGGGTCAGCACCGTCCGTAGTAACTGAATTAGACTTCGGGAGGTTGATCGTGTCCACACCGTTCGTGATGATGGAATTAGATTCTTGAGAGTTTACCGTGCCAGTACCGTTCGTAGTAACTGAATTAGATCGGAGATATTGTTCATCTGCTTGTACCTGTATCCTGAAAAAGGTAAAGTTAGTCTTTATGCAATGTCATGATGCATGTATTATGTGATGAGTTTCTCAAAATAAATGAGAAACTTGTATGTTGTGCATGAGTTTATTATGAGACGCTATATGCAATGTATGGGTATGTGTATGATGCATGAACATGATTTATGCTATCTGGAGTAATCTCGATCGAGAAAATAAATCTTTATGTCATTGTGATTTTGATGTCTGGTCTTGTTTTGAAGATGCTCAGCTGGGAACTTATGATTTTTGCTTGGGGATGAGAGTCATTTGAATGATTAATCTTGATGCACCCTGATCGGGGATAATAGATATTAATGACCTTGTTTGAAAAATAGAGAAATGTCGGAGAATCGGCACTGTCGGAGATATAAACTCCGTTGGCGAATTGAATCTTTGTTGGGACGAGAACATTTGAAGATATCTTCTCACTGATTACTCTGTGGGGATATGATCCTGTGAAGCCGGATTTGTGGGAAGGCATGAATGCTTCGAACATTGCCCCCAGTATTATAGTAACTGCCATTCCTGGATTTGTATTGATTGGGACACACCAATGAGTGCTGATCCAAGTGTTAAACATGCCTTGCATAGCTTTGCCCCAGCTATTAGGGAATTTGAAAGAGATTCGCCTCGCGAGGACCTTATGAGATGTGTACTACGGGTGTCATCCCCCTAGTACTTAGTATGATGCCCCTGATTGATCGGGAGGTAGTTTCCGACCCACTTGGATGCATGCCCCTGATTCTTGAGAGATTCATGGAATCTTGACTTAATTGCCCCAGATTGATTGGACAAAGCATGTTATGCTCCTTGTATATATTGACTTCTAATATAACTGAGTCAAGTGTAAGAGCTGTTTCTTCTGCAGTAATTGTCTATTGGGATGACCTTTAGTCATTAGCCGTACCCTTTGCAGATTCTTTCTGATGTTAACATTTGAAATTATGTAGCAGAATATGTTTAATAATATATTCACGAGATGCAATGCATATGTCTGTCTTGTTTTTTTGGAAAACATTAAAACGGGAGATGTAAAAGCGTGATATTTGTAGAAATGTGATGTTTGTAAAACGAAATATCAACTCAACATTTTTGGTAAACCTTAAGGAGTCAGGATACCTTTTGGTAACAGTATGCTTTCGAACTAACCGTGCTTCAGTTAGGACTTTCAAGGGTTGTAATGTGGCTTGGTTCACGGTTTAAGAAACAAAGGATAAAGGCTCAAAAATATATTTATACCCATCCCAATCTTCGTGATGTTCTTCGATCCTATGCTCAGTTAACTTTGCGTTTTAGCTTTAGCAAAGCTTGAAGTATTAACATTGATATTTGATGGTGGTTGAAGCACCAGAAGTTTATTCGGACAGTCAATAGTCCTTCTTTGTAATTCTTTTTGCTTTGGTCGAGCATTTGTAGTGACCTCTTTTTTTACTTTGAGTTTTGCTATCCCTAACTTTTGCCTGAACTGTTTATTTTGTGATTACAGTCAGCGGGATGTTTCGACTTTTCGATAAGTC
The DNA here is from genome assembly GCF_029867415.1 of Vicia villosa. Lineage (NCBI taxonomy): Eukaryota > Viridiplantae > Streptophyta > Magnoliopsida > Fabales > Fabaceae > Vicia > Vicia villosa. The sequence goes on from NC_081183.1 coordinate 78,697,927, forward strand.
TCCTTCATAGGTTTTGACTTAACAACTTTTCCTTTTTGGTGGATATTGATTGCATGACTTACTGGTTGCGGGAACCCATCATTATTTGTATAAACAACAACTAGTACAATTGAGTTAACTGAGTAACTACCCTGCCCCAGGTTGTGATTAAGGGTTTTAATTTGCACGTGAAGAAAACTTCTACTCCTTAGGCTCAAAGGGGTTGACGAGGGATTAACATCCTTATATATCCACTGTTTAGGAATTGAAACAATGCCTGTACATCGTCAGCATAGTCTGTTCAAAAGCATACTGTATGAGGTTGCGGCATCGTCTTCGTCATCCTCCCTCAAAAGGCATACAGCTTTAGCAGGAGTTGAGTATCATAAAACATGTGCCAAGTAAAGATGCAGTTTAAATGAGTGACAGCGAAATAATTTATTCAAGACAAACATATGCAATGCACTGATGATGATTATTAAAACAGATATTGTCTACCATAAGTCAAATGTTTAAACAAACGGGATAGAATTTGCAAATGAAAGTAAAACTAATGATCTAAAAGTGTATCCTTCTAGACGTTAGTCAGTCTTGTCATGACTAGGCGTGGAAACAGCGATCACCATAGGAGTCTTAGGAAGATTGAACTCAACTTCACCAGCATCGATCATGTCTTGGATCTTATTCTTCAATGTCCAACAATTATTAGTGTCATGTCCAGGACTATTAGAGTGATATGCACATCTCACATTGGGATTATAGCCGCGAGCGGAAATACTAGGATTCTTAGGGGGATCCTTTAAAGTAATCAACTCTGACTTCAGCAAGTGTTGTAATGCCTGAGCCAGTGACATGTTGATCTTTGTGAACTGACGCTTAGATGCATCTGGCTTGTGTCATTGTTGTGAAACTGGTGTAGAGATCAGAATTGTCCCCACAAATTGGTTGCGTTCATTACGACCTTTCTGATTGTACACGGCATTAGCCATGTAAGGCTTCTCAAGTGAGTTGAAGTCAATGATCTTTTCATCAATGAAGTCTTGAATCTTGTGCTTTAGTTGCCAATAATCCTATGTATCATGACCAGGACTATTCGAATGATAAGCACATCTCGCATGGTACTTGTACCCAGGAGTGGGATTGGTAGGAAATGAATATGGAGGCTATAGAGTTATCAAGTTCTGATTGGGCAGTTGTTGCAGAACTTAAGACAGCGACATATGTAATAGAGTAAATGATCGCTTAGGTTTGGATATCCGATTATCTTTACTACCCTGATGCTTATGTTGATTCTTCTCCTTCTCGATCAGAAGTGCCCTCAATTCTTCTTGCCCCTTGGTCAAGTTAAGGATCATCTCTTGGAACTGGTTGTTCTGAGCCTGAAGATTTTTGACTGATTGCTCTAGATCCATGATGCTGAAATAAACAGCGAGGAAGGATAAGAAACCTGTGGTGGAAACCTGTGATGCAATGTTATGGATGCAAATGCAATGTTTTCAAGGATCTTTAAGAATTTAGTTAGCAACATTTAGACATTTAATCATTCACAGCTTCGTCAGAGGAACCTTGGCTTTCGTCTTTAAGCGTCCTTCTTTAAGAATCAAGCTCACCATATCGAGTGGGTCATCGCCTCTGATTCGGGATACTTCTGAATTGGAAGGTCTGTGGCTAGAGGAAAATAAATCCTCTTGCCCCTTGATAGGTACTGAGTCTCTGAATTGGAAGGTATGTGGCCAAAGGAAAATAAATCCTCTTGCCTCTTGATAGGAATTTAGTCCTTAATAAGAGTACCTGAAATTGTGCGCCCTAAATCCCTAAGATCCTTGAAAGGGTTAGTTAGCATGCTATGTTATGATGGTATGATGTCATGATGTTATGCGAGTGCAATGCATTAAGCACAGCGTAAGATAGTAAGGGCAAACAAGTCCTTTAGCAAAACCTGCAAGGAAAACAAAGGTTAGTAGCAAAAACAAACAAGTCACACAAGTGCCCTTAGGTTTAGAGGCTTGCATGAAGTATGACCAGGTAACTACCCTTACCAAAGGTAATTCTATGGATAAAGAGATTTCAGCAACGGGTTCTTGTCATACCCCAAATTTGTCCTACCCTTTACTTCTAACTGGCATAGGCTTTGCATTCATGTACATACCTCCGTTAGGTCATCATCATATTGTACATAACTCATGCATTCATTGATCAAAAAAACTTTGCATTGGATCAAGGATCTTGGAAGCTAGGGTTTTATATGGTCATTCATTGTGTGCTTTTTCTCCTAAAGCTACAAAGTTTTCCTCTATGAAGATTCATCAAGGGCAAGAGAAATATGGGTTTTATATGTGGCGTTTGCAATCGTTAATCTGGCTGAGACTCATCGGATTTCATGTCGATATGTTCTTATGCGCTTCAATTCTTATCTTCTTCAAGAACCCCTCAAGGCATTACTGTTGTGGTGGTTTGAAATACGAGAGCAGTGGCAGGAGAGGTTGACTTGTTCATTTATTCTTGATCATCACAACTTTTGGCTCGCATCATGTACTTAGTACTTCAATTGCGGGTTAATTGAGACTTCGAGAATTAATGATTCGAGACTTGTCGTTGAAATTTGAAAGTGAAGATTTATTAAGTGGACTTGAGTTTATAAATAAAAAAGAGAGTAATCGGAAGTGTTTGATATTCCAGTTACAAGACTAAGGCGTGCATGAATATTCATCAAAAAGATTTGTTAAGTGTTGGTGCAATTCTATTCAAATTCATTCAACCATTCGTTCAAGAACCATACATCTTTCCGCTCATTATCATCCGAATTTCAAGCCTAAGTCATGTGAACACCAATCATCATTCAAGTGTTCGAATCATCCTATCAAATTCCAATTCATACATCTATTCAAATATTCATTACTGTCCAAGTTCAAGTGTTTTGCATCAAAACGAAAACCTTTACAAAATTCAAAAACCAACTTCAAAATACCAATACATTCACCCATTCCAATCCCACCAAAGTATCATTACATCTTCACAAAAATTGAAATTTAAAGACATAATGTTGGAAGCCTATTCTAAACCATGTCTTTTGTTTAGGACCATCTTCAGTTTCATCATTCCTATCCGCACCATGTCATGCCCCTCGATATGCCTTTCAAACCACATCCGAATCTGTCAAAGAAAACAAGAACAGATAAAAAAAAATCAGAATTAATTCATAACCTACTGCTGCCCTGCACAGAACGTAGACTTCACATAAGCTCGAATTGGATTCAACAAGCAATTTGCAAACCCATGCTCATAGCACATACAGTCAGTACATCAAATACATTTTTGCAACAGAACATACATATCAGTCCCACCCACAAAAACCATGCTACCATAAAAAACATGCAGCAGGTACACAATTTTAACATACTTTTCAGAGCAATCAAAATTCATAGTTTAGAGCATCACAGGTCACATCTATCTACAGCCAGTCATAGTCAAATAAATCATGAGATAACCTATGCATAAATGACTCGTTCCATGCTATCACCAGTCCTACATACAAGCTCAATATCATTCATCAAATACCAAATACAATCACCATTCTCACTAACTCAGTTTCAGTTCAAAATTCCCACATGACACCAAACCAATTCTAACATTTCAAACCATGCCAAAACCTACAATATTCACACAATCAATACTAACAGCCCTGCACATATACACTTCAATAAATTCAATGCCATAACCTCCATATTCCAAACAGACATTCTAAATTCACATCATTCAGTTCATCATTCAAAAATCACTTACCGGCTATCGTATTCACACCGTACAGCCCTCCGTCAACACCAAGAAGCCCATACATTCCAGCCGGCTGAATGTAACACCGCCAAGTCTACATAACAGGTTCAAGCCATAACAAACATATTGAATCAGCTCACAAAAGGAACAAAATCCATACATGAAATTCTGCCACACAAACTTGCAGCTCCCACAAGTATCAAACCTGGACCCTGCATCTCAAAGGAAGCCCTGCGATTTTAAAACGAAAACAATTCAGAAAATTGGCATTTCTTCATCCAGCTCATACATACATTCACTAGTCAGAAAACCATATTCATAACTCTAACCTTCCCCAAACCTAAACATTAACAGTTTCTTTTTGAACCATTTGTTTCCCTACTAACAATTTTTCAGTTAACATCTCACAAGCTAACAGTTAACAGAAATCTAACTAACCCTCTAACCGATTCGTAACTAACCTCCAACTCAATAACTAACTTTCCTAACAGCATATAACAGATTCTGAAGCCTAGTAACTAACTCAATCTCTACCTTCCATTCTCTAACCGAATTCACTCAATCCTAGGGCTGAGATTTCACCTCTCATCTAACTGATATCCTCTCCTTCAACCTCTATATAATCCAATCATCACCTTCAGATTCTCTCTCTCTCTCTCGATCCATTCACCATTTCTGAACTTCCACACACACCACAATCATCATCTTCATCTCTGCGACTCCATCACCTTCTCCATTTTCTCATAACCTCTCATCCATCAATCACCAACCTTCACTTCAATCTCTCACCATCATCATCTTCATCTCTGCGACTCCATCACCTTCTTCATCATTCATCTCTCTCCCTTACCTCCACCAAAAGCTCACCAATCCACCATTGATAGAGCTTCAACATTTGAAGCTCCTATCAATTGAGCTCAGCCACCACCTCACCACAACCTCACTTGCAACTCTCATCGTCATCACCTCCAATCCACTCATTCTCACGCGCAAGAACCAGAAACAACATCACACAGAAAAAGAAGAAAGCAGAAGTGGAAGAAGAAGAGGAAAATGTTCATACAAGAAGAAGAAAAGAAGATAGCGAGAGAAAAAGAGGAATAAGAATGATACCTGGCTTGAAGTCTTCCTCGCCAAATTAGCGCCATCGAAGAGGCCACCGGAGCTACTCGGGTAGGTAAGTGATTCCTTGACCTGTCTTCAGTTTCTTTGTTGTTGTCTGGTAGATTAGCCTTCTCCGATTGTTAGCCCTAAGGTCCCGATCCATAAAACTTCCTCGTAATCATTTGATTCCATTTTTCTTCAACCTAGGGTTTACAATTTGTGAGTTAGATTCAAAGGGATAAGAGGGAAATCGGGAAGGGATGGAAGGAGGTTTGAGGAGAGGGATTCAATGAGACGGTATTCGGAAGAATTTCACGGTGGTATTATTAGCAATGGCGGCGACGAACGGTGGTTCCGGCGCCGTAAGAACGAGAGAGAAGAGGGACGCGAGAGTAAGGATGAGATAGAAAGCTGAAGAGTCTGATAACTAACCCTAAATTCCTCTTTCATTTGTTTTTAATTAACATTAGTATTAATCAGGTTTAATTAGGGATAATTGAATTTAGTTAGGATTAATAGATGTATTAGGTTTAATTAGTATTAATTGAAATGCAAAATAAAAATCATGATAATAGAAAATCTGGATCAACCATCGGGCCTATCACTACGCACACCTCCCTTCAGTCCACGAACCCCTTGTTTTTCTGAGTGCAAACAAAATACCATTGGGCCTTTGATGCTAGGCCCTGCGCATTTACTAAATCAAACCCCCTTACTTCACATTGTACCCCCTGACTCCATTTTAAAATTGATAGAATTTAGGTTTTCTACTTAGTTTTTTTTCCATTTTATTTGTAGTTGATAAATCATTTCATTTTGGTTAGATTTTAGAGGATTAAAACATAATAAAAATCATCATTTTTTGCTAAGTAGAGTTTAGGTAATTTGTTTAGAATATAATTGCTAGATTCTTTTAGAAAACCTCATAAAAAAATGACATAAAAAAAGGCTCATAAAAATGGTAAATTTTCTAGGTTAATTTTGACATTTAATTTTCTTCATAAAAAGGTCATAAAAAATAGTAGTATTTTTTAGGTTATTTTTGACACTTAATTTTGATTTGCTTTTGTGCTAAATTTTGTATGTTTGCGTTTACATTGATTTTGGCCTTATTTTAGGCCTACTTTGTTAATATCATGTCAATCCTCCTTTAGAATTTAGTATGTTAATATTAGATTCTCATCAATAACATAGATTTTGAAATTAGGCTAGAAAGTAAGATAGTCTCCCCTTTTTCATTCTTTTTCTTTTACAACATAAAACATCTAAAAATATCAAAATAAAATCCCTCTAAAAAATACAAAGAAAATATCTAAAAAACATTAATAAAAAAGTGAAAATCATTAAAAAGGGAATGGAAGCTTGGATCTCTCTTGCTTTAGGGAATCATTCGAGTGCATGGATTTCCCTTGCTTTAGGGTTCCATTCGGGCGTAAATTCCCAAATTCTAAAAAACACAAACCATAGAGTAACTCGAGTTTCCCTTGCTTTAGGGATTTCCTCGAAACACTCAAACTCTCTCTCTTCTCTCCTTTCTTAAGGGCATTGTTATCTCCGCTCTATTGCATCCTAGGCTGTCCCCTTTATGCAAGAGCGCGAGCGTTAACTCCGCCCAACTAAAAAACACAAAAACAAACAAAAACATGTGAGCCGAACTACGGCGCTCTGATTCCTGAAAAGGATACGTAGGCATCAAGTCGCGGGGCTTGAACGAGCACAATTGTAAATATTTCCTTCTTTTCCCCGTATTTCTTTTGCATGCATTCGCATATAGACATAGACATAGTACACACCCTTTAGATAGAAACAAACATAGGTGGATACCATCGAGTACGATGGGCGTGAGGGGTGCTAGCACCTTCCCCTTACGTAACCGACTCCCGTACCTTGATTCTCTGGTCGCAAGACCCTGTTCTTTCCCTTGTTAGGTTTCCTGGTATTCCTTTCCCTTATGGGATAAATATATTGGTGGCGACTCTGTTCGTTTTTCGCGAGCGTGCGACAGTTCTACCAGTGACCCAGAATTGTCAGCCCCTTCTAAAGCACCCTCGAACATGGTACATGCATACCACGCAATGATACTTTAGGAAGAAACCTATCTGAGCTGTAGTATCGGGTCGCGACCATAACTTGCCATGCACCAAGAATAGCCCTCCCACTACGTTCCTAAAAGTTAAGATGGGTTAAAGGTGACTAAAGGTCCTTGAGCTCCGACGCACCCAAAGATACATGTGTAAACCTCTCTCATGCAAAAGAGGTACACAATAACCAGTGGAGGCCTAAATCAAGTGTGAACTTCATATTGACCAATCCCAAGCATGCACAAGGGAGGTCTCCATGACTATGTCGCTCCTATCTTAAGTGTATTTGAATCCGGGTGTAGGATTCGTCCTTCATTTAATTCCCAAAACAGCCCTAAAAAATAAAGCAAGCAAAGCAAACAATAGAAAACATTTAAGTGTTCCTAAACTTTTAAGGTAAACCCTCTTTTATAAGAAAATCCCCAGCAGAGTCGCCAGTTCTGTAATACGGTGAACTAACTTTATCGAAATGTCGCGGTACGCAAGAGTCGCCACTGACTTTTATTTTATCCAATTTTTAGGAAAGGCTAAAAGAACAGGAAAAGACCTCTTAAAAAGATTTTGAGTTCGGGGGGTAAGTTATACAAAGGGAAGGTTTAAAGCGCCCTTTGTATCCATGGTTATCCATGGGCTCTTAATTGCTTAGCTCACTTTGTTTTCAAAATGTTTGAATTGTTTGAAAAGTAGTGTGTGAATAGAAATTTGAATAAGAACTTTAGCTTGTAAATAAGCGTAGTCTTTTTGAAAAGTATTTGGAAATTAGTGGGAAAAAGAGTTTGAATTTGAATTTGAAAAAGAGCAAGAAATTAAAAAGCAATTACCCTAAGTTTTAAAATTCGTTCTTTTATCTTTTCAGGCGTAAGGTTCTATCCGTACCATGAGAGGGCAGGAAGTCTTTCAATTGGATGTTAAGGGTCATCGAGAAAAGTATCGTTCGCCATAAGACTGTCCCTTGCCATAAAGAGGGCAGGTAGTCTAAGGGAAGGATATAATAGTCATTAATCTTTTTAGGCATCATGCGAGGATACCTTAGCAATGGGACAATCATCTTATTTCCGAAGCAGCATCGAGGGACTAGATCTCATATGATGATTTTCAATCTTTTAAAGGCAACCTTGCTTTAGGTATCCTCGGAATCGAGGGACTGTTTACGGTGATTTCCGGTAAACAACCGCTAGTCCTCCAAACTATAAAATATATTTTGGTTACTCGAAGGATCGACTAGATTGATCCTAGGATCGTGTGAATATTCTCTTAAAAACAACACTCGTTATACATGTTAATACAACTTTCGACAAAGAAAACGTAAATAAAAGCGTTTAAACTGCAGGAATGTAAAGTGCAAAAATATAACGTGCAAGAATGTAAAATTGCAGAAATGTAAAGTGCTTCGAAATGAAAGTTAAACGAAAAGGATAAAGGAATTGAAAAGATACTTGAATAAAGAAAGATACAAATGTATTTAAAATGGTGTTGGTGTCATACGTACATTTCTCAGCGAACTCGTTCTCTAAACACTTGATACTTGAGTGATTTGTGAGTGATTTGTACAAAATGAACACACGGAATCCTAACATTAAGACCCTTATTTATACTAATTTCGACCCTAACGGTCCTACACTAATCTGATGCCACGTTGCCCACAAGAATCACTGGGATGCCATCTGTCCTTGTGCGGTTACACAAACTACTTCGAAATTGAAATCCTCCAGCCTGAATCCTCTTTCGACGCATGGCATCGTGATAAGAACCAAGAATGCCATGAAAACACGTTCAGCCTTAGTACCTTACGTATTTCTCAAAACGTTGAAGTCTTTAAAGACAATTCACTTCGAATTAGCTCCGATTCTAACCATCTTTACTCCAACTCAAACAACATTCTCGAAACATGGCCATCAGTAGCCATTTTTAATCTCCGAAATGGTCATCAGCAACCATCTTTCTTCGAATTCTAAACTCTTCAAAGAACATTCTTCCTAAATGAAATCTTCAGCCAACAAATTACCCCCAATAAATGTCTGTTTCGAAAAACAAGAGAAATAGGCGTTTCTTGTTATAATGAGGTTTCGTTTTACTCACTTCTCAGAGTTCCAAGACAATTGACTAACGTCATAATCATTTATGACTCCACTTTCAAAACGTCTTGTCATTTTCAAAGATGTCTTCTCAGAACTTACATTCCCACGTTCTGTCATTACTTCATGATCATTACTTCTATATACTAGGAGTAAGGCTAACAACTATTCGACTGCCGTTGGATTAAATCAACGCCTGCCGCGTGTCTTTTGAATTTTACCCAAAAGATTTGAAAGGGTTTACATTAAACCTTTAAATACTTGAACTTCTACCCTCGCATAACTTCCACTCCTATTTTTCTTACCTTCAACATAGAAAAGAAAAATCCTCTTTGGCTTAGTTTAACCTATTTCTTAAATCAAATTTACTCATGGCGTCTTCTTCAAATGCTCTTCAACCCATTCAAAAGCTTCAAAAAACTACACAGATAAAGAATCAAGAACACATTCCAGACCCAAATGATGCAGAGGTGCGCGCTATCTACGCTTCTCAAGTAATCATCCCTTGTGAACTTTCTGGAAAAACTCATGCTTTAATGGGTCCTTTACCAGGAGGAAACAACCCCTCTTTGAGTAAATTTTTCCCTGCTTATTATAAAACTAGACCTTTAGTTAGCAAGAATAAGATAGATGAAGAAGGTCATCCAATCTTAGCTGATCCTGACAACACAAAAGAAACCTTGACTGAAACTTTTTTGGTCTTAGAGAAAATTAGGTTAAACTATGTAACCAATTTTGTGAAAGTTTTTAGGTCAATCCCTTTAGCAAAAGATCCTGAATTGTATTACGCTTGGCTAACGAAGGTGGAAAAACAAAAGGCTTCTTTCTGGAAACAACTAGGGATTTATGACCTAATCCAGTTATCCAAAACAGGCTTAGAATATAACTAAACCATGTTAGTAGCGTTAGTTTATTTCTGGGATGCTTCTCACAATACTTTCCACCTTCCATGCGGAATGGTCACCCCTACCCTCTTCGACGTAGCTGTTATCACAGGGCTTCGACCAATTGGAGAAACCTTCGATCCCAATTTCATGGATACCGACACCATCCATTTTAATGAAGCAACAGTCACTTATACTGCTTTCATTCAACAATACCACAACGAAACGAACACAGACGTCTCAGATGAAGAACATATTGCATTTCTAGCACTCTGGCTTTCGAGATGCGTCTTTTGTTCTAGGTCTATACAAGTAGCAAAAAGATATCGTTGCATGGATAACCAGCTGAATGCTGGGAAAAAGTTAAACTTAAGCCAGTTAATTCTGGGATTTCTCTATGAGAATCTCGGTGAGGCAACAGACCTTGTTAAGAACTACAAAACAAGATCTCTTCTTTTTGCTGGTCCTTTCTGGTTGTTGCAACTATGACTTAATGCTACTTTTGAGGCTCACCTCCCATACAAAAGTGCTCTGGATGAAGAAAGTACAACTATAAAAAATCGAACAGTGGAAGGAACTAGATTAGCTTACCTAACTCCAAAAGAAGAAACTGGCAAACTTCGTGAAACCTTCTTGGCATACATAATGATGTTCGCTAAACGTTATCAATTTAGTCCCTCGATGGCTCCATTTGTACAACGGAAAGTGGGACCCGAATGGTTTACTCGAGAACTTCCAGCAACTTCTTTCGACCAACAAGCCGAATCCATGGCTATCTGGGAAGCTTTCCTCACCCCAAAGTTGTTATATCACCGACTTCGATCTCCAAAAAGTCACCGCTGTCTTCTTTGTTATCAACCAAATCTGGTTTCGAGACAATTTGGGTTGGTTCAACTCAAACCAAAATGCTTATATGACAAAAGGAATCACATGTGTCTACACACTTCGCATCTGGCAGAAGATGAATATGAGTCAAAAATCTCCAAATATGTTGGCATCACCACTTTGTCTCCCGTCTCTTTCGAACCTGCTTTTTACTGTACCACAGATTTTCATCAATGGTGGACAGATTATTATTCCATGCAAATCTTCGATGCTGAAAGCCTTACTCGGGAACTAACTGAAGCTTTTGCTGATGTGCAGGCGAACTTCCATAAAGGTACTTCGAATAACATTAAAGAAATCCAAGCATTTAAAAAATTCTTTGAAACTATCTACAGGCCTGATGATCTTAGTCGGACCGTTCGTGAGGCTGCGGTCACTTTACGTGAAAAGTTTTCTGCTAAACTGGATAAGCTGAAATTGCCCATGTCTGTTCGACCTGAACTACGTTATAAAGTGGCTTTCGAACTTAATCCTCCAAACTTTCCTCCACTACCTAGTGCTGATTTTGGTGTGGCTTTAAGCCCTCCTTTTCCAGACTGGTTTGTGTGTGGGAATCTCATAAAAATCCTTCAGGAACAATCTAAAAAACGAGCTGAACGAGTGGTCCCGACTAAGCATACCTTGGATACTTTCAAAGGACATCTTCATATAGGTCTTGAGCACGTTCGCGTCTTGACTCCAATACCTGAAGGTTGGGGTTTAGACAATCCTTCGACTAACTTTTCCTTCTTCACTGAAATACTGATTCATATTTTGTTCACAGTCGTTACTCGAAAGAGAAATATCAAGGAAGCCCCTGCACAGAAGGGTTCTGGAGCTTCGAGGAACACCAAGGCAAGTGGGAGTGATTCTGTCACCACTGGCAAGAAACCCATGGTACATACATACCTTATATTTTAACTTGTGAAATTTTATGAATATTACTCACTTGGTTTTAATATGTATTTCAGAGCTCGAAACCTCCAGCGCCTTCGAAGTGAAAAATTCCTCAGACAGCTGCTTCAGATAACGAAGATAAATCTCCTCCTCGTACTAGACAAGCAATAAAGAAAAGACAGAAAACTGCCACCCCTTTAACCAAAGAAAAGGGATCTGGGAATTCGAAGCTTACTTCGTCAAGTGATAAGGTATCTTCTGACGAATCACCCTTAAAGGCTGCTAGTACTATCCCCATTGTGGAGAGCCACAACTCAAGCCCAGATAATGTTCCAACCAAGGTATTTGGATTTCACAACATAATCATCTTTTCAAATTTTAATTCTAATGATTAAGTTCACATCTTACCTCGTAAATGTATGATGATGCTGGCACAGCTACTTCTGATCTCAAAACCTCAAGTCTAAACATTGATCTTGACAATCTTCGAGGTAAATGTCTGCCTTTTCGAATGATAGACGAATTTCTTGCAACTTTCCATTTTTATCAATTCTAACTGTTCAACACAGGTGTTCCTCGACACAAATCTCCTGTGCTTTCTCCAGTTCTCGAAGACGCTCAACCCCTTGCAACCATCATTCCAACTGTGCTTGCTGAAGAAAGCCATTCAAATGATGAGTCTCCACCTATTCATCAAGATGAAAATATGGGAGAAAATCCTCAATGTTCGGATAGTGATAATGCAGTCGGACAACCAACTGGCAGCGAATATACTATATCTGAGCAAGATGCTACAGAGGAAACCTTCAAACTGCCTACACCTGGTCTTCATGAAACTTCGACCTTCGGAACTATAGTCACTCCTGTGACTACTTCGAAGCAGGCCTCCGCAATGCTTACTCCTTCAGAACTGGAGCAACTCTAGAAAACTGATCCCGTAAGCTTCCTCAAGACCATGATGAGTGTTGATAACGTTTCGCCCATTAGGCTTGGAACTTCTTCTAATGTCCTGGCGGATACTGGCGACAAGGATGATATTCCTAATCTCCTTCGTCAAATAAGGGAAAATTTCTTTGAAACCAACCTCGTTGAAGCTCTAAGAAAGGATTCCACCAAATGTTATAGCTTAAACAATCTTTTGAAGAAAGTGGATTTACTTCTGGTCTCAAAGGAAGTCTCAGAAGTGATTGTTATACTGGGTTCTCTGATTGATCAACTCCAATCTAATCTTCTTCGAAAACGGAATATTGACGAACAACTCACAAAAAAGGTGACTTCTCATAGTTCTTCATGGAAAGCTGCTAATGATGCAACAAAAAAGGCTGACGCCCTTAAGCTTGAACGTTCGAAGAACCAGGAAGAATATGAAGATTGTGAAGCGAATATCAAATCCTGGAAACAAGAAATTGAACTCCTCGAAGAGAAGATAAAGAATGCCCAGTCTCGTCAGGTAGCAATCCAACAAACCAATCAGGAAGAATTGACTGAATTGGCGCAGTTAGGGATTCGACACTTCGAGACGGCACAGAAGCTGGTGCCAAAGATCGAAGAACTGAAAAGACAATAGGCATTAATCAAACGTCATATGTCTTTATGGGAAACTCAATATTCAAAGATGAAAGATAACCTTCCCAAGGATTTTAATTAGCCATTTTGGACCTTGTACTATTTTTTGTGTTTCGTACTTAGTTCTTTCCTTTCTTGATTTTGTAATCAAACTTCCTCAGGAATGTATATGCAACTTTAACTTTCAGTCTTCCATACATCAATTTTTGTAATTGTCACGAGTAGCGTTTTAACAATTCCTAAAAATTGCCAAAATTATTTTTTATTATAATAATGACTTTAATAATGCCCCCACGTGACATGATTACTCTTCGCAGCCTCTCAAGCCTAGACTTGACGTTTCCACTCCCCTAGCCGTAACCATCATTAAATGATGACATCACTTTTCCAAAACATCTATTTGAGACGTGCGTGTATCAGTTTTCAAAATGATTACACTTCAACTTCCAAGGCGGGAAACGGCGGAGGCCATAACTTCTCTTGGGGATACCAAACGCAGTCCAATCAACACTTAAGAGATAAACCGTCCTTCTATGGCCAACGTTTTTTATATAAAGCTTAGCATTCTACTCATTTTTTCACTCTTTCATCCAACTCTTATCAAATTTCCCTTCTTCCCTTTCTACTTTCTCAACTACAGAGTTTGATAAAACTTCTTATACTTTCTCCTTCAAAATGGCGCAACCTTTGACTTATGCTACCATCAGGTCCTGTATCAAAAAAAATTCAACCTCTCTGAGGAGGAGTTCGATGAAAACCGTATCAACATTGGCGTACTCTTTGCTGACCAACAACTCCAGTTTTATTAGGAAATCCCAGAGGGGTCCATTTATCCTAATATGCTGGCAGATTTCTGGATGTTTGCGTCCCTCCGCATAGATCCAGAAGGAAGAACCACCATTATATCTCAGGTTCGAAGGGCTCATATTTCCATTACTCCCTCAACCATCTCTGAACTACTGAGGTGTGAAAGTTTTGGAGAAGCGTTTGATGATACCACCATTAGCATGACCACCTCTGATGTTTTGAGGTCCCTCATGGCTAATGATCCCTTTAGCGCTAAACTCATTAGAGTTTGGCACCAACTTTTAGTGGGAAACTTTCGTCCACGAAACCATGATCAAGACAGCATCATGGTAGAAGATCTGAAGTTCATACTCTGTGCTCTCTGAGGAAGAAAAATCAATTTTCCACTGCTGATCTTCAAGCAGCTTGTCGAAGCTGTTGCTATGGCCGCTTATCGACAAGGCGTAGTAACATGTCTTCCTTATGGAAGGTTGCTGTCTTACATGTTCCTGAAAAAGGGTATAGTGAGAAGAATGTGTAGGTCCGGATCTCTAGACCTCTTCGAAGCAGAAAGACTGCCCCTACTATCTTTGGAAGGCATAGAACAAAGGATCAACTAGAGGATGCTTTATTTGAGGCTTTGATGGAAGTGTTATAGGTCTTAGTTTTATTTTCCAGAATCTTTTGAATGCCTCTTTTTGTTAGCCTTTAGTATGCTTCTATTTCTGTAGCCCTTTTGTTAGTGGAAACATCATCTTTTCCAAACATGAAATGTACTCTTCCAATCTTAATGAATTGTATTTTGACATTGCTTTGTCTTCTTACTTTATTTACCAACTATCTTGTTTAAACATGAAGCCATTTTGGTGCTTGCTCAACCATTTTGGCCTACGTAGCATGCTTTGAATATCTACATTTTTGCAATTTTTACTTCGTGCATGCTTGGTTTGTATCTTTTCAGATACTTGCCATTTACTCTTAAGATCCTGCGATCTTCTACAAATTCTTCTATCTCATAAGCGTTATTTGAGAATACTTTTAAGATTCGAAAGGGTCCTTCCCAGTGTGGGGACCATTTACCTAGTGCCTGATTCTTTCGATCTATAGGTAAAATAACTTTCCAAACTAAGTCATTATTAATAAATGTTTTACCTTTCACCTTTTTATTGTATGCTCTGGACACCCATTCTTTTTGTCTTTTTATCATCTCCAACGCTCGAAGTCTGTCTTCGTCCAAATCCACTAGTTCGTTCATCATCAATTCCCAATATATGTTTGGAGGAATTTCTCCCTGTCTTTGGATCCGTACTGATTGCAAGTAGATCTCAACTGGGAGCACTGCATCGTGTCCGAACGTCAATTGGAAAGGTGTAGTGTTTGTAGCCTCTTTTGGTGACGTTCGACAAGCCCAGAGTGCTTGGTCCAAAGTTTTATGCCAACTCTTAGGTTTTTTCCCTACGTGTTTCTTTATGAGACCAATTATTACCTTATTTGCTGCTTCAACTTGTCCATTTGCCTGAGCGTAGTAAGGTGTAGAGGTAAACAACTTGAACCCCATTTCTTTGGCGAAATCTTGCATCTTTCGCCCTGTAAACACTGATCCTTGATCTGTGGTTATACTTTCTGGGATTCTGAATCTGTATATAATGTGTTTTTGAATAAACTCAATCACAACCTCTTGATCCACATTTGCAAGTGGTATCGCTTCGACCCATTTTGTGAAGTAGTCTATTCCTACCAAGATATATCTTTGACCTTTAGAAGATTTGGGGTGAATTTCTCCAATTAAGTCTAATGCCCAACCTCTGAAAGGCCATGGCTTTATTATTGAACTTAAATCATTTGCATGAGCATGTTGAATACCTGCATGTTCTTGACATTCTTGACATCCTTTTGCGAATTCTATACAATCTTTTAACATAGAGGGCCAATACATTCCGTATCGAAACAAAAGCCATTTCATTTTATGCCCCTCTTGGTGTGCACCACATGCTCCGCTATGTACATTTGAGAGAGCCAAATATGCTTCTGCTTCACCCAGACACTTTAGCAAAACTCCTTCAGGAGTTTTCTTGAACAATTCGTTTCCCATTAAGAAGTATGATAAGGCTCGATACTTTACCTTTCTATCCGTGTCCGTCGAAGGATCTTTTAAATAGTTCACAATTGGACTCCTCCAATCCGTATCTACTAAAGAGTCTATATTCAAAACTTCAAACTCCTCTTTGTTAGCAAAACCTAATTGTGAGTTCTCCAGATCACTTGGGGAAAGCTTGGTGGCCATTGCCTTGCCTCTTACTTCGATCAGTTCTTCTAGTTTTTCTTTTGATACCCTGTATCCTGAGGCTAACTGTGCCAATTCATCCGCTTCTTGATTATTCAACCTTGAAACGTGATTTAAATCCACGTACTCGAATTTTTTGAGCAGCCTCTTTGCAATGACAAAATACATGATCAAATTTTCTTTGATGCACTTGTATTCTTTCTTCAATTGCTTAATTACTAGCTCAGAGTCTCCTTTAATTTCGACTCTAGTTGCCCCCATTTCTAACAAAGCTTCAAGTCCAGCGATCAGTGCTTCGTATTCAGCTTCGTTGTTGGAGCATAAGGGACCTTCAATCTTGTACTTGAGCTTTGTTGGAATTCCATCAGGAGAAATTATTAGTATTCCAACATCGGTTCCTTCTTTATGGGTTGAACCATCGAAGTATAACTTCCAAGGCTTCAATTCTACATATTGTTGAGGGTTCTCAACCACTGCATGGTCAACAATGAAATCTGATACGATCTGGCCTTTCATTGCTTTAAGGGGTTGGAATATCAAAGAGTACTCAGTAAGGGCCAAAGCCCACTTGCCAATTCGACTATGCAATATAGGTTTTGATAGCATATGTTTAATAACATCACAATGAGACAAAACATAAACATCAACTGGCTTTATATAATACTTGAGTTTGATACAAGAGAAATATAAACAAAGGCAGAGTTTTTCTATTGCGCTATACCTAGTCTCTGCATCATTGAGTACTCTACTTAAGTAATAAATGGCTCTTTCGATGCCATCGTCGTCTTCTTGAGCTAACATGCTACCTATTGTATTATCTGACGCTGAAATATACAGGCGCATGTGCTTCTTCCCATTTGGGGGGGATAATATTGGTGGATGCATCAAGTACTGCTTGATCTTTTTGAAAGCTTCTTGATGTTCCGCATGCCATTCAAACCTTCCTTGCTTGAGTCGAAGTAAGGGAGAAAAAGCTTGCGTGCATCCACTCAAGTTCGAAATAAATCTTCTCAAGAAGTTTATCTTTCCCAATAAAGACTGTAGTTCTTTCTTCGTGGATGGAGGCTTTATTTCCATAATAGCCTTTGTTTTATTTTGATTAATTTCTATTCCCTTTTTGTGGACTACGAAGCCCAGGAAATCTCCAGCGTGCATAAAGAAAGCACATCTAAGGGGATTCATCTTTAAGCCATGTTTTCTCATTCTCTCGAATGATTGGCTCAGATGGTCAAGATGACTGTTATCTGAAACAGACTTTACAACAATGTCATCTATGTATACTTGCATGAAAGTTTCTATAAAATCATGGAATATAGAATTCATTTCCCTTTGATAAGTCGCCCCAACATTTTTTAGACCAAAAGGCATTACAACCCATTCGTAGGTGCCTATTGCCCCTGGGCAACGGAAAGCTGTTTTGGACACATCTTCTTCTGCAATGAAGATCTGGTTATACCCAGAATATCCATCCAACATACTTAGATATTCAAAGCCTGCGGCTGAATCTACTAGCATTTCTGCCACAGGCATAGGATATTCATCCTTAGGCGTTGCTGCATTCAGATCACGAAAGTCTATGCATACTCTTAATGAACCGTTCTTTTTTATAACCGACACAATATTAGCAATCCATTCAACATACCTTGTAGTTCTGATGAACTTGCATCGTAGAAGTCTTTCGACCTCTGCTTTGATCTTCGAATGAATCTCCGGTGCAAATCTCCTAGGAGTTTGCTTGATAGGCTTTTTTCCTTCCTTTATGGGCAGCTTTAATTCGACCAAATCTCGTCCTAAACCAGACATCTCGTCGTAATCCCATGCAAAGCAATCTTTGTTTTCTTTTAACAACGCGATGACTCTTGACTTCAATGTTGGCTCTAATTTTGCACTGACGTACGTTACCCTCTTCTGGTCTCCATCTCCAAGAATTACTTCTTCGAGTGGATCTTGGGCTAACATCTTTATATTTGGCGCCATTGGGTCTTTCTCGAATCCCAAGGGTTCTTCATCGTAGATTGCGTCCAGCCTTTGAATCATCTCTTCACCTGAGATCTTTTCGGCTTGAACTGTATCTTCAAGGAATTGAGGGATCGAATGTGTCCCAGAATTCATCTTTTCTTCCTTTCTTGGAATTGCATCATTAATCTTATGTGATAATTCGGCTTCGAGAGCCGTCTTTCTCTTGTTCTCGGCTATGTAAGCCGAAATCTTTTCGAAGAAGGATGATTCAGACATCATCAACTTCGTCATCCCAGCCAGTTGGCCGTATTGTTGGTAAATGGTCTGTTGGTGCAGTATCTTCTGGACCATCCATTATTTCCCTATTCCATTGGAATCCATTTGGGTGTAAAGATAAATAGTATAGAGCATTCTTGTTCGGAGTGTATATATCTTCAGCAGCATGGCAAGGTCCTATGTTCGGCAAATTTCTGTCAAAACTAGTCTTATTGACTTAATTAACTTCAGCCATGTAGTAACTCTGATCTCCTTCAATGTTTTCTACTATGCCATCTTCCCTCCAAATTATTAATCTTTGATGCATTGTCGAAGGCACTACAACAACTCCATGGATCCATTCTCTTCCTAGCAAAAGATTGTAATTCGCCTTTGTTGGTATCACCATGAACATCGTTGGCCATGTGACCGAACCCACAGTTAGATTCACTTGAATGACTCCTAAAGTTTGCCCTATCTTGCCTTCATAATTAGACAAAACCATGTTATGTGGCCTTATATCAGTATCGAACATACCAATTCTCTTCAACATGTATTGGGGCATTAGGTTCACCGCTGCCCCCCCATCTACTAGGACTTTGTTAATGCCAACATTCTCAATCTTGCCCCTTATGTAGAGTGGTTTTAGATGGTTTCTCATACCTTCATCAGGCCTTTCGAAGAAAGCATTTTGTTCTTTGACTGCCCCATTGTTTAGCACATAATAACACACAGGTCTGTGTCTCGCCATCTCTTCTTCATCAGCTTCTTCACAATCTTCAGCTTCTGTTTCTCGATTAAACTCATGAGGGAGCACTGACACAACATTGAAATTGAGGTTTATAGACGATACTCCGTCTGAGTCGAAATCATTTGTCATCCTATCATCTGCTTTCCAAGGGCTGGAATGCATCTTTTCTTCTTCTTTCTCATTTTCAGAATCGAACAACTTGCGCTCCACTGGAGGTTTATTTGTCCTTGCTCCCTGCGTTGGGATTTGGTTGCTACTAGACTCTCCAATCTCCCTTGGTTTGTATTCCCTTTGGGCCTTCTTCATCCTCTGGTGCCTTCTCCATTGGGATCTAGACATAGGATTTTTGCCCTTGTAATTTTCCTACCTGTACATCTCTCGATTTAAGGTCAGAAATTGCTTCCTATATGCCATTGCAGTTCTTCCCCCTTGGTCCCAACTTCGCCATTTGTTGGTTCTCGCACCAGCTTGCATCCATCTATCCCTGGGTATGTCTGCAGGGACTTTAAATGTGACCCTTCGAGCTCTAGGGTGCGGGCTATCAGGCCTCTTCGATGGGGTCCAGTTATCGAACACATACATGTTGGGGCGAAGTCCCTGAGTTTCTCGACCCATGTAGAAATACACCCTTTCGAATGATTGTGCTAGTAGTTCGTCATAGACTGCTCCACATCTAGGGCACAAAGCAACTTAGTGTTTTCTTTGTGGCATCTGACCAAGAATCCTACTAAGCTTTCTTCAGTCCTTGGGTATAACTTCAGCAATAGGTTTCCTCCTCTCCAGGGTTGCTCCATTCTTTCTCGTAGGGCCCTCTCAAAATTAGCTTGGACCCTTCGATTCAGCATAATTGAACACCTTGGGCACATCAGCATTTTCCCCCCATTTTTCTCATGACAATTCCAAAGATAATCTTTCAAACTTTCTCCTCTTGGTGGGATTTCAATGTTTCCTTTCTCCCTTATCAACCATTTTTCTAGTTCTTCTATTTCTGACAAAGGCCGCCTGACATTGACCATGTTAACAACCGCCGGAGAAGCTTCAGAAATCTGTATCTGCTGGAGTTTCACCCTGAGGTCTTCAGTGGCCTCGCTAGTTTTTCCTTTAGATCTTCAGTCATCTCTGCATCAAAGGATTTTTCAATATCAGTATTGAAGACTGTGTTGTCATTTAGGCTTTCAGTAGCCTGCTTTCCAGTTGAAATTATCTCCGATTCAGCAACATCAATTTCAGATACTTCCACCATGTTAACGTCAAGTGGTTCACACAGGTTAGTGTCAGCAACATTCAAAGGTTATGTGTCAACCTTCATATGATTCTTGGCTTTATCAGCGAATTTCAGATGTCCGTCCTTGATAGCATTCTGAATTAGATCCCTGAAAAGAAAACATTGTGAGGTTTTGGAGTTTGGAGGCACTATCATCTGGCCATCTTTTACTAACAAATCAAATATTTCGTCACATTTAGTGACGTCAAACGTATAAGTTTTCTTAGGAAATCTATCGTTTTTATCATTGTCTAGTGAATTTTTTCCATTGGCAGGGGTAAGCAATTTGAAAGAATAAGGTGGTGCTTCTTTTAATTCAGCAAGATCTATTTCGACCTCTTCCACGCTGTATGAATCCTCGAAAGATTCGCCATCAATGTCTTCGGCCTCAACATATGCTACCCTCTCCTTCTTGTAACTTTTATTTGCTCTGGCCTTTTCTGCTTTTAGTCGTTCGACTTGTCGAACCCTATCTGCCAATTGGGCCATATCCTTAGGTATTGGGTATCTAGTTTCTTTCTGATTGAATAATCTAGACCGCCTGCAGCCATTTCGACCAATTCGTGTTCTGGGACAACCGTGAAGCATCTTGATTTTATCAAACGGAACCTATTTTAAGTAATCATCTATAGGCTCTGTGAATTTCCTCTTGATGCTAGTCAATTCTTTCAGACTTATCTTGGTTTGACCCATATAGAACTGTTCACGGAATAATCTCTCCAAATCTGTCCATGCGTCTATGGAATTTGGGGGTAAGGTAGTGAACCAAACAAAAGCATTTTTCGTTAGCCAACTAGGGAAGTATTTAATTCTCAAATCCTCGTTCCCTGCTAGATCCCCTGCTTCCGTCAAATATCTGGCTATGTGTTCCACCGTCAATTCACTAGTGTCCCCTGAAAACTTTGTAAATTTGGGTACCTTGGTACCTCTTGGTAATTCTGTTTGCATAATGTATTCGGGTATGGGGGACGAATAGTTTGGACGTCGAAGTCCAGTATTAAGGCCATTGTTAGCCATTATTCTCTCTATCATGGCAGTGAGATTGTTTTCTGTTGCCAAATTGTCTCTCCTAACCCTATGCACAACTTCATCAGGATGTTCATCCCTTCCCACTACGACTACATTAGGCTGTTGCTGGGGAGTTGCTTGTCGAACAACGTTAGTCGTTTGATTTCGAGTTTCTAAATCTACTATTTAGTTTCGTTCGACTGGCGTTGGCCTAGGTGGCGTTACTGCGGTTTGAATTGGTTCTAGAACTGGGTCCCCTTCTTGATAGGTTGATTGGTTATTTCTTCGCCTATTTTGTGGGACTCCTAAGAAATCCGCCATTCGCCCTATTTGTGACGATATTCTTTGATATGTTTCCACATTGTCTTGGTTAGTCCTGGTAATGTTTGCTACTAATGGATTGAAAATCGACCCCAATTCTCTAGCGAGGACTCCTAACATATCATGGTTACTTGCATCCATCTCCTGTCGAAATGCTGCTTGACTATTTGTGGTTAAGGGAGGTATTTGGGCAGAAAAACTAGTGTTTTGTGTGCTTTGACCTATCGAACCGACATTAGGCGAAAACGCTGTTGGGTTAGTTGTAGTGTATGTAGGACCTGTTCCTCATAATCCTGCCATGTATGAATATGGCATTCCAAATGGATTGTTGGGTCTCCAACCTTCAAAAGCGATAGATGGTCCTGGAGTAAATAATTGACTTGCAGCGTTTGTCGAGAAAGGTGGTATCTCGCTTGCGCTTGTAAGTGGGGGCACGATAGTCGAACTCGAGACTGGAACAGTCCCTTTCGTCCCTGAAGTAATCTCGGGTATAGCCTGGGAACTACTTATGGGTCCAGATCCTGTCAAAACCGGTACATCATGTGCCCCTATAGTGGAAGTCGAAACGTGCGTAGAATTTGCCGCTACTGTTCCTGACCCCTGTGGGGGATCTTGATCTCCCCCTCCGCTGGCCGCATTGACCATTTTCTTGTTGTACCTTCGTTTAGGAATCGGTTGTGCACTGTTGGTTAATTTACCGTTCCTAAGGTTCATACAAGGTCTTGATATTTTCTAGACAAAACAAAACAATCAATTAATAACAATCTGTTTGACACTGTCCCACTGGTCGTGCCAATTTGTTTACGGTGATTTCCGGTAAACAACCGCTAGTCCTCCAAACTATAAAATATACTTTGGTTACTCGTAGGATCGACTAGATTGATCCTAGGACATAGTCAAACAATTGTCTCTTGATATGATTCGAATCATGTTTGTTTGTTCTGACTTCAAGAAAACTCGTTTATGATGTGATCGTGTGAATATTCACTTAAAAACAACACTCGTTATACATGTTAATACAACTTTCGACAAAGAAAACGTAAATAAAAGCGTTTAAACTACAGGAATGTAAAGTGCAGAAATATAACGTGCAAGAATGTAAAATTGCAGAAATGTAAAGTGCTTCGAAATGAAAGTTAAACGAAAAGGATAAAGGAATTGAAAAGATACTTGAATAAAGAAAGATACAAATGTATTTAAAATGGTGTTGGTGTCATACGTACATTTCTCAGCGAACTCGTTCTCTAAACACTTGATACTTGAGTGATTTGTGAGTGATTTGTACAAAATGAACACACGGAATCCTAACATTAAGACCCTTATTTATACTAATTTCGACCCTAACGGTCCTACACTAATCTGATGCCACGTTGCCCACAAGAATCCCTGGGATGCCATCTGTCCTTGTGCGGTTACACAAACTACTTCGAAATTCAAATCCTCCCGCCTGAATCCTCTTTCGACATGTGGCAACGTGATCAGAACCGAGAATGCCACCAAAACACGTTCAGCCTCAGTACCTTACGTATTTCGCAAAACGTTTAAGTCTTTAAAGACAATTCACTTCGAATTAGCTCCAATTCTAACCATCTTTACTCCAACTCAAACAACATTCTCAAAACATGGCCATCAGTAGTCATTTTTAATCTCCGAAATGGTCATCAGCAACCATCTTTCTTCGAATTCTAAACTCTTCAAAGAACATTCTTCCTAAACGAAATCTTCAGCCAACAGGGACTTGACTATTTTTCACAAATAGAGGCAACAAGATAATAAGGCAACAAGGCAACAAGAGAGGTTACCCTAAAGGTGTGTGTGTGGCACAATCACGTGGTTAAATTCAATTATTTTATCTTGTAATTAGTTATTCTAGGCTGATTCAAGGCTTGCACTCCCTAGGATTACTAACCACGCAGTTTAAAAATGCATAAATTAAAGGCAGAATTTAAAAGTCCTACGCTATTACAATAAACACCTGTAGGCAGAGAAATAAAGGCGGAAATATAAATCTAAACTATTACGATAAACACCTGCAAGGAAATAGAGGCAAAATATAGAAGGAATATAATAAGCCATTACAATGGTTTGGGGCAAATACTGAAGGATAGAAAAACACTTAGAAAGGGGGGGATTGAATAAGTGTGACTTTAAATCTTGAACGATAAAAATAAATTGCACAATTATTTTTATCCTGGTTCGCTGTTAACGAAGCTACTCCAGTCCACCCCCGCAGAGATGATTTACCTCAACCTGAGGATTTAATCCACTAATCGCACGGATTACAATGGTTTTCCACTTAGTCCACAACTAAGTCTTCCAGAGTCTACAGATCACAACTTGATCACTCCAGGAACACTGCTTAGACAACTTCTAAGACTTTTCTAGAGTCTACTGATCAACCTGATCACTCTAGTTACAAACTGCTCAGCCAACTGCTAAGACTTCCTAGAGTATACTGATCACACGATCACTCTAGTTCCTTACAACTTAATGTAATCTATTCAAGAGTTTACAAATGCTTCTTAAAAGCGATAATCACAAACTGTGATATTTCTCTTAACGTTTAAGCTTAATCTCACTAATATATTACAACAGCAATGTAGTGAGCTTTGATGAAGATGAAGATTCTGAGTTTAGATTTGAACAGCGTTTCAGCAAGTTTGATATAAGTTGTTTTGGTGCAGAATCGTTAACCTTGCTTCTCATCAGAACTTCATATTTATAGGCGTTGAGAAGATGACCGTTGAGTGCATTTAATGCTTTGCGTGTTCCGTACAGCATTGCATTTAATGTTATACGCTTTTGTCAACTACCTCGAGCTTTGTTCACGCTGTGTCTACTGACGTTGCCTTTAGTAGCTTTAACGTTCCTTTTGTCAGTCAGCGTAGTCTGCCACCTGTACTTCCTTCTGATCTGATGTTTGTGAATACGATGTTTGAATATCATCAGAGTCAAACAGCTTGGTGCATAGCATCTTCTGATCTTCTGATCTTGAAGTGCTTCTGATGCGTGATACCATCTTCTGATCTTCAGTGCTTCTGATCTCATGTTCTTCTGATGCTTTCATAGACCCATGTTCTGATTCTGCTTCGACCATCTTCTGATGTCTTGCCAGACCATGTTCTGATGTTGCATGCTGAACCATTTGAGACACAACTTCTGAGCGCTGAATTATGCGTACTCTTTATATATATTTCCTGAAAGGGAAATTGCATTGGATTAGAGTACCATATTATCTTAAGCAAAATTCATATTATTGTTATCATCAAAACTAAGATAATTGATAAGAACAAATCTTGTTCTAACAATCTCCCCCTTTTTGATGATGACAAAAACATATATAAATGATATGAATTTGCGATCAGAAAGAGTAGACGGCAAAAGACAAATTACACAGCTATAGCATAAGCATATGAATATGTCTCC
The DNA here is from genome assembly GCF_029867415.1 of Vicia villosa. Taxonomy (NCBI): domain Eukaryota; kingdom Viridiplantae; phylum Streptophyta; class Magnoliopsida; order Fabales; family Fabaceae; genus Vicia; species Vicia villosa. The sequence continues at coordinate 78,723,205 of NC_081183.1, forward strand.
CCCTGAGATTAACAATCTCCCCCTGAGATAAATAATCTCCCCCTGAAATAAATACTCGAAGAACTTTGATAAAAGACTTCCCTGATTATTTCGGTAGAGACGATCATATAAGCTTCTGCCTTCAGAGAATTCATAGCTTCTGACTTCTGCTTCCATTGGACAGCTTCAGAACTTGAATTTCTTTAGATCCTTAGAACACTCACAGCTTCTGATTCCTGCTTCCATCGTGGACAACTTCAGAACTTGAATTTCTTTGATCTTCAGAACATTCACAGCTTCTGACTTCTGCTTCCATTCAGGACAGCTTCAGAACTTGAATTTCTTTGATCTTCAGAACATTCACAGCTTCTGATTTCTGCTTCCATTCAGGACAGCTTCAGAACTTGAGTTTTCTGGATCTTTTAGAACATTCACATCTTCTGATTTCTGCTTCCCTCGGATAGCTTCAGAACTTTGAATGTCTACTAATCAACACTTCATGCTAGATTTGTATCAGAACATTGTTGAATGTACCAGAGCATCATCAGAGCATCTCTACATCCTGAAATGTTACAGAACAAAAACTAAACGACAAAAGTCAGCATGAACGAGTTAGAACATAAAATGTATGTTTGAACACATTATATGTATCAGAGCCATATAGGCTGAAATAATGTATCAGAGCAAATAATGTATCAGAGCCATAACATTATATGTATAAGAGGAAATAGAATTTTGTCAAAACAGGATAGACAATGATATTCAAATTCTATTATCAGTGCTTCTGATTCATTCTTCTTTCTTGCTTCTGGTCTCTGAAGCTTGACAGCACTCAGCTTGCTTCAGTTTCCAAGAGCTTATTCCTTTTACAGAATACCGCTTCTTATGGTTTTGCTTCTGAAGATTCACTTCACTTCTCTGTACCTGCAAAACACTTAAACCATATAGAACTTGCAGTTCTTGTTAGTGAATGTGTGGGAGCCTCTTTACCCAGCAACTGATAGATTTAATCAAATCATTTATCATTTATCTTCTCCCCCTTTTTGTCATAACATCAAAAAGAATATTTAAAAGGATTTAGATGCATAAAACGACAAAAGAGAACATTTACTGGAATGTAAAACACAAAGAAACTTTTCATTGATAATCAAAAAGGTTTACAAGACAGGAATGCAGGAAAACAGATGCAACAAGGAAAGGAAACTACAAAGACCAAAAGACTAAGATCCTAGCCTACGCAAAATCCGCGCCAGAACATCATGAATCCCGTCAGTGCTTGTAGCTTGCCTTGTCATGAAGGAACGAAACTCAGCATTGGCTGCTTCTTGCGCGTCCAAACGAGAAGCCAGCATAGCTTGATTCTGATGAAGAGTTTCCAAGGTCTCCATCATGGCTGAGGTTTCACCAGAAGAGGAAGCACCAGTATTTCTGCCCAGAGGGACAGCAATCTCAGCAGGGTGATCTTCTGGAAGATCTTCAGCTTGTGCATATTCCATTTCCTCATCTGAGTCTGACTCAGAAGGAGCCTTGGCATATTCTGGTTTAGGCAGCTCAGAAGTTCCATCTTCCAATGCTTGAAGAATAGCTGCTAGGTTTGTTGGAGGAATAGGACCAGCAACTTCAGCACGATAAACCACTACTGGAAAGACCATGAGAGGTGCTTTTTCAGAAGGGTTCATTCTGAACCAGTTGAACAGCCACTGAAAATCTCCAGTCAGCACAGGAAACCAGAGCACAGAAGACCGGGGTCTCCACACCACGATATCTCTGCAGAGATTTTCTTCTTCCAACTCATCTGCAGGTATCTTCTCTTCAAGAACGCTTCTGTTCCTGATGAGACAGTGGTGGCTGCTTTCACCCACTTCCAACTGACGACCACGAGGACCAGGAGCTTCAGACAAGATCCTTCTCTTAGTGTCAGTAGCCTTCACCAGAAGGTCCTGAAGAAAGGTATCCCAGAGGTTGCTCATAGCATACATATCCAGATGGTTAAGGTAGGCAGCACCCAGGATCTCCAACCAGCCGTTTACATCAGAGTGTAAATGCTCCAGAGAGGATTGAATAGAAGGGGTTGGAGGGATTATGGTGAATCTGAAGTCTGGACGAACAACACTATAGGGATTAGGTGTTCTGGTAGGAAAAGGGTGTGAGAGAGGTGAAGAAATATCGGATGGAAGGGTTGAAGGAGAGGAGATATCAGATGGTGAAGAAGGTGGTTCTGAGAGGATGAATGAGGAGGAAGAGGTGGTGGAGGTCTTTGAAGAGGGGGTTGATTGAGGGGAACCGTCAAAGGGTTGATACACTTTGAGAGGGTCATAGGAGATCCTAACTCTTTTAGGTTTGGTTTCTGGTTCAGCAGATGCCTTTCTCTTTTGTTTCCTATCATTGTCTTGATTTCCAGAGCTTGACGATGGATTCATGATGATTTTTCAGATATTGGAGACTGCTAGGGTTTATGATATGAAAAGAGAGAGAGAGACGAAAAAGAAACCGAATGCAGAGAGAGAGAAATATGAGAGGGAAAAGAAACGTTTGAAGAGTATAAAAAGAAAACTGAAAGAGAGTAAATGATGAAAAGCATTTAATGTTACGTGACTTGAGGAGAGATAATAATGACAAAAGACGTGATTTGCACAGTTACCTAAGTAGACGTCCCCTCAACTGCACGCACGCTTGTCCAGAAATAGTGAACACGTGTTTACCATCTGGATAGCCAGTTATAGCTGTCTTGCTTTTAAAGAGATTCTGAATCAACTTAGACAATAAAACGTTAGTAATAACTGAATCACAATTTCTAATTGATTTCAACCAGAACTTCTTATGAAAGTAATTTCATTTCAGAAGATACTTATATATAAGAGTATCTTATCTTCTCATTCTGGGCTTGTTTCTGAAGATTTATTTTGTCCTGATTATATTGAATCCATCTGGTCTAGGAACAAGATCCCAAACATCATTCCTTGTAAACTGATTCAGTTCTTCTTGCATAGCAATTATCCAGTCTGGATCTTCTAGAGCATGATCAACAGAAGTTGGCTCGATCAAAGATACAAGACCTAATTGACAGTCTGCATTGTTCTTAAGGAATGCTCTTGTTCTGATTGGATCATCCTTCTTTCCAAGAATGACATCTTCTGAATGACCAGAGATGAGTCTAGATGATCTTCTGACAGATGGTTCTTCAGAAATACTTAGATCCTCCAGAGAAGCTGATACTTGATCTTCAGATTCTTTGCTTCTGAGAAGCTCTGCTTCTGATGCATTGCTTCTTGGCTCAACAACTTCTGATATGTCAATATCATAACCTGCAAAATTATCAACCTGCTTTGGTTTTTCAGAACCAAGCTTATCATCAAACCTGATATTGATTGATTCTTCCACAATCAATGTTTCAGTATTGTATACTCTGTAGCCTTTCGAGCGTTCAGAATATCCAAGAAGAAAACATTTTTGAGCTTTGGAATCAAACTTACCAAGATGATCTTTAGTGTTCAGAATAAAACATACACATCCAAAAGGATGGAAATATGAAATGTTGGGCTTTTTATTCTTCCACAATTCATAGGGAGTCTTATTTAGAATAGGTCTGATAGAGATTCTATTCTGAATATAGCATGCAGTGTTTATTGCTTCTGCCCAGAAATGCTTAGCCATATTGGTTTCATTGATCATGGTTCTGGCCATTTCTTGCAGAGTCCTATTCTTTCGTTCTACAACCCCATTTTGCTGTGGAGTTCTAGGACAAGAGAAATCATGGGCAATACCATTTTCTTTGAAGAACTCTTCAAAGGATCTGTTCTCAAATTCACCACCATGATCACTTCTGACCTTTATGATTTTACACTCTTTTTCAGATTGAATCTGAATGCAGAAATCAAAGAACACTGAATGAGTCTCATCCTTGTGTTTCAAGAATTTTACCCACGTCCAGCGACTATAATCATCTACGATGACTAATCCATATTTCTTTCCTCTGACAGATGCTGTTTTGACTGGTCCAAACAGATCAATGTGCAAGAGTTCTAATGGCCTTGAGGTAGAAACAACATTCTTAGACTTGAATGCAGGTTTGGAGAACTTGCCCTTCTGACATGCTTCACAAAGAGCATCTGATTTGAATTTCAGATTAGGGAGTCCTCTGACAAGATTCAGTTTGTTAATCTGAGAAATCTTTCTCAAACTAGCATGACCTAATCTTCTGTGCCAGACCCACTGCTCTTCAGAAACAGACATAAGACAAGTCACCTTCTGACTCATAAGATCTTGCAGATCTGTCTTATAAATGTTATTCTTCCTCTTGCCTGTAAATAGGATTGAGCCATCCTTCTGATTTACAGCCTTGCAAGACTTTTGATTAAAGATTATATCATAACCATTGTCACTTAATTGACTGATAGATAAGAGGTTATGAGTTAATCCTTCTACAAGAAGTACATTAGAAATGGAAGGAGAGTTACCAGACTTTATAGTTCCAGAGCCAATTATCTTGCCCTTCTGATCTCCTCCAAACTTGACTTCTCCTCCAGACTTAAGCACCAGGTCTTGGAACATAGACCTTCTTCCTGTCATGTGTCGTGAGCATCCAGAGTCCAGGTACCATGACATGTTGTGCTTTGTCCTTCTTGCAGCCAAGGATATCTGCAATAGGAATAATCTTATCCTTAGGTACCCACATTTTCTTGGGTCCTTTCTTGTTAGATTTTCTCAAGTTCTGATTGAACTTGGGTTTGACATTATAAGCAATAGGAGGAACAGCATGATAATTTTTAATATGAGTTTCATGATATTTCCTAGGTTGTGTCACATGCTTCTTGGTGTGTGTTATGTGAAAACTTTGTGCATGTGAAGTGTGCCTAATATCATGAGAGTGGCCATACTTGAACTGATCATACAATGGCTTGTATGTGAGTTTCATTTCATCAACAGGTTCAAGTTTGTATGGGGTTTCACCCTCATAACCAATGCCAACTCTTTTGTTTCCAGATACGGCATATATCATAGAAGCTAGCTGACTTCTGCCAATACTTCTAGATAAGAACTTCCTGAAACTTAAATCATATTCTTTCAGAATATGGTTTAGACTAGGAGTGGATTTTTCTGAATTAGAAGGAGATCCAACATCATTGGATAATTTTAAAAGTTTATCTTTCAATTCAGAATTTTCCAATTCAAGCCTCTTTGTTTCAAATTCAAATAGCTTTTTCAGCTTTTTGTATTTAATACAAATCTGAGACTTGGATTCCAGAAGTTCAGTTAATCCGGAAACTAACTCATCTCTAGTAAGTTCAGAAAATACCTCTTCAGAATCTGATTCTGATGTAGATTCTGATCCGTCATCTTCTGTTGCCATCAGCGCACAGTTGGCCTGCTCATCTTCTGAATCATCTTCTGACTCATCCCAGGTTGCCATAAGACCTTTCTTCTTATGAAACTTCTTCTTGGGATTCTCCTTCTGAAGATTTGGACATTCATTCCTGAAGTGTCCTGGTTCATTGCATTCATAGCACATGACCTTCTTCTTGTCAGATCTTCTGTCATCAGAAGATTCTCCATGTTCAAATCTCTTTGAACTTCTGAAGCCTCTGAACTTCCTTTGCTTGCTCTTCCAGAGTTGATTTACCCTTCTGGAAATCATGGACAGTTCATCTTCTTCTTCAGATTCTGATTCTTCAGGATCTTCTTCTTTGGCCTGAAAAGCGTTAGTGCATTTCTTGATATTAGATTTTAATGCAATAGATTTACCTTTCTTTTGAGGCTCATTTGCATCCAGCTCAATCTCATGGCTTCTCAAGGCACTGATAAGCTCTTCCAGAGAAACTTCATTCAGATTCTTTGCAATCTTGAATGCAGTCACCATAGGACCCCATCTTCTGGGTAAGCTTCTGATGATCTTCTTCACATGATCAGCCTTGGTGTATCCTTTGTCAAGAACTCTCAATCCAGCAGTCAGAGTTTGAAATCTCGAAAACATCTTTTCAATGTCTTCATCATCCTCCATCTTGAAGGCTTCATACTTCTGGATTAAGGCAAGAGCTTTTGTCTCCTTGACTTGAGCATTTCCTTCATGAGTCATTTTCAAGGATTCATATATATCATAGGCCGTTTCCCTGTTAGATATTTTCTCATACTCAACATGAGAAATAGCATTCAGCAAAACAGTTCTGCATTTATGATGATTCCTGAAATGCTTCTTTTGATCATCATTCATTTCTTGCCTTGTCAGCTTTACGCCTCTGGCATTTACTGGATGTTTGTAACCATCCATCAGAAGATCCCATAGATCACCATCTAGACCAAGAAAGTAACTTTCCAGTTTATCTTTCCAGTATTCAAAGTTTTCACCCTCAAATACCGGCGGTCTTGTATAACCATTGTTACCGTTGTATTGCTCAGCAGAGCCAGATGTAGATGCAGGTGGATTTGTTGGAGTTTCACCAGCCATCTTTTAAATGAAGCGTTTTTCTCTTCCTGAATCTTTTCTAAACACGGTTAAGTGCTTGCACCTTAGAACCGGCGCTCTGATGCCAATTGAAGGATAGAAAAACACTTAGAAAGGGGGGGATTGAATAAGTGTGACTTTAAATCTTGAACGATAAAAATAAATTGCACAATTATTTTTATCCTGGTTCGCTGTTAACGAAGCTACTCCAGTCCACCCCCGCAGAGATGATTTACCTCAACCTGAGGATTTAATCCACTAATCGCACGGATTACAATGGTTTTCCACTTAGTCCACGACTAAGTCTTCCAGAGTCTACAGATCACAACTTGATCACTCCAGGAACACTGCTTAGACAACTTCTAAGACTTTTCTAGAGTCTACTGATCAACCTGATCACTCTAGTTACAAACTTCTCAGCCAACTGCTAAGACTTCCTAGAGTATACTGATCACACGATCACTCTAGTTCCTTACAACTTAATGTAATCTATTCAAGAGTTTACAAATGCTTCTTAAAAGCGATAATCACAAACTGTGATATTTCTCTTAACGTTTAAGCTTAATCTCACTAATATATTACAACAGCAATGTAGTGAGCTTTGATGAAGATGAAGATTCTGAGTTTAGATTTGAACAGCGTTTCAGCAAGTTTGATATAAGTTGTTTTGGTGCAGAATCGTTAACCTTGCTTCTCATCAGAACTTCATATTTATAGGCGTTGAGAAGATGACCGTTGAGTGCATTTAATGCTTTGCGTGTTCCGTACAGCATTGCATTTAATGTTATACGCTTTTGTCAACTACCTCGAGCCTTGTTCACGCTGTGTCTACTGACGTTGCCTTTAGTAGCTTTAACGTTCCTTTTGTCAGTCAGCGTAGTCTGCCACCTGTACTTCCTTCTGATCTGATGTTTGTGAATACGACGTTTGAATATCATCAGAGTCAAACAGCTTGGTGCATAGCATCTTCTGATCTTCTGATCTTGAAGTGCTTCTGATGCGTGATACCATCTTCTGATCTTCAGTGCTTCTGATCTCATGTTCTTCTGATGCTTTCATAGACCCATGTTCTGATTCTGCTTCGACCATCTTCTGATGTCTTGCCAGACCATGTTCTGATGTTGCATGCTGAACCATTTGAGACACAACTTCTGAGCGCTGAATTATGCGTACTCTTTATATATATTTCCTGAAAGGGAAATTGCATTGGATTAGAGTACCATATTATCTTAAGCAAAATTCATATTATTGTTATCATCAAAACTAAGATAATTGATAAGAACAAATCTTGTTCTAACAAATACAACATAGAGGAAGAACTGGGCGTGAAAATAAAACTAACAGATCAAAAATTAAAAGGGTTAGGAAAAACAGTGATTAATAGTCATAATGAAAAATAGTTAGCCAAAAATAACATCAGGGTTTAAAAATCTAAAAATAATTAATTAACCTAAAATTAAATTAATTAGCCTAAAAATAATTATTAGCCTAAAAATAAATAAATTAGCCTAAAATAATTATTAGCCTAAAAATGGATTAATTAGCCTAAAAATAATTATTAGCCTAAAAATAATTATTAGCCTAAAAATAAAGAATGTGATAAAATTCTAACCCAGATTCATGAAAATGGACAACATCTACCTATTATATATATTTTAGGGTTAATGGTTAAAAAAAGAGATTTTACCAAGGTTTTCAAGGGCAATGAAGCAAACAAATAAGTGTAAGGAAGAATTGACACCTGATCCCTTTGGCCAAAGGAGGTACCTGCAAAAATAATAATAAGAATAAGAATATTAGTAATAGTAATAATAATAACACAAGAAAAGAATTGGGGTTTAGAAAATTAAATTATGCACAAAATTACGAATAACCTCGATTTGGCCAAATACCAAAAGGTTTTTGGCCAAATATGAATAACCTTGATTTGGCCAAATACCAAAAGGTTTTTGGCCAAAAAAGCAATTGGGGTACCATCCACTTGGTCAATCCATAGAAAACCTGTTCATGAACCAACGCAATGTTACGGTTAAGAAAATAAATGAAAAATAGAAAAGTGATTAAAATAAAATCAAAAAAATATAAAAACCTGATTATAAATCAAATAAAATAAGAACAAGAAACTACAATTTTTTTGAGATTTTTTTGAAAATATGAAAATAGAAATTAAATCAAATAAAATAGAAAAAAAGAGGAATTTGCGATTTTGATGGTCGATTATTCGAAATAAAATAACATTTTCAAATCTATGAGGGCAAATTTTGGGGTATGACATTCGCCTACCAAAGATGGAGCCTCTTCGACCACTTCTGAGGACAATATTGCAGAATCTAATGGCCAAAGCTTCCTTCACCAAATAAAGGAAATTTTTTTTGACATTGACTTGGTCGAAGTACTGAGAAAAGATGCTACCATCTGTTTTGGGTTAAAGACCCTTCTAAAGAAAGTGGATTTGCTCAATGTTTCTGAGGGAGTTTCGCAGGTAATTGTCTCACTGGGTTTCTTGCTTGACCAACTCTAATCAAATAATCTTCGAAGACAAGAGGTCTGTCAGAGGTTAAGTACGAAAGTAACTTCCCAAATCTCTTCATGGAATGCTGCTAGTGAATCAACTGTCAAAGTCGAGCTCTGGAGCTTGAGCATTCCAAGTACCAACAAAAGTATGAAGCTTGTGAGGCAAATATCAAGTCCGGGGAGGAAGAGATTAAACGTCTGAAAGAGAAAGTACGGGTTGCAAAGGATCGTCGGGATGAGATCCGAAAGCTAAATCGAAAAGAGATAGACGCAGAAGTCCAAACAGGCATTCAACATATCGAGACGGCCCAAAAGTTGGAGCCAGAGATAGAAGAGTTGAAGAGCAACAAGCTACAATCGAACGATGTTTGTCTATACTTGCTTCCCAATATTCTCATAAGAAGAATAGTTTTCCTGATGACTTTAACCATTAATCAGTTGTAATAGCCTTTAGAATATTTTCCACCTGCTGGTTCTTTTGTATTCGAATATATTAATGAATATTTCCTTTTCTCAATTACTTTCTGGAATGTAATATTAAAAATATCATTTTTTGGCAAGTTTTAGTTTTTTAATATATATTCACCTTTTTAGCCATAATAATTACCTCGATACTGCGAACACGCAAGATAGGCATTCCTTGCAGTCATTACATTTCGATTTCACGTTTCAGTAACCCATAAGTCATAATTTCCAGTTAATTATGACTCACCTTTTTCCAAAATGTCTCATTAAGACGTGCGCATGCCGGTTATGGAATGATTACGCTTCAACTTCCAAGACAAATAAACGGCGGACTTCACATTTTCCCACAGTGAACTAACATATGGCCCATTGATGATGCATAGCGTAACCAACTCCATTGTGAGTTTCCCTTATATAAACTCTTCAAACTTTCGCCATTGTTTCATATATTTTCATTTCTTTCTTGCATAAAAAATGTCTTCTTCTCATAGAGACATCATTTCCTCCATCCTCAAAGAGTTCAACCCTTCATTTGAAGAATTCAACAAGCATGGAGTTGATCTTGCTGGCATGTTTTCTACCCAAAACCTGGAGCACTATCTCACCATCTTAGATGGTACGATGTATCCTAACTTGCTTGCAGATTTTTGAATGCATGCGTCCATTCAACTTGATCGGGAGGGAAACACTATTATCTGCTCCAAGATTTTTGGCCCCTCTGTAATAATCTCTGCGAAACTTAATCCCTATAGCAAAACCATTTCTGATGTTTTAAGAAGCATCTTTACTGGTCCCGAACATGCTTTCTCTGCCTTCTTGGGCAGAATATGGCATCAACTTCTGGTTGGGAATTTTCTCCCACGAAAAGACAATAATCAAAACATAATGATGTGGGACATCCAAAGAAGAAATCCTGATTTCGCGCCATGGCAAAAAATTTTGTCTCTCTTATGGAAGACTCTTGTCTTACATCTTCACCAAACTAGGTGTAGTTAGGAGATTGCGTGCAGCAAGGTCTTTTGATGCCTTTGAGGCTGAAAGTTGCCCTTCGTTGAGCCTAAAGGAGATGCATCTTCGAGTTAATTGAAGACAACTTGTCGATTTTCTTTTTATGATCTTTTGTAATATTCCAATGTAATCTGGGCTTGACTGTATCAGCCACTTTTGATAAATGAATATCTCTCCTCTTGATCTACATGTTAACTTGAACATCTCTAAACTTTCTTATTTTTCATTCTATATTGCAATTCTGTTTAAGATAAAGCCGTTTTGGCGAAGCATTCACCATTTTAGCCGTAATAATAGTTTTTTACTTACTACGTTCTTGCAATCTTGACTTCATGCATAAATGGTTTATATTTCTTCAAATATTTCCCATTTACTTTTAGGATTCTCCAATCCTCTGCTAATTCTTCTATTTCATAAGCATTATTCGAAAATACTTTTAAAATTCGAAAAGGGCCTTCCCAATGTGGGGACCATTTACCTAAGGCTTGGTTATTTCGATCCATAGGTAAAATAACTTTCCAAACTAAGTCATTATAATACGGTGGGAGAACTGACTTTTTAAAATGTGCGGATAGCAAGAGTCGCCACCGACTTTTATTTTATCCAATTGGAAAGGCAAAAAGAACAGGAAAGGCCTTTGAAAGATTTTGAGTTCGGGGGGTAGGTTATACAAAGGGAATGTGTAAGCACCCTTTGTATCCATGGTTATCCATGGGCTCTTAATTGCTTAGCTCACTTGTTTGTTTGAATTGTTTGAAAAGAAGTGTAGTGTGTTATTAGAAAAGATTTTTGAATAAGGACTTTAACTTGTAAATAAGTGTAGCCTTTTGGAAATCGTTTTGAAAAGGAGGTGTGAAAAGCATTTTGAGAATTGATTGTGAGCAAGCAGTTAAGAGCTACCTACCCTAAATCCATCTTTATTGTTCTTTAAGTCTTTGATTTGAAAGGGCTATCCATACCATAAAGAGGGTAGGTAGTCTTTTCATTGGATGTATCGGGTCATCGAGGGTCATCGTTTTCCATAAGTCTATGCATACCATAAGAAGGAAAGGAAGTCTTAGGAAAGGATGTGAATAGTCATTTGTAGGTAACCAGTAAGGATACTTTAGCATTCGAAGGGACGATCATCATTTATCGAGGCAACATCGAGGGACGAGATCATTTTTCGTAGGCAACTCGAAGGGACTATGATCTTTATTTCTAAGGGACTATGATGATTTGAATCGAAGGCAGCATTTGCTAAGGTATCCCTACACTCGAGGGACTTGACTATTTTATTCGTAGGCAGCATAAGAGAGATTATCTTAAAGGTGTGTGTGAAACAAAAGTGATTGATTTATTTTCATCCTGAAAATTAGGGTTATTCTAGGTTGCTTTTAGTCTTGCCATACAATCCTATTCAATTTCTAACAGTTATATAGTGCAGGAATTTAAAGGCAAAAAACAAATGTCCTACGCTATTACAAGGCTTTGGGGAGGGGGAATTACAAAACCAAAAAACGGGGGAGTGCGGAAAATAAATCCTAAAACTATTACATGACTTTGGGGCAGTTACATAATAAAATGTACGGAAAATAAAATACGAAAATAAACTCCTAATTACTATTACAACCACTGATAAGATACATAATAATAATTAAGTATAAATAAAATCGGGGAATCGAGAAGTGAGGATGAGAAGAATAGAATTTTTTTTTAAAAAAAATTAAAATTAAAATCAGAATAAAAAACAGGATTAGCAAATATTTTAACCTAACTATAACTAATTATTAAATTAATCCTAATTAACTAATTATTAATTTAATTAAATAATTACCAAAACAAATATTACTTATTGTTAATTATTTAGCCTAAAAATTAATTTATTAAATGATTTAATCTAAACTTAATTTTAAAACTTAATTTTATTAATTAAAAGAAATTTTATTTTATTTTATGAAAATAAATATTTGCTTAAAATAAGAATTAAAAAAAAAGTGATTTTAGTTAAAAAGAAAAAAAGAAACAAATGAAATCAAATATAAAAAGAAAATAGAACAAAAATTAAAAAAACTTAGCGCAAGATCAGGTGTCACGCGGTTCTGAAGGTGCCTGGTGGGACTGCGTCCTTGGAAACGTCTGATCCGCTGGTGGTATGATCTAACGGTTGAGAGGGAAAGAGTACACCATATGTGCGTGGACGACACACACAGGAAGCGCGCGCCATAACTTTTTTGAAACGGACCAATCAAATTGCGCCACGCAGTCGTCTTCTTCGCTAACCTGTGTGAAGAAATTAGCTACGAAACAACTTCCAGTTCGCTGCGGATTTAGCTACGATTTTTTGTAGCAAATTTCTGAAAACAAGAAAACTCAAAAAAACACGTTAGATGAAAACCAAGAGTGCCCAGATCCACTAATTTGGATGCTACGAACTCAATGGTGTGGTTTTTATTGTCTGAAACGGCCTCTAACATGGAAAACGAAAGCTTGGTCTTTCAAAACCCTAACCATGGTAACCTGGTGTCCTCACGCAAAAGCTTCGATTTAATGGCCTGGACCTTCTCTGAATCATACCACAAACTCAAACAAACCATCAAATTGCATTGAAACATGATGAGTAATAAAAAAACAAAATTTAAGAACACCATGGTTATGCAAGACGTGAAACACAAAGATCACACACTCTTACATACTATAAACCCAATATATTTGATGTATGTTACCTAAGATATCAAATTGGATGAGTGGGAGACATTAAAAGTGGCTGCTCTTTGTGTTGCAAATTTGTGACTTTCCTTGGAATTTTCTGCAAATTCCTGCATCTTTCGACCAGTGAATACTGACCCTTGATCTCTGGTTATGCTTTCTGGGATTCCAAATCTGTATAATATTTGTCTTTGAATAAATTCAATCACAGCTTCTTGGTCTACGTTGGCTAATGGTATTGCTTCGACCCATTTGGTAAAATAATTTATTCCTACCAAGAAATATCTTTGGCCTTTATATGAAGTGGGTCGATTTTCCCCAATTAGATCCAATGCCCATCCTCTGAAGGGCCATGGCTTGATGATCGAACTTAATTCATTCGCAGGAGAATGTTAGATACTTGCATGTACCTGACATTCTTGATAACCTTTGGCAAAATCTATGCAATCTTTTAACATAGTGGGCCAATACATTCCATAACAAAACAACAACCATTTCATCATATGCCCAGCTTGATGGGCTCCACAAGCTCTACTATGTATGTTTGACAGTGCTAAATAAGCTTCTGTTTCGCCGAGACATTTAAACAAAATTCCCTCAGGAGTTTTCTTGAACAATTCGTTCCCTATCAAAAAATATGACAAGGCTCTGTATTTCACTTTTCTCTCCGTATCAGTCAAAGGATCTTTCAGGTAATTACAATCGGACTTCTCCAATCTGTATCTGTCAGAGTGTCTATGTTTAATACTTCAAACTCTTCCTCGTTGGCAAAGCCTAATTTTGTATTTTCTAGGTCGGTTGGAGATAACCTGGTTTCCATTGATTTTCCTCTAACTTGAATCAATTCTTCCAACCTTTCCTTCGACACTTTATATCACGAAGCTAGTTGTGCCAAGTCATTTGCTTCTTGATTCTTTATCCTAGGAACATATTTCAAATCCACATATTCAATTTTTTTGAGCAGCCTATTCGTCATGACAAAGTACATAATCAAGTTCTCCTTTATACACTTGTATTCTTTCGTCAGCTGCTTTATTACTAATTCATAATCTCTTTTATATTCGACTCTGGTTGCCCCCAATTCCAACAAGGCTTTTAGTCCTGCAAGCAATGCTTCATATTCTACTTCGTTGTTGGAGCATAGAGGGCTTTCTATTTTATACTTGAGCTTTGTTGGAATTCCTTCAGGAAAAATTATGAGGACTCCAACTCCACTTCCCTCTTTGTGTGTTGAACCATCGAAGAATAACTTCCATGGTTTTAATTCAACATATTGTTGAGGATTTTCGACCACTGCATGGTCCAGAATAAAATCAGATACTATTTGTCCTTTCATTGCTTTAAGAGGGCAAAAGATCAAAGAATATTCAGTAAGGGCTAAAGCCCATTTACCAATTCGACTATGCAATATTGGTTTAGACAGCATATGTTTAATGACATCAAAATGAGACGAAACATAAACATCATTTGGCTTTATATAATACTTAAGTTTTATACAAGAGAAATATAAATAGAGGCAGAGCTTTTTTATAGAAGTATACCTAGTCTCTACATCATTAAGTATCCTACTTAAGTAGTAAATGGCTCTTTCGACGCCATTTTCATCCTCTTGAGCTAGCATGCTACCTATGGTAGTATCAGAGGCTGATATATAGAGTCTCATATGTTTCCTCCCATTTGGAGGTGATAGGATAGGTGGATGCATCAGATATTGCTTTATCTTATCGAAAGCTTCTTGATGTTCGACACTCCATTCGAATCTTCCTCGCTTCAGATGGAGCAAAGGGGAGAAGGCTAGTGTTCGCCCACTTAAGTTATAGATGAATCTTCTCAGGAAATTTATCTACCCTAATAGTGATTGTAACTCCTTCTTCGTGGACGGTGCTTTCGTATCCATAATGGCCTTTGTTTTATTTTGACTAATTTCTATCCCCTTCTTATGGACCACAAAGCTCAAGAAATCTCCATCCTGTACAAAGAAAGCACATTTAAGGGGGTTCATCTTCAGGCCATGTTTCCTCATTCTTTCGAATGATTGGCGAAGATGATTGAGATTACTGTCATCTGAAGCATATTTTATGACAATGTCATCTATGTACGCCTGCATAAAAGTTTCTATAAAATCATGAAATATAGAATTCATTGATCTTTGATAAGTTGCCCCAACATTTTTCAAACCAAAAGGCATAACTACCCATTCATAGGTGCCTATTGCCCCAGAACATCGAAAAGCTATTTTGGACACATCTTCTTAAGCAATGAAGATCTGGTTATACCCAGAGTACTCATCTAACATACTTAGATATTTGAAGCCTGCGACTGAGTCTACTAACATCTCTGCCACAGGCATAGGATATTCATCTTTAGGGGTTGCTGCATTTAAATCACGAAAATCTATAAATACCCTTAAAGAACCATTCTTTTTAATAACAGGTACTATATTGGCAATCCATTCGACATTCCTTGTCGTCCTAATGAGTTTGCAACGAAGAAGTCTTTCAACTTCTACTTTAATCTTCGAGAGGATTTCTGGTGCGAATCTTCGTGGAGTTTGCTTGATGGGTTTCTTCCCTTCTTTTATTGGCAATCTCAATTCGACCAACTCTTTCTCTAAACCTGGCATCTCGTCATAGTCCCAAGCGAAAAAATCTTTATTCTCTTTTAGTAATGCGATGACCTTTGTTTTCAAGTCTGGGTCCAACTTTGCGCTGATATACGTGACCCACTTTAGACTTTCGTCTCCAAGATCTACTTTTTCGAGGGGGTCTTGAGCCAACATCTTCACATTTGACGCCATTGGATGTTTTTCGAATCCCTAAGGTTCTTCATCGTAAATGGCATCTAGTCTTTGGCTGGTTTGTTCGCTTGAAACCTGTTCATCAGAGATTTTCACGTCGGGGGGTTTTGGAATAAAGTGCACCCCCGGGCCTGGTACTTCTGATTCTTCTCGTATGGCTTCGACAGCCATGCTTGTTATTTCGGCCTCTAGAGCCGCTTTTCTTTTATTCTCGGCTATGTAAGCCGTAATATTTTCGAAGAAGGATGACTCAGACATATTTAACATCTTCGTCCCAGCCAGTTGGCCGTGTTCCAGGTAATCCTTTGATATGCTCTGTTTCTTCAGGATCTCCTATTATCTCTCTATTCCATTGAAACCCGCTAGGGTGAAGAGATAAATAATACAAGGCATTTTTGTTTGGAGAATACATATCCTCTGCAGCCTGGCATGGTCCTATGTTGACCAAATTTTTGTCGAAGCTTGTTTTATTGACTTGGTTTACTTAGACATGTAATAACTCTGGTTTCCTTATATGTTCTCGACTATCCCGTCTTCTCTCCAGATAGTTAGTCTTTGGTGCATTGTTGAAGGCACAACATCCACTCCATGAATCCATTCTCTACCTAACAAAAGGTTATAATTTGCCTTTGCTGGTATTACCATGAACATGGTGGGTCTAGTCACTGAACCCACAATAAGGTTCACCTGGATAAATCCTAATGTGTGCCCTACTTTTTCTTCATAGTTGGATAGGACCATGTTATGTGATTTTATATCTGTGTCGAACATCCCAGTCCGCTTCAACATATATTGGGGCATCAAATTCACCGCTGCCCCACCATCAACGAGGACCTTATTGATGCCCACATTTTCGATCTTGGCTCTTATATAGAGAGGCTTCAGATGATTCCTCATTCCCTGATCAGACCTTTCGAAGAAAGCATTTTGTTCTTCGACTGCACCGTTATTCAACACATAGTAATAGATTGGCATATGTTTCGCCATTTCCTCCTCGTCTGCCTCTTCACAGTCTTCGACCTCCGTCTCCTGATAATACTCATGAGGAAGGACCGACACTACGTTGCAGTTGAGATTTATAAACGAGACCCCATCAAATTCGAAGTCATCTATCATCATGTCTTCTTCCTTCACTGGGCAGGATTGCACCTTTTCATCAACCTTTTCCTTTTTTGAAACGAACAACTTACGCCCAACAGGAGGTTTGTTTACTCCTGCTGCCTGCAGTGGAATTTTGCTGCTGCTGGATTCTCCAACTTCTTTCGACCTCGACTTTTTTTCTGTTTTCTTCATCCTTTGATGTCTCCTCCGTTGAGACCTAGACAATGGATTCTTTCCCTTATAGTTTTTGAGCCTATACATCTCTCAATTAGAAGTCTGAAATTGCCTCCTATATGCCATGGCTGTTCTTCCGCCCTGATCAAAGTTTTGCCACTTATTATTCCCTGCGCCAGCCTGAATCCATCTGTCAACGGGCACTTCTGCTGGGAGTTTAAATGTTACCCTTCGAGCCTTTGGGTGCGGGCTGTCAGGTCTTTTCGATGCTCCTCGATTATCGAAAAAATACATACTAGGATTGATTCCTTGCATGTCCCAACCAGTGGAGAATGACACTCTTTCGAACATTTCTGCCACCTGGCTATCATAAACTGCCCCACATCTGAGACACGTGATGATTTCAGATTTCGCCTTGTGACAGCGAACCAGAAAACTTAAGAGACTTTCACCAGGCCTTGGGTAAAAGTTCAATAACTGGTTCTCCTGTCTCCAATGTCCTTGTGTCCTGTGTAACACCCTTCTAAACCCCGCGGCAATTAAATAATTTAAAATCAGAGTAACATACACAAGGGCGTCACAATTCATAATAAAATAAATATCATCTGCCATAAGTCATGCATTCACTGAAGAAAACATCTTAACATAACTCATAAATCAATAACTCATGTTTACACAACGGAATAAATCATTAACTAGCATTACATCATTAATGCTTTCAATCTTCAAAATAAGTTAAGCAAAACAGAGTTAATGTCATAAATTAAAAATAGCGTTTCCCAGTGTTACATCTATCAGAGCATGACCCGACGCTAACTGACTCATTGACTCATGAGATAATCCTCACCGAGTCGAAGCCGCTATCCTCAATCTGAAAAATATAGTGTAAGGGCGAGTCTCATTCACAATTAACAAATATTAGTGCATTACAAATAACAATACATCAATAGTTATATCGTTCACCCAATTCATCTATATTCAGATAATCTATCATCCATACAATCACATAACACCAAAACATAACAATGAAATTCATTCAGTCATGTCATCAAATTCATGCATATGAATGCAACTGACTCTATGCATGTGGTACCAAACATCACCAGTGGAAATCATCCACTGACCAATCTATCATCATCCAGATACGGCCCTGCCAGCACAGATTCCACACAATAGGAGTCTTTCTCTTCACTGAATCCTCTCATTATTAGGATTCAGCCCTCATCAAATGGTTATGAATGCATGCAAACATATATATATATATATATATATATATATATATAATATACTTTTATCATCATCATTTTATGAGTAGCATCATCTTTACTCACCTCATCATCATTCATCATCATCATAAGCATAAGCATGTTCACATATATACATTAACATCATTCAATCAATTTCCAAATCATCATTAAAACACAAGGTCATAATCACAAAGTTTATCCTCCTCAAATGGCACACAAAACAGGCCTACGGATCGAAAGTTACGCATCATTGAACTTTCAAAGAAAATCACAAAACAGAATTTTTAAACACACAGCAGCCATACGCGTATCATCAAGCCCATACGCGTATCACCTTTTTCCATACGCGTATCATACGCGTTCCACCAGAATCAAAATAGCCTAAAAACAAACCCATACGCGTATCAACATTGCCATACGCGTATCACCAGAACCAATTTCCTCTTTAAAATTTCCCATACGCATATGAACATCCTCATACGCTCCTCATACGCAAATCACCAGTACATGGTATTTGGGACAGGCAGCTGCGTATCATACGCGTATAGCCCCTGGGAATTGTCCCTCATACGCGTATGACCTCATCCCATACACGTATGACACTGTTCCATACGCGAAAAACCAGTAATTTCCAGAATTTATGCAGTTTCGTAACAGTCAAACTCTCACTCGTTTCTACTCATATCAGTCCACGATTTTGAGTCTAAAACAGTCCATTTTCACGTTTTCATTCATAGGATTCATTCATACAGATTAATCTATCATCTTATATTAATTCACACATCAAATCCCCAATTCCCAAATCAATTCTTAGAACACAAAAAAAACCTAACTCTGACATACAAATTAAATTGACTCAACAACACAACTAATCACGCACCAATCATCTATAATTACAATAAGATATGATAATCGGAAGAGTCCCCCCTTACCTTAGCCAAATTTTTTGATATTTGGTCTCTTCCTCTTTGTTCCTCTTTCACGTTCTTCGTGTTCCAACTTCTCTCTTTTCATGTTCTGTTCCTTCTTTCCCAATTCTAATTATTTTATGAAAAATAATATTAAATTAGTAAGGGCTTTACTACACAACACCCCCCTTCTTACTAATCTCTTACATGGCCCAAATACCATAAACCATCATTTTTCCATTATTTTCATAAAATCCATAATAATTATAATTATTAATCTTATATTCAAATTAAATTAAAATTAAAATTATACGGGTGTTACATCCTGATCCGCTGGGCCCTTTCGTAGTTCTCTTGAACCCTTCGACTCAGCATGATTGAGCATCTTGGACACATCAGCATTCGTCCAACATTCTTCTCATGGCATCTCTAGAGATAATCCTTAAGACTCTCATTCGCCTTTGAGTTTCCATAGTTCCCTTTCTCCTTCTCCCTTATCAGACATCTTTCCACTTCTTCGATCTCAGACAAGGTCTGTCCAACATTCACCATGTTAACTCCTGCTGGAGAAGTCTCCGAAATCCTTATTTTCTGGAGCTTTGCCCTAAGGTCTTTAGTAGCCTGACTTGTTTTCTCCGAAAGACCTTCAGTAGTCTTTGATTCGAACAAACCTCCAAATTCAGTTTTGAAGATCACACTATTACTTAGGTTTTCAGTAGCCTGCTTTGCTGTCGAAACTTTCTCCCACTCCTTAGGATCATCTTCATGTTAGAACAAGAAATGTTCTGATCAATATTCTTAGTTTTGATGATAACATTATGTATGAATTTTGTATAATACAATGTGGTACTCTAATCCTTTACATTTTCCATTTCAGGAAATATATAAAGAGTATGCACAAATCAGCGTTCAGAGGCACTGACTCAGAAAGTTTTGGATGGCTGCATCAGAACATGCTCTGGCAAGACATCAGAAGATGGTCATGCAAAATCAGAACATAAACTGGAAAGCATCAGAAGAATGGAAGTCAGAAGAACAAGCTCTGAAGTTCTGATGGTATCACGCTCAAAGCTCTTCAAAGTCAGAAGACAGAAGATGCTCTGCACCAAAGCTGATGGCACTGATATTCAAATATTATTATCTACAAATCTGAGTCCAAAAGAAAGTACAAGATGAAAGGTTGTAATGTCAAATCTCTAACTGACAAAAGGAACGTTAGAAGCTACAAAAGGCAAAGTCAGTAAAAGCAGCAAAAGCAAGGCTCGAGGTAGTTGACAAAAGTGTGAAACATTAAATGCAGCGTTGTACTATTCACGCAAAGCATTAAATGCATCCCAATGGTCATTTCCTCTCAAGAGCCTATATATAGAAGATCTATCTAGAAGCTGAATACAACACTTGCGCAAAACATACAGAAACACTGTCAAATTCAAAAGCTAAAGAACTTCATCTTCAACCTCACAAACTCTTTGTAATATTTAGTGAGTGTTAAGAATAGAACTTAAGAGAAATATCACAGTTGTGATTACAGCTTTATTAGAAGCATTCAAACTCTTGTAAACTTTATTTTACATTGATTGTAAAAGGATTCCTAGAGTGATCAAGTTGTGATCAGGATACTCAAGAAGACTTAGAGTGTTTCTAAGTGGATAACCATTGTAATAAGTTGGATTAGTGGATTAAATCCCCAGTTGAGGTAAATCACCTTGTCAGGGGTGGACTGGAGTAGTTTGGTTAACAACAAACCAGGATAAAAATAATTGTGTTCATTGTTTTTATCTTCCAAGTTTTTGAAGTTACACTTATTCAATCCCCCCTTTCTAAGTATTTTTCACTCCTTCAATTGGCATCATAGCGCCGGTTCTAGGTGCAAGCACTTAACCGTGTTAGACAAAATATTCAGGGAGAAAAACACAAAGTCAAAATGGTTGAAACAACTTCATCTACTCCTACTCCTGAACAAAACAACAATGGTAATGGAAGCAATAGCTTCTATGGCTACAATAGACCACCAGTCTTTGATGGTGAAAACTTTGAGTATTGGAAAGATAGACTCAAAAGTTACTTTCTTTGTCAAGATGGTGACTTATGGGATCTAGTGCTGGATGGTTACACACATCCTGTGAATGCTCAAGGTGTCAAGATTTCTAGACAAGCCATGAGTGATGCTCAAACGAAAGACTTCAAGAATCATCACAAGTCTAGAACCATACTGCTAAATGCTATCTCTCATGCTGAGTATGAGAAGATAACAAACAGAGAAACAACTCATGATATCTTTGAATCCTTAAAGATGACTCATGAGGGTAATGCTCAAGTAAAGGAGACAAAGGCCTTAGCTCTAATCCAGAAGTATGAAGCATTCAAGATAGAGGAAGATGAGAACATTGAAGCAATGTTTTCAAGATTCTAGACTCTGACTGCTGGATTGAGAGTGCTAGATAAAGGCTACACCAAAGATGATCATGTAGAGAAGATCATCAGAAGCTTACCCAGAAGATGGGGACCCATGGTGACTGCATTCAAGATTGCCAAGAACTTGAATGAAGTGTCTCTTGAGGAGTTGATTAGTGCTTTGTGGAGTCACGAGATTAGGCTGGATGCAAATGAACCTCAGAAGAAGATGAACTTTCTCTAATATCCAGAAGAGTAAATCAAATCTAGAAAAGCAAGCAGAGAAAGTTCAAGAACTTCAAGAACTTCAAAAGACCTGAAAAGGAAGAATCTTCTAGACACAGAAGATCTGACAAGAAGAAGGTGACGTGCTATGAATGTAAAGAGCCTGGACACTACAAGAATGAATATCCAAAGCTTCAAAGAGAAAAGCCCAAGAAAAATTTTGAAAAGAAGAAAGGCTTAATGGCTACTTGGGATGACTCAGATTCTTCTGATGAAGTCAGACTCGGATGATGAGCAGGCAAACATAGCACTGATGGCCACTGTTGATGAAGAATCAGAATCTACATCAGACTCAGATTATGAAGAGGTATTTTCTGAACTTTCTAGAGATGAGTTAGTTTCCAGTTTAACTGAACTTCTAGAAATCAAGGCTAAACTTAGTATCAAATACAAAAAGCTGAAAAAGCTCTTTGCATCTGAAACTAAGAGACTTGAAATAGAAAATTCTGAACTAAAAGAAAAAGGTTTAAAATAATCTAAAGATTTTGAATCATCTTCAAGTTCAGAAAAGTCTATTCCAAGTGTGAACAATATTCTTAAGGAATATGACTTGAGTTTCAGAAAGTTTCTATCTAGAGGTATAGGCAGAAGTCAGCTAGCCTATATGATATATGGTATAAGTGGAAACAAGAGAATATGCATAGGCTATGAGGGTGAAACCCCATATAAACTTGAACCTGTTGATGAGATGATTATCACATACAAACCTCTGTATGATCAATTCAAGTATGACCATTCTCATGATATTAGGCACACATCATATGCTAAGAGTTTCCACATAACACACACCAAGAAACAAGTTGCTACACAATCTAGAAAATCTTATGTTAAACCTCATGCTTGAAGGATAGAAAAACACTTAGAAAGGGGGGGTTTGAATAAGTGTAGCTTTAAAACTTGTAAGATAAAAACAATTTGCACAATGATTTTTATCCTGGTTCGTTGTTAACTAAACTACTCCAGTCCACCCCCTTGGAGTGATTTACCTCACCCGAGGATTTAATCCACTAATCACACTTGATTACAATGGTTTTCCACTTAGACAACTGCTAAGTCTTCTAGAGTATCCTGATCACAACCTGGTCACTCTAGGAATAAACTGCTTAGCCAACTTCTAAGACTTGCTAGAGTATACTGATCAACAACCTGATCACTCTAGTTCTTACAACTTAATGTAAACAAATTCTTTTAAGAGTTACAATGCTTCTTATAAAGCTATTATCACAACTGTGATTTTCTCCTAAGTTTAGGCTTAAATCTCACTAAGATATTACAACAGCAATGTAGTGAGCTTGATGATGAAGTTTGAGAGCTTTTGAATTTGAACAGCGTTTGTGCAAGTTGATTCAGAGTTTGTAACGTAGCTTCTCATCAGAACTTCATATTTATAGGCACTTGAGAAGATGATCGTTGGGAGCATTTAATGCTTTGCGTATTCCGTACAGCATTGCATTTAATGTTTCACTCTTTTGTCAACTACCTCGAGCCTTGTTTCCGCTGTGTCTACTGACATTGCCTTTAATAGCTTCTAACGTTCCTTTTGTCAGTCAGAGTAGCCTTCCAGTCTAGTACTTGCTTCTGATCTGATGTTTGTGTAAACAACGTTTGAATATCATCAGAGTCAAGCAGCTTGGTGCAGAGCATCTTCTTGTCTTCTGACCTTGAAGTGCTTCTGAGCGTGATACCATGAGAACTTCAGTGCTTCTGCTTCTGATCTCAAGTTCTTCTGATGCTTCCATAGACCCATGTTCTGATTCTGCTTGACCATCTTCTAATGTCTTGCCAGACCATGTTCTGATGTTGCATGCTGAACCTTCTGAGTCAGTTGCTTCTTGCGCTGATTTTGTGCATACTCTTTATATAATTCCTGAAACAGAAATTGCATAGTATTAGAGTACCACATTATCTCATACAAAATTTGTAACGCCCCGAATTTAATTAATTATTTAATTAAATTAAATCAAGGATTTATTCGTTGGAATTAGTTGAAGTTGGGATTTATCGGTATTATTCTAAAGGCATAATTTGGATTAATATGTTCATTTGAGCAGTTAAGTTTATGGACGGATTAATTAGTCAGAGAAATACAATTATAAGTTGGTATTAATTAAGTTAAGGAGCAATTGTAGTTGTGGATTATTATTGGGAATAATATCCGTGATGTTATATGATTATTCAATTATGTGTGTTATTTGGCTTAATTGAGTAATTAGAGGAATATTATGAATTGGGCCAAAGTGGAAGAATATAACACAATGGATGGGTTATGGGTTAAGCCCATTAGTGAAAAGATAGTAAGAGTTAGGGTTTTAGAGATTAAACCTCGTAACTCATTTTGTGGAAAAGAAGAGAAAGAAGAGAAAGAAGGGGAGAAAGAAGAGAAAGCTATGGCATGAAGAGGAAGAGCTCCATTGAAGGAAGTGAAGCTTTTGCTAAGGTAAGGGTGGGGTTCTTACCTTCTAAGGGTTGGCATGATGATGTATATGGTGGGTTAGATTGTATGTTATTCTCCATGGAAGTTGTGTGTAGAGATGTTAGGGTTTATGAACAAATGTGTAAATTTATGATTTGAAATGTGTTTAATTGATGCTTAATGATGTTGTGATGTTAGAAGATCCATAATATGTGTTGTAATTGTGTTTATAACATGTGTTATATTGTTATTCGTGATGCTTGGTGTTTTCCAACTTGATTGGGTTAAGTTTAGGGGTTTTGGGATGGGTTTCGTATGCTGTTTTCTGTGTTTTGGGGGTTTCTGAAATTGCCAGTTCGCGCCGCGAACCTCTGTTTGCGTCGCGAACTTCTTGGCAGAAAGTTAGGAATTTTTGAATTCGCTCAGTTCGCGCCGCGAACCTTGTTGGCGCCGCGAACCCTGTTTTGCAGAACTTTTTCTAAACTTTGAAATGATGTAACTTGTGATCCGTAACTCCGTTTAAGGCGCCGTTCGAAGTGTTAGAAAGCTAACGCAATGAACTATATCATGATGCAATAAAATGATTCATAGTATCTATTCTCCTATTATGTTTATTGGGATTAAGTGATGAACTATGTTGTGTTAACATGTGAAGCATGTTCTTTGCTATGAATCAATGTAACCATGTTGTGGTATAACTTGACGTATGTTTTCCTTATGACGATACAATGATATTGAGATGATGATATGCAACTCCCTTATGATGAGATAATGATGCTTTATAAAGAATTAAGAATGAATATGCTTTCATTAAGTAGTCGAATTAACCGTGTTACATTGTTACTTGAATTGTATATATGTAATACGTGAATTGGTGTTGATTGATAATAACATTGTTGGCATGATATGTGATAGGATATTCATAATGAGTGTGAATGATTACATACTAGTTGTTGTAACATGTTGATGTTTATTGTTGTTGTGTGCAATATGTGGAATTTGTCGTTGTTGTCGTAGACCCTATGGTTATGTTGATAAGAATGAAGTTGAATAGATGTTGTATGTTGATATGATGTGATGACGTGATTGAGATATGGTAAAATACTATGATACGGTTATTGCCATAGAACCTTGGCATTGAGTTGATGTTGTTTAGTTGATATGGTTATGTTGTTTAAGTTGATTATGTCGTTCAAGTTGATTATGTCGTTTAAGTTGATTAAGTGGTTTAAGTTGTGTTTGTGGATGTGCATCATTTGAGTCGCATCCATTGCATTGTTTAAGACGGCCCTTGTGGCAATTGTTTGAGACGGCCCTTGTGGCAAATGTTTGAGACGGCCCTTGTGGCAAATGTTTGAGACGGCCCAATGGCAAACTGTTTGAGACGGGAGTTTTACTCCAATGGTACCACATGCATATGCATAAGTTTGAGTCACATCCGAGTCGCATTTGAATTGCATTTGAATTGTGTTTGGATTGTTGAGATGACAAGGTTTTGTTGTAACGTGATAATGATATGCTTGTTGTGACGTATTTAATATCATACTTGTATATTTGAATATGTGATTAATAACATCGTTGCCGTTTTGAAAGTTGTATTATATTGATAAGTTGTTTTACGGTGAATCTTGTTGTAAGATGCTATATGATGCGAAGTGGTGAAATTATGTATGATCTATATCTCCTATATTATTTATGATGCATTCCTTTATATTGTAAGATATCTCACCCCTTTGCTGATATTTCCCCTACCATGGGAAATGGGCAGGTACTCAAGATTAGTCGTGGAGGTCCGAGGTTATTTATGTGAAGTCTTTACGTTGCTTTATGGAAATTCGAGTTGGTGTCCATTGCTCTGATACGTAGCACTCGGGGGGATTAGTCGTTATTTTATGATTATTGTATTCCATGATGACATTTGTGTTAAGATGAATTGAAAGGTGTTTATAAGTTTAAGTTGTAAGTGGTGAATGAAGTTTTGTTCCGAATGCTATGTATCTTTATTAAATGCAATATAAGTATGTTTGTTTGGTTAAGTCGAATTGTGACATCCCATCATTTGATGAAGATTTTTAAATGCACTCTGATTTTCGCTTATAATTGCGGGGTAGATTTGGGGTGTTACAATAGTGGTATCAGAGCCTGGTTTGTCCGTCCGGCCAATGTTGTCTAATGATGTTTATTCCCTTGTACACGACGAGTGTGTGAAACACTGTCGGTACTTGTTGTTCTTCTGATCGTTTGTCTGCAGGAGTTGGTTTGAAGCTAAGTGGGGGAGAAGCTATGCTTCTCGGTTTTGTTTCAGTTGTAGGATGTAGTATGCTGCTGAGGGCGACAATGCAAGTGTTGGTGGAGTTTGTTGTTTCCTGAATCGAAGATGACTTGGATTTAAGATTTTGTTGCTAATTAAGTAGAGCATCTTGAGGAAGAGGATGAGCAGGAATTTTTGATGTTCACTTCTTGAAGGATGAGGAGCTATGTAGAGGTTGTTGGTATGTGAGTACGGTGCAAGCTCCTGATGTGTCTGAAGGTAACTGTAAGTAATGAGAATGAATTCTAAAAGATGGAATTTAGAAAGTGCGATATTCCAGTGCTGCTGATAGACTGTGAAGTTGTTGGTTGAGCAAACTTGCGTAAGATGTCGATGTTGGATCAGTGATTAAAAGAAGTATCGATGTAGACCTTGTTGTAAGATTGTTGCAAGTGATTGAGGCAGTATTAGAACTATTGAAGTTGTGGAAACGTTTTGAAGCGCAAGTAAGAATTGGAAATGCGAAGAGATGAGCATGATTTCAATAATAAGTGTTAGAACAAGATTTGTTCTTATCAATTATCTTAGTTTTGATGATAACAATAATATGAATTTTGCTTAAGATAATATGGTACTCTAATCCAATGCAATTTCCCTTTCAGGAAATATATAAAGAGTACGCATAATTCAGCGCTCAGAAGTTGTGTCTCAAATGGTTCAGCATGCAACATCAGAACATGGTCTGGCAAGACATCAGAAGATGGTCGAAGCAGAATCAGAACATGGGTCTATGGAAGCATCAGAAGAACATGAGATCAGAAGCACTGAAGATCAGAAGATGGTATCACGCAACAGAAGCACTTCAAGATCAGAAGATGCTATGCACCAAGCTGTTTGACTCTGATGATATTCAAACGTCGTATTCACAAACATCAGATCAGAAGGAAGTACACGTGGCAGACTACGCTGACTGACAAAAGGAACGTTAAAGCTACTAAAGGCTACGTCAGTAGACACAGCGTGAACAAGGCTCGAGGTAGTTGACAAAAGCGTATAACATTAAATGCAAAGCTGTACGGAACACGCAAAGCATTAAATGCATTCAACGGTCATCTTCTCAACGCCTATAAATATGAAGTTCTGATGAGAAGCAAGATTAACGATTTTCGCACCAATACAATTCAAATTAACTTGCTGAAACTCTGTTCAAATCAAAACTCAGAATCTTCATCTTCATCAAAGCTCACTACATTGCTGTTGTAATATCTTAGTGAGATTAAGCTTAAACGATTAAGAGAAATATCACAGTTGTGATTATCGCTTTTAAGAAGCATTTGTAAACTCTTGAATTGATTACATTAAGTTGTAAGGAACTAGAGTGATCGTGTGATCTGTATACTCTAGGAAGTCTTGGCAGTTGGCTGAGCAGAGAAGTCTTAGGAGTGAACTAAGCCTAGAGTGATCGTGTTGATCAGTAGACTCTAGAAAAGTCTTAGGAGTGAACTAAGCAGTGTTCCTGGAGTGATCAAGTTGTGATCTGTATACTCTGGAAGACTTAGTCGTGGACTAAGTGGAAAACCATTGTAATCCGTGCGATTAGTGGATTAAATCCTCAGGTTGAGGTAAATCATCTCTGCGGGGGTGGACTGGAGTAGCTTCGTTAACAGCGAACCAGGATAAAAATAATTGTGCAATTTATTTTTATCGTCCAAGTTTTAAAGTCACACTTATTCAATCCCCCCCTTTCTAAGTGTTTTTCTATCCTTCAATTGGCATCAGAGCGCCGGTTCTAAGGTGCAAGCACTTAACCGTGTTTAGAAAAGATTCAGGAAGAGAAAAACGCTTCATTTAAAAGATGGTTGATGAAAGTGAAAGGACTACACCTACACCTGCATCTACATCTGGCTCTGCCGAGCAATACAACGGTAACAATGGTTATACAAGACCGCCGGTATTTGAGGGTGAAAACTTTGAATACTGGAAAGATAAACTGGAAAGTTACTTTCTTGGTCTAGATGGTGATCTATGGGATCTTCTGATGGATGGTTACAAACATCCGGTAAATGCCAGAGGCGTAAAGCTGACAAGGCAAGAAATGAATGATGATCAAAAGAAGCATTTCAGGAATCATCATAAATGCAGAACTGTTTTGCTGAATGCTATTTCTCATGTTGAATATGAGAAAATATCAAACAGGGAAACAGCCTATGATATATATGAGTCCTTGAAAATGACTCATGAAGGAAATGCTCAAGTCAAGGAGACTAAAGCTCTAGCCTTAATCCAGAAGTATGAAGCCTTCAAGATTTCAAACTCTGACTGCTGGATTGAGAGTTCTTGACAAAGGATACACCAAGGCTGATCATGTAAAGAAGATCATCAGAAGCTTACCCAGAAGATGGGGTCCGATGGTGACTGCATTCAAGATTGCGAAGAATCTGAATGAAGTTTCTCTGGAAGAGCTTATCAGTGCCTTGAGGAGTCATGAAATAGAGCTGGACGCAAATGAGCCTCAAAAGAAAGGTAAGTCTATTGCATTAAAATCAAATATCAAGAAATGCACTAACGCTTTTCAGGCCAGAGAAGAAGATCCTGAAGAATCAGAATCCGAAGAAGAAGATGAACTGTCCCTGATCTCCAGAAGGCTAAATCAACTCTGGAAGACCAAGCAAAGGAAGTTCAGAGGCTTCAGAAGTTCAAGGAAATTTGAACGTGGAGAATCTTCTGATGAAAGAAGATTTGACAAGAAGAAGGTCATGTGCTATGAATGCAATGAGCCTGGACACTACAAGAATGAATGTCCAAATCTTCAGAAGGAAAGTCCCAAGAAAAAGTTTCATAAGAAGAAAGGTCTTATGGCAACCTGGGATGAGTCAGAAGATGATTCAGAAGATGAGCAGGCCAACTGTGCGCTGATGGCGACAGAAGATGACGGATCAGAATCTACATCAGAATCAGATTCTGAAGAGGTATTTTCTGAACTTACTAGAGATGAGTTAGTTTCCGGTCTAACTGAACTTCTGGAACTCAAGTCTCAGATTAGTCTCAAATACAAAAAGCTGAAAAAGCAATTTGAATTTGAAACAAAGAAGCTTGAGTTGGAGAATTCTGAATTAAAAGAAAAACTTTTAAAATTGTCCAATAATGTTGGATCTCCTTCTAATTCAGAAAAATCCACTCCTAGTCTAAACCATATTCTGAAAGAATATGATTTAAATTTCAGGAAGTTCTTATCTAGAAGTATTGGCAGAAGTCAGCTAGCTTCTATGATATATGCCGTATCTGGAAACAAAAGAGTTGGCATTGGTTATGAGGGTGAAACCCCATACAAACTTGAATCTGTCGATGAAATGAAACTCACATACAAGCCTTTGTATGATCAGTTCAAGTATGGCCACTCTCATGATATTAGGCACACTTCACATGCACAAAGTTTTCACATAACACACACCAAAAGGCATGTGACACAACCTAGGAAATATCATGAAACTCATATTAAAAATTATCATGCTGTTCCTCCTATTGCTTATAATGTCAAACCCAAGTTCAATCAGAACTTGAGAAAATCTAACAAGAAAGGACCCAAGAAAATGTGGGTACCTAAGGATAAGATTATTCCTATTGCAGATATCCTTGGCTGCAAGAAGGACAAAGCACAACATGTCATGGTACCTGGACTCTGGATGCTCGCGACACATGACAGGAAGAAGGTCTATGTTCCAAGACCTGGTGCTTAAGTCTGGAGGAGAAGTCAAGTTTGGAGGAGATCAGAAGGGCAAGATAATTGGCTCTGGAACTATAAAGTCTGGTAACTCTCCTTCCATTTCTAATGTACTTCTTGTAGAAGGTTTAACTCATAACCTCTTATCTATCAGTCAATTAAGTGACAATGGTTATGATATAATCTTTAATCAAAAGTCTTGCAAGGCTGTAAATCAGAAGGATGGCTCAATCCTATTTACAGGCAAGAGGAAGAATAACATTTATAAGACAGATCTGCAAGATCTTATGAGTCAGAAGGTGACTTGTCTTATGTCTGTTTCTGAAGAGCAGTGGGTCTGGCACAGGAGATTAGGTCATGCTAGTTTGAGAAAGATTTCTCAGATTAACAAACTGAATCTTGTCAGAGGACTCCCTAATCTGAAATTCAAATCAGATGCTCTTTGTGAAGCATGTCAGAAGGGCAAGTTCTCCAAACCTGCATTCAAGTCTAAGAATGTTGTTTCTACCTCAAGGCCATTAGAACTCTTGCACATTGATCTGTTTGGCCCAGTCAAAACAGCATCTGTCAGAGGAAAGAAATATGGATTAGTCATCGTAGATGATTATAGTCGCTGGACGTGGGTAAAATTCTTGAAACACAAGGATGAGACTCATTCAGTGTTTTTTGATTTCTGCATTCAGATTCAATCTGAAAAAGAATGTAAAATCATAAAGGTCAGAAGTGATCATGGTGGTGAATTTGAGAACAGATCCTTTGAAGAGTTCTTCAAAGAAAATGGTATTGCCCATGATTTCTCTTGTCCTAGAACTCCACAGCAAAATGGGGTTGTAGAACGAAAGAATAGGACTCTGCAAGAAATGGCCAGAACCATGATCAATGAAACCAATATGGCTAAGCATTTCTGGGCAGAAGCAATAAACACTGCATGCTATATTCAGAATAGAATCTCTATCAGACCTATTCTAAATAAGACTCCCTATGAATTGTGGAAGAATAAAAAGCCCAACATTTCATATTTCCATCCTTTTGGATGTGTATGCTTTATTCTGAACACTAAAGATCATCTTGGTAAGTTTGATTCCAAAGCTCAAAAATGTTTCCTTCTTGGTTATTCTGAACGCTCAAAAGGCTACAGAGTATACAATACTGAAACATTGGTTGTAGAAGAATCAATCAATATCAGGTTTGATGATAAGCTTGGTTCTGAAAAACCAAAGCAGGTTGATAATTTTGTAGGTTATGATATTGATATATCAGAAGTTGTTGAGCCAAGAAGCAACGCATCAGAAGCAGAGCTCCTCAGAA
The DNA here is from genome assembly GCF_029867415.1 of Vicia villosa. Classification (NCBI taxonomy): domain Eukaryota; kingdom Viridiplantae; phylum Streptophyta; class Magnoliopsida; order Fabales; family Fabaceae; genus Vicia; species Vicia villosa. The sequence continues at coordinate 78,754,897 of NC_081183.1, forward strand.
GCAAGGAACCAGAAGATCAAGTATCAGCTTCTCTGGACAATCTAAGCATTTCTGAAGAACCATCTGTCAGAAGATCATCCAGACTCATCTCTGGTCATTCAGAAGATGTCATTCTTGGAAAGAAGAATGATCCAATCAGAACAAGAGCATTCCTTAGGAACAATGCAGAATGTCAATTAGGTCTTGTATCTTTGATCGAGCCAACTTCTGTTGATCATGCTCTAGAAGATCCAGACTGGATAATTGCTATGCAAGAAGAATTAAATCAGTTCACAAGGAATGATGTTTGGGATCTTGTTCCTAGACCAGATGGATTCAATATAATTGGTACAAAATGGGTCTTCAGAAACAAGCTCAGTGAGAAAGGTGAAGTGGTAAGAAACAAAGCCAGACTGGTGGCTCAGGGTTATAGTCAGCAAGAAGGGATTGACTATACAGAAACCTTCGCACCAGTAGCCAGGTTAGAGTCTATTCGTCTATTAATTTCTTTTGCCACTCAACATAACATCACTCTCTATCAGATGGATGTTAAGAGTGCCTTCTTAAATGGTTATATAGATGAAGAAGTTTATGTCCATCAACCTCCTGGTTTTGAAGACTCTATGTCTCCGAATCATGTGTTTAAATTAAAGAAATCATTATATGGATTGAAGCAAGCTCCCAGAGCTTGGTATGAACGCTTAAGTTCTTTCCTTCTAGATAATGGTTTCACTAGAGGAAAAGTGGACACTACTCTCTTTTGTAAAACCTTTGAAAAGGATATTTTAATCTGTCAAATATATGTAGATGATATTATTTTTGGAACATCTAATGCTACACTTGGAAAGGAGTTTGCTAAGTCTATGCAGGCTGAGTTTGAAATGAGCATGATGGGAGAACTCAAGTATTTCCTTGGAATACAAATAAATCAAACATCAGAAGGAACATATGTTCACCAAACCAAGTATGTGAAGGAACTTCTGAAGAAGTTTAATCTTCTGGACTGCAAAGAAGCCAAAACTCCTATGCATCCAACATGCATCCTAGGTAAGGATGAGGTAAGTAAGAAGGTAGATCAGAAGTTATACAGAGGTATGATTGGATCTCTTCTATATCTGACTGCTTCTAGACCTGACATTCTGTTCAGTGTTTGTTTGTGTGCTAGATTCCAATCAGATCCTAGAGAATCTCATTTAACTGCTGTTAAGAGAATTCTAAGGTATCTGAAAGGTACTACTAATGTTGGTTTAGTTTACAGAAAATCTAAAGAATACAACTTAGTAGGATTCTGCGATGCTGACTATGCTGGAGACAGAATTGAAAGAAAAAGTACTTCAGGAAGTTGCCAATTTCTTGGAAGTCATTTGATCTCCTGGTATAGCAAGAAGCAAGCAACTATTGCTCTATCAACAACAGAAGCAGAATATGTCGCTGCTGCTGGTTGTAGTACACAGATGCTCTGGATGAAGAGTCAGTTGGAAGATTATCAGATATTTGAGAGTAACATTCCTATCTTCTGTGATAATACTTCTGCTATATGTTTATCTAAGAATCCTATTCTTCATTCAAAAGCTAAACATATTGAGATAAAACATCATTTCATAAGGGACTATGTTCAGAAGGGTGTTATATCTTTAAACTTTGTTGATACAGACCATCAATGGGCTGATATCTTTACAAAACCCCTGGCTGAAGATAGGTTTAAGTTCATTCTGAAGAACATCAGTATGGATTTATGCCCAGAATGAGAAGATGAGAAGTTCTCATGTATGAGTATCTTCTGAAATGAATGTGGAACATTTTTATTGTCAGAAGTTCTGATTGAATTCTTTTAGAAATTATGATTCGGTTATTACTAACGTTTCATTGTCTAAGTTGATTCAGAACCTCTTTTAAAGCAATACAGCTGTTACGCTTTGTCTCGGGATGGTAAACCTGTCGTTACTATTCATGGATAAACGCGCGTGCAGTTGAAGGGACGCCGACCATAGGTAACTGTGCTAGTCACCTCATTTGTCTTTATTATCTCTCCTCACGTCACGTAACATTAAATGCTAGTCATCATTCGTTTCACTTTATTTTCCTTTAAATACTCTTCTAAATGGTTTTTGGTTTCCTATCTCTTTGTTTTCCTCTTAAAGTTTTCTCTCTCTCTCTCTCTCTCGTTTTTTCATTTCTTCTCTCAAAACCTAGCGTTCATCCTAAGCCTGTTGCAGCTCCATGACTCAAAGGCGACAGATCTCTGTGCATCTCGGGATGGCTCTTCTAATACCGCTCAAGTCAGACTCTTCTTTGATGTTGTTATCAACTTTCATCCAAAGACAGAAGACTTTCTTGAGTTATGGGAGGAGGTTAAGAATGATATTCTTGACTTCTATGTTGAGGAAAAGCCCCGTTTGCAACATTAGCTCTCTGTCTGTGAACTGTCCCTCACTTCCTCCTTGGATCTGGGATCTCTCCTACAGTGGAGGTTTCAGTCTGGAAGACAAGAAGTCCTCCGGGATTCTTGATGGGTTGACACAGAGCGTGTCTAGCTAGGGTTCTGTTTTTAATTTTTGTAGTCATTTCCTCTTTGGAAATTCTACTTTGTATTTGCTAGGAATGTTTTTCATCTTGTTAAACATAGGAACCTTTTTGTAATATCTTTTGATTATTAATAAAAAGTTTCTTTGTGTTTTACATTCCAGTAAATGTTTTCTTTTTGTCGTTTTATACATCTGAATCTTTTTAAATATTCTTTTTGATGTTATGACAAAAAGGGGGAGAAAGATAAATGATAAATGATTTGATTAAATCTATCAGTTGCTGGGTAAAGAGGCTCCCACACATTCACTAACAAGAACTGCAAGTTCTATATGGTTTAAGTGTTTTGCAGGTACAGAGAAGTGAAGTGCATCTTCAAAGCAAACACTAGAAGCAAAACCATAAGAAGCGTTATTCTGTAAAAGGAATAAGCTCTTGGAAACTGAAGCAAGCTGAGTGCTGTCAAGCTTCAGGAATCAGTAGCACGATCAGAAGCACTGATAATAGAATTTGAATATCATTGTCTATCCTGTTATGACAAAATTCTATTTGCTCTGATACATATAATGTTATGGCTCTGATACATTATTTGCTCTGATATATTATTTCAGCCTATATGGCTCTGATACATATAATGTGCTCAAACATACATTTTATGTTCTAACTCGTTCATGCTGACTTTTGTCGTTTAGTTTTTGTTCTGTAACATTTCAGGATGTAGAGATGCTCTGATGATACTCTGGTACATTCAACAATGTTCTGATACAAATCTAGCATGAAGTGATGATTGGTAGACATTCAAAGTTCTGAAGCTATCCGAGGGAAGCAGAAATCAGAAGATGTGAATGTTCTAAAAGATCCAGAAAACTCAAGTTCTGAAGCTGTCCTGAATGGAAGCAGAAGTCAGAAGCTGTGAATGTTCTGAAGATCAAAGAAATTCAAGTTCTGAAGCTGTCCACGATGGAAGCAGGAATCAGAAGCTGTGAGTGTTCTAAGGATCTAAAGAAATTCAAGTTCTGAAGCTGTCCAATGGAAGCAGAAGTCAGAAGCTATGAATTCTCTGAAGGCAGAAGCTTATATGATCGTCTCTACCGAAATAATCAGGGAAGTCTTTTATCAAAGTTCTTCGAGTATTTATTTCAGGGGGAGATTATTTATCTCAGGGGGAGATTGTTAATCTCAGGGGGAGACATATTCATATGCTTATGCTATAGCTGTGTAATTTGTCTTTTGCCGTCTACTCTTTCTGATCGCAAATTCATATCATTTATATATGTTTTTGTCATCATCAAAAAGGGGGAGATTGTTAGAACAAGATTTGTTCTTATCAATTATCTTAGTTTTGATGATAACAATAATATGAATTTTGCTTAAGATAATATGGTACTCTAATCCAATGCAATTTCCCTTTCAGGAAATATATAAAGAGTACGCATAATTCAGCGCTCAGAAGTTGTGTCTCAAATGGTTCAGCATGCAACATCAGAACATGGTCTGGCAAGACATCAGAAGATGGTCGAAGCAGAATCAGAACATGGGTCTATGGAAGCATCAGAAGAACATGAGATCAGAAGCACTGAAGATCAGAAGATGGTATCACGCAACAGAAGCACTTCAAGATCAGAAGATGCTATGCACCAAGCTGTTTGACTCTGATGATATTCAAACGTCGTATTCACAAACATCAGATCAGAAGGAAGTACACGTGGCAGACTACGCTGACTGACAAAAGGAACGTTAAAGCTACTAAAGGCTACGTCAGTAGACACAGCGTGAACAAGGCTCGAGGTAGTTGACAAAAGCGTATAACATTAAATGCAAAGCTGTACGGAACACGCAAAGCATTAAATGCATTCAACGGTCATCTTCTCAACGCCTATAAATATGAAGTTCTGATGAGAAGCAAGATTAACGATTTTCGCACCAATACAATTCAAATTAACTTGCTGAAACTCTGTTCAAATCAAAACTCAGAATCTTCATCTTCATCAAAGCTCACTACATTGCTGTTGTAATATCTTAGTGAGATTAAGCTTAAACGATTAAGAGAAATATCACAGTTGTGATTATCGCTTTTAAGAAACATTTGTAAACTCTTGAATTGATTACATTAAGTTGTAAGGAACTAGAGTGATCGTGTGATCTGTATACTCTAGGAAGTCTTGGCAGTTGGCTGAGCAGAGAAGTCTTAGGAGTGAACTAAGCCTAGAGTGATCGTGTTGATCAGTAGACTCTAGAAAAGTCTTAGGAGTGAACTAAGCAGTGTTCCTGGAGTGATCAAGTTGTGATCTGTATACTCTGGAAGACTTAGTCGTGGACTAAGTGGAAAACCATTGTAATCCGTGCGATTAGTGGATTAAATCCTCAGGTTGAGGTAAATCATCTCTGCGGGGGTGGACTGGAGTAGCTTCGTTAACAGCGAACCAGGATAAAAATAATTGTGCAATTTATTTTTATCGTCCAAGTTTTAAAGTCACACTTATTCAATCCCCCCCTTTCTAAGTGTTTTTCTATCCTTCAATAAGAAGGGTGGGTAATGGTTTACATGAATTTTATTCTGATGTATCGTCAGATGTGTTTAAGAAAGTAGCTGCAAGACGTCGGTGTTAGCTTTTTCGGATGATTTTGAAAGATTAGTGAATTATGGAATCATATTGCTTCTGGTGATATGAGTACAAGTTGGAAAAGAACACTATTAATGTTGGTAGTGATGGTTTATACTCCATTATGGTTGTCGGCTATCTATTGACAGATTGAGGACTTGATCACCCTTAATCTCTTGTTGATAGTAGACGAAATCGTGATTGGATGGCATAGACGTGTCTTGCTAGCTTGATAGTGCATAAAGGGATGAATGTTACGTCGTGAAGATAGTTGTTCTCTAGTTGGTGGAAATTAACGGAAAAGTATCCATGAATAGTTGAGAAGTAACGAACAAGTCGAAGAAACTGGTTTATAGGCGAGATAGCGTTGCAAAGTGAAGGATTGAGAATCTCGAGTGAGCATCGATTTTGTAACGGATGTTTAAGGAAGTCTGAACTAGATTAAGACTTGTGAACCATGTAATTAACGGAAAGATATAACGTGGACAGTGACTTAAGATGGATTATCAGAGTTGCGCAGCGGATGTGAAAGGTGGCGCAGTTGCTATGCGTGTGTGTTTGTTAGAGGTGAAGAACTAGGTATCAGAAGCCTAGGAGAATGGTATGTCTTGATCTGCATGTTTGAGTTGGTGGATGTTGAGGTAAGGACGATGTGCCAGAATATGGTATTTTCTCGTGAATACTTGCCGAGTTTATAAGGATGATATAAGGGATGTTAGTTGATGGTGGAGTTGGGTGTATTCGTCGAGTAATCTTGTTAATTTGATGCTATAGTAATTTGGTTTCTGTTGTCGTTATATTGTTGTTGGACTCTGTAAGCAAGAAGTGATATTCTGTACTATGACTGAGTTGATTATGATGGCTATGTTGATGTAACTTATAAGAGTGATATGACGAGACGGAGATAGAGCTGTTGGTGTTGGTTAAAGATTGGCATGTATAATTAAGGGAATGGAAGTAAGTATGTGTTCTAGTGTTGAGAATGTTGTTAATACGATAATAGTGTGGAGTTGAACACCCAAGTATATGAGGATTATGATTGTTACTACCTTGAGGATCGATAGTCAAGGTGTTGTTAAACAGTGATGACTCTGTTGCTAAGTTAATGAAGTAAGATTGTATCTCCACATTTGAGTGTGTTATTGTTATTGATACCTTAAGTGTTGGTAAGTCGGGAGGTTCGTGAAATGGTCGGTAAGTTGTTAACAAGTATGTCGTAGAGATGTAAAATAACTGACGCTGGATTTAAGTCAGATTAAGTTGTTTTGGTAGTGGAAGTATTGTCAAGCGCAACTGAGGATCAGAGAGATAGAAGCGAAGTTAAGGATGATTATGTCGGATAGATTTTTGAGGACGAAAATATTCTAAGTGGGGGAGAGTTGTAACACCCCGAATTTAATTAATTATTTAATTAAATTAAATCAAGGATTTATTCGCTGGAATTAGTTGAAGTTGGGATTTATCGGTATTATTCTAAAGGCGTAATTTGGATTAATATGTTGATTTGAGCAGTTAAGTTTATGGACGGATTAATTAGTTAGAGAAATACAATTATAAGTTGGTATTAATTAAGTTAAGGAGCAATTTTAGTTGTGGATTATTATTGGGAATAATATACGTGATGTTATGTGATTATTCAATTATGTGTGTTATTTGGCTTAATTGAGTAACTAGAGGAATATTATGAATTGGGCCAAAGTGGAAGAATATAACACAATGGATGGGTTATGGGTTAAGCCCATTAGTGAAAAGATAGTAAGAGTTAGGGTTTTAGAGATTAAACCTCATAACTCATTTTGTGGAAAAGAAGAGAAAGAAGAGAAAGAAGGGGAGAAAGAAGAGAAAGCTATGGCATGAAGAGGAAGAGCTCCATTGAAGGAAGTGAAGCTTTTGCTAAGGTAAGGGTGGGGTTCTTACCTTCTAAGGGTTGGCATGATGATGTATATGGTGGGTTAGATTGTATGTTATTCTCCATGGAAGTTGTGTGTAGAGATGTTAGGGTTTATGAACAAATGTGTAAATTTATGATTTGAAATGTGTTTAATTGATGCTTAATGATGTTGTGATGTTAGAAGATCCATAATATGTGTTGTAATTGTGTTTATAACATGTGTTCTATTGTTATTCATGATGCTTGGTGTTTTCCAACTTGATTGGGTTGAGTTTGGGGGTTTTGGGATGGGTTTCGTATGCTGTTTTCTGTGTTTTGGGGGTTTCTGAAATTGCCAGTTCGCGCCGCGAACCTCTGTTGGCGCCACGAACTGCTTGGCAGAAAGTTAGGAATTTTTGAATTCGCTCAGTTCACGCCGCGAACCCTGTTGGCGCCGCGAACCCTGTTTTGCAGAACTTGTGATCCGTAACTCCGTTTTAGGCGTCGTTCGAAGCGTTAGAAAGCTAACGCAATGAACTATATCATGATGCAATAAAATGATTCATAGTATCTATTCTCCTATTATGTTTATTGGGATTAAGTGATGAACTATGTTGTGTTAACATGTGAAGCATGTTCTTTGCTATGAATCAATGTAACCATGTTGTGGTATAACTTGACGTATGTTTTCCTTATGACGATACAATGATATTGAGATGATGATATGCAACTCCCTTATGATGAGATAATGATGCTTTATAAAGAATTAAGAATGAATATGCTTTCATTAAGTAGTCGAATTAACCGTGTTACATTGTTACTTGAATTGTATATATGTAATACGTGAATTGGTGTTGATTGATAATAACATTGTTGGCATGATATGTGATAGGATATTCATAATGAGTGTGAATGATTACATACTAGTTGTTGTAACATGTTGATGTTTATTGTTGTTGTGTGCAATATGTGGAATTTGTCGTTGTTGTCGTAGACCCTATGGTCATTGTTGATAATTTGTATTATGTTGATAAGAATGAAGTTGAATAGATGTTGTATGTTGATATGATGTGATGATGTGATTGATATGTGGTAAAATACTATGATACGGTTATTGCCATAGAACCTTGGCATTGAGTTGATGTTGTTTAGTTGATATGGTTATGTTGTTTAAGTTGATTATGTCGTTCAAGTTGATTATGTCGTTTAAGTTGATTAAGTGGTTTAAGTTGTGTTTGTGGATGTGCATCATTTGAGTCGCATCCATTGCATTTTTTAAGACGGCCCTTGTGGCAAATGTTTGAGACGGCCCTTGTGGCAAATGTTTGAGACGGCCCAATGGCAAACTGTTTGAGACGGGAGTTTTACTCCAATGGTACCACATGCATATGCATAAGTTTGAGTCACATCCGAGTCGCATTTGAATTGCATTTGAATTGTGTTTGGATTGTTGAGATGACGAGGTTTTGTTGTAACGTGATAATGATATGCTTGTTGTGACGTATTTAATATCATACTTGTATATTTGAATATGTGATTAATAACATCGTTGCCGTTTTGAAAGTTGTATTATATTGATAAGTTGTTTTACGGTGAATCTTGTTGTAAGATGCTATGTGATGCGAAGTGGTGAAATTATGTATGATCTATATCTCCTATATTATTTATCATGCATTCCTTTATATTGTAAGATATCTCACCCCTTTGCTTATATTTCCCCTACCATGGGAAATGGGCAGGAACTCAAGATTAGTCGTGGAGGTCCGAGGTTATTTATGTGAAGTCTTTACGTTGCTTTATGGAAATTCGAGTTGGTGTCCATTGCTCTTATACGTAGCACTCGGGGGGATTAGTCGTTATTTTATGATTATTGTATTCCATGATGACATTTGTGTTAAGATGAATTGAAAGGTGTTTATAAGTTTAAGTTGTAAGTGGTGAATGAAGTTTTGTTCCGAATGCTATGTATCTTTATTAAATGCAATATAAGTATGTTTGTTTGGTTAAGTAGAATTGTGACATCCCATCGTTTGATGAAGATTTTTAAATGCACTCTGATTTTCGCTTATAATTGCGGGGTAGATTTGGGGTGTTACAAAATTCATATGCTTTTTACCATCAAAACTAAGAATATTGATCAGAACAAATCTTGTTCTAACAATCTCCCCCTTTTTGATGATGACAAAAACATACATAAATGATATGAATTTGCGATCAGAATATCAGACGGCTAAAGACAATTACACAGCTATAGCATAAGCATATAAACATTGTGTGAATATGTCTCCCCCTGAGATTAACAATCTCCCCCTGAGAAAAATAATCTCCCCCTGTAATAAATACTAGAAGAATTTTATAAATAAAAGACTTCCCTGGGTATTTCAGTTGAGACGTTCACATATGCTTAGATCTTCAGAACATTCACAGCTTCTGATTCTTGCTTCCATAGGACAGCTTCAGAACTTGAATTTCCTAGATCTTCAGAATATTCATAGCTTCTGATTCTTGCTTCCATTGGACAGCTTCAGAGCTTGAATTTCTTCTTGAGTCATTGCATGCTAGATTGTATCAGAACATTGTTGAATGTACCAGAGCATCATCAGAGCATCATCAGAGCATCTTTACATCCTGAAATGTTACAGAACAAACTAAACGACAAAAGTCAGCATGAATGAATCAGAACATAGAATATGTATCAGAACATATAATTATGTATCAGAACACACAAACATAATGTTGCAGAGCATATTTTGTAACTAAAAACATGCATCAGAACATATAAGGAATAAGAATGAAAGCATATTCTATCATCAGAATATCAGAACATTCTTCCTTCTTGCTTCTGATCTTGAAGCTTTGTAGCATTCAGCTTGCTTCAAGTTCCATGAGCTTGTTTCTATACAGAATTGCTTTTCCCCATGTCTCTGCTTCTCATGTTGAACTTTAAAGAGGATCTTCAATTCCTGCAAAACAATACTCAAAGACATAGAACTTTGCAAGTTCTGTTAGAAATGTGGAGCCTTTCTCCCAGCAATTGATAAAATAAATCAGACCATTCATCACATTTTTCTCCCCCTTTTTGTCATAACATCAAAAACATAAAAGATTCAGATGAAAAAACAAAAGGACAAACACTTGAAGAAAAGGATAACTTTCATTAAGCACGGAGAAAAGGTTCAGAAGTACAAGAGGGCATGGAAAATGCATAAAAAACAGATGCAGCAAAACAAAAGAAAACAATCTAAGACTCGATGACTAAGATGACCCTAGTTTTGACATGATCTTGGCCAGCATATCATGAATCCCATTGTTGCTCTCATTCTGCCTCTCCATGAAAGCACGAAACTCACCGTTGATCGATCTCTGCTCATCCTGGTTCTTCTGAATCACTTCCAGAGTCCTTGCGAGACGAGAAGGCTCATCAGAAGAAGCTTCACAACTTCTTTCCAGGGGGATGGCATTCTGATCCGTAGCTTCCATAGTAAGATCATTTGCAGGATTTTCCTCAACAGGAATGGTTTCGGCAACATGATCTTCAACATCTGCTTCTACCATAGAAGCATCTCCATACTCTGCAGCAGGAACCTCAGAATCTCCATTCTCAAGAGCCTGAAGAATGGCAGCCAGATTCCTAGGAGCAGAAGGACCTTCAACTTCTGGCGGGTCAACAACTTCTGGAATGACCAAGCTTGGGTCTTCCTCAGAAGTATTTTCCCTCAGAAATTCAAAGAGAGTCCTGAAGTCTCCAATCAGAACAGGATATTGAGGTCTCCAGACCACAATCTCCCTGCACGGGTTAGCTTCCATTGCAGCAGCAATTCTTGCTTCTTCCAGCTCATCCACAAATCTTTTCTCCTCTACAGCAACCCTGTTTCTGAGGGGATGATAGTAGATACCATTATCACCCTCCAGAAGATAACCAGCATAACCAGGGGCAGCAGCCACTAGTCTCTTCTGAACTCCCATAGCTCCTACTTGAAAATCCTGGCGAAAGCTTCTCCAGAGGTTTCTTTGTAGTCAGGGTAGAGAAGGCAGTAAGGGTTGGATTTTCTGGTAGCTAGGGGATGGGATATAGAGGGTGAAGGTGCAGTGGTTGAAGAAGATGGAGTATCTATGGGGATGATTGAGGAGGAGGGAATATCTGTGATGGGGGTTGATGAGGATGGAATAGTTATGATGGGGGTTGATGAGGATGGCATATCAGAAAGAATTGGGGGATGGATATTTAGTGGTGTAGGATTCAAAACAGGAGTTGAAAAAGATGGTGGAGGTGGATTTGGTATAGTGAAGGTGTTTTGTGGTTCAGAAGGAGGTGGTTGGATAGAAGTTTGAGGTTCAAAAGGAGGAGTAAAAAATGCCTGGAGACACGAGCAGTTCTGGAAGCACGAAGAGATTCTCTGATTCTCTGCTGCTGATATTCTGGAGTGTTAACCTTGTCAGGATCATAGGTGACCCTTTGCTTCTTGGCTTTCTTGGCCTCATCTTCTTGAGCCTTTCTTTTTAGCCTTGCTTCTTGTTTCTTCTGATCCTTCTTCTGAAGATCAGCCCGTGAAAGAAGCATTCTACCACGAATCCACGCAGGATCAATATCAGATTGTTTCCTAACAGAATCTTCCAAGTGATGCTTGACAGCCTTGTGATGTTCTAAATGAAACAAAGTGGCAAAACCTTCACCAGGAACTCTCCTAGACATAATATCTGGAAAGCTTGTACCAACAGAAGATACCTTCTGGATGAGATCAAGTCTGAACAGATCAACACCGTTGAAGACAAGACTTTGAACAACTCCAAGAAATTGGGACGCTCCAATGGTCCTAATAGAATCCAGCAAATTACTTTCAGTCAGAATATCAGAGATCATTCTGGCGAAAGGAATAGTGTTTCTTGGAATATGAGGATACTTCGCCCTTTCTTCCTCTCTTGACTCTACTATAAAAGTCTTCAGATTCCCAAACAGAATGTGAGAGATGTTGAGTTCAATCTTTCTGCCAATGCAGAAGAGAGTATACTTGTGATCAGGACTGATGTAGGCGGAGGAGGAGAATAACTGTTTCCTGTGGTGAAGAGAACCCAGGATGATCTCAGTCCACACTTGATAAAACGGCCTTAAGGTACCAGTTTTGTGAGATTCAATCCCGATAGCATGAGAGATTGTTGTTCAACCTGAAACCAGTTAACCCTTCCAGGTTGAGGACCGGTGCAACCTTCTTCATCATCCAGGTTGTATAGCTTCCTGATTAGATTTTCAGTGATAACAACTTCATGCCCTAGCACGAAGGAAATGATGGCAGTTGGGGTAACCCTTGCATGTACCCAGAAATCCTTCACCAGTTCAGGATAAATTGGTCCAACCAACCTATCAAGATAGTTTGACCATCCTTGTGCTAGAATCCTTGCATCAGACTGGAATCCATTTGCTCTTAGATTATCGAAGTCCACAGCGGACTCACAGAGAACTTCCAGTTCGTCAGTGGGTATCATGCAAGTCTTCAGAGGGGCATACCCATACTTTCTTAGAAGAATCTGAGTAGAAGTAAGTCTTTCTGCCGGGCTTGATGAACTTGATGATGAATACATGATGATTTTGCTTGGTTTCAGATCACAAACTAGGGTTTGAAGGAACGAATGCAAAGAGAGAGATGCACAAGTGGAGAGAGAGTGGAAAAGATGAAATGAAGATGAAGCGGGTTATTTAAACGGTTTGAAAAGAAGAAAAATAAAATAAAATAAAAAGAAAATTGTTTAAATGAAATGATTACAGAAAAACATGAAATCAATATGCATTTAATGAGAAATGACGTTAGGAGAGATAAAGTGACAAAATGAAATGATTTGCACAGTTACCTAGGGCGGCGTCTCCTCAACTGCACGCATGCTTGTCCAAAAATAGTGAACACGTGTTCATTTTTTGGAAAGGCTGGTGACAGCTGTTTTACTTTAAAGGAGCTTCTGAATCAACTTAGATAATGAAACGTTAGTAATAACAGAATCAGAACTTCTAATTGATCATTATCAGAACTTCTTATAGCTTCCTAGTCCTAACACATTTCAGAAGTTATTCATACACAGATCTTCTCATCTTCTCATTCTGGGCATAAGTCCATACTGATATTCTTCAGAATAAACTTAAACCTATCTTCAGCAAGGGGTTTTGTAAAGATATCAGCCCATTGATGGTCTGTATCCGCAAAGTTCAAAGAAAGAACACCCTTCTGAACATAGTCCCTCATAAAATGATGTTTAATCTCAATATGTTTAGCTTTGGAATGTAAGATAGGATTCTTAGATAAACATATAGCAGAAGTATTATCACAAAAAATAGGAATGTTACTCTCATATATCTGATAATCTTCTAGCTGACTCTTCATCCATAGCATTTGTGTGCTACACCCAGCAGCAGCAACATATTCTGCTTCTGTTGTTGAGAGAGCTATGGTAGCTTGCTTCTTGCTGTACCAGGAGATCAGATGACTTCCAAGAAATTGACAGCTTCCTGAAGTACTCTTCCTTTCAATTCTATCTCCAGCATAATCAGCATCACATAATCCTACTAAGTTGTATTCTTTAGATCTTCTGTAGACTAAACCAACGTTAGTAGTACCTTTCAGATACCTCGGAATTCTCTTAACAACAGTTAAGTGAGATTCTCTAGGATCTGATTGGAATCCAGCACACAAACAAACACTGAATAGAATGTCAGGTCTAGAAGCAGTTAAGTATAGAAGAGATCCAATCATACCTCTGTACAACTTCTGATCTACCTTCTTACTTACCTCATCCTTACCTAGAACACATGTTGGATGCATAGGAGTTTTGGCTTCTTTGCTTTCAGAAAGATTAAACTTCTTCAAAAGTTCTTTCACATACTTCATTTGATGAACATAAGTTCCATCAGAAGTTTGGTTGATTTGAATCCCAAGGAAATACTTGAGTTCACCCATCATACTCATTTCAAATTAAGCCTGCATAGACTTAGCAAACTCCTTTCCAAGTGAAGCATTAGATGTTCCAAAGATAATATCATCAACATAAATTTGACAGATTAAAATGTCCTTCTTAGACGTTTTACAGAAAAGTGTCGTGTCCACTTGTCCTCTAGTGAAACCATTGTTGAGAAGGAAAGAACTTAATCTTTCATACCAAGCTCTGGGAGCTTGCTTCAATCCATACAATGATTTCTTAAGTTTAAAAACATGTTCTGGAGACTTAAAGTCTTCAAAACCAGGAGGTTGGTGGAGATAGACTTCCTCATCTATATAACCATTTAAGAATGCACTCTTAACATCCATCTGATACAGAGTGATGTTATGTTGAGTGGCAAAAGAAATCAATAAGCGAATAGATTCTAACCTGGCCACTGGTGCAAAGGTTTCTGTATAGGCAATCCCTTCTTGCTGACTATATCCCTGAGCCACCAGTCTGGCTTTGTTTCTTACCACTTCTCCCTTCTCACTGAGCTTGTTTCTGAACATCCACTTTGTACCAATGATGTTGAATCCTTTAGGTCTAGGAACCAAATCCCATACATCATTCCTTGTAAACTGATTTAGTTCTTCTTGCATGGCAATTATCCAGTCTGGATCTTCTAGAGCTTGATCAACAGAAGTTGGCTCGATCAAAGAAACAAGACCTAATTGACATTCTGCATTGTTCTTAAGGAATGCTCTTGTTCTGATAGGATCATCTTTCTTTCCAAGGATCACATCTTCTGAGTGAGCAGAGGTGAGTCTAGAAGATCTTCTGACTGTTGGTTCTTCAGAAATTCTGAGATTCTCTAAAGATGTAGCAACTTGATCTTCTGATTCTTTTCTTCTGAGACTTTCAGCTTCTAGAGCTTTTCTTCTTGGTTCTACAACTTCTGATATGTCAATATCTATATCTGCAAAATTCTCAAACTGCTTTGGCTTTTCAAGACCAAGCTTATCATCAAACCGGATATTGATTGATTCTTCTACAACCAATGTTTCAGTATTGTATACTCTGTAGCCTTTAGAGCGTTCAGAATATCCAAGAAGAAAACATTTTTGTTCCTTAGAATCAAACTTACCAAGATGATCTTTAGTATTCAGAATAAAACACACACATCCAAAAGGATGAAAATATGAAATGTTGGGCTTTCTGTTCTTCCACAATTCATAAGGAGTCTTATTTAGAATAGGTCTTATAGAGATTCTATTCTGAATATAACATGCAATGTTTATTGCTTCTGCCCAGAAGTGCTTAGCCATATTTGTCTCATTGATCATGGTTCTGGCCATTTCTTGCAGAGTCCTATTCTTTCGCTCTACAACTCCATTTTGCTGTGGAGTTCTAGGGCAAGAGAAATCATGGGCAATACCATTTTCTTTGAAGAACTCCTCAAAGAATCTGTTCTCAAACTCGCCAGCATGATCACTTCTGACCTTTATGATTTTGCACTCCTTCTCAGATTGGATCTGAGTGCAGAATTCAAAGAACACTGAATGAGACTCATCCTTGTGTTTTAAGAACTTTACCCATGTCCAGCGGCTATAATCATCTACGATGACTAATCCATATTTCTTCCCTCTGACATATGGTGTTTTGACTGGTCCAAACAGATCAATGTGCAGAAGTTCTAACGGCCTTGAGGAAGAGACAACATTCTTAGATTTGAATGCAGGTTTGGAGAACTTGCCCTTCTGACATGCTTCACAAAGAGCATCTGATTTATATTTCAGATTTGGGAGACCTCTGACCAGATTTAGTTTGTTAATCTGAGAAATCTTTCTCAAACTAGCATGTCCTAATTTTCTGTGCCAGACCCATTACTCTTCAGAAACAGACATAAGGCAAGTCACCTTCTGCTTCTCAAGATCAGAAAGATCAATCTTATAAATGTTGTTCTTTCTCTTTCCTTTAAATAGGATTGAGTCATCCTTCTGACTTACAGCCTTGCAAGACTTTTGATTAAAGATTATGTCATGACCATTGTCACTTAATTGACTTATGGACAATAAGTTATGTGCTAATCCTTCTACAAGAAGTACATTAGTTATGGAAGGAGAGTTACCAATACTTATGGTTCCAGAGCCAATAATCTTGCCCTTCTGATCTCCTCCAAACTTGACTTAAGCACCAGGTCTTGGAACATAGACCTTCTTCCCGTCATGTGTCGCGAGCACCCAGAGTCCAGGTACCATGACATTTTATGATTTGTCTTCTTTGCTGCTAAGGATATCTGCAATAGAAATTATCTTCTCCTTAGGTACCCACAATTTCTTGGGTCCTTTCTTGTTAGTTTTCCACAAGTTCTGATTGAACTTGGGTTTAGCATGATAAGTAACAAGAGGAACAACATGATATTCTTTGGGTTTGTCAGCATGATATCTTTTAGGTTATGTCACATGCTTCTTGGTGTGTGTTGTGTTAAAACTCTGTGCATGTGATGTGAGCTTGATATCATGTGAGTGGCCATATTTGAACTGATCATACAATGGCTTGTATGTGATTTTCAAATCATCAACAGGTTCAAATTTATGTGAGGTATCACCCTCATAGCCAAAGCCAAACCTTTTGTTTCCAGAGACACCATATATCATAGAAGCAAGATGACTTCTGCCAATACTTCTAGATAGGAACATTCTGAAGCTCGAGTCATATTCTCTCAGAATATGATTGAGACTAGGAATGGATTTTTCTGATTCAGAAGGAGATCCATTATCTTTGGATAATTTTAAAACTTTTTCCTTCAGTTCAGAATTTTCCACTTCCAGCTTCTTAGTTTCAAATTCAAATTGCTTTTTCAGCTTTTTGTATTTGATACTAAGATGAGCCTTGAGTTCCAGAAGTTCAGTTAAACTGGAAACTAACTCTTCTCTAGATAGTTCAGAAAATACCTCTTCAGAATCTGATTCTGATGTAGATTCTGATCCATCATCCACTGTAGCCATCAGTGCAAAGTTGGCTTGCTCTCCTTCAGATCCTGATTCTGATTCAGAATCATCCCATGTTGCCATAAGACCTTTCTTCTTATGAAACTTCTTCTTGGGATTCTCCTTCTGAAGTTTTGGACATTCATTCTTGAAGTGTCCAGGCTCATTGCACTCATAGCAGACGACCTTCTTCTTGTCAGATCTTCTGCCACCAGAAGATTCTCCTCGTTCAAACTTCTTTGAACTTCTGAAGCTTTTGAACTTCCTTTGTTTGCTCTTCCAGAGTTAGTTTACCCTTTTGGGGATCATGGACAGTTCATCTTCTTCTTCTGATTCTGATTCTTCATAATCTACTTCTTCATCCTGAAAAGCGTTAGTGCATTTTTTAATATTAGATTTTAATGCAATAGACTTACCTTTCTTCTGAGGTTCATTTGCATCCAGCTCTATCTCATGGCTTCTCAAGGCACTGATTAGCTCTTCCAAAGAAACCTCATTCAGATTCTTTGCAATCTTGAATGCAGTCACCATTGGACCCCATCTTCTGGGTAAGCTTTTGATGATCTTCTTTACATGATCAGCCTTGGTGTAGCCTTTGTCCAGAACTCTTAATCCAGCAGTTAGCGTTTGAAATCTTGAGAACATCTTCTCAATATCTTCATCGTCCTCCATCTTGAAGGCTTCATATTTCTGGTTTAGAGCAAGAGCTTTGGTCTCCTTGACTTGAGCATTTCCTTCATAGGTCATTTTCAATGACTCATATATATCATAGGCAGTTTCCCTGTTAGATATCTTCTCATACTCAGCATGAGAGATAGCATTCAGCAAAACAGTCCTACATTTATGATGATTTTTGAAAAGCTTCTTTTGATCATCATTCATTTCTTGTCTTGTAAGCCTTACGCCAATAGCATTCACTGGATGTTTGTAACCATCCACCAGAAGATCCCATAAGTCACAATCTAGACTAAGGAAGTAACTTTCCAGTTTATCTTTCCAGTATTCAAAGTTTTCACCATCAAATATTGGTGGTCTAGTATAACCATTGTTACCATTTCCATTGTATTGCTCAGCAGAGCCAGATGTAGATGTAGCTGTGTTTGTTGGAATTTCACCAGCCATCTTTTACTGAAGCGTTTTTCTCTTCCTGAATCTTTTCTAAACACGGTTAAGTGCTTGCACCTTAGAACCGGCGCTCTGATACCAATTGAAGGATAGAAAAACACTTATAAAGGGGGGGGTTTGAATAAGTGTAGCTTTAAAACTTGTAAGATAAAAACAATTTGCACAATGATTTTTATCCTGGTTCGTTGTTAACTAAACTACTCCAGTCCACCCCCTTGGAGTGATTTACCTCACCTGAGGATTTAATCCACTAATCACACTTGATTACAATGGTTTTCCACTTAGACAACTGCTAAGTCTTCTAGAGTATCCTGATCACAACCTGATCACTCTAGGAACAAACTGCTTAGACAAATTCTAAGACTTGCTAGAGTATACTGATCAACAACCTGATCACTCTAGTTCTTACAACTTAATGTAAACAAATTATTTTAAGAGTTACAATGCTTCTTATAAAGCTATTATCACAACTGTGATTTTCTCTTAAATTTAAGCTTAAATCTCACTAAGATATTACAACAGTAATGTAGTGAGCTTGATGATGAAGTTTGAGAGCTTTTGAATTTGAACAGCGTTTGTGCAAGTTGGTTCAGAGTTCGTAACGTAGCTTCTCATCAGAACTTCATATTTATAGGCACTTGAGAAGATGACCGTTGGGAGCATTTAATGCTTTGCGTATTCCGTACAACATTGCATTTAATGTTTCACTCTTTTGTCAACTACCTCGAGCCTTGTTTCCGCTGTGTCTACTGACATTGCCTTTAATAGCTTCTAACGTTCCTTTTGTCAGTCAGAGTAGCCTGCCAGTCTAGTACTTGCTTCTGATCTGATGTTTGTGTAAACAACGTTTGGATATCATCAGAGTCAAGCAGCTTGGTGCAGAGCATCTTCTTGTCTTCTGACCTTGAAGTGCTTCTGAGCGTGATACCATGAGAACTTCAGTGCTTCTGCTTCTGATCTCAAGTTCTTCTGATGCTTCCATAGACCCATGTTCTGATTCTGCTTGACCATCTTCTGATGTCTTGCCAGACCATGTTCTGATGTTGCATGCTGAACCTTCTGAGTCAGTTGCTTCTTGCGCTGATTTTGTGCATACTCTTTATATAATTCCTGAAACGGAATTTGCATAGTATTAGAGTACCACATTATCTCATACAAAATTCATATGCTTGTTATCATCAAAACTAAGAATATTGATCAGAACAAATCTTGTTCTAACAATGCTAAATCTCAGTTCAATCAGAACTTGAGAAGGACTAACCCAAAAGGACCCAAAAGAATGTGGGTACCTAAGGAAAAGATAATTCCTATTGTAGATCTCCTTCAAGGCTCAAAAGACAAAGGAAAACATGACATGGTACCTGGACTCTGGGTGCTCACGACACATGACGGGAAGAAGGTCTATGTTCCAAGACCTGGAACTTAAATCTGGTGGAGAAGTAAGGTTTGGAGGGAACCAGAAAGGCAAAATCATTGGTTCTGGAACCATATGCATTGGTAATTCTCCCTCTATAACCAATGTTCTTTTAGTAGATGGATTAGCTCATAAATTATTGTCCATAAGTTAATTAAGTGACAATGGTTATAACATAATCTTCAATCAAAAGTCTTGTAAAGCTATCAGTCAGAAGGATGGCTCAATCCTATTTATAGGCAAGAGAAAAAACAACATTTAGAAGATTGATCTTTCTGATCTTAAGAATCAAAAGGTTACTTTCCTTATGTCTGTTAGTGAGGAGCAGTGGGTCTGGCACAGAAGATTAGGTCATGCTAGTTTGAGAAAGATTTCTCAGATTAACAAAACTTAATCTGGTCAGAGGACTCCCTAATCTGAAATATAAATCAGATGCTCTATGCGAAGCATGTCAGAAAGGGAAGTTTTCAAAACCTGCATTCAAGTCTAAAAATGTTTTCTCTTCCTCTAGGCCGCTAGAACTTCTGCACATTGATCCTTTTAGCCCAGTCAAAACAACATCAATCAGAGGGAAGAAATATGGATTAGTCATCGTAGACGACTATAGCAGATGGACATGGGTAAAATTCTTGAAACACAAGGATGAGTCGCATACTGTGTTCTTTGACTTCTGCACTCAGATTCAACCTGAGAAGGAATGCAAAATCATAAAGGTCAGAAGTGATCATGGTGGTGAATTTGAGAACAGATTCTTTGAAATTTTTTTCAAAGAAAATGGTATTGCCCATGATTTCTCTTGTCTTAGAACTCCACAGCAAAATGGAGTTGTAGAACGAAAGAATATGACTCTACAAGAAATGGCCAGAACTATGATCAATGAAACCAATATGGCTAAGCATTTCTGGGCAGAAGCAATAAACATTGCATGTTATATTCAGAATAGAATCTCCATAAGACCTATTCTAAATAAGACTCCTTATGAATTGTGGAAGAACAGAAAGCCCAACATTTCTTGTTTCCATCCATTTGGATGTGTATGCTATATTCTGAATACTAAAGATCATCTGCATAAGTTTGATTCTAAAGCTCATAAGTGTTTTCTACTTGGATATTTTGAACGCTCAAAAGGCTACAGAGTATACAATACTGAAACTCTTGTAGTTGAAGAATCAATCAATATCAGATTTGATGATACGCTTGGTCTTGAAAAGCCAAAGCAGTTTGAGAATTTTGCAGATATAGAAATCTCTAACTCAGATCATGAAGAACCCAAGAGTAAAGAGGTATCAGAAGATCCATTTGCAGCCTCTTTGGAGAATCTCAGAATATCTGAAGAGCCAACACTCAAAAGATCTTCTAGACTCAACTCTGCTCATCCAGAAGATGTTATCATTGAAAAGAAAGATGATCCCATCAGAACAAGAGCATTCCTTAAGAACAACGCAGAATGTCAATTTGGTCTACTATCTCTGATCGAGCCAACTTCTATTGATCAAGCTCTGGAAGATGCTGACTGGATAATTGCCATGCAAGAAGAGCTAAATCAGTTTATAAGGAACGATGTTTGGGATCTGGTTCCAATACCAAAAGGATTTAACATCATTGGAACAAAGTGGGTCTTCAGAAACAAGCTGAGTGAGAAAGGAGAAGTTATAAGAAACAGAGCCAGACTGGTTGCTCAAGGCTATAGTCGGCAAGAAGGTATTGACTATACAGAAACCTTTGCCACTAAGAAAAATATCACTCTATATCAGATGGATGTTAAAAGTGCCTTTTTAAATGGTTATATAGATGAGGAAGTCTCCAGAATATGTTTTTAAACTCAAGAAGTCATTATACGGACTGAAGCAAGCTCCTAGAGCTTGGTATGAAAGATTAAGTTCTTTCCTTCTGGATAATGGTTTAACTAGAGGAAAAGTGGATACAACTCTCTTCTGTAAAACCTTTAAAAAGGATATTTTAATTTGTCAAATATATGTTGATGATATTATATTTGGAACATCTAATGCTACACTTGGAAAGGAGCTTGCTAAGTCTATGCAGGCAGAGTTTGAAATGAGCATGATAGGAGAACTCAAGTATTTCCCTGGGATCCAGATTAATCAAATTTCTGAAGGAACTTATGTTTTTCAGACCAAGTATGTGAAAGAACTTCTGAAGAAGTTTAATCTTTCAGAAAGCAAAGAAGCAAAGACTCCTATGCATCCAACATGTGTATTAGGTAAGGATGAGGTAAGTAAGAAGGTAGATTAGAAACTCTACAGAGGTATGATTGGCTCTTTTCTATATCTTATTACTTCTAGACCTGATATTTTATTCAATGTATGCCTGTGTGCTAGATTCCAATCAGATCCTTGAGAATCTCACTTAACTGCTATTAAGAGAAAAATGAGGTATCTGAAAGGTACTACTAATGTTGGTTTAGTCTACAGAAGATCTGAAGAATACAACTTAGTAGGATATTGTGATGCTGATTACGCTGGAGATAAAGTTGAAAGGAAAAGTACTTCTGGAAGCTGTCAGTTTCTGGGAAGTCATCTGATCTCTTGGTACAACAAGAAACAAGCCACAATTTCCCTCTCTACAACAGAAGCAAAATATGTTGATGCTGCTGGATGTAGTACACAAATGCTCTAGATGAAGAGTCAGCTAGAAGATTATCAGATATATGAGAGTAACATTCCTATATTTTATGATAATACTTCTGCTATTTGTTTATCTAAGAATCCTATCTTACATTCCAAAGCTAAGCATATTGAGATTAAACATCACTTCATTAGGGACTATGTTCAGAAGGGTGTTCTTTCTTTAAACTTTATGGATACAGAACATTAGTGGGCTGATATCTTCACAAAACCCTTTGCTGAAGATAGGTTTAAGTTCATTCTGAAGAATATCAGTATGGATTTATGCCCAGAATGAAAGGATGAGAAGATCTGATATATTATTAGATTTGAAATGCTTATTTGAGTTCGGGGGGTAAGTTATACAAAGGGAAGGTGTAAGCACCCTTTGTATCCATGGGCTCTTAATTGCTTAGCTCACTTTGTTTGTATGAATAGTTTGAAAGAGTGTTGTGTGTTAATTGAAAAGATTTGAATGAGGACTTTAGCTTGTAAATAAGCTTAGCCTTTTTAAATTGATTTGAAAAAGGGGTGTGAAGAGTAATTTGAGTTTGAATAGTGAGTAAGCAGTTAAAAGCACCTACCCGAAGTTTGTCTTTCTTGTTCTTTAAGTCTTTCGTTTGAAAGGGATATCCATACCATAAAGAGGGTAGGTAGTCCTTTCATTGGATTTGAAAAGGGTCATCGAGGATTATCGTTCGCCATAAGACTGTCCCTACCATAAAGAGGGCAGGTAGTCTCGGGGAAGGATATAACAGTCATTTAGGCAACAGTAAGAATACCTTAGCAATCGAAGGGACTATCACCATTTAATCGAGGGACGAGATCATATTTATCGTAGGCAACTTGAAGGGACTATGATCTTTTATCGGAGAGACATGGTGATTTTGAATCGAAGGCAGTAAGCTAAGGTATCCCTACGCTCGAAGGGACTTGACTATTTGATCGAGAAGGCAACATAAGAGTGGTTACCTTAAAGGTGTGTGTGTGCACCAATCAAGTGATTATGTTCAATTACATTATCCTGTAAATTAGTGAGCTACGTTCAATTAATTATCTTGCACTCCCTATTTACTAACCATGCAGTTAATAGTATACAGAAAGTTAAAACAGTTTATGGGTGCGGAAAGTAAAAGCAGAAAAGATAAATCCTAATTACTATTACATCACAAAAACAAATGAGCGACCTATACATAGTTTCTAGAATTTTAAATGACGGAAATTAAATAATTAAATAAATGGCATATTTAAATAAAGGCAGAATTTAAATGACAGAGATTAAAATAAAAATTAAAACAGGCATGCGACAATCATAGAGTGGAGGTGAGACGAGAAATCGCGAATAAAATATGGGTTTAGAAAAATCAAGGTTAAAAAACTCATGGCTAAAAAACCTTATGGCTAAAAAACCTAGGGGTAAACCTAAGGTTAAAACCTAAGGGTTTAAAAAAAAAGTTATTACTAATCTAAAGATTAACTCCCGATTAAGGTTTAAAATTATACCAAAATTAATCTAGTAAAACCTAAATCCTAATTTGCTTAACCTAAAATTAATCTATACCCTAATTATTAAAGTAACTAATTTAAATAAAATAAAACCTAATTTTAAATCAATTATTTAACTTAATTTAAACTAATTAATAAACCCTAATTTAAATTAGTTAAACCTAAATTAATCACCTAGTTGTTAAGTACTAATCCTAAATTGGTCTCAATCCTTGAATCCAAAAATCAATTTTTCTTCACTTTTTGAAGCTTTTGTGTTAGTCTTTGAGGCAGAAATTTTCGTACCCTAGCATTTGACTCCCTTTAGGTATATATGGTGATTGAATTAGGTCACTAAAACTTGACTAAATCTCTTTGAATCGAAGATTGAAAATTGTTGGAAATTTGATTTTTTGAATCTTTCTAATTTTGTCCAATTTCAATCTAATTTTTACAATCTTGCCTTGCACTTAATTCATATTGAATATGAGGTATGATAGTGATTGGATTTGATTCAAATCATATCTTTGAACCAAATCCTTGATTTTTACTAGATTTATTTGAATTTAATCACTTTTAAATGAATAAAAAAATCATAATAAATCAAATAAATCGTATAAATTCGTGGCACTTGAATTGGATGTCTTGGATAACTTGAGGATCAAGATTTAATAAAAAAAGATTGGGCCCATTTGCAAGAAAACTCATTTTGGACCATATTTACTTCACATTTTTCACTCAAATTTGTCCAACTTTGACAAGACATATCTCCCTCAATTTTTAAGATATGGAAGAGTTCTTGGACTTTTTGGAAAGCTCAAGATATCCTCTACAATCCACTTTGGAACCTTTTTTCTATTTGAGGATCTTATCTTGATGATATGGGCTTTCACAAAAAACTGCTTTTGGTTGACTTTCAAAAAGGACCTATAATCTTTTGGATCATATCTCTTAAATGAAGCATTTTTGGCCTTGGCATTAGAGAGACAAAGTTGTAGAGAATTCAATTTCCTTTAAAATAGGCTTTGGTTGAGAAATTTCTGATGTTCCATGTGAGAGGTATGGCTGGTCAAAGTTTAGTTGACTTTTAGGTTAAAAACCCTAATTTAGAAACTTTGAGTTTTGTTGATTTCTGAACTTTCCTTGATGAATCATGATCAACCCTTGATCAAATGATGAATGTTACTTCAAAATAAGGATGTTGACCAAAAATCAGGAATTTTGACTGTATTTTGACCACAGTTGACTTTTAGGTCAAACTAGTCGATTGTTGAGTTTCTGAGCAATTGACTGAGCAATCTTGTGAATCAGAGCTTGAAACTTGATGTGAGGATTCTTTGAGGCATATGAGATGCCTTGAAGTCCATTTGAGGTGTCAAAACCTGATTTTACCTCGAGAGAAACAAAACCCTAGATGTAGGTTAATTGCTTTGGAGCCAGGTATGAGTTCCTAATTCTTGTATTGTCTTGAGCAGTTTAGGATCATATGAGTCAGAATATGATGGGCAAATTTTGGGGTATAACAGGAAGAAATTTAATAGAATTCCGAGGAGAATGGATAGAAGAGGAAGACCATATGTCAATAACATCTCATCTGACATCATGAATGATAATGAATCTCAAAAGAATACCATACCTGAAGCGAAGTCCAATCAAAGAAAAGATATTCAATGTTATAAGTGTGAAGGATATGGTCATATTAGACCAGAATGTCCCACCTTCCTCAAGAAACAACAAAAGGCTTACAATATATCTTGGTTAGATGATGATAAGTCAAAAGATGAATCTAACATTGAGACTGCCAAACTTGTGATGGCTCTCTCTGGAAGATGGGCAAATGAAGTAGAAGCTTTTGATAAAAATGTTCTTTATGAAGATCTAGGTTTGCCCTACAAGGATACTTGTGACAAATGTGAATAAAGTCTTAAGACAGGTGAAGAACAGAGGAAAATCATAGTTGAATTGGAGAATGTGAAGAATGTACTCTTATGCAATGCTACTCATATACAAAGTGAGGTAACTCTATTGAATTCCAAGCTTGATAAATTCATAAGTTCCTTGAGAATGATGAAGAATGGAACTGATATTTTGAAAGAAGCTGAAGATAGAAAAGTTAATTATCATTCTGATAATCAACTAAAGAAAATGCATCTGGAAAAGTTCTTCCCTCTTGAAAATAAGAGAGTGATCACCATGTCCAACCAAATGTTACAACATCCTAGAAGACTTGATGTTATTTCATCAAAATCTCAATAATCAACTTGGAGATGTCATTAATGTGGTGAGTATGGTCATATAAAGCCTTTTTGTTATAAATTTTATGGAGATTAAAAATATTCAGTTCATTCTAAGGCTAATCCAGTGAGCAAAAACAGAAGTGTTGATAATAGTGATATTAACCTTATAGCCCATACTTCCTTAAGATACTCAAATAAAGAAGCCTAGTACTTTGATAGTGGATGCTCTAGACATATGACAAGGGTTCAGAAATTATTGGTGGATAAAGGTGTTCTTTCTTTGAGGTTAAACATATTGAGATTAAACATCACTTCATTAGGGACTATGTTCAGAAGGGTGTTCTTTCTTTAAACTTTATGGATACAGAACATCAGTGGGCTGATATCTTCACAAAACCCTTTGCTGAAGATAGGTTTAAGTTCATTTTGAAGAATATCAGTATGGATTTATGCCCAGAATGAAATGATGAGAAGATCTGATATATTATTAGATTTGAAATGCTTATTTGAGTTCGGGGGGTAAGTTATACAAAGGGAAGGTGTAAGCACCCTTTGTATCCATGGGCTCTTAATTGCTTAGCTCACTTTGTTTGTATGAATAGTTTGAAAGAGTGTTGTGTGTTAATTGAAAAGATTTGAATGAGGACTTTAGCTTGTAAATAAGCTTAGCCTTTTTAAATTGATTTGAAAAAGGGGTGTGAAGAGTAATTTGAGTTTGAATAGTGAGTAAGCAGTTAAAAGCACCTACCCGAAGTTTGTCTTTCTTGTTCTTTAAGTCTTTCGTTTGAAAGGGATATCCATACCATAAAGAGGGTAGGTAGTCCTTTCATTGGATTTGAAAAGGGTCATCGAGGATTATCGTTCGCCATAAGACTGTCCCTACCATAAAGAGGGCAGGTAGTCTCGGGGAAGGATATAACAGTCATTTAGGCAACAGTAAGAATACCTTAGCAATCGAAGGGACTATCACCATTTAATCGAGGGACGAGATCATATTTATCGTAGGCAACTCGATGGGACTATGATCTTTTATCGGAGAGACATGGTGATTTTGAATCGAAGGCAGTAAGCTAAGGTATCCCTACGTTCGAAGGGACTTGACTATTTGATCGAGAAGGCAACATAAGAGTGGTTACCTTAAAGGTGTGTGTGTGCACCAATCAAGTGATTATGTTCAATTACATTATCCTGTAAATAGTGAGCTACGTTCAATTAATTATCTTGCACTCCCTATTTACTAACCATGCAGTTAATAGTATACAGAAAGTTAAAACAGTTTATGGGTGCGGAAAGTAAAAGCAGAAAAGATAAATCCTAATTACTATTACATCACAAAAACAAATGAGCGACCTATACATAGTTTCTAGAATTTTAAATGACGGAAATTAAATAATTAAATAAATGGCATATTTAAATAAAGGCAGAATTTAAATGACAGAGATTAAAATAAAAATTAAAACAGGCATGTGACAATCATAGAGTGGAGGTGAGACGAGAAATCGCGAATAAAATATGGGTTTAGAAAAATCAAGGTTAAAAAACTCATGGCTAAAAAACCTTATGGCTAAAAAACCTAGGGGTAAACCTAAGGGTTTAAAAAAAAAGTTATTACTAATCTAAAGATTAACTCCCGATTAAGGTTTAAAATTATACCAAAATTAATCTAGTAAAACCTAAATCCTAATTTGTTTAACCTAAAATTAATCTATACCCTAATTATTAAAGTAACTAATTTAAATAAAATAAAACCTAATTTTAAATCAATTATTTAACTTAATTTAAACTAATTAATAAACCCTAATTTAAATTAGTTAAACCTAAATTAATCACCTAGTTGTTAAGTACTAATCCTAATTTAATTAACTTAATTAAATCCTAAATGTTAAATTGACTAATTAACCTAATGTGTAAATTTAGAAACTAATCCTAGATCTAATTTTAATTGGTTTAAAAAAATTTAATGGTAAATAAAAAAGTGGTTTAAAAAGAAAAATAAAATTAAAAGAAAAAAGAAGAAAGAGTTATCTGGCTGGAGCGTGTGATCCTGTGTGGTGAGGGCCCTGGGAGTTTGTGGTAGGGAAGCGTGTGGTCCTCTTGATCTGTATATGGTGGAGATCCAATGGTCAGTATATAGGGCGTATCCTGGAGCTGCGATTGCTGGGCGTACCGAATCTGCATACAAGGGCTATCAAAGAAAATAATCAGAAAAAGCATGCGCAAGGCAGGGATCGAACCCACACCCTTGCGCACTAAGACCTTGGACGATGCTCTCTACCATTGCGCCATATTATCTTCGCTGTTAACTTAACCAACGCGAATACATTATATCAGATAGGTGATTCAAAAAAAGAATTTAAATAAAACATGGCGCCAAGTACTGTTTGTCTTCCTCCTTTGAATCAGCGCACTCGCTATGACCCGACTTCTGTTTTGCTACGTTTCCTCCTCGTAGCCAAAACCAGCAAATGTCAATATCCTCATACATGCCAAATAAACATCAATCAACAGCCCAGATTCGTTACCCGTGACCTCACGAACACGATAGTACCATCAATATAGGCTGATTTCGTCCCTAAACCAAAAGCCCCAATTTACAAACTATGAACCCTAGCAATGGTGAAACAATGAATCTGCACAAAAACTCCAATTAAATGGTTATAAAATGTTCCAAGAATGATTATGAACATGAATTGACGATTAGATTACATTTGTAATGCATAAATTCATGGAATTGAAAGTTTCAAATAAAGGCCAAACCGTGATGAATCAGTGACAATTCAGAGAGCTTTGAGTCTGGAGAAGGATCGGGGTACACTCAGAGATGCCTCAGGAACGCGTTTGGATCAGTAGAAGTTCTTGAATTGGTCTCAATCCTTGAATCCGAAAATCAATTTTTCTTCACTTTTTGAAGCTTTTGTGTTAGTCTTGGAGGCAGAAATTTTCGTACCCTAGCATTTGACTCCCTTTAGGTATATATGGTGATTGAATTAGGTCACTAAAACTTGACTAAATCGCTTTGAATCGAAGATTGAAAATTGTTGGAAATTTGATTTTTTGAATCTTTCTAATTTTGTCCAATTTCAATCTAATTTTTACAATCTTGCCTTGCACTTAATTCATATTGAATATGAGGTATGATAGTGATTGGATTTGATTCAAATCATATCTTTGAACCAAATCCTTGATTTTTACTAGATTTATTTGAATTTAATCACTTTTAAATGAATAAAAAAATCATAATAAATCAAATAAATCGTATAAATTCGTGGCACTTGAATTGGATGTCTTGGATAACTTGAGGATCAAGATTTAATAAAAAAAGATTGGGCCCATTTGCAAGAAAACTCATTTTGGACCATATTTACTTCACATTTTTCACTCAAATTTGTCCAACTTTGACAAGACATATCTCCCTCAATTTTTAAGATATGGAAGAGTTCTTGGACTTTTTGGAAAGCTCAAGATATCCTCTACAATCCACTTTGGAACCTTTTTTCTATTTGAGGATCTTATCTTGATGATATGGGCTTTCACAAAAAACTGCTTTTGGTTGACTTTCAAAAAGGACCTATAATCTTTTGGATCATATCTCTTAAATGAAGCATTTTTGGCCTTGGCATTAGAGAGACAAAGTTGTAGAGAATTCAATTTCCTTTAAAATAGGCTTTGGTTGAGAAATTTCTGATGTTCCATGTGAGAGGTATGGCTGGTCAAAGTTTAGTTGACTTTTAGGTTAAAAACCCTAATTTAGAAACTTTGAGTTTTGTTGATTTCTGAACTTTCCTTGATGAATCATGATCAACCCTTGATAAAATGATGAATGTTACTTCAAAATAAGGATGTTGACCAAAAATCAGGAATTTTGACTGTATTTTGACCACAGTTGACTTTTAGGTCAAACTAGTCGATTGTTGAGTTTCTGAGCAATTGACTGAGCAATCTTGTGAATCAGAGCTTGAAACTTGATGTGAGGATTCTTTGAGGCATATGAGATGCCTTGAAGTCCATTTGAGGTGTCAAAACCTGATTTTACCTCGAGAGAAACAAAACCCTAGATGTAGGTTAATTGCTTTGGAGCCAGGTATGAGTTCCTAATTCTTGTATTGTCTTGAGCAGTTTAGGATCATATGAGTCAAATATGATGGGCAAATTTTGGGGTATAACAGGAAGAAATTTAATAGAATTCTGAGGAGAATGGATAGAAGAGGAAGACCATATGTCAATAACATCTCATCTGACATCATGAATGATAATGAATCTCAAAAGAATACCATACCTGAAGCGAAGTCCAATCAAAGAAAAGATATTCAATGTTATAAGTGTGAAGGATATGGTCATATTAGACCAGAATGTCCCACCTTCCTCAAGAAACAACAAAAGGCTTACAATATATCTTGGTTAGATGATGATAAGTCAAAAGATGAATCTAACATTGAGACTGCCAAACTTGTGATGGCTCTCTCTGGAAGATGGGCAAATGAAGTAGAAGCTTTTGATAAAAATGTTCTTTATGAAGATCTAGGTTTGCCCTACAAGGATACTTGTGACAAATGTGAATAAAGTCTTAAGACAGGTGAAGAACAGAGGAAAATCATAGTTGAATTGGAGAATGTGAAGAATGTACTCTTATGCAATGCTACTCATATACAAAGTGAGGTAACTCTATTGAATTCCAAGCTTGATAAATTCATAAGTTCCTTGAGAATGATGAAGAATGGAACTGATATTTTGAAAGAAGCTGAAGATAGAAAAGTTAATTATCATTCTGATAATCAACTAAAGAAAATGCATCTGGAAAAGTTCTTCCCTCTTGAAAATAAGAGAGTGATCACCATGTCCAACCAAATGTTACAACATCCTAGAAGACTTGATGTTATTTCATCAAAATCTCAATAATCAACTTGGAGATGTCATTAATGTGGTGAGTATGGTCATATAAAGCCTTTTTGTTATAAATTTTATGGAGATTAAAAATATTCAGTTCATTCTAAGGCTAATCCAGTGAGCAAAAACAGAAGTGTTGATAATAGTGATATTAACCTTATAGCTCATACTTCCTTAAGATACTCAAATAGAGAAGACTAGTACTTTGACAGTGGATGCTCTAGACATATGACAAGGGTTCAGAAATTATTGGTGGATGTTAAGTCTCATCCCACATGTTCTGTCATATTTGGTGATGGATTTAAAGGAGAAATCAAAGGAGTTGGAAAGTTAATGTGTGTTGGCTCTCCTAGCTTAGAAGATGTGCTTCTTGTGAAAGGATTAACTACTAATCTTATCAGCATTAGTCAATTATATGATCAAGGGTTGTTGGTAAATTTCTCAAAGTCAGAATGTTTAGTCAAATATGAGAAAGGTTCTACTCTTATGAAGGGCATAAGGTCTAAAGACAATTGTTACTTGTGTGAATCTCAAATAATTGCTTACTCCTCCACATGTTCAACAACGAATGAGGATGAAGTGAATCTATGGCACCATAAACATGGATACCTTCATGTCAAAAGAATGAAGGAAATCATATATGAAGGAGCCATTAGAGGAATGTCATAGCTCAAGATTGAAGAAGGGAAAGTATGTGATGAGTGTGAAATTAAGAAGCAAACCATGATGTCACACCCAATGTTGAAACATCAGACTACTTCCAAAGTGATGGAACTTCTTCATATGGACTTAATGGGATCAATGCATATAGAAATCTTGGGTGAAAAGAGGTATACCTATGTTATTATAGATGATTTTTCTGGGTTTAAATGGATAAACTTTCGTAGAGAAAAATCAGACACCTTTGTGTTAGAACAAGATTTGTTCTGATCAATATTCTTAGTTTTGATGATAACAAGGATATGAATTTTGTGTGAGATAATGTGGTACTCTAATACATTGCAATTTCCCTTTCAGGAAATATATAAAGAGTATGCACAAATCAGCGCTCAGAAGCTTTGTCTCAGAAGGTTCAGCATGCAACATCAGAACATGGTCTGGCAAGACATCAGAAGATGGTCAAGGCAGAATCTGAACATGGGTCTATGGAAGCATCATAAGAACTTGAGATCAGAAGCAGAAGCACTGAAGTTCTCATGGTATCACGCTCAGAAGCACTTCAAGGTCAGAAGACAAGAAGATGCTATGCACCAAGCTGTTTGACTCTGATGATATTCAAAAGTTTTATACACAAACATCATATCAGAAGAAAGTACAGGTGGCAGGCTACGCTGACTGACAAAAGGAACGTTGGAAGCTATTAAAGGCAACGTCAGTAGACACAGCATGAACAAGGCTCGAGGTAGTTGACAAAAGCGTGAAACATTAAATGCAATGCTGTACGGAATACGCAAAGCATTAAATGCTCCCAACGGTCATCTTCTCAAGTGCCTATAAATATGAAGTTCTGATGAGAAGCAACGTTACCAACTCTTTGACGATTTCTGTGAATATTAACTTGCTGAAACGCTGTTCAAATCAAAGCTCAGAAACTTCATCTTCATCAAAGCTCACTACATTGCTGTTGTAATATATTAGTGAGATTAAGCTTAAACGTTAAGAGAAATATCACTATTGTGATTATAGCTTTTCAGAAGCATTTGTAATACTCTTAGAATTGATTACATTAATTTGTAAGTAACTAGAGTGATCAAGTGTTGATCAGGATACTCTAGGAAGTCTTAGCTTGTGTCTAAGCAGTTGTAATTAGAGTGATCACGTGGTGGTCAGGATACTCTAAGAAAGTCTTAGCTTGTGTCTAAGCATTTGTTCCTAGAGTGATCAGGTTGTGATCAGGATACTCTAGAAGACTTAGTCATGGGCTAAGTGGAAAACCATTGTAATCTGTTGCGATTAATGGAGATTCTGAGGTTCCTGCTGCAGAGTATGGAGATGCTTCTATGCAAGAAGCAGATGTAGAAGATCATGTTGCTGAATCAGTTCCTGTTGAGGAAATCCATGCAAATGATCTATCAATGGAAGCTACAGATCACAATGCCATCCCGTTGGATAGAAGCTGTGAAGCTTCTTCTGATGAAACTTCCCGTCTTGCAAGGACTCTGGAAGTTCTTCAGAAGAACCAGGATGAGCAAAGCTTAGTCAATGCTGAGTTTAGAGCTTTCATAGAGAAGCAGAATGAGCATAACAATGGGGTTCAAGAGATGCTGGCCAAGATCTTGTCAAGGCTAGGGTCATCTTAGATTGAGTCTTAGTTGTTTTGTTTTTTGCTTTTGCTGCATCTGTTTTGTGCATCTTCTCTTCCTTATCTTCTTGTACTTCTGTACTTTTGTCTGCTTGAACTTCAATGAAAATTATCTTTTTCTTCCATGTGTTTCTTTTTGTTTTTCATCTGAATCTTTTATGTTTTTGATGTTATGACAAAAAGGGGGAGAAATATGTGATAAATGATTTGATTTAATCAGTTGCTTTACTAACAGAACTTACAAAGTTCTATGCTTTAAGTTGTGTTGTTGCAGGAATTGAAAATTCTCTTTAAAGATCAACATGAGAAGCAACAAGATGAATCAAGTTCTTGGATTCTTGAAGCAAGCTGAGTGCTATGAAGCTTCAGAAGCAAGAAGGAAGAATGTTCAGATATTCTGATGATAGAATATGATTTGAAACATTATGTCTATTTGTTCTGATACATTCTATATTGGCTCTGATACATATTATGTGTTCTGAAACATATTCTATGTTCTGACTCATTCATGCTGACTTTTGTCGTTTAGTTTTGTTCTGTAACATTTCAGGATGTAGAGATGCTCTGATGATGCTCTGGTACATTCAACAATGTTCTGATACATTCTAGCATGAAGTGATGAAAGAAAAAAATTCAAGCTCTGAAGCTGTCCCAATGGAAGCAGAAGTCAGAAGCTGTGAATGTTCTGAAGATCTAAAGAAATTCAAGTTCTGAAGCTGTCCGATGGAAGCAGAAGTCAGAAGCTGTGAATGTTCTGAAGATCAAAGAAATTCAGGTTCTGAAGCTGTCCGATGGAAGCAGGAATCAGAAGCTGTGAATGTTCTGAGGATCTAAAGAAATTCAATGTTCTGAAGTTGTCCTATGGAAGCAGAAATCAGAAGTCATGAATGTTCTGAAGATCAAGCACTATGAACGTGAACGTCTCTACTGAAATACTCAGGGAAGTCTTTTATTTATAAAATTCTTCTAGTATTAATTTCAGGGGGAGATTATTCATCTCAGGGGGAGATTGTTAATCTCAGGGGGAGACATATTCACATGCTTGTGCTATAGCTGTGTAAATTGTCTTTAGCCGTCTGCTCTTTCTGATCGCAAATTCATATCATTTATATATGTTTTTGTCATCATCAAAAAGGGGGAGATTGTTAGAACAAGATTTGTTCTAATCAATATTCTTAGTTTTGATGATAACAAGGATATGAATTTTGTGTGAGATAATGTGGTACTCTAATACATTGCAATTTCCCTTTCAGGAAATATATAAAGAGTATGCACAAATCAGCGCTCAGAAGCTTTGTCTCAGAAGGTTCAGCATGCAACATCAGAATATGGTCTGGCAAGACATCAAAAGATGGTCAAGGCAGAATCAGAACATGGGTCTATGGAAGCATCAGAAGAACTTGAGATCAGAAGCAGAAGCACTGAAGTTCTCATGGTATCACGCTCAGAAGCACTTCAAGGTCAGAAGACAAGAAGATGCTATGCACCAAGCTGTTTGACTTTGATGATATTCAAACGTTGTATACACAAACATTAGATCAGAAGAAAGTACAGGTGGCAGGCTACACTGACTGACAAAAGGAACGTTGGAAGCTATTAAAGGCAACGTCAGTAGACACAGCGTGAACAAGGCTCGAGGTAGTTGACAAAAGCGTGAAACATTAAATGCAATGCTTTACGGAATACGCAAAGCATTAAATGCTCCCAACGGTAATCTTCTCAAGTGCCTATAAATATGAAGTTCTGATGAGAAGCAAGGTTACCAACTCTTTGACGATTTCTGTGAATATTAACTTGCTGAAACGCTGTTCAAATCAAAGCTCCGAAACTTCATCTTCATCAAAGCTCACTACATTGCTGTTGTAATATATTAGTGAGATTAAGCTTAAACGTTAAGAGAAATATCACTATTGTGATTATAGCTTTTCAGAAGCATTTGTAATACTCTTAGAATTGATTACATTAATTTGTAAGTAACTAGAGTGATCAAGTGTTGATCAGGATACTCTAGGAAGTCTTAGCTTGTGTCTAAGCAGTTGTAATTAGAGTGATCACGTGGTGGTCAGGATACTCTAAGAAAGTCTTGGCTTGTGTCTAAGCATTTGTTCCTAGAGTGATCAGGTTGTGATCAGGATACTCTAGAAGACTTAGTCGTGGGCTAAGTGGAAAACCATTGTAATCTGTTGCGATTAGTGGATTAAATCCTCAGGTGAGGTAAATCACTCAGTGGGGGTGGACTGGAGTAGTTTAGTTAACAACGAACCAGGATAAAAATAACTGTGCAAATTGTTTTTATCGTTCAAGTTTTTACACTTATTCAAACCCCCCCTTTCTAAGTGTTTTTCTATCCTTCACTTTGAAGTCTTAAAAGATTTGTGTTAAAGCATTCAAGAGGAGTATAATAGTTTTATTGTCAAGATTATAAGCTACTATGACAAGGAGTTTGAGGATGAAAAATTCTCTTATTTTTATGATTTTAAAGGTACTAGTCATGAATTCTCTTCTCAGCAAGATGGGATTGTTGAGCAAAAGACTAGAGATATACAAGAATCAGCTAGAGCCATGTTTCATGCTAAGCAATTGCCATTAGAGTTTTGGGCTAAAGCTATGAATGTTGCATGCTATATTCATAACAGGGTAACTTTGAGAGGAGGTAATTCAATCACTCCCAATGAGTTACGGAGAGGAAGGAAACCTACCGTTAAACTATTTCATATCTTTGGAAGTAAATGCTATATCTTGAATGATAAAGATTCCATAAAAAGCTGAAGGGATATTTCTGGGTTACTCTTCAAACAACATAACTTATAGAGTGTTTCACTTTAGAACTAGAGTTACAATGAAACTCATAAGTGTGGTAATTGATGATTCAATTACTGAAGAGAAGATGGATGTCAAAAACAATGTTGGAACATCTTGTGTCTAGATTGATGAAGCATTAAGGGAGGAAATTTGTGAATTCATAAGTTCAAAATCAGTGAGTTCTTAATCCAGCAAAGGCCTCCCTACTGAAGAACAGGTAGAACAATCCAAGGAATTGATTACAAGACACCCTAATGAAGGGGACATCACTAAATTCAACATGAAAGTATCAAATGATGATGGATGTTGTGCCTTGAGGAAATGTCTATTTTTCTAGATCAATGAGAAGCAAATATATGCTTCTAGTGTACTACTAGAGCTGAACTTTGGGAAACAAGAGGAAGTTTCTCTGAACTGATAAGGATGAAACAGAGGATGAAGGATTATGATGTCAAATATGATGTATTAATTAACATTACATGGTGAAAATCTGAATTCTATCAAATATCTCCTTCCACATGGTTGGAACAAGAACCTTGATAGTTATAGTCAATGAATCAAGAATCTTATTGAAGAAAAGGTTATTACTCTGGAGCATATGGACAACAAGTAACAACTTAATGTTATGGTTAAAGAAAATCAGATTGAAAACATAAGCAGTGGGATTGGAACTTGCACTATTAAAGAGTTATGGCAATTACAGATATGGAGGAATGCAACTATTACTGCATCTTTCTTCTATTCTCTGAGGCATGATAAGCCTATACAAATTGCTATTGACAAGGGACAGAACAAAGCATCTCTACAAGATAGAAGGGCTGGTGACAACAAGGAGTGCAGAAGGGTCTTCGATAGGGGTAAGAGGTGGAAGACCACCTGAAGATGATCAAGAAGTGTGTTTCCATTGAGATTTTGTGCTTCCATTTGTGTTAATTACTTGTGTGCAATGAGTGTTCTTCCATTTGTGTTTGTATTTACTTTATTTTTTTGTCAATTTTTGGCTGAAAAGGAGGAGTAAAGTGTTACTGTATTTTGTTTGTCTTGATGTTATGAAACATGTCTTAACATGTTGATTAGCATGATGATATGATTGTGTTACTGCTAATGGGAGAGTAGTTATTGTGGTTGCTTGCTGAATGCAACTATTTAGGGGGAGCATGATAGTCTGTCATGCTTGTTGGTGTTGTGTTGTTGCTGCTACTGCTGATGTGGTTTGTATGCTATTTTGGAAAATCCTGATGTGAGGTTTATTTATCTTCTTCTGCGTGTGCCTCTGATGTATGAATCATGAATTGGTTTTTTGGTGATTTGGGTTTTCCCTTTGAGGGGGTGAAATGGTTTTGTGTGACAGGGAGAGTAATGGACCTGTCTGATTGTATAAGCTTTTGTGCTATGTTGGAGTTGTATTGATCTGTACAAAGTTTACATGTTCTCATGTGGCTTGTGTTATGGTTTAATTCCTATCTCCAGGATATATTGTGATTTGGTTGTTTTAGCCAAAATTTGTCAAAGGGGGAGATTGTAAGATCCATGGTTTTATGATTGGCATAAATTTTGCTAAACCATGGTTCTTAACTGATGTTGAGCAAGATGTTTTGACATCTTGACCAACTGTCATGACAAGTATTGTTGTCATGTATTTTTTTTATAGATGTTCTAACAGATGTTGTGACATGCTATACTAGAACATCATGACAGTATAACTAAGTTAAATCCTTGAAGATTTGATTGAAAAATATAAGATTCTGGAAGATTCTAGTACTCATACAGGTGCGACCAATCAAGGATATTTTAGGAATAGTGCAAATTTGATTTAGTTTCATAAAAAGGATCTTGGAGACTTTTTAGGAAACTTTGAAGATTTGTTCCTATTTTTGTGTGAAGATCTTGCATCTGATTTAAAAGGAGAAGATTGGATTTGATTAAAGAGTCTAAGCCCATACTGCAAGAGTCTATAAACAAGTACTTGATAAACCTAAAATAGCAAGCATTCACAACAAGAAACCGCTGGTGTAAAATAAGGGTTTAGGGTTTTGAGAGTACTTATAGTTCTTTATGTTTTTGTGAATGTCACTCATGTATCATTTGATATATTGAGGTAGACTGATTGTTCTCACTCATGAGCTTTTAAGCAAGGAGTTGAGTATTCTTCTTAGTTTAAGCTTTTAAGCAAAACTAAGTATTGTTTATTAGAAGCATAATCTTTTGTTTTTGGTTCTTAGGTTTTTGTCACCAGTTCTGACTGGTTTTTATCACTAAGCTGATTGGTAGGAAGTGAGAGGGGGATCTCAATTCTAGAGGGTTCTAGGTAGAAGTTGCACAAGGTAGTGATTAGGCGAGAAGTTGTAAACTAAGATTTTTTAGACTTTGAACTAATACTATCATAGTGAATTTCCTTCCTGGATTGGTAGCCCCCATAGTAGGTGATGTTACACAAAACTGGGTTAACAATTTATTGTGTTGTTTATTTTTCTACAATTTACCTTCTACACAATATTTTGTTTTAGCAAGTGTTTTTTGTCAGTAGATGATGTCATAACATTTGTCTCGACATTGTGTTGGTGTTGGGACATCAGTCTTGACATCTGTATTGCAAGTGCCATAATTTCAACTATAACAAAGTACATTATTAAATTTTCCTTAATGCATATGTACTCTTTTGTTATCTATTATACAACCAACTCAAATGTCTCATTTTATTTCAACTTTCTTTGCCACCAAATCTAACAAGATTTTACGGCTAGCTATCAAAGCCTCATTATTTGACTTCATTGTTAGAGCACGAATTGTCAATCTTAAATTTGAACTTAATTGGAATATTACTAGAAGAAATTATTAAAATTCCAATGTCTATTCTATTTCTATGATTGGACTCGTCGAAGTATAACTTCCATGGTTTCAACTCTAGATAATTCTGGGGTGCTCCGACTATCGCATGATCTACGATGAAGTCAGCGG
This sequence comes from Vicia villosa, assembly GCF_029867415.1. Taxonomy (NCBI): domain Eukaryota; kingdom Viridiplantae; phylum Streptophyta; class Magnoliopsida; order Fabales; family Fabaceae; genus Vicia; species Vicia villosa. The sequence continues at coordinate 78,793,596 of NC_081183.1, forward strand.
CAATTTTCTCCTTCATGGTCTTTAAAGGCCCATAAGCCAGTGGATACTCAATTAGGGCAATGACCCACTTTCCAATTCGACTATGCAAAATTGGTTTGGAAAAAATGTCTTTAATAATATCGAAATGTGAAGAGACATAAACATCAACAGGCTTTATATAATGTTTTAATTTCATACAAGAGAAATACAAACACATGCACAACTTTTCTATAAAACTAAACCTAGTCTCTGTGTTATTCAATACTCGACTAAGGTAATAAATAGACTTTTTGAGGCCATTATCATCCTCCTATGCTAACGTGCTTCCTATGGTCGAGTCTGAGGCATAAATATACAATTTCATGCTCCTATTCCAAACAGGCGGAGACAAAATCAGAGGGTGCATCAGGTATTTCTTTATTTCATTAAAAGCCCTTTGATGTTCTTGTTGCCATCTGAACCCTTCTTTCTTTAGATGAAGTAATGGCGAAAATGATTGCGTTTTGCCTCTAAGGTTCAAAATAAACCAGAATAAGATGAAACCTATTGTGGAGACTAGACCTTCTTCGACCAAAAAAGAGCTTCAATCCTTATTGGGAAAGATCAAGGTGCATTTTTTGCCAACTTTTTGTCGAAATTTCTTTTATTGACATGATTCACCTCTCCCATATAGTAGTCCTGATCAACTTCTATATTTTTTAAAATTCCATCATTTCTCCGTATCGAGACTCTATTGTGAAGTTATGATGGTACTGCTCCTATGCTAAGGATACATTCCCAACCCAAGAGTAAATTTTAATTGGCTCTGGTCGCTATAACCATAAAAATAGTTGGTCTAGTTATCGACCCCACTGTCACATCAACTTGAATCACTTCTAAAGTATGTATAGTTTTGCCTTCGCAGTTTGATAATACCATATTATGTGGCCTCAAATATGTGTCATACTTTCCTATCCTCTTTAATAGGAAATGAGACATTAGCTTGTCTGCAACATCTCCATCAATTAGTATCTTATTAATTCCAGTATTTCAACTTTTTTTCTTATGAATAAAGGCTTCAAATGGCTCTTCATGCCTTCGCCAGACCTTTTGGAAAAAGTATTTTTCTCCTTTATGCAACCATTATTCATCATAAACAACACACATGCTTATCTTTAGCCATATTCTCCTCGTCATATTCCACAGGTTCTGTCACCTCTGTGACATAATCATACTCGATCGGGAGAAATGAAACCATGTTACAAATTACGTCGAAGTCATCTTCCGACCCCGAATAAAAATTATCTGTCACCATCTTGTTTTCAAAGAGTGGTGTTTCTTCTTTTGCTTTCCCTTTCGTCTTCATCGGCACGGGGAAAAACAACTACCTTCCGACTGGCTTCTTGGCCTGATCATTAGCATAATTTAGATGTGGTATGTTACTACTTGACTCTGCGACTTCCTTGTTTGCCTTTTTCTTTCTTTGAAACCTCCTCCATTTGGTTCTCGACATCATATTTTTCCCTTTGTAGTTGCTAGGCCCGTAGGAGTGTTTCTCCGACAATTTGTCTAATGGAAATTTTTTATAAACAAAGACAAGTTTGATTTCATTTAATGAATTAAACTCGAAAAGATCCCAGGACAAATTATGCAAAAATCATAAGCTTAAAATATATTTGACAATGATTATCGATCAAAAGAAAAGATTGAATGTAGTAAATAAAACAAAGTAAACAAAACTGAATTTATAAATGGAATGCAAATGCATACATTGATTCAAATCACTCATTTATCACTAACAGTTGGATACTTTGAGTATGTAGAATGTGAAAAATTGCGGAGACCTAATCTTACAAACATGAACTACTTATATACTAGTTCTAATGTAACCGTCACCAACGGTCGACCAAGCAATGTCTGACTCGTCTTTATTTCCATGTGTCCCTAGTAATTGTCTGATCTTATCCATTTCCTATTCATTCGATAATGTCAATATTTGCAGTGGTAACATTTACCAGTGAAAGCTCCTAAATTTCCCTAAGCCCCACAATTCGACTATCCTGACTTTGACGCGACTTGGAGATGATATTCATACTTCGATCGATATTTTGATGCATGTTTCAATCATATACAACTCAGAAAAACAAGTTTTTTAGTCGACAATGGCCAATTTCAACTAGAGTTAACTCAAGTTAATTTTTTACTATTGGAATTTTTCTTAAAACCTCTCATTCAGGTTGTGTCAAAAATATGAGGTAACAATAAGCCGAATTAAAAGAGTACAAATCATCATGTTCATAAATCCACCACCAACAGTCCTCCGACCAATTAACCTCATGACCAACAGTTCTCCGACCAATTAACCTCCTCATGAGACATGAGCAATTGATTATTATTGTTAGTACCATGGTGTCATACCCCAATTTTTGACCCTAAGATCCTATATCATTCATATCCCAATCACTAATCAAGAGCTTCACTTGGAAGTTTTGTTTATGGTGTTGCACTCACCTCATCAATAAGAGGGACCATCAAGCACCAATGATTGTTTATCTTGTATGCATACTGTACTAACCCAAATACCAAAAATATTGCTTTGTTTCTTTGTAGGCTTTTGTTTTGTAGGTACCAAGCCAAGACATGCAATAAACAAGGCATTTTTCACATTTTTGACTGATGAAATCGATTTCCCTACTGGGTAAATCGATTTCCCTGCAGCAATCTTCAACAAAATCACATTCTGGACAGCATGAAATCGATTTTCCTCCTGGGTAAATCGATTTCCCTAGTGTATTTTGCGCCAAATTCTCTTCTGGAACAGAGTGAAATCGATTTCACTCCTGGGGAAATCGATTTCCTTAAGGCGAAATTCAAAAAATATAAGGAGGGAAGCTTGACATCATTTTGGCACCTTTTTATTTGATCATTGTACCAATTTTCCACCTCATCAAAATAATTCTCTTCATTAAACCCACTTAAACCCCATTTTACCACTTTTTACCATTTAATTGCCACTTTAATCACCAATTAAACACAAGCTAATTACCAAATGCAAAAAGACCAAATTACCACTACTCTTGCTGTCATCCTATAAATAGAGCCCACTACTCTCTCATTTCTCAAGCTTTTGAGAGCCAAAAAACCCCTTGCAATTTCTCTTCTCATCCCTACCAAATTCACCAAAGCTCTTTGTTCTTTCATAAAGTTTGTGAGTTACATCTTGAACCTCACAAACTTTGAGCTAAACCACCATCCATTTCACTTTTTTTTCTTTAATTGTTGAGAGATCAAGATTTGTGTTGGTGATTCTTGAAGTAGATCCAAGTTTTGTTCAAGATTTGGTAAATTTTCTTCATCCTTTTTGTATGTCATGATGTAGATCTTTGTTGCTTGTGTGTGATGCATCTTTGATGCTATATTGGTGCTATTTGATGGTGATTTGATGGAAAATTCGTGCTCCAATTGATGTTTGATCATAAGGTGTTTGTACATTTGTTCAAGTCAAGTTTTATGCCTCTAAATGCTGTTTTTGCTGATTTTTACACTGAGGAAATCGATTTCCTTAAGGCTGAAATCGATTTCCTGCTGAGCGTGACTTGTTTTTTTTGAAAACTGCACTATGGAAATCGATTTCCCTCTGCATGAAATCGATTTCCTGCTGGCAGAATGTGGTTTTTTTGCCTTTTTTATGCTTGTTTTGGTTTCCTACTTCCTCCACTTCATTAATATCATTGGATCTAGGATGTTGATAGGTTTGAAATGACCTAATCCATAATATTAGATGAACGATATTAATGATAGTGTGAGTTGATTATCTTTTGTGAATTTTATTCTTCTTCCTCCATTTCATTAATATCATTGGATCTAGGATGTTGATAGGTTTGAAAGAACCAAATCCATAATATTAGATGAATGATATTAATGATAGTGTGAGTTGATTATCTTTATGCATTTTATCTTCTCCTTCTCCTTTTTTTCTTTTGATCGATGAAAGTCTTAATACTTTGAGAATTCTTATGGATTCTTAGTAAAGACTAGATCGTTACCTATTTTCTTTTCGTGCGGTATTTCTTTCGGAAGGCGATCTACATATCGTTCTTCTCGCATGCATTAGCACATAAAGTTTTGACCGGCCTCGTTGTAGGGTGATTTCTACATAAATCACTTGGCGATCTGCTTAACATAGCGCAATATTTCGTGTCCCGAATCAAAAAGATCAAACATGGAAGAGAATTGTATGCGGTTGATTTAAGACTTGTGGAGGTTTTTATCGTGTAGTCGCTATGATTTTATCAAGCTTCTGATAAGCCCCATTGACTTTAAATCCGAGTATATCATTCACTCACCATAGATCTTCCTACTAACTTTGATAACATACTTGACAAGTTTCAAGATGGTTATCTTTAACATTTAACAACTAACTTTAATTTCCGCACCTTTATATTACCGCTCTTTATATTACCGCTCTTTATATTTCTCGCCTTATCGCTTTACTTTATCATTTCATCATATTTACTTTCCGCCATTTTTCCTTTGTCCACTCGGACCATACTTTATCTTTACTTGCTAAAACACTAATAAATAACCAAAAATCTAAAAAATACATAAGGCTCTCTTTGGACTATCGGTTACTATCCCTAGCACTTTGGAGATTCGGACTTATGGACCTAGTACCTCTGGACTCATTCTATTACTATCCTGTGATTGTTCTGTCTGTCTGGCATTGTTCTGTTGTATGTTTATGTGTGCAGGTATTTCCTTGAAAGCCCTTGATGGTTAATTTCAAGGCACTGATATAAGGATTTTACCCGAAAACAGCCGTTACTCTGCCCGATTTTCGTCAGAATCTTAATGTGCTTAATGAAAAATGGTGCTAAGACAATAAGTTCATCTGGATCCCCAAGTGTTAATGCGTTGGTATTGATAAATCCAAAGGATGGGAAAACTACCTTGGCTCTTAATGTCGAGTGTTGGCTTCTTAATCGGTTAGACCGTTTCTTTCCTTAGCTTTTATTTTATGCATTAGGTTAGCCTCTTCATCTCCTCCCATTCTTAAATTTTCAAAATCGTCTCCCTTTTTCAAAATATTCTTATGTTTGCAAATCTTTTCAAAACCTTTTTCTTAAAAAATATCTTTTGCCCTTAGTGGTTTTTTTTCAAAAGTTTAGACACCGTTAATTGTCGAAACGAGTGGTTATACCCCATGATTTTGAAATTGATTGATATAATGAGATCTTTTCCGCGTGAGAGAGCTAGTGGCATACTCGTTGATTTTATCCGAGTTGGAGCCCTTCTTTCATTTGCGATGCAAAGAACTTGTTTGTTCTCAAGCTCAAGATCAATGGCTGAGTATTTCTCTCTAACGACAACAAAGTGTTTATTCGTTTTAAAAACGTTTTTCCCAAAAGCGGAACTACATTAGCTCTGACTTCTCCATTGCACCGAGGAGGTATGTAGGCCCAAAGCTTAACGCTTTGCCGAGCTTATTTTAAAAATAAAACAAACTCTTTTTTAGCACACACACACAGATTTTCAAAAAGGTTCCCGTGGAGTACCACGGATATGAGGGGTGCTTTAAACCTTCCCCTCATATAATCAACACCCGAACCTGAGTTCTCTTTCTTGTTTTAAAAAACAAAACTTTGGGTTTTACGTTCTTTTCCCTTTTCCTTTGAAAAAATAAAGCGCGGTGGCGATTTCAAAACGGAATATTGATTCGAGTCAATCCCATGGCTTCGATATCAGATTTTCCCCGCTACAGAAAAATGGCGACTTCACTGGGGATCCAGTTTTAAGTGTGTTAAGCCTATTTTTGTTTATCTGTGTGTTTATCTGTATATATTGTTGTGTGCGTTGTTTGTTTATTTTCTTTTTTTTCTTTTTGGTGCTCGATGGTTCCTCTGTGATGAGATAAAGTTCTAACCCGAACTTTTGTGAGTAACTTGAGATAGGAGGTGGTAAGACCAATAGTCGCATGTCAGGAGCAATCCTTACCATGAGCGTCATATGGTGGAACCCCAATCAGTGGAGGCCTCATGGAAGGTAGTAGAGGTTGTTACGAACCATCGTGATAACGCTATTACTTTCAATAGTGAGTGTCCGTAGAAGCTGAATGGCCTAGAACCTTTTTAACCCATCTAAGCCTTTTTAGGATGTAGTGCAGAAACAAGATCAAGTACCAATTTGAGCTTGTTGTCATGCGATACTACGCTCAGACGAGGTCTTTTTAGGCATATTATTGGCGCCCATGAGCAATTGTGCGTGCCGGTAATATCCAATAGAAGATTGAAAACTCTGGGAACCTTTGTAGAACCCGATCGGCAGGTACAAAATTCCTTAGATCATACCTTTTGGGATGGTTAGACCCATGGCTCCATGCTCGTGACGTCGAACCTTTGAACTATGATCTTATGTGACCTTGTGTGCTCTTGGTTGTGGTTGATGCATAAATCATGCATTCATGCATCCATGAAAACTCTTTTTTCTTTTGATTTTCAAGGAACTTAGACGTCTTTCCTTGTAAACATCATAAGTTTCATCAAACTCAATGGATCTGGGGTGTTGATGGGGTGAAAACTCTAATCCACCAAAATGGATGATTGATTTTGATGATAACTTAATCGAAGCTTTAGTCCAATGTTGAGTGTTTACAAGTTAATATCTTAAGTTCCTTGAAACTCAAAAATAAAAAACAAAAAAAAAACAAATCATCTGCATTGCATGCATCATTCTGCATTTGGTTCTGCTTTCTAAAGAAGTTTTCCAAAGCCTTATTTCCTTTCTCCTGGTATCATCAGTACAACACTCATGCTAAGAAGAAATGCAAAGCATCAAACAAGAGATTCTTGAGCTCCGTGAAGAGGTGGTTACTCTGAAGGCTGGTATGGAGCATCTGACTGCTCTGGTTGAGGCTCTAGTTGCTGCCCAAGTCAATCCTCCTATGATGGAAGAAAGGATGGCAAAGGTCTTTCTTGAAACTCTGAACTCATTCTTTCCCAAGGGGACGGTAGTCAGTACACCTGCTGACTTCCATGGAGAGGTGGATATGAAAGCGCTTCTAGAAAAGGATGTCCGAAAGGAATGTTTGTTTGAAGAAGGTAACTCAGCTGGTAGTGTGAAGAAGTTTGGTAATGACTTTTCAAAGAAGATAATCAGGGGAGGAAACAATCATCATCAACATCAGAATGTTTCCTATGTCATTCCTGTATCCAATTCAGTTCATGCAATCCCATATTATCAGCAGAGCACTCGTCAACAAGATTCTCCATCGAACGAGCAAAATCAATCTCAAAAGGGGAATTTTGATCCTATCCCCATGACTTACGCAGAATTGTTCCCTGCTCTAGTTCATAAGAATTTGGTTCAGACAAGGTCACCACCTCCAATTCCCGAGAAGATTCCTTGGTGGTACAATGCTAATGTCACTTGTGCTTTTCATCAGAATGCTCCTGGACATGACTTAGATAATTGTTGGCCTCTAAAAAATGAAGTTCAAAGATTAATCCATGCTGGTATTTTGACTTTCCAAGATGTTGGTTATGATGTTCAAGCCAATGCTTTGCCAAAGCATGATTGAATCACTATTGATGGTAGCCTGAAGTTCAAAAGATGTTTCGTTCAGCATATGCCCATATGGAGAGAGTTTTTCTCAGTTTTTAGTATTCTTATTGATTTCCATTTGTAATATTTCTTGTTTTTCAATGCATTGTTTGCATGTAGAAACTTGTTTATTTTTGAATGTTAATGCTAATACAATGATAATGTTTGTCTTGAAGTAATTCATTCGTTTCACTCATGTTTATTTGTTTTTATGCATTATGATACCAATTGCTTTTGCCAAATTCTTCCTTATGCAAAGATTGGAGGGAGGATGATGATCTGAAAACGCAAAATTTCTGGTTGTATGCTTTTGAATAAGACCCTGCTGATGATGTACAGGCATTGTTTCAAATTCCCAAACACCGGAGATATAAGGAAGATAATCCCTTGTTAACCCCTTTGAGCCTTGAAGTAGGAGTTTCTTTTCTAAACGAAAAAACCCTAATTTTTAACCTGGGGCAGGGTAGTCTTCAGTTAATTTGACCGAGTGTTCATATTTCAAAAGGATTGTGCATCCAAAGGTCAAGCACGTCATATCCACATCAAAGGATGGATCATGGGAAACCACAATGGTTACTCCCCACGCATCAAAAGGCATGGAAATGTGAAACCACAATGGTTATCCTCCATACGCCAAGGAGCGAGGCAGTCACAACCCTCTCAACAAGTCAAGACAAAGTCAATATCACACGATTTGTTCAAATCAAAAGAATGAAAAAAAAATGAAGAAAAGAAAGAAAGAAGAAAAAAAAGCTCGCTAAGTCAAAAACTTGAAAACAAGTGACTTAGGCAAAAGTTAGAGCATCCCGCTGGACGACCAATGCAAAAGAATTAGTCCAGGCAAAAGTTAGGGAAAAAAAAAAAGAGAGAAAAGAGTGAAAAGTGAAAAGAAAGGACTACAAAGCAAAAGTCCTCAAAAAAAGAACAAATCTGTGTGAATACAAAAACGAATACAAAAAGAGGTGACTGCTATTCCCAAGAAAGTTTCATTGGATCCTTAATGGCACAAAATCCTTTGACAGATGAATACTCATGTTGAATTAACTGAACATAGGACTGGAGAACATCACGAAGTTGGGGTGGGCTAAATAAACTTTGAGCCTAAAAATCTTTTTTCTGAAAACCGTGAACCAGGCCACGTTACAACCCTCAAAAGTCCTAATTGAAGCAGGGTTTATTTCGAAAGCATACTTAAACAAGAAAGCGTTCCTGACTCCTATCGGTTATGCTGAAAACTTGTGTCGGTATCATATGCATATAAAAATCAATGTCATTCCTTAACCAGTGATTCATTCACAAGGTTTTGTGACATCTTTTCGAAACTTCAAGGCTTACATAATTGTTGCATTTTCATTATCATTCTCAGAATAAACATTTTTCTGCTTGTAAACATTTGTTTGACATCCAGGAAGTTTACATCTGATCATCAGTAGAAAACTAAAACATTGCCAGGGGCATGTTGTTTTCCCAGTATAATGCTTTTGCATGTTTGACTACCATCATGGGGTAAAGCTCGAAGACTTTTTCGAGTAAAAGAATGTGCCAAGTTTAGTCAATCTGGGGCAGCTACGTCGAGATTTGACAAATCTCCAAAAATCTGTTGATCTGGGGCAGATTATCCCAAGTCTTCATGATGCCAAGGATCTCTATGAACCTTTTTGAGGTAGTTTCCTTTCATAGACCATGTAATCTGGGGCAAGTTGTGAATCAGAAGTTACCTTGATCACCTCATTAGCCTGAAATACAAAGGTTGTTGCCATGATCAATCCAGAGTATGTCACTCTCTACCAAGAAGCTTTGAGACAACAGTTGACTGTTGGGTTTTCTTTCTCACCTTGTGTTGAGTTTTGAACTAAAATCCCCCGCATGTTAACTTGTTTGCTTTGATGTTAACTTCTTATTTCCTCTGCAAGTTCAGAATGGAGATTTTCTCCAAAGAAATTTTCTCTGATTCCCCATAATAGAGCTTGGGGTGTTGCCTGATCTTTTGATAAGAAGAGGATGATCTGTAAATTCCTCGCAGAGACTGATAATCCCCAATGAGTTTGTTCCTCGTGGTAGAATTTTTCTTCGGTGTTCCTCCTCAGCTCATTTGTCAGGATGGAATTAATCCCCAGTTGAGTTTATTCCTCAAGGGGCAAAGCTTTGTTTGACCGTTTCTATCCAGCTTGTTCTTGGAGTTGAACTTTGGTCTCTTACAATACTATTTTGAACCTCTCTAGGCTGGGAAACCTAGATTGAGAAGGCATTTATTTTGCACCTCTTGAGGATTATGCTTTCCTCTATAATGGAGAACTTGTTTGTGATTGATGTTCCTATCAGATATCGAAATATTTATTTTCCAACAGTGATGTTATTGCACTCCCTTGGAATTTGTGCTTGAAAGCAAGGGGCAGGTTTTGACTTTGAGCAACTTGTGTTATCCCCATCATGTTTTGGTTGACAACAAATTGAAGCCTCTTTATTTGAGCAAGTTTGTGCGTCTCCACATATCAATCTTATCTGCAAATCAAGTGATAATCTCTCATACTTTATGAACTTCTTGATTCCAAATGGAAGAAGCTCAACGAATGGCAGTCTCTTTCAGCAGAAGACAGTTCGTTCCGCTTAAGGATTTCTCGACAGGGTCGGCAAATGGCAGTCTCTTTCAGCAGAAGACAGTTTGTTCCCTTTGAGATAACGGATGGCAGTCTTCTTCATGAAGACAGTTCGTTTAAGAATTCTTATTTTAAAGTCAGCAAATGGCGGTCTCCTCCATTAGAAGACAGTTTGCTCACTTTTTCCTAAGATGGGTCAACGAATGGCAGTCTCTTTCAGCAGAAGACAGTTCGTTCCGCTTAAGGATTTCTCGACAGGGTCGGCAAATGGCAGTCTCTTTCAGCAGAAGACAGTTTGTTCCCTTTGAGATAACGGATGGCAGTCTTCTTCATGAAGACAGTTCGTTTAAGAATTCTTATTTTAAAGTCAGCAAATGGCGGTCTCCTCCATTAGAAGACAGTTTGCTCGCTTTTTCCTAAGATGGGTCAACGAATGGCAGTCTCTTTCAGCAGAAGACAGTTCGTTCCGCTTAAGAATTTCTCGACAGGGTCGGCAAATGGCAGTCTCTTTCAGCAGAAGACAGTTTGTTCCCTTTGAGATAACGGATGGCAGTCTTCTTCATGAAGACAGTTCGTTTAAGAATTCTAATTTTAAAGTCAGCAAATGGCAGTCTCCTCCATTAGAAGACAGTTTGCTCACTTTTTCCTAAGATGGGTCAACGAATGGCAGTCTCTTTCAGCAGAAGACAGTTTGTTCCCTTTGAGATAACGGATGGCAGTCTTCTTCATGAAGACAGTTCGTTTAAGAATTCTAATTTTAAAGTCAGCAAATGGCAGTCTCCTCCATTAGAAGACAGTTTGCTCACTTTTTCCTAAGATGGGTCAACGAATGGCAGTCTCTTTCAGCAGAAGACAGTTCGTTCCGCTTAAGGATTTCTCGACAGGGTCGGCAAATGGCAGTCTCTTTCAGCAGAAGACAGTTTGTTCCCTTTGAGATAACGGATGGCAGTCTTCTTCATGAAGATAGTTCGTTTAAGAATTCTAATTTTAAAGTCAGCAAATGGCAGTCTCCTCCATTAGAAGACAGTTTGCTCACTTTTTCCTAAGATGGGTCAACGAATGGCAGTCTCTTTCAGCAGAAGACAGTTCGTTCCGCTTAAGGATTTCTCGACAGGGTCGGCAAATGGCAGTCTCTTTCAGCAGAAGACAGTTTGTTCCCTTTGAGATAACGGATGGCAGTCTTCTTCATGAAGACAGTTCGTTTAAGAATTCTTATTTTAAAGTCAGCAAATGGCGGTCTCCTCCATTAGAAGACAGTTTGCTCGCTTTTTCCTAAGATGGGTCAACGAATGGCAGTCTCTTTCAGCAGAAGACAGTTCGTTCCGCTTAAGAATTTCTCGACAGGGTCGGCAAATGGCAGTCTCTTTCAGCAGAAGACAGTTTGTTCCCTTTGAGATAACGGATGGCAGTCTTCTTCATGAAGACAGTTCGTTTAAGAATTCTAATTTTAAAGTCAGCAAATGGCAGTCTCCTCCATTAGAAGACAGTTTGCTCACTTTTTCCTAAGATGGGTCAACGAATGGCAGTCTCTTTCAGCAGAAGACAGTTTGTTCCCTTTGAGATAACGGATGGCAGTCTTCTTCATGAAGACAGTTCGTTTAAGAATTCTAATTTTAAAGTCAGCAAATGGCAGTCTCCTCCATTAGAAGACAGTTTGCTCACTTTTTCCTAAGATGGGTCAACGAATGGCAGTCTCTTTCAGCAGAAGACAGTTCGTTCCGCTTAAGGATTTCTCGACAGGGTCGGCAAATGGCAGTCTCTTTCAGCAGAAGACAGTTTGTTCCCTTTGAGATAACGGATGGCAGTCTTCTTCATGAAGATAGTTCGTTTAAGAATTCTAATTTTAAAGTCAGCAAATGGCAGTCTCCTCCATTAGAAGACAGTTTGCTCACTTTTTCCTAAGATGGGTCAACGAATGGCAGTCTCTTTCAGCAGAAGACAGTTCGTTCCGCTTAAGGATTTCTCGACAGGGTCGGCAAATGGCAGTCTCTTTCAGCAGAAGACAGTTTGTTCCCTTTGAGATAACGGATGGCAGTCTTCTTCATGAAGACAGTTCGTTTAAGAATTCTTATTTTAAAGTCAGCAAATGGCGGTCTCCTCCATTAGAAGACAGTTTGCTCACTTTTTCCTAAGATGGGTCAACGAATGGCAGTCTCTTTCAGCAGAAGACAGTTCGTTCCGCTTAAGGATTTCTCGACAGGGTCGGCAAATGGCAGTCTCTTTCAGCAGAAGACAGTTTGTTCCCTTTGAGATAACGGATGGCAGTCTTCTTCATGAAGACAGTTCGTTTAAGAATTCTTATTTTAAAGTCAGCAAATGGCGGTCTCCTCCATTAGAAGACAGTTTGCTCACTTTTTCCTAAGATGGGTCAACGAATGGCAGTCTCTTTCAGCAGAAGACAGTTCGTTCCGCTTAAGGATTTCTCGACAGGGTCGGCAAATGGCAGTCTCTTTCAGCAGAAGACAGTTTGTTCCCTTTGAGATAACGGATGGCAGTCTTCTTCATGAAGACAGTTCGTTTAAGAATTCTTATTTTAAAGTCAGCAAATGGCGGTCTCCTCCATTAGAAGACAGTTTGCTCGCTTTTTCCTAAGATGGGTCAACGAATGGCAGTCTCTTTCAGCAGAAGACAGTTCGTTCCGCTTAAGGATTTCTCGACAGGGTCGACAAATGGCAGTCTCTTTCAGCAGAAGACAGTTTGTTCCCTTTGAGATAACGGATGGAAGTCTTCTTCATGAAGACAGTTCGTTTAAGAATTCTAATTTTAAAGTCAGCAAATGGCAGTCTCCTCCATTAGAAGACAGTTTGCTCACTTTTTCCTAAGATGGGTCAACGAATGGCAGTCTCTTTCAGCAGAAGACAGTTTGTTCCCTTTGAGATAACGGATGGCAGTCTTCTTCATGAAGACAGTTCGTTTAAGAATTCTAATTTTAAAGTCAGCAAATGGCAGTCTCCTCCATTAGAAGACAGTTTGCTCACTTTTTCCTAAGATGGGTCAACGAATGGCAGTCTCTTTCAGCAGAAGACAGTTTGTTCCGCTTAAGGATTTCTTGACAGGGTCGGCAAATGGCAGTCTCTTTCAGCAGAAGACAGTTTGTTCCCTTTGAGATAACGGATGGCAGTCTTCTTCATGAAGACAGTTCGTTTAAGAATTCTAAAGTCAGCAAATGGCAGTCTCCTCTGTTTGAAGACAGTTTGCTCACTTTTTCCTAAGATGGGTCAACGAATGGCAGTCTCTTTCAGCAGAAGACAGTTCGTTCCGCTTAAGGATTTCTCGACAGGGTCGGCAAATGGCAGTCTCTTTCAACAGAAGACAGTTTGTTCCCTTTGAGATAACGAATGGCAGCCTTCTTCACGAAGACAGTTCGTTTTGCTTAAAGATTCCTCAGCAAAGTCAGCAAATGGCAAGTCGCTTCAGTGTAAGTGACAGTTTGCATCCAGTTCCTTTTCTCAAGCCATGTCCTTGATTAAAGAAGAAGTTGATCCCTATTCTCAGCGGCAACTCATTGTTCTCAACAGCTTATTGTCAACTATTGAGACGGTGATTCGATTTTCTTCTACCTTCAACTATTGAGTAAGAGGATGGTCCACGAATCAAAATCTTATCGTCAGTGGTACGGCGGTACATCTCTTCATATCATCAGTGGTGCGATGGTGTGTTTTCTGTTGACGGAAGATTGGAATTCTGATTCAGGATGCATACTTTCTCATCCCCAGTGAAAGAGGATGCTATAACCTCTCTGACGCGAAGGGTTTTCCCCAGAGAAGTTTCTTTTCCCACCAAAGTTCCGTCTCTCCAACAAAGTCTTGCCTTCCCCAGTGAAGTTTCTACTCGCAAGACATTTGTTTCCCCAGCGGAGTTATAGCAAGACATTTGTTTTCCCCAGTGGAGTACCTTTTACTCCCCAGTGTTGTCATGCTTTATTATCATCATATGCATTCATTAACATTGCATTGGATCTTAGGATCAAAAATTGTGTCTTATATATTTAAGTCTCTTCGATTTTGTCAAAACGAAAATTTCCAATCATCGTATCTCCAAATCGAAGAAACTTAAATAGGGGCATCTATCATACCCCAATTTTTGACCCTAAGATCCTATATCATTCATATCCCAATCACTAATCAAGAGCTTCACTTGGAAGTTTTGTTTATGGTGTTGCACTCACCTCATCAATAAGAGGGACCATCAAGCACCAATGATTGTTTATCTTGTATGCATACTGTACTAACCCAAATACCAAAAATATTGCTTTGTTTCTTTCTAGGCTTTTGTTTTGTAGGTACCAAGCCAAGACATGCAATAAACAAGGCATTTTTCACATTTTTTACTGATGAAATCGATTTCCCTACTGGGTAAATCGATTTCCCTGCAGCAATCTTCAACAAAATCACATTCTGGACAGCATGAAATCGATTTCCCTCCTGGGTAAATCGATTTCCCTAGTGTATTTTGCGCCAAATTCTCTTCTGGAACAGAGTGAAATCGATTTCACTCCTGGGGAAATCGATTTCCTTAAGGCGAAATTCAAAAAATATAAGGAGGGAAGCTTGACATCATTTTGGCACCTTTTTATTTGATCATTGTACCAATTTTCCACCTCATCAAAATAATTCTCTTCATTAAACCCACTTAAACCCCATTTTACCACTTTTTACCATTTAATTGCCACTTTAATCACCAATTAAACACAATCTAATTACCAAATGCAAAAAGACCAAATTACCACTACTCTTGCTCTCATCCTATAAATAGAGCCCACTACTCTCTCATTTCTCAAGCTTTTGAGAGCCAAAAAACCCCTTGCAATTTCTCTTCTCATCCCTACCAAATTCACCAAAGCTCTTTGTTCTTTCATAAAGTTTGTGAGTTACATCTTGAACCTCACAAACTTTGAGCTAAACCACCATCCATTTCACTTTTTTTTCTTTAATTGTTGAGAGATCAAGATTTGAGTTGGTGATTCTTGAAGTAGATCCAAGTTTTGTTCAAGATTTGGTAAATTTTCTTCATCCTTTTTGTATGTCATGATGTAGATCTTTGTTGCTTGTGTGTGATGCATCTTTGATGCTATATTGGTGCTATTTGATGGTGATTTGATGGAAAATTCGTGCTCCAATTGATGTTTGATCATAAGGTGTTTGTACATTTGTTCAAGTCAAGTTTTATGCCTCTAAATGCTGTTTTTGCTGATTTTTACACTGAGGAAATCGATTTCCTTAAGGCTGAAATCGATTTCCTGCTGAGCGTGACTTGTTTTTTTTGAAAACTGCACTATGGAAATCGATTTCCCTCTGCATGAAATCGATTTCCTGCTGGCAGAATGTGGTTTTTTGCCTTTTTTATGCTTGTTTTGGTTTCCTACTTCCTCCACTTCATTAATATCATTGGATCTAGGATGTTGATAGGTTTGAAATGACCTAATCCATAATATTAGATGAACGATATTAATGATAGTGTGAGTTGATTATCTTTTGTGAATTTTATTCTTCTTCCTTCATTTCATTAATATCATTGGATCTAGGATGTTGATAGGTTTGAAAGAACCAAATCCATAATATTAGATGAATGATATTAATGATAGTGTGAGTTGATTATCTTTATGCATTTTATCTTCTCCTTCTCCTTTTTTTCTTTTGATCGATGAAAGTCTTAATACTTTGAGAATTCTTATGGATTCTTAGTAAAGACTAGATCGTTACCTATTTTCTTTTCGTGCGGTATTGCTTTTGGAAGGCGATCTACATATCATTCTTCTCGCATGCATTAGCACATAAAGTTTTGACCGGCCTCGTTGTAGGGTGATTTCTACATAAATCACTTGGCGATCTGCTTAACATAGCGCAATATTTCGTGTCCCGAATCAAAAAGATCAAACATGGAAGAGAATTGTATGCGGTTGATTTAAGACTTGTGGAGGTTTTTATCGTGTAGTCGCTATGATTTTATCAAGCTTCTGATAAGCCCCATTGACTTTAAATCCGAGTACATCATTCACTCACCATAGATCTTCCTACTAACTTTGATAACATACTTGACAAGTTTCAAGATGGTTATCTTTAACATTTAACAACTAACTTTAATTTCCGCACCTTTATATTACCGCTCTTTATATTTCTCGCCTTATCGCTTTACTTTATCATTTCATCATATTTACTTTCCGCCATTTTTCCTTTGTCCACTCGGACCATACTTTATCTTTACTTGCTAAAACACTAATAAATAACCAAAAATCTAAAAAATACATAAGGCTCTCTATGGACTATCGGTTACTATCCCTAGCACTTTGGAGATTCGGACTTATGGACCTAGTACCTCTGGACTCATTCTATTACTATCCTGTGATTGTTCTGTCTGTCTGGCATTGTTCTGTTGTATGTTTATGTGTGCAGGTATTTCCTTGAAAGCCATTGATGGTTAATTCCAAGGCACTGATATAAGGATTTTACCCGAAAACAGCCGTTACTTTGCCCGATTTTCGTCAGAATCTTAATGTGCTTAATGAAAAATGGTGCTAAGACAATAAGTTCATCTGGATCCCCAAGTGTTAATGCGTTGGTATTGATAAATCCAAAGGATGGGAAAACTACCTTGGCTCTTAATGTCGAGTGTTGGCTTCTTAATCGGTTAGACCGTTTCTTTCCTTAGCTTTTATTTTATGCATTAGGTTAGCCTCTTCATCTCCTCCCATTCTTAAATTTTCAAAATCTTCTCCCTTTTTCAAAATATTCTTATGTTTGCAAATCTTTTCAAAACCTTTTTCTTAAAAAATATCTTTTGCCCTTAGTGGCTTTTTTTCAAAAGTTTAGACACCGTTAATTGTCGAAACGAGTGGTTATACCCCACGATTTTGAAATTGATTGATATAATGAGATCTTTTCCGCGTGAGAGAGCTAGTGGCATACTCGTTGATTTTATCCGAGTTGGAGCCCTTCTTTCATTTGCGATGCAAAGAACTTGTTTGTTCTCATGCTCAAGATCAATGGCTGAGTATTTCTCTCTAACGACAACAAAGTGTTTATTCGTTTTAAAAACGTTTTTCCCAAAAGCGGAACTACATTAGCTCTGACTTCTCCATTGCACCGAGGAGTTATGTAGGCCCAAAGCTTAACGCTTTGCCGAGCTTATTTTAAAAATAAAACAAACTCTTTTTTAGCACACACACACAGATTTTCAAAAAGGTTCCCGTGGAGTACCACGGATATGAGGGGTGCTTTAAACCTTCCCCTCATATAATCAACACCCGAACCTGAGTTCTCTTTCTTGTTTTAAAAAACAAAACTTTGGGTTTTACGTTCTTTTCCCTTTTCCTTTGAAAAAATAAAGCGCGGTGGCGATTTCAAAACGGAATATTGATTCGAGTCAATCCCATGGCTTCGATATCAGATTTTCCCCGCTACAGAAAAATGGCGACTTCACTGGGGATCCAGTTTTAAGTGTGTTAAGCCTATTTTTGTTTATCTGTGTGTTTATCTGTATATATTGTTGTGTGCGTTGTTTGTTTATTTTCTTTTTTTTCTTTTTGGTGCTCGATGGTTCCTCTGTGATGAGATAAAGTTCTAACCCGAACTTTTGTGAGTAACTTGAGATAGGAGGTGGTAAGACCAATAGTCGCATGTCAGGAGCAATCCTTACCATGAGCGTCATATGGTGGAACCCCAATCAGTGGAGGCCTCATGGAAGGTAGTAGAGGTTGTTACGAACCATCGTGATAACGCTATTACTTTCAATAGTGAGTGTCCGTAGAAGCTGAATGGCCTAGAACCTTTTTAACCCATCTAAGCCTTTTTAGGATGTAGTGCAGAAACAAGATCAAGTACCAATTTGAGCTTGTTGTCATGCGATACTACGCTCAGACGAGGTCTTTTTAGGCATATTATTGGCGCCCATGAGCAATTGTGCGTGCCGGTAATATCCAATAGAAGATTGAAAACTCTGGGAACCTTTGTAGAACCCGATCGGCAGGTACAAAATTCCTTAGATCATACCTTTTGGGATGGTTAGACCCATGGCTCCATGCTCGTGACGTCGAACCTTTGAACTATGATCTTATGTGACCTTGTGTGCTCTTGGTTGTGGTTGATGCATAAATCATGCATTCATGCATCCATGAAAACTCTTTTTTCTTTTGATTTTCAAGGAACTTAGACGTCTTTCCTTGTAAACATCATAAGTTTCATCAAACTCAATGGATCTGGGGTGTTGATGGGGTGAAAACTCTAATCCACCAAAATGGATGATTGATTTTGATGATAACTTAATCGAAGCTTTAGTCCAATGTTGAGTGTTTACAAGTTAATATCTTAAGTTCCTTGAAACTCAAAAATAAAAAACAAAAAAAAAACAAATCATCTGCATTGCATGCATCATTCTGCATTTGGTTCTGCTTTCTAAAGAAGTTTTCCAAAGCCTTATTTCCTTTCTCCTGGTATCATCAGTACAACACTCTTGCTAAGAAGAAATGCAAAGCATCAAACAAGAGATTCTTGAGCTCCGTGAAGAGGTGGTTACTTTGAAGGCTGGTATGGAGCATCTGACTGCTCTGGTTGAGGCTCTAGTTGCTGCCCAAGTCAATCCTCCTATGATGGAAGAAAGGATGGCAAAGGTCTTTCTTGAAACTCTGAACTCATTCTTTCCCAAGGGGACGGTAGTCAGTACACCTGCTGACTTCCATGGAGAGGTGGATATGAAAGCGCTTCTAGAAAAGGATGTCCGAAAGGAATGTTTGTTTGAAGAAGGTAACTCAGCTGGTAGTGTGAAGAAGTTTGGTAATGACTTTTCAAAGAAGATAATCAGGGGAGGAAACAATCATCATCAACATCAGAATGTTTCCTATGTCATTCCTGTATCCAATTCAGTTCATGCAATCCCAGATTATCAGCAGAGCACTCGTCAACAAGATTCTCCATCGAACGAGCAAAATCAATCTCAAAAGGGGAATTTTGATCCTATCCCCATGACTTACGCAGAATTGTTCCCTGCTCTAGTTCATAAGAATTTGGTTCAGACAAGGTCACCACCTCCAATTCCCGAGAAGATTCCTTGGTGGTACAATGCTAATGTCACTTGTGCTTTTCATCAGAATGCTCCTGGACATGACTTAGATAATTGTTGGCCTCTAAAAAATGAAGTTCAAAGATTAATCCATGCTGGTATTTTGACTTTCCAAGATGTTGGTTATGATGTTCAAGCCAATGCTTTGCCAAAGCATGATTGAATCACTATTGATGGTAGCCTGAAGTTCAAAAGATGTTTCGTTCAGCATATGCCCATATGGAGAGAGTTTTTCTCAGTTTTTAGTATTCTTATTGATTTCCATTTGTAATATTTCTTGTTTTTCAATGCATTGTTTGCATGTAGAAACTTGTTTATTTTTGAATGTTAATGCTAATACAATGATAATGTTTGTCTTGAAGTAATTCATTCGTTTCACTCATGTTTATTTGTTTTTATGCATTATGATACCAATTGCTTTTGCCAAATTCTTGCTTATGCAAAGATTGGAGGGAGGATGATGATCTGAAAACGCAAAATTTCTGGTTGTATGCTTTTGAATAAGACCCTGCTGATGATGTACAGGCATTGTTTCAAATTCCCAAACACCGGAGATATAAGGAAGATAATCCCTTGTTAACCCCTTTGAGCCTTGAAGTAGGAGTTTCTTTTCTAAACGAAAAAACCCTAATTTTTAACCTGGGGCAGGGTAGTCTTCAGTTAATTTGACCGAGTGTTCATATTTCAAAAAGGATTGTGCATCCAAAGGTCAAGCACGTCATATCCACATCAAAGGATGGATCATGGGAAACCACAATGGTTACTCCCCACGCATCAAAAGGCATGGAAATGTGAAACCACAATGGTTATCCTCCATACGCCAAGGAGCGAGGCAGTCACAACCCTCTCAACAAGTCAAGACAAAGTCAATATCACACGATTTGTTCAAATCAAAAGAATGAAAAAAAAATGAAGAAAAGAAAGAAAGAAGAAAAAAAAGCTCGCTAAGTCAAAAACTTGAAAACAAGTGACTTAGGCAAAAGTTAGAGCATCCCGCTGGACGACCAATGCAAAAGAATTAGTCCAGGCAAAAGTTAGGGAAAAAAAAAAAGAGAGAAAAGAGTGAAAAGTGAAAAGAAAGGACTACAAAGCAAAAGTCCTCAAAAAAAGAACAAATCTGTGTGAATACAAAAACGAATACAAAAAGAGGTGACTGCTATTCCCAAGAAAGTTTCATTGGATCCTTAATGGCACAAAATCCTTTGACAGATGAATACTCATGTTGAATTAACTGAACATAGGACTGGAGAACATCACGAAGTTGGGGTGGGCTAAATAAACTTTGAGCCTAAAAATCTTTTTTCTGAAAACCGTGAACCAGGCCACGTTACAACCCTCAAAAGTCCTAATTGAAGCAGGGTTTATTTCGAAAGCATACTTAAACAAGAAAGCGTTCCTGACTCCTATCGGTTATGCTGAAAACTTGTGTCGGTATCATATGCATATAAAAATCAATGTCATTCCTTAACCAGTGATTCATTCACAAGGTTTTGTGACATCTTTTCGAAACTTCAAGACTTACATAATTGTTGCATTTTCATTATCATTCTCAGAATAAACATTTTTCTGCTTGTAAACATTTGTTTGACATCCAGGAAGTTTACATCTGATCATCAGTAGAAAACTAAAACATTGCCAGGGGCATGTTGTTTTCCCAGTATAATGCTTTTGCATGTTTGACTACCATCATGGGGTAAAGCTCGAAGACTTTTTCGAGTAAAAGAATGTGCCAAGTTTAGTCAATCTGGGGCAGCTACGTCGAGATTTGACAAATCTCCAAAAATCTGTTGATCTGGGGCAGATTATCCCAAGTCTTCATGATGCCAAGGATCTCTATGAACCTTTTTGAGGTAGTTTCCTTTCATAGACCATGTAATCTGGGGCAAGTTGTGAATCAGAAGTTACCTTGATCACCTCATTAGCCTAAAATACAAAGGTTGTTGCCATGATCAATCCAGAGTATGTCACTCTCTACCAAGAAGCTTTGAGACAACAGTTGACTGTTGGGTTTTCTTTCTCACCTTGTGTTGAGTTTTGAACTAAAATCCCCCGCATGTTAACTTGTTTGCTTTGATGTTAACTTCTTATTTCCTCTGCAAGTTCAGAATGGAGATTTTCTCCAAAGAAATTTTCTCTGATTCCCCATAATAGAGCTTGGGGTGTTGCCTGATCTTTTGATAAGAAGAGGATGATCTGTAAATTCCTCGCAGAGACTGATAATCCCCAATGAGTTTGTTCCTCGTGGTAGAATTTTTCTTCGGTGTTCCTCCTCAGCTCATTTGTCAGGATGGAATTAATCCCCAGTTGAGTTTATTCCTCAAGGGGCAAAGCTTTGTTTGACCGTTTCTATCCAGCTTGTTCTTGGAGTTGAACTTTGGTCTCTTACAATACTATTTTGAACCTCTCTAGGCTGGGAAACCTAGATTGAGAAGGCATTTATTTTGCACCTCTTGAGGATTATGCTTTCCTCTATAATGGAGAACTTGTTTGTGATTGATGTTCCTATCAGATATCGAAATATTTATTTTCCAACAGTGATGTTATTGCACTCCCTTGGAATTTGTGCTTGAAAGCAAGGGGCAGGTTTTGACTTTGAGCAACTTGTGTTATCCCCATCATGTTTTGGTTGACAACAAATTGAAGCCTCTTTATTTGAGCAAGTTTGTGCGTCTCCACATATCAATCTTATCTGCAAATCAAGTGATAATCTCTCATACTTTATGAACTTCTTGATTCCAAATGGAAGAAGCTCAACGAATGGCAGTCTCTTTCAGCAGAAGACAGTTCGTTCCGCTTAAGGATTTCTCGACAGGGTCGGCAAATGGCAGTCTCTTTCAGCAGAAGACAGTTTGTTCCCTTTGAGATAACGGATGGCAGTCTTCTTCATGAAGACAGTTCGTTTAAGAATTCTTATTTTAAAGTCAGCAAATGGCGGTCTCCTCCATTAGAAGACAGTTTGCTCACTTTTTCCTAAGATGGGTCAACGAATGGCAGTCTCTTTCAGCAGAAGACATTTCGTTCCGCTTAAGGATTTCTCGACAGGGTCGGCAAATGGCAGTCTCTTTCAGCAGAAGACAGTTTGTTCCCTTTGAGATAACGGATGGCAGTCTTCTTCATGAAGACAGTTCGTTTAAGAATTCTTATTTTAAAGTCAGCAAATGGCGGTCTCCTCCATTAGAAGACAGTTTGCTCGCTTTTTCCTAAGATGGGTCAACGAATGGCAGTCTCTTTCAGCAGAAGACAGTTCGTTCCGCTTAAGAATTTCTCGACAGGGTCAGCAAATGGCAGTCTCTTTCAGCAGAAGACAGTTTGTTCCCTTTGAGATAACGGATGGCAGTCTTCTTCATGAAGACAGTTCGTTTAAGAATTCTAATTTGAAAGTCAGCAAATGGCAGTCTCCTCCATTAGAAGACAGTTTGCTCACTTTTTCCTAAGATGGGTCAACGAATGGCAGTCTCTTTCAGCAGAAGACAGTTTGTTCCCTTTGAGATAACGGATGGCAGTCTTCTTCATGAAGACAGTTCGTTTAAGAATTCTAATTTTAAAGTCAGCAAATGGCAGTCTCCTCCATTAGAAGACAGTTTGCTCACTTTTTCCTAAGATGGGTCAACGAATGGCAGTCTCTTTCAGCAGAAGACAGTTCGTTCCGCTTAAGGATTTCTCGACAGGGTCGGCAAATGGCAGTCTCTTTCAGCAGAAGACAGTTTGTTCCCTTTGAGATAACGGATGGCAGTCTTCTTCATGAAGATAGTTCGTTTAAGAATTCTAATTTTAAAGTCAGCAAATGGCAGTCTCCTCCATTAGAAGACAGTTTGCTCACTTTTTCCTAAGATGGGTCAACGAATGGCAGTCTCTTTCAGCAGAAGACAGTTCGTTCCGCTTAAGGATTTCTCGACAGGGTCGGCAAATGGCAGTCTCTTTCAGCAGAAGACAGTTTGTTCCCTTTGAGATAACGGATGGCAGTCTTCTTCATGAAGACAGTTCGTTTAAGAATTCTAAAGTCAGCAAATGGCAGTCTCCTCTGTTTGAAGACAGTTTGCTCACTTTTTCCTAAGATGGGTCAATGAATGGCAGTCTCTTTCAGCAGAAGACAGTTCGTTCCTCTTAAGGATTTCTCGACAGGGTCGGCAAATGGCAGTCTCTTTCAACAGAAGACAGTTTGTTCCCTTTGAGATAACGAATGGCAGCCTTCTTCACGAAGACAGTTCGTTTTGCTTAAAGATTCCTCAGCAAAGTCAGCAAATGGCAAGTCGCTTCAGTGTAAGTGACAGTTTGCATCCAGATCCTTTTCTCAAGCCATGTCCTTGATTAAAGAAGAAGTTGATCCCTATTCTCAGCGGCAACTCATTGTTCTCAACAGCTTATCGTCAACTATTGAGACGGTGATTCGATTTTCTTCTACCTTCAACTATTGAGTAAGAGGATGGTCCACGAATCAAAATCTTATCGTCAGTGGTACGGCGGTACATCTCTTCATATCATCAGTGGTGCGATGGTGTGTTTTCTGTTGACGGAAGATTGGAATTCTGATTCAGGATGCATACTTTCTCATCCCCAGTGAAAGAGGATGCTATAACCTCTCTGACGCGAAGGGTTTTCCCCAGAGAAGTTTCTTTTCCCACCAAAGTTCCGTCTCTCCAACAAAGTCTTGCCTTCCCCAGTGAAGTTTCTACTCGCAAGACATTTGTTTCCCCAGCGGAGTTATAGCAAGACATTTGTTTTCCCTAGTGGAGTACCTTTTACTCCCCAGTGTTGTCATGCTTTATTATCATCATATGCATTCATTAACATTGCATTGCATCTTAGGATCAAAAATTGTGTCTTATATATTTAAGTCTCTTCGATTTTGTCAAAACGAAGATTTCCAATCATCGTATCTCCAAATCGAAGAAACTTAAATAGGGGCATCTGTCATACCCCAATTTTTGACCCTAAGATCCTATATCATTCATATCCCAATCACTAATCAAGAGCTTCACTTGGAAGTTTTGTTTATGGTGTTGCACTCACCTCATCAATAAGAGGGACCATCAAGCACCAATGATTGTTTATCTTGTATGCATACTGTACTAACCCAAATACCAAAAATATTGCTTTGTTTCTTTGTAGGCTTTTGTTTTGTAGGTACCAAGCCAAGACATGCAATAAACAAGGCATTTTTCACATTTTTGACTGATGAAATCGATTTCCCTACTGGGTAAATCGATTTCCCTGCAGCAATCTTCAACAAAATCACATTCTGGACAGCATGAAATCGATTTCCCTCCTGGGTAAATCGATTTCCCTAGTGTATTTTGCGCCAAATTCTCTTCTGGAACAGAGTGAAATCGATTTCACTCCTGGGGAAATCGATTTCCTTAAGGCGAAATTCAAAAAATATAAGGAGGGAAGCTTGACATCATTTTGGCACCTTTTTATTTGATCATTGTACCAATTTTCCACCTCATCAAAATAATTCTCTTCATTAAACCCACTTAAACCCCATTTTACCACTTTTTACCATTTAATTGCCACTTTAATCACCAATTAAACACAAGCTAATTACCAAATGCAAAAAGACTAAATTACCACTACTCTTGCTCTCATCCTATAAATAGAGCCCACTACTCTCTCATTTCTCAAGCTTTTGAGAGCCAAAAAACCCCTTGCAATTTCTCTTCTCATCCCTACCAAATTCACCAAAGCTCTTTGTTCTTTCATAAAGTTTGTGAGTTACATCTTGAACCTCACAAACTTTGAGCTAAACCACCATCCATTTCACTTTTTTTTCTTTAATTGTTGAGAGATCAAGATTTGTGTTGGTGATTCTTGAAGTAGATCCAAGTTTTGTTCAAGATTTGGTAAATTTTCTTCATCCTTTTTGTATGTCATGATGTAGATCTTTGTTGCTTGTGTGTGATGCATCTTTGATGCTATATTGGTGCTATTTGATGGTGATTTGATGGAAAATTCGTGCTCCAATTGATGTTTGATCATAAGGTGTTTGTACATTTGTTCAAGTCAAGTTTTATGCCTCTAAATGCTGTTTTTGCTGATTTTTACACTGAGGAAATCGATTTCCTTAAGGCTGAAATCGATTTCCTGCTGAGCGTGACTTGTTTTTTTTGAAAACTGCACTATGGAAATCGATTTCCCTCTGCATGAAATCGATTTCCTGCTGGCAGAATGTGGTTTTTTGCCTTTTTTATGCTTGTTTTGGTTTCCTACTTCCTCCACTTCATTAATATCATTGGATCTAGGATGTTGATAGGTTTGAAATGACCTAATCCATAATAATAGATGAACGATATTAATGATAGTGTGAGTTGATTATCTTTTGTGAATTTTATTCTTCTTCCTCCATTTCATTAATATCATTGGATCTAGGATGTTGATAGGTTTGAAAGAACCAAATCCATAATATTAGATGAATGATATTAATGATAGTGTGAGTTGATTATCTTTATGCATTTTATCTTCTCCTTCTCCTTTTTTTCTTTTGATCGATGAAAGTCTTAATACTTTGAGAATTCTTATGGATTCTTAGTAAAGACTAGATCGTTACCTATTTTCTTTTCGTGCGGTATTGCTTTCGGAAGGCGATCTACATATCGTTCTTCTCGCATGCATTAGCACATAAAGTTTTGACCGGCCTCGTTGTAGGGTGATTTCTACATAAATCACTTGGCGATCTGCTTAACATAGCGCAATATTTCGTGTCCCGAATCAAAAAGATCAAACATGGAAGAGAATTGTATGCGGTTGATTTAAGACTTGTGGAGGTTTTTATCGTGTAGTCGCTATGATTTTATCAAGCTTCTGATAAGCCCCATTGACTTTAAATCCGAGTACATCATTCACTCACCATAGATCTTCCTACTAACTTTGATAACATACTTGACAAGTTTCAAGATGGTTATCTTTAACATTTAACAACTAACTTTAATTTCCGCACCTTTATATTACCGCTCTTTATATTACCGCTCTTTATATTTCTCGCCTTATCGCTTTACTTTATCATTTCATCATATTTACTTTCCGCCATTTTTCCTTTGTCCACTCGGACCATACTTTATCTTTACTTGCTAAAACACTAATAAATAACCAAAAATCTAAAAAATACATAAGGCTCTCTTTGGACTATCGGTTACAATCCCTAGCACTTTGGAGATTCGGACTTATGGACCTAGTACCTCTGGACTCATTCTATTACTATCCTGTGATTGTTCTGTCTGTCTGGCATTGTTCTGTTGTATGTTTATGTGTGCAGGTATTTCCTTGAAAGCCCTTGATGGTTAATTCCAAGGCACTGATATAAGGATTTTACCCGAAAACAGTCGTTACTCTGCCCAATTTTCGTCAGAATCTTAATGTGCTTAATGAAAAATGGTGCTAAGACAATAAGTTCATCTGGATCCCCAAGTGTTAATGCGTTGGTATTGATAAATCCAAAGGATGGGAAAACTACCTTGGCTCTTAATGTCGAGTGTTGGCTTCTTAATCGGTTAGACCGTTTCTTTCCTTAGCTTTTATTTTATGCATTAGGTTAGCCTCTTCATCTCCTCCCATTCTTAAATTTTCAAAATCTTCTCCCTTTTTCAAAATATTCTTATGTTTGCAAATCTTTTCAAAACCTTTTTCTTAAAAAATATCTTTTGCCCTTAGTGGCTTTTTTTCAAAAGTTTAGACACCGTTAATTGTCGAAACGAGTGGTTATACCCCACGATTTTGAAATTGATTGATATAATGAGATCTTTTCCGCGTGAGAGAGCTAGTGGCATACTCGTTGATTTTATCCGAGTTGGAGCCCTTCTTTCATTTGCGATGCAAAGAACTTGTTTGTTCTCATGCTCAAGATCAATGGCTGAGTATTTCTCTCTAACGACAACAAAGTGTTTATTCGTTTTAAAAATGTTTTTCCCAAAAGCGGAACTACATTAGCTCTGACTTCTCCATTGCACCGAGGAGGTATGTAGGCCCAAAGCTTAACGCTTTGCCGAGCTTATTTTAAAAATAAAACAAACTCTTTTTTAGCACACACACACAGATTTTCAAAAAGGTTCCCGTGGAGTACCACGGATATGAGGGGTGCTTTAAACCTTCCCCTCATATAATCAACACCCGAACCTGAGTTCTCTTTCTTGTTTTAAAAAACAAAACTTTGGGTTTTACGTTCTTTTCCCTTTTCCTTTGAAAAAATAAAGCGCGGTGGCGATTTCAAAACGGAATATTGATTCGAGTCAATCCCATGGCTTCGATATCAGATTTTCCCCGCTACACATGGTTTTAGAATTGACAACAATTTTGCTAAAACATAGTTCATGACAGATGCTGAACAAGATGCCATAACATCTTGATCAAACTGATACAACATAGTGTGAAGGTTGCATTGAAGACAGATGTTCTGACATATATTGTGATATGCTGAACCAGAACATCAGTACAGACTATTTTAAATCTTGACAGATTTGGTTTGATTTTGTGATATTTCTTTTGGATATATTATAGATATTTACGCAGGTCAAGAAGATTTTATTTGGAACAAGTGATTTAATCTCCAACTGTACATAAGTTTCTAAATTGGATATTGCGACAATTTAGGAAACTTGATGTTGTGTTCCAAGATTTAAGGAGATTATCTGCCGGATTGGTGCAACTCTTAGCTTGTGGATCAAATAATATTTGGCTAAAATTTCGAAGCCCATGGGCTGTCGAGTAGTATTTAAAGAGGGACCTAGACCTAATGTAACCAAGTCTTTCACAATTGTAAAATTAGGGGAAGGTTAGATGTCTTAGGTTTTGAGAGTCTTTTGTGTTTTAAGTCACCCATGTATCAATTGATACCGCGTGGTAGACTAATTGTTACTTGACTGTTTGTCAAGTTATTGTTCTCATTCTTAAAGCTTTTAAGCATAGAGTTCAGTATTTTTCTTGGTTGAAGCTTTTAAGCAAGATCAAATATTGTTCTTAGTTAAGGTTCTTGACTAAGTATTCTTCTGTATTAGAAGTGTAAGCTTATGTTTTTGTTACTAGTCACTAGGATTGTGATTCGTTTTTGTCACTGGGATTATGACTAGTTTTGTCACTGAGATTGTGACTTGTTTTGATACAGTTGCAGGGATTGTAACTGTTTTTATCATTGCGGTGATTGAAAGTGAGATGAAATTTCTCAAATCTAGATGGTGATTTCTAGGTAGAAGTTGCACAGGGGTAGTAATTAGGAGAGAAATTGTAAATTGGAACTGTTTAAACTTTGAACTAATACTATTATAGTGGATTTTCTTCCTGGCTTGGTAGTCCCCAGAGTAGGTGATATTTCACCGAATCGGTTTAACAATTGACTGTATTATTTACCATTCGACAATATAATCATGCACGATTTCTGTTTAATAAAAGTGTGTTTGTCAGCAGATGATGTCATGACATCTATCTTAATATTGTGGTTTGTGTTGAGACATCTATCTTAACATGTGCCTATGCTGATTATCATTCTATAATTTATGTCTGGATACTTACAATCTGATTTGGTTTTTATTCTATTGTGTTCAGTCTTGACATCGTTATTTGATGTTGGAACATGAACAGTAATATTTATATCGCAAGTGCAGGAATTTTAATTATTACCGGCAAAATTCCAAGGTATTAAGGGTTGAACAACAAAAATAATACCATCATATGTAACACAATTATTTTTATTGTTATTATAACAACGTGACACAATTCTAATCGTATACGTTTGTCCTTTTGGTTATGTGCTCCGTGAGTTATGGTCGAAACAGCATAATATAAAACAAACAACGAGTTTATATGTTGGGTTTTTTTGTTAGTAAATTATATTTACAAGCCATGGTTAAGAAAAAAAAAACTTAACCGACACAAACAAGAAAACAAGGAAACAAAAGATATTAATGTTTTAGTCAATAAAGTTGCTCGTTTGTAGGGGTCTTATAGAGTGATATTCATTTTCCATAAAATGGTTTGAGATTGATCCTTGGTTCATGTTCATTGCTGGTAGTTGGGAGCTAACGAAAGAGAATGCTCACTAGAGAACTATAGGAGTACTTATCTAGGGTGCCTAAAACGAGAAACCTAGAAAAAATGTGATATGTTTTCTTAAAATTTGATATAATTCCGTTTTTTTTATATACGGTAAAAAAAAATTCAAATATAATTTGATTATTCACAAGAACCTTCCAATAGATGAAATATAAAATTGAGTTAAACTAAAGTATGGTTATGAGAATTTATTTAGTGGATAACTTATAAATGTTGAATCTAGTGAATTTTTGAAGTTCAACTTACATTAACTTTTCTTTAAAAAATGAAATATGGTAATAAATTAATATTACCTTTGAAACCAATTTCGTAAGTAATTATCACACCAAAAAAAATTTAAAAATTTTGTAAGTAATTAACTAGACCTATTACTTGTCAAAACAAAAAAAAAAAACTAGACCTATTAAAATAATATCATAGTTTATCAATTAAAGATTCAATGTGATGTCTTCCATATCCATCTAAATTGAATTAGTCGGACAACACTCCACATATTCAGCTCATGGTGTAAAAATATGAATTAAGATGTAATATAACTCTAATATATTTATAAAAAGATGGGTTAGTTTCAACTAAGACCGCTGAATTATCCGTCCAAAGACATATCTAAAAATAGATTAACTAAAATTATTGGAGTTGTATTTGATCTATATATAGATGTCTATCCATAATTATATATGATCTTATTTCACGCCACAAACACGTGAAGTGATTTTAACCGTCTTTCATAAATATATGTTGGATCCAACAATAAATCTGTATGAATTTTTTAACGATAACTTAATTTATTTATTATTTAGATTTCTAATTTAAAACTTGAAGTGTTAATTGTATAACTCTTCAATCCATTCTACGACATACGTATGAGATATTCTCTACCACATAAGTTGGTTTCACAATCTTAAATATCTCATTTCTAGTTTTTTGAACAAACCAAATATAATGAACATGTATTAATATGTATTAATATTGATAGTATAAAATAATTTTATTATATATCATCTAATAAAAACCCGTTATTTTATTAGTACAACAAATTTTAAATTTCTCCGTAATTTTTAAAATATTAAGTGAGGAGATAAATTAATTATTTGATTTGTATGTAATTTTATAGAATACACAGTAAGGAAACAAATCAATTGTTTCGTTTGAATTTGGGGTAGTAAAACGGGTTATCGGCTCTGTCTCGTCCCATTTTGTTTATCAAAAAAGAACGGGGAGGCAAATCCGTCAAGTGAAAATAGACATAAAAATTAAACCTGTCCTGTCACGGTGGCAGGTAAATGGACCGCGAGTCTGCTCGTCTATTTAATTATTTATTTTTCTTTTTTAATAAATTAATAGATTTCTTTTACCTTTCAATTATTTTTTTTATTTATTTTTTGAACAATTTTTTATAAAACATCTTTTAAATAAATTTTATTTCAAAAAATGTTACATATATTCACAAATTAATATATAAAACAAAACAATCAATAATTAAAATTACTAAAATTAACTACAAAAGGACAGACTTAAGGTGAGACAGATTGAACGAATAGGTGAGACTGACTTTGACGGATGACGGGTTTTGGCAGGACGAATATTGACGGATAGAATTTTGACAGAGAATAATTTGGTGGACAACAGATCCAAAATTCTAACTAAACTAGCCATTTTACAACGGATGTGTGGGTCGGTCCGACTAGCCACAACCCGTTGCCACCTATAATTTATATGTTCATGTTCATGCATAACACATGGATGGTTGAAATGTTTTGACAATGGACCTTTCCATGTTACTAACGACTTACATTTGACAAGTCAAATTTCTAGAAACAAGTAATAAATTTAAGATTACAAGTATGTTTTTTTTATAATCATGTTATGCTATCTCTATCAACATTTGTTGGCAAATAACTATAGTTGATGTAGTTACTTATTTGAAAAAAGGTATTTCACCTACGTACGCATGCATGATTGATATGTGAGATGAAATGAGTGAGCTAAAATAGGGTAATAAAAGGGGGACACTTGAAAGTGGTCCATTGGCAATAGTAAGAAATAATAAAGCCAATGTAATATTTGTGGACATTTCTTCTAACTTTGCGTCTAAAACCAAAACAAATAGAGATAAGAGGTGTTGTCATGGTCAAGGCCATATTATGGATTCCGCCCCCTACTTTTGAATCAATTATGACATCAATGAGACAACACAATTTTGAACAACAATCACCTCCATTTGGGTTCCCCTCATGTGTCATACTAAATATTGTGGGCCCACTTTCACTATTTCACTATATGGTCCCCCTTCTTTTGTCTTTTTTTTTCTTGTATAAATATTTAATAATTTTTTTCATTATTGTTTTTAGGTTTTCGGAGATTCAGTCGTATCATTGTCTGTTTTATTCGTAGTTTTCTTGGAGGTAGATCAAAATTTTAAGTTTGATGGACTAAAATTTTAAGTTTACACATAATACTATGATACATTCTATTTTTTACACGCTTATACAATAACGAGCATTGACATAAATTTTTAAAATTTTTTAATTTTAGAAGTAATATGTATGGATCTGCTCCACTACGATCACACTTTTTTGATAGAATAGAGTAAAATTTTAAATTTGCACCTTCATTTAATTTGTTTACTTTTTTTTATATAATAAATTTAAACGAGACAGACATTCTCATTTTATTCTAATCAAAATAAATAAAAGTTTTATTTTTTCAAAAATTTAACATGATAAATAATTTATTAGATATGTCAAAAAAAAAAAAAAAGGGGATAATAAATAGATTCTTTTGTCTTTTTTCTATCTTTTTCTTCTCTTTGTCTAGTTACATTCTTGAAGGTGACATATGCATGTATGAATGGTTTAAGTCAGTGAATAAAGAAAAGGGCTTTTGAGCATCTTTTTCAAAAACACACACACAAAGATGGTTGTTTGTATATTTGTAGATTTTGTGTTGTCGTATATTACTTGCCTGCCCCCCCTTATACTCACTTAGCTACTTGCTTGGTGGTATCCACCTCCCTTGTCCCCTCCTCACCCATCAGGCCCCAATTTGGATCTTTAATAGTGGTATTAAAAGCACTTATTCCAACAAACAAAAAGCACATTTTATCTTACTTTCTTCATCACAACTTAAAATAAATAAAAAAAGAAAGAAAGAAAAAGTAGTGTTCCTCTTGTTTAATATACCGTTTAAGATTTTGAACATGAGTTAATATATATTTTACTAGTTATCATATTAATTAAGTTTAAAAAATAGAGTAAACTTTGATGGAATTAAAAAATATATTACTAAAACATTAATTAATAGAAAATAATTTAATGTTAATAAAATGCAAATTAACTATCAATAGTTAGTTGGTTTAGTGGTGATTGACGTTGGACTTAGTAGGAAAGACCACGGTTCGATCACTCGCAACTACAATTGGGAGAGGGTTGAATTCACTTAATGTCAGAACTGACCCTCGAACCGGACTTTACCGGTGATGTTTCCCTCTTACCCATCCATACACCAACGGGTCTCAAACTTTACATCCATGTCCTTAACAGTTTCACAAATATATAATTTATAGAGAAATTGAGCATAAATCATTATACAAAAATTTAAAATTACACTCTAAATACTACCCACGATTGGTGGCCATCGTTAATTTATAAGTAAACTCAGTTAAGTCGTCATTAATTTAGGAGTAAAAGTTTTAAAGGTGTGTGATTTTTTGAGATTTTAACCAAGGATAAACACAATGTCAAATCAAGTAGCTAAATGAGTATAAGGGGGGAGATAGGTAAGGAGATTTTAACCAATAAACACACGACTTATTGTCGTTAGTAACATTACAAGGCACATAAATATGAGTTGAAGACTTGGGCGAAACTTTACATAAGACACACCCAAGAATGTTCGGGTTAATAAATGTTGTTCCTTTTGATTGGATGTATTATGCAAAACAACATGGAGTGTAAAAGATGTTTTGGTGAAGAAAGGACACATGAGGGACACGATTTTTCAGCATGTGTACTGTCAGTAGGCCAATGTTGTTGATATACTAAGCGTACTTTCTGGATCATTATGCAACGAGATTTGTTGCTAACTTTTAGCAATATATTACTTATATTTGTTTGATAAGATTGAATGAGATCAAATGTATTTGATTGGAGATCTAAATTTGAATCAAAATAAATTAAATATTTTTGGAGGCTTTTGGAAAAACAAATAAAAATAGAATCCTCTACAAATCTGGATGGGATCAAATCTTATGCTCATTGGATAAAAGTCCAGAAGTTGCATTGCTATATAAGGAGACTCAAACCAAATGTTTGAACGTGTGCAAGTACTGAAGAATATTTTTGTTAGGGTTTCTATTTTGAGTCTTTTGTTTGTGTTATTGTTTGTGCACCACTCTAGCATGCATTCATATCTATAGAAATAAAGTTTGGTTTGTTAGTTGAGTTGTAATTCAATATTATTGAAATTGATTATCGTATTGATCAATAGGATTAGTGATTGCAGTACGAAAATAGTATATTTTATGAAAAATTTTACACCTCAGCCAAAAATAAACTGAGGTATGATGCCAAAGCGTGTCATATATGTAGTCCACACTCATTTGCGCAAAACATATAAGCAAAATACCCATTTTGGTCCCTTAAGTTTACCTCGGGGTCCATTATGGTCCCTTATCTTTAAAAAGTTTCAATGTAGTCCTTTAATTGTTCAAAAAGGTCCACATTTTTCCTTTCCGTATGCTCCGTTAGTCAAATTCAATGGAAGCACGTATGTGGCAAACACATGTTTAATTTTGTTGCCATTTGGACTATAATTAAAAAAAGTAAAAAGAAAAAATTGAATAGAAAAAGGAAAGAAGGAACACATGAGAGATGATGATACATTGAAATCTTGATTATTAATAAAAATATGATATTCATCCCAATCAATATCAAACCCAGAAACACTTTTAACTTGTTCATCATCTTTTTCCATTATTCACAAATTTGGCATCTTCGCAGTGATTTCACAATGCAAATTTCAAATTCGAAATCAACCCTTTCAACAATTTTAGATTTGAAATCAACCCTTTTATCTATTTTAGATTCGAAAAAATCAACTCCTTCATTTGCTTCAGATTAACAAAAAGTCACTCCTTTCATCAATTTCAGATTTGAAATAAACCCTTTCATCTATTTCAGATTCAAAAAAATCAACTCCTTCATCTATTTCAGATTCGAAAAAATCAACCGTTTCATCCATTTCAAAGTTGAAATGAACCCTTTCATCTATTTCATATTCGAAAAAATCAACTCTTTCATCTATTTCATATTCAAAAAAAATCAACTCCTTCATCTGTTTTAGATTCGAAAAAATCAACCATTTCATCAATTTATAACCACATGAGTTGGAAGATTGGTGATTTTCTATTTGGCATTATTTTTTCTTACTGACTGCTGGCTATCTAAGACACCATCATTTCCCGTGGAAGATTTAAAATCAAGCCAAATGCAAAGATACACACTTACAACAACACCAATTTGATTTTATTTCACATCTACTGCAAGCTAGGTTTGTTGTAAAGAATAAAGAATATGAAATTTTCCGTGGAAGGGTGAAATTTGGGCACTGTATAGAGATATAATTTTTTTAGACAGGTTTTTGGTTTTGTTTCTCTGCTATCAGTTGAATTTTTCGTCTAGAAAACTTAGAGACAGTACTATGCTTTTTTTAGATGAAAGTGAATGTTAACCTTATTTAATTGATAATTTTCATAGTTAAGTATATTTTAATTGGATCTTATTATTTTATGAAATGGCTCAAGATGGTTTTTTTTGTCGTTGGGAGGAGCGGAGACCTTACTTAGAGCTTGGGTGTCCTTGATTCAAAATTTAGCTCAAGACAAAATTTTGGATTTTTTTTTTTGAGAATTTTGATGATCTTTGATTATGAATAAATGTCACGCGTACAAACAGGTACCACGTAAGATGCCACTAGTGCTAAAGTTAACGTCGTTTCAAAAAATTGGACGGAAAGGACTAACATGGACCTTTTTAAACAATTAAAGGACCAATTTTTAAATATAAGGGACCAGAATATACCCTGAGGTAAACTTAAGGGACCAAAAATGCTATTTTGCCAAACATATTTTACCCCACACTTGTATGCGCCATTCTTTTGGGATGAATTGTAAGACAGAAAAAATCTTCAAAGTTCTTCTATCTTGAACAAAACATTTTTTTTTATTTTGCAATCTATCTCACATAATGGTGTTGATGTTGTTGTTGTATTTTTGGAATAACCATTCAATGTTGTCAATCAAAGAAAACAACATTGCTTTTCCTCGGTTGACAAAATTGAAAAATTTATTCCTAAAAATGGTGTAAATTGCATACAAAAAATGGTGACTTGTAAAAAATTAAAATGAAAACATGACATGTTACTTTCAATTTTTATCATTCACCATTTTTTTTCTTGAATCCTAATACCTCGGTTTTTTACTAAAATCGAGGGGTTACCTTATTTTGTTTTATTTTTTATCAAAAAAAGAAAATACGTTTTCTCTCAGTTTTTTAAATAACACCTAGGGTTTTGTTACTCAGCCACAACAGCAAATCACTTCCCTACATTCATAATGGAACAACGCTCAAGATATTGCCAAAACATCAAACCACAACAAACTATCTACATCTGCCACTATATATCTTTCTTGTGAAAGCATTTTCCATGAAAACATTTGCTCAAGAAAATGAAATCTTCGAACTTAAAGAAGTTTGGAAAAGTTCTCTGTGATTGATTACAAGTGTAAAAAAATCATTTATTTATCTAACCCTTTTTTGTTTTACATCAGAAAAAAATGCAAGCAAAAGCAATAAAAAATATATTGGCACCAACATTTGATCTTTTCCAAAATTCAATGATTTGAAGATCCAACATTTTATCTTCAATAACAAATTTATTTTTACTTTAATATTATGTGTAAACAATGTAACATTATGGGTAAACAACGTAGTTTGTAAACAAATTAACTTATTAATATTTTGTATAAACAATGTAACGAGTTAAAATATTATTAAAATGATGCGCTAGTTTTGAAAATTATTAAAAGGGAGATGTTGGGGTTTGAACCCATGTGTAGATAACTTTACCCCTCGATTTTTAAAACGTCGAGGGAAAAGTTGTTGCTTTTCATGACGTCCTTCGTTACCTCGCTTTTGTAGCCGAGGTTAAATGTATTTCGCGTTTGAGGTATAACATGTTTTTGTAGTAGTGTTGAGAGAAAGTGATAGGGGTTTCATATTTAGGGAGAGTCCTAAATAAAAATACACGAGTATAATTAAGAAGAGGGACATTGAACAAGGGGCTTGTTCATCTAAGATACTTTGTACTATTTCTATTGATAATGGATATACTTTCTTTTGTTGGAAGCCCCCCAAACATAAGTGAGGTTGCACCAAACTGGGTTACAAATTATCTTGTGATCTTTAATGCTTTATGTTGTAAAACATAGTTGCTGTCAAATTTTGTTAATATTTCATTATTAAGGTTTGCACAGTTGACCCAAAAATTATGTCTAACATCTATCCCCATAAGAACATAATTTCAACAACTACCCTACACATAAAAAGATTATCCCTAGCACGGGTTATATCCTAAGTAAATTCTAGGATAAAATCTTAATCATAGAAGGGATTAAACTCTTCCAAACACAAGGGAAGATTTGAATAATATCATAATAGAAAAGTAAATTATACTTAAGAGCTCGATACAATGAGATATAAGTCGTTTTCACATAATACAAGTCTTTCTTATCATGCTAGCAATGTCAATTATCCTCTTCATAGGAGCCCCGAAAACCTTCAATGGCGGAAAACAAATTGGCCACCAACTCTAAATCCTAAACAATTGATCTTGTGTTGATACTAGTTAAAGCCTTAAAAACCATACTTTCAAGGGAATATAATTGCACCAAGGTTCACCCCATACAATGGTAGAACGGTCATTACCCCCCTTCCTCGAGAGGTCATTAGTAAACAAATATATGATAGGTTAAGGGTTGAAAGTTAGAAGGGAAATCCATTTTTACCACGTGGAGGAAGATCTAAAACCAATTGATCTCTCACCAGTGAGTTGATAGGACCACACACGTGTAAAAAAATGACTCCTAACACAAAAGGGAGGGTGAATTTTGATATTTGAATTTTAAAAACTATTTTAAAAAGATTCATGTTAAGTTAATTGATTTTAAGAAAAATTGTAGAAGTGAAGAATTGGGTAGCACAAAAATAAAATGACAGAAATAAAAGAGATAGACTTAGAGTGACCAGAGATTATATTGGTTAAGACTTCAACCATGCAACTTACTCCAGTTTCTAAGAGTTTCCTCTTGATATTTTTATTATCAACAACTTGAGATTTTACATAGGTTCATTCCTTAAACCAAGTTTTTTACAAGTGTAACTGGCATCGTTCAAGTCAATTAAAAATGCACAAGAGAACTAAGCACAATAACATAAATACATAACTCTTAAGATAAAATTTTACTCTCTCAACACTAAGACAATGTGTAGTGAATAAAACTGATTTTAAAATGAGAATGAGTGATATATGAGAGCATATAATTCAAAAAAATTGTGCTTTAGAAGTGAGCATAATAGTTATTTATAGAGAAAAAAATTAAGCTAAAAAAGACAACATTCCATGGGCTTGATAGTTCTCCGATTGATTAGAAACGACAAGCTAATAATCTCTTAGAATAGATCCGAAAAGGAAACCCTACAAAAAATTTAATCCTTAACCGATTAATTGACAATCTAATCGACTACCATGAGAACTCGCTCCTTAATAAATTAGAGGAGTACTCTAATTGATTAGACAAAAACTCTAGTTTTCCTAATTTGTCAAAATTGTTTCTCAATCGATTAAGCATTAGTTGTGATTGATTTTTAGAAGAAATGAAAAATAGATGAGGAGACTAAAGAGATTTTAGTGTGTGTGTGTGTGTGTGTGTGTGTGTGTGTGTGTGTGTGTGTGTGTGCAACGCCTAAGTACTTCAAGACTTATTCTTTCTTATTTTCCATATAACTGATCACAAAGATTAAAATACTTAAGGTCAAGATCCGACAAGCTTTCATATCTTTAGTTTCTTTCGATGTTGATATTTAAAATTGATTTGTCTTGTTTTTCTCTCAACATTGGACTTGATAAGCTATGCATTTCAATAGTTTCTTGTATAATGATGCTTATGATTAAATTTTTCTTGTTCAATTGAAATCATCAAAACCTCATAAATCCTTAACCTACGCAATAAATAGAATTGTATTATCCCTTTTTTGTTGATGACAACACATCTCTTAATGAGGTGTTAAAACTAAAAACAATAGATGAAAAAGAATAGAGTCGTTAACTCCCCCTTACAGATAAAGAGATTATACTCTACTTTCCCTGAGACTATACCTCTCCCCCTTTGTCATTAACAAAAAGCAAGTATAAGAAGGGGAATATAAGATAAGAAAATAAGCATCACATATGTCACATTGAAAAAGGGAAAAAGAAAAATAAAAAGTACTTAATAGTTTAATCTAAGCATGGATGATTTAAAATTCCTAACTGAGTTCTTATAAAAAAATATCTTTCTTTAGGAAGAGGTTTTGTAAAAATATCTGCCTGTTGATTAGATGAAGGCATAAACTCAATTATGCAATCATTTATTTAGACATGATTCCTAATGAAATGATGCCTAATATCAATGTGTTTCATCCCAGAGTGAAGTACCAGATTATTATTGGGACAATATTGAAACTAACTATGCATTTACTTAATTGTTGTTTCATCCAGATAACATGCAAACAAAAACTACTCGCAGCGACATATTCTGCTTCGGTTCTGGATAACACAATTGCTTATAGTTTGCTATGGCAGAAGACAAAAAACATACCAATAAAGAAACATGTATAGCTGATATTTTTTCAAATCAATTTATAATCAGCAAAATCAGAATCAGAGCACCCAACTAAAGCATAATATATATATATATATATATATTATTTGTGAGATACCTCAACATGCATTTGACTGCAAAGAGGTGTAATATTTTGAGGTTGGGCTTGAAAGTGTGCCTACATAAAAACATAAAAAATTATAGGAGGACAAGATTGAGGAAGGTAAACAAGTGATCCATTAATACCTTGTTATTTTCTTATTTCAACCAATTTTCCACCCTCTTCCTTATCCATACTACACAAAATGCTCATAGGAGTTGAGACAAATTTTGATTTTTCTATATTGAAACTTTTAATAGCTCTTTATATTATTTAATTTGATTGATGAAGGTTTCTTTCTTTGATTGATAAATTTTTAAACAAATAAATTACTAAAACTCCCTCATCATATACATTTCGAATTTATTCTGCATCATATCAGGAAAATCTTTGCATAAGGACTCATTAGTAGCACCGAATATAATATCATCAACATATATTTGCACAAGTAAAATGTCATGATCATATTTCTTAATGAAAAGTTTTGGGTCAACCTTCCCTCTTTGAAAATTGTTTTCAAGCAAACACTTGCTCAAATGGGCATACTAAACTCTAGGGGCTTGTCTCAAATTGCAGGTGCATTTTTTTAGCTTGAAGATATGATTTGGAGAAGATAAGTTTAAAAAAAAAAAAAAGAGGTTAATCAACATAAAATTCCTCTTGGATATAACCCTCCAACAAACACTCTTTACATCCATTTGAAAGAGTTTGAATTCAAAATGCATGAAAAAGCTAAAAGTATCCTTATGGCTTCTAATTTAGCTACGATGAAATAAAAACTATTAAAATATATATCTTCTTGTTAATTGCACCCTTTCTCAATAAGCACATTAATTTCTTAAAAAAATTTCATATTCGTCAAGTTTGTTGTGAAAAAAACCCATTTGGTTCTACTTCGTCAATTTTCTCTCAAAGTTAAAATTGTGTTCCTCTAGAAACAAATGTCGCACACGATGTTCTGGAAACTGATTCGACAAGTTAAACCAGAATCACCATAACTTGAACAATATAATGGAGCAGAAAAGCAAGAAATAACACAACCAATTGGTAACCCAGTTTGATGCGACCTGCACCTACGTCTGGAGGGTTGACTTCCAACCCAAGAAAGGAAATTCACTATTAGTAGTTTAGTACAATTAGTCTTAAAAGTAACAACAAACCATGTGTTGTTCAATGCCTCTTCCTAATATTGTCCAATGACTTTCTATTTAGGACTCCCCTAAATATCATACACACTCTCAATTTATTTTTCTCTCAAACACTAACCCCTTAGTGTTTGGGTTTCAATCATTAAAACCTAGTGATCAAGTTCTATCGATAATATGAGTCATGTTAAATTTACAACTCAACTATAAAAACCTATAATTATGCCAAGTTACTTAAACATAGTGTGTTGTACATAAAATAACAAGGACTATTGTAAACTTAGCCCTCTAAAATCTTCAATGTGAATGCTTGAATTCCAATACAGGTTATGAGCTCTTTATATATCATATTAATTTTGGGCTTTTCTTCATGGATATTTGATTTGATTTTTTTCCAGAAATGTTGCAGAATATGTTGGATACTATTAGTTCCAAAAATATCTCCAACACGAAATGATTCGTTACAATTTAAATTCAAATTTAAATCTCCATTTAAATTTTAATTAATCTTCTTCCAAGTGTCATACAAATCACCTAATCATATTTTTAAACCAATATCAATAAAATATAATCAAATCTTTGACCAGAGGATCTTTCAAAATTCCGTAACATTGACCTATTAAGTAAGGCACGTATGTCGTACCTACATGTTGGGACATTGTGTCCAACAAATGTCCCTTATGCACCTCCATACAGCTTAGGCAAGCTAGAATAATATTAAACTCTTTGAACACTTCTCCATGTTGTTGTTTTTCAA
This sequence comes from Vicia villosa, assembly GCF_029867415.1. Classification (NCBI taxonomy): domain Eukaryota; kingdom Viridiplantae; phylum Streptophyta; class Magnoliopsida; order Fabales; family Fabaceae; genus Vicia; species Vicia villosa. The sequence continues at coordinate 78,834,760 of NC_081183.1, forward strand.
AATGCAGCAGTTGTACCCCAAAATCTACCCTCATATATTTGCGAAAGTCATTTTATTTCAAATAAGTGACATGACCCATTTGGTAACAATTTGAGGTTAAAAGGTACAGGAGTGAGAGGTCCCTGACTTGAATCTCACTTCTAACATTTCTCCTTTTTATTTGTTTTCTAACTTTATTTTCATTTATTCAAAAATCATAAAAATTGTATTTTTTTTATTATTTTAATTTTTGTACTAATTAAATAGGCATTTTTTAAAATAGTCAATTTTCACTTTTATGCATTTTTTTAGTCAAAAAATCACCAAAAATCTTAAAATATTAAAAAAATTAAAAAAAGTATTTTTTATCATTTAATTATTATTTTCGTATTTATTTATTAGGCATTTTTTAAAATATTGTTTCATTAACTATGTGTTGCCTCTTAAGGAACTTGTGAAACATGATTTCAACATTCTTCTTTTACACTTTCATGCTCAGTTGTTCTTCTACAGATTTTCTCTCAAGATCTCTCATATTATGCTCTCTGTAGATGTATCATGAATACATAATCTAATACACACACTGATTGCATACTCTGGATGCATACTTGGAAGCATATTTTCATGTTTTGATGTTTGGCCTATTTATAGAGTTTGATATGTTACAGTTGGAGTTTAGCCGTTGAGATTTAAATATTGCTTTGAAAGCATTCGTTTTGATTTGAGCCTTTTATGTCATGTGCTGTTCTTGGCAGAACCTTATCTTCAACATGATGATTGCAGTTGATGGCGTGTTTCTTAGGTTAAGCTTATCTTTCCAACGCGCTGTATGTGCCTTGTTCCAATTAATTGTTGTAACCGTTTTGCTTATGAAGAATTTTCTAACGGATCTCCCTTTGATTCTAAGCTCTTTGTGTTTTATTCTATTTGTATGCTGAGCTGTACATTCTTCATTGGCTTGTACATGACTTCTACTGACGTTTGTATCTTGCGTGTCTCTGCGTCGTAGCTTCAGATCTTGTAACTTCAGAACTTATGATCTTTCTACTTGCGTGATCTTCTGATGTTTGCACAGCTTCTTGCAGCTGATCTTTCTTGTTGATTTTCCTTGAAGCTTCTGATGTACTTTCTGATTGCGTACTTGTTTGATATGATGACTTTTAGCTTTCTTCCATCTTCTAAATGTTTGATTCTTCTTTGATTCAGTTTCTGATGTAGTTGTTGTATTGTGATTCTGATGCAACATGTATAAAACTTATAGCATAATATCTGCACACTAAATGAAACCATTAGTAATAAAATTGTTACTCACAAAATATATGCTTGTTATCATCAAAACCGGATTCTGAACATATATTCTCATTCTTGTTCTAACAATCTCCCCCTTTTTGATGATGACAAAAACCATGTGTTTTGATGGAATAATTTTATGAGAGGATAATAATTAAGCAAGTAAACTTCATCTCATTTTTCATGTTCAGTCAAGCAACCGATTTATTCATTAAAAATCTAATTAATAATTAAGCAAGTAAACTTTATCTCATTTTTCATGTTTAATCAGATAACAACCTTATTCATCAAAATCTATTATTCTTTCTCCCCCTTTTTGTTATCGTCAAAAAGCTTCTAATAGGGTTGGATAGGGATTAAGGTGGTATTCTCCCCCTGAATTAAGTATTCCTATTTGTTTTTGATTTAGCTACTCCTGAGTTCTAACAATCTCCCCCTGAGATGAATATCTGAAAGGAAAGTATGCTACTGGATTCTTGAGTAATTTTTTATTTTTCCTATTTCTTTCAGAAGATTGTAGGTTATAGCATTTTGTTAGTGCACAAGTCTTCTTTAGAAGTTCTGACAGGAATGATGCTTAGAATACAAACTTCTTTTATCACGAGTTCTTAAACATAGATAGTATTTAATTTTACTTGAGTCATGTCAGAGTCTATTATGTTCAAAAAATTTTAAAGGATATAGTGACCAGTATATCAGAATATGTTTGAGTTTAGATTACCAGATTCTTATATATATATATATATATAATTTTTTTTATTCTCTACTTAAATTTTCAGACTTTGTTTAAATTAGAATGAGGATAATGCTTCAGACACAAGTAGATATAACAAGGACAAGTTTTATTAAGAAATACATAGATAAAAGAACAAACGATTATATCTAAACATAAAAAGCTACACAGTCTTCTGAAATTAAAAGGTTATCATTTTCTGGGGATTGTACATTGCAAATTGTCTAAATGATATCAGCTGATTCGAGCAATGCAGAGAGAATCCTTCCATAAGGAATGTGGGCACTTTGACCACACCCGAAGGCTATGAGGGAATCCCTAAGATGGCAGAAAATGATTGCAGGAAGATTGAGAGGACTGCTACTTTCGAGCCGGTGAATCAAAAACTGATCCTTGCATGATACAAGTTGTAGAAAGCTTCCTCTAGGAGTTAGGTTGGTCAAAACAAATCTGAAAATAGATTGTCTAAAAGGAGTCAGAAACTCGGCATTATTAAAAATCCGAGTTACCTCTCTATTCAGATAGTTTGAAGTATTCCAACGGTCAAACTCTTCTAATTCCAGAGCAGAGGGATTTGGCTCAAAACCAATTAATTTAGCTATGACTTCCTCTGTGATGATAAAAGGAATGCCAAGAATATTGGCAGATATACTAAGGTCATCATCGCTGATGGACGCATTTACCCAAAAGGTCTTTACTAGATTTGTAAAGACGGGTCCGCGAAGAAGAACAACATACTTGTAACATCCTTGAGCTACAAGAAGTTTTGCAAGGTGTTAATTAATTCCTGCCAAGCCTATGAACTTTTCTTTGAGAGTAGTGAGACTAGGTTGTGAAGGATAGAAAAACACTTAGAAAGGGGGGGGGGGGATTGAATAAGTGTGACTTTAAATCTTGGACGATAAAAATAAATTGCACAATTATTTTTATCCTGGTTCGCTGTTAACGAAGCTACTCCAGTCCACCCCCGCAGAGATGATTTACCTCAACCTGAGGATTTAATCCACTAATCGCACGGATTACAATGGTTTTCCACTTAGTCCACGACTAAGTCTTCCAGAGTATACAGATCACAACTTGATCACTCCAGGAACACTGCTTAGTTCACTCCTAAGACTTTTCTAGAGTCTACTGATCAACACGATCACTCTAGGCTTAGTTCACTCCTAAGACTTCTCTGCTCAGCCAACTGCTAAGACTTCCTAGAGTATACAGATCACACGATCACTCTAGTTCCTTACAATTTAATGTAATCTTTCAAGAGTTTACAAATGCTTCTTAAAAGCGATAATCACAACTGTGATATTTCTCTTAACGTTTAAGCTTAATCTCACTAAGATATTACAACAGCAATGTAGTGAGTTTTGATGAAGATTCTGAGTTTAGATTTGAACAGCGTTTCAGCAAGTTTGATATAAGTTGTTTTGGTGCAGAATCGTTAACCTTGCTTCTCATCAGAACTTCATATTTATAGGCGTTGAGAAGATGACCGTTGAGTGCATTTAATGCTTTGCGTGTTCCGTACAGCTTTGCATTTAATGTTATACGCTTTTGTCAACTACCTCGAGCCTTGTTCACGCTGTGCCTACTGACGTTGCCTTTAGTAGCTTTAACGTTCCTTTTGTCAGTCAGCGTAGTCTGCCACCTGTACTTCCTTCTGATCTGATGTTTGTGAATACGACGTTTGAATATCATCAGAGTCAAAACAGCTTGGTGCATAGCATCTTCTGATCTTCTGATCTTGAAGTGCTTCTGTTGCGTGATACCATCTTCTGATCTTCAGTGCTTCTGATCTCATGTTCTTCTGATGCTTCCATAGACCCATGTTCTGATTCTGCTTCGACCATCTTCTGATGTCTTGCCAGACCATGTTCTGATGTTGCATGCTGAACCATTTGAGACACAACTTCTGAGCGCTGAATTATGCGTACTCTTTATATATTTCCTGAAAGGGAAATTGCATTGGATTAGAGTACCATATTATCTTAAGCAAAATTCATATTATTGTTATCATCAAAACTAAGATAATTGATAAGAACAAATCTTGTTCTAACAATCTCCCCCTTTTTGATGATGACAAAAACATATATAAATGATATGAATTTGCGATCAGAAAGAGTAGACGGCAAAAGACAAATTACACAGCTATAGCATAAGCATATGAATATGTCTCCCCCTGAGATTAACAATCTCCCCCTGAGATAAATAAACTCCCCCTGAAATAAATACTCGAAGAACTTTGATAAAAGACTTCCCTGATTATTTCGGTAGAGACGATCATATAAGCTTCTGCCTTTAGAGAATTCATAGCTTCTGACTTCTGCTTCCATTGGACAGCTTCAGAACTTGAATTTCTTCAGATCCTTAGAACACTCACAGCTTCTGATTCCTGCTTCCATCGTGGACAGCTTCAGAACTTGAATTTCTTTGATCTTCAGAACATTCACAGCTTCTGACTTCTGCTTCCATTCAGGACAGCTTCAGAACTTGAATTTCTTTGATCTTTTAGAACATTCACATCTTCTGATTTCTGCTTCCCTCGGATAGCTTCAGAACTTTGAATGTCTACCAATCAACACTTCATGCTAGATTTGTATCAAAACATTGTTGAATGTACCAGAGCATCATCAGAGCATCTCTACATCCTGAAATGTTACAGAACAAAAACTAAACGACAAAAGTCAGCATGAACGAGTTAGAACATAAAATGTATGTTTGAGCACATTATATGTATCAGAGCCATATATGCTGAAATAATATATCAGAGCAAATAATGTATCAGAGCCATAACATTATATGTATCAGAGCAAATAGAATTTTGTCAGAACAGGATAGACAAAGATATTCAAATTCTATTATCAGTGCTTCTGATTCATTCTTCTTTCTTGCTTCTGATCTCTGAAGCTTGATAGCGCTCAGCTTGCTTCAGTTTCCAAGAGCTTATTCCTTTTACAGAATAACGCTTCTTATGGTTTTGCTTCTAGTGTTTGCTTCTGAAGATTCACTTCACTTTCTGTACCTGCAAAACACTTAAACCATATAGAACTTGCAGTTCTTGTTAGTGAATGCAACTGATTAAATCAAATCATTTATCATTTATCTTCTCCCCCTTTTTGTCATATCATCAAAAAAAAAAAGAAAAGATTCAGATGAATAAAACATAACACATGAAGGAAGAAGATGATGTCATTAAGGTTCAACCATTGGGTACAGAAGTACAAGATGAAAAGATCAGATGCATAGAAACAGAACAGATGCAAAGAAAAGAAAGAAACAACATAGACTCAATCTAAGATGGCCCTAGTCTCAACAAGATCTTGGCCAGCATCTCTTTAACATCGTTGTTGTGTCCTTCTTGCCTCTCAATGAAAGCATCATACTTCTCATTGAGTGAGCTTTGCTCATCCTGTCTCCTCTGAATTTCTTCTAGAGTCCTTGCAAGACGAGAAGATTCACCAGAAGAAGCTTCAACACTATCAACCACAGGAATAGCAACTTGATCTGCAGCTTCCATGGATAGATCATTTGCAGGAATTTCCTCAACAGAGTCTGATTTAGCAACATGATCTTCAGCATCTGCTTCTTGCATAGAAGCATCTCCATACTCTGTAGCAGGAATTTCCGAGTCTCCATTCTCAAGAGCTTGAAGTATGGCAGCTAGATTCCTTGGAGCAGAAGGACCTTCAACTTCTGGTGGGTAAACAACTTCTGGGATGACCAAGTTTGGATCTTTCTCAGACGGGTTTTCCCTCAGATAGTCAAAGAGAGTCTTGAAGTCTCCAAGCAGAACAGGGTGCTTAGGAATAAAGATAACCATGTCCCTGCATGGGTTTGCTTCCATTGCAGCAGCCAGTCTCAACTGTTCCATCTCATCCACAAAGGGCTTCTCCTCAGCAGCAACACAATTTCTGAGAGGATGGTAGTATATACCATTATCTCCCTCCAGAAGGTAACCAGGGTAACCAGGGGCAGCAGCCACTAGTCTTTTCTGTACTCCCATTGCTTCTACTTGAAAATCCTTGCGAAATCTTCTCCAGAGATTTCTTGTAGAAACATCATCCAGACCATTTAGAAATGCATCCTTCAGAAGGTCTAGACTGCTAATCACCTCATGTCTGAAGAGTTCCAGGTATGTAGAAGGTTCAGGTTCAGGCGGATTGAAGGTGAATTTGTAGTCAGGGTAGAGAAGACAGTAGGGTTGGGATTTTCTGGTAGGTAATGGATGGGATATAAAAGGTGGAGGTGCGGTGGTTGATGAAGAGGGGATATCTGAGAGAATGATTGATGAGGTTGGAATATCAGATGGGATGGATTGAGGAGAGGGTGGAGTATTTGTAAAGGGAATTGGTGAGGGGGATTTATCATAAGGAGTTGGTGGAAGAATACTTAAAGGTGTGGGGTTTAGAATGGGAGAGGAGAAGGATGATGGAGAAGAATTTAGTAAAGTGAAGTTTACTTTAGGTTCAGAAGGAGGTGATTGGAGAGAAGGTTTAGGGACAAAGGGAGGTGGAGTAAAGACATTTTTGGGAATTTGTACAGAAGAAGAAGAAGATCTGGTTCTGCGAAAGGAATCTCTGATCCTTTTATCTCTTCGTTCTTTAGAGTCCACCTTGTCAGGATCATAGGTGACCCTCAACTTCTTGGCTCTCTCAGCCTCATCTTCTTGTGCCTTTCTTTTTAGCCTTGCCTGACTTTCCTTTTTATCCTTCTTCAGAATATCATCTTTGGATGGAAGTACTCTGCCACGTATCCAAGCAGGATCAACGTCTGATTGCTTCCTCACACAATCTTCCAAGTAAAACTTGACAACTTGATCAAGTTCTTTATGATACAAAGATATGAATCCTTTAACAGCAATTCTTCTTGACAGAATGTCAGGAAAGCTTGTGCACATAACAGGTACATTCTTAATGACTTCCAGTCCGAACAGATCAACACCATTGAAGATGGGACCTTGAGTTACTCCAAGAAAATGCGAGGCATTACACTTTCTGATGGAGTCCACCACTTTGCTTTCAATCAGAATGTCTGAAATCATCCTTCCGAAAGGAATGGTTGTTCTTGGAATGTGAGGAAACTTCACCCTTTCATCTTCTCTTGAATCAAAGATAGAGGTTTTCAGATTCTCGAATAGAATATGAGAGATGTTGATCTCTATCTTTTTGCTAATGCAGAAAAGAGTATACTTGTGAGTCGGACTGATGTAGGAGGAGCAGCGCATCTTTTTTCTATGGTGAAGAGAACCCAGAATAATCTCAGCCCATACTTTATAAAAAGGCTTTAAGTTGCCCGTAAAATGAGAATCAGTTCCAACAGCTGTAGAGATTTGTTTTTCAACTAGAGCCCAGTCAACTGTATGTGGTTGAAACTCAGCCCAACCTTCTTCATCATTAAGACTGTACAGCTTTCTAATGAGTTTCTCAGTGATGATCACTTCATGCCCTAGCACGAATGAAATGATGGCAGTTGGGGTAACTGTTGCATGTACCCAAAATTCCTTTACAAGTTCAGGATAAATTGGACCAACCAATCTATCAAGATATTTAGACCATCCTTGCTCAAAGATTCTTGCATCACACTGAAACCCATTTGCTTTAAGGTTGTTGACGTCCACAGCCGATTCACATAGAACTTCCAGTTCTTTCGTGGGTATTAAGCATGTTTTCAACGGAGCATCATTTTTGCTAAAACGATTTTGTGTGGAAGTGATACTATCTTTAGAGATTGATGAACGAGAAGATGGATTCATTATGATGATGCTTTGAGATCAAATCAAGAACTAGGGTTTGAAGAGAGATGCAACTAGGTGAATGCACAAAAGAGAGAGAAAGAGAGAAAAAAAATGGGAATGAAGATGAAGCGGGTTATTTAAAAGATTTAAAAAGAAATCATTATGCATTTAATGAGAAATGACATTAGGAGAGAGAACACAGTAAATGAAATGATTTAATACAGTTACCTAGGTCGGCGTCTTTTCAACTGCACGCTTTGTACTAACCGTACAGATACGTGTTCACCTTCAGATAATAGATGACAGCTGTAAATTTCAGAATAGACTTTATGCCTTCAAATTCTGATTACTGCTTCTGAGTTGATCAAGTTTCTCTTCTGGAAATACTCCTTCTGAAGTGTGCTGATATAAGTCTGAATGATCTTCTGATCCATTACTTCTGATGTACACAGCTTCTGGAGATTCACTTCTTTGTTCTGCAGCTTCTGATAAGACAAAACTGTATCTGCAGAAAATCTTAAGCTCTTTGTTTCATCAGAAACAAGTTTATCATCAAAACAGATGTTTATTGATTTGTCCACAATCAATGTTTCAATATTGTATATTCTGTAGCATTTAGAGCATTCAGAATACTCAAGAATGAAACATCAAAGCCTTAGAGGCAAACATCATAGATGGTTCCAAGACTAATAAGCTTCTTTTCTGAATTCCTACAAACAAGTTTCTTCAACAGATTTAAGAACCAGAACTTGGAAGACAATCTTTCTTCCCTTCAAGTGTTGAGAACAACTTGAGTCCAGGTGTCATGTCATGTTGAATGTTGTCTTCTTTGTTATCAAGAGAATCTGCAAAAGAAATAATCTTTTTCTTTGGTACCCACATCTTCTTGGGTCCTTTCTTGTTAGATTTTCTCAAGTTCTGATTGAACTTGGGTTTGACATTATAAGCAATAAGAGGAACAACATGATAATTTTTAATATGAGTTTCATGATATTTCCTAGGTTGTGTCACATGCTTATTGGTGTGTGTTATGTGAAAACTTTGTGCATGTGAAGTGTGCCTAATATCATGAGAGTGGCCATACTTGAACTGATCATACAATGGCTTGTATGTGAGTTTCATTTCATCAACAGGTTCAAGTTTGTATGGGGTTTCACCCTCATAACCAATGCCAACTCTTTTGTTTCCAGATACGGCATATATCATAGAAGCTAGCTGACTTCTGCCAATACTTCTAGATAAGAACTTCCTGAAACTTAAATCATATTCTTTCAGAATATGGTTTAGACTAGGAGTGGATTTTTCTGAATTAGAAGGAGATCCAACATCATTGGATAGTTTTAAAAGTTTTTCTTTTAATTCAGAATTCTCCAACTCAAGCTTCTTTGTTTCAAATTCAAATTGCTTTTTCAGCTTTTTGTATTTGAGACTGATCAAGGACTTGAGTTCCAGAAGTTCAGTTAGACCGGAAACTAACTCATTTCTAGTAAGTTCAGAAAATACCTCTTCAGAATCTGATTCTGATGTAGATTCTGATCCGTCATCTTCTGTTGCCATCAGTGCACAGTTGGCCTGCTCATCTTCTGAATCATCTTCTGACTCATCCCAGGTTGCCATAAGACCTTTCTTCTTATGAAACTTTTTCTTGGGACTTTCCTTCTGAAGATTTGGACATTCATTCTTGTAGTGTCCAGGCTCATTGCATTCATAGCACATGACCTTCTTCTTGTCAAATCTTCTTTCATCAGAAGATTCTCCACGTTCAAATTTCCTTGAACTTCTGAAGCCTCTGAACTTCCTTTGCTTGGTCTTCCAGAGTTGATTTAGCCTTCTGGAGATCAGGGACAGTTCATCTTCTTCTTCGGATTCTGATTCTTCAGGATCTTCTTCTCTGGCCTGAAAAGCGTTAGTGCATTTCTTGATATTTGATTTTAATGCAATAGACTTACCTTTCTTTTGAGGCTCATTTGCGTCCAGCTCTATTTCATGACTCCTCAAGGCACTGATAAGCTCTTCCAGAGAAACTTCATTCAGATTCTTCGCAATCTTGAATGCAGTCACCATCGGACCCCATCTTCTGGGTAAGCTTCTGATGATCTTCTTTACATGATCAGCCTTGGTGTATCCCTTGTCAAGAACTCTCAATCCAGCAGTAAGAGTTTGAAATCTTGAAAACATCTTTTCAATGTCTTCATCATCCTCCATCTTGAAGGCTTCATACTTCTGGATTAAGGCTAGAGCTTTAGTCTCCTTGACTTGAGCATTTCCTTCATGAGTCATTTTCAAGGACTCATATATATCATAGGCTGTTTCCCTGTTTGATATTTTCTCATACTCAACATGAGAAATAGCATTCAGCAAAACAGTTCTGCATTTATGATGATTCCTGAAATGATTCTTTTGATCATCATTCATTTCTTGCCTTGTCAGCTTTACGCCTCTGGCATTTACCGGATGTTTGTAACCATCCATCAGAAGATCCCATAGATCACCATCTAGACCAAGAAAGTAACTTTCCAGTTTATCTTTCCAGTATTCAAAGTTTTCACCCTCAAATACCGGCGGTCTTGTATAACCATTGTTACCGTTGTATTGCTCAGCAGAGCCAGATGTAGATGCAGGTGGATTTGTCGGAGTTTCACCAGCCATCTTTTAAATGAAGCGTTTTTCTCTTCCTGAATCTTTTCTAAACACGGTTAAGTGCTTGCACCTTAGAACCGGCGCTCTGATGCCAATTGAAGGATAGAAAAACACTTAGAAAGGGGGGGGGATTGAATAAGTGTGACTTTAAATCTTGGACGATAAAAATAAATTGCACAATTATTTTTATCCTGGTTCGCTGTTAACGAAGCTACTCCAGTCCACCCCCGCAGAGATGATTTACCTCAACCTGAGGATTTAATCCACTAATCGCACGGATTACAATGGTTTTCCACTTAGTCCACGACTAAGTCTTCCAGAGTATACAGATCACAACTTGATCACTCCAGGAACACTGCTTAGTTCACTCCTAAGACTTTTCTAGAGTCTACTGATCAACACGATCACTCTAGGCTTAGTTCACTCCTAAGACTTCTCTGCTCAGCCAACTGCTAAGACTTCCTAGAGTATACAGATCACACGATCACTCTAGTTCCTTACAATTTAATGTAATCTTTCAAGAGTTTACAAATGCTTCTTAAAAGCTATAATCACAACTGTGATATTTCTCTTAACGTTTAAGCTTAATCTCACTAAGATATTACAACAGCAATGTAGTGAGTTTTGATGAAGATTCTGAGTTTAGATTTGAACAGCGTTTCAGCAAGTTTGATATAAGTTGTTTTGGTGCAGAATCGTTAACCTTGCTTCTCATCAGAACTTCATATTTATAGGCGTTGAGAAGATGACCGTTGAGTGCATTTAATGCTTTGCGTGTTCCGTACAGCTTTGCATTTAATGTTATACGCTTTTGTCAACTACCTCGAGCCTTGTTCACGCTGTGCCTACTGACGTTGCCTTTAGTAGCTTTAACGTTCCTTTTGTCAGTCAGCGTAGTCTGCCACCTGTACTTCCTTCTGATCTGATGTTTGTGAATACGACGTTTGAATATCATCAGAGTCAAAACAGCTTGGTGCATAGCATCTTCTGATCTTCTGATCTTGAAGTGCTTCTGTTGCGTGATACCATCTTCTGATCTTCAGTGCTTCTGATCTCATGTTCTTCTGATGCTTCCATAGACCCATGTTCTGATTCTGCTTCGACCATCTTCTGATGTCTTGCCAGACCATGTTCTGATGTTGCATGCTGAACCATTTGAGACACAACTTCTGAGCGCTGAATTATGCGTACTCTTTATATATTTCCTGAAAGGGAAATTGCATTGGATTAGAGTACCATATTATCTTAAGCAAAATTCATATTATTGTTATCATCAAAACTAAGATAATTGATAAGAACAAATCTTGTTCTAACAGGTTGGACGTCCATTTGAAGGAAGGGAGACAGTTGAAGACGAGCAGGAGATGGGTTGGGAGAAGGATGTATTTTGGATTAAGAAGAAATAATGAAGAGATGAAGACTAAGGAGAAGATTAGGGAGTATAAATAACGGCAAAGAAAGTTTTGAAAAAGGGAACCCCTAGTTAAACCTAATTATTATTCGTATTTGATGATCCTGACGGTTGGAAGGAGATAGCATGATACGAAGAGATTTAGAGCTACACCGACTGCGACATTTCAAAAAACGTTTGAACACGTGTTCAAGATCCAAGGGTTTTTCGTGTATGAAACACTAAAGGATAGAATTTGAACGCCAAAGGGTTTAAGAGCGCATAAATACTAAAAGCTTCAATCATTTTTTAAAATTCAGACAATTCCTTTTATGCCCTGTCTTCTGAAACTTTTGTGAGATCTATCAGAACTTCTGAGGAAATTAAGAGATCTTCAACTTTCTCAATTTTGTTTATAGCATTTAGGTGTTTTAGCAAAACAACATATCTACTTAACTTACTTTTCAAAAAAAATGTGATGAGGACAAACTTTGATCAAACATTGGGGTAAGAGGAAGATGATAATGAGGTGTTAGCCATTTATGATGAGACTGTTTCTCATGATACGTTTGTGAGCATGTAGGAGCAGATAAGTGGTAGAGACATACGCTTAGAGCATAGAGATAGATTTTTAGAGACAACTAATAAATATGAATTGAATGTAGTAATTAATGTTAAAGTAGAAATGCTGCACATGCATGGATAATGTGACCGATAGTAGAGTAGGCAGTAATTAAAACTAAATATACAGAAGAAATCTATGTATATAATCAATAAACTCATTTTAAAGTTAGTAGAATTATAAAAGAGAGAGTTTTAGAAGGATCTGACCATATTGGGTGATAAGCCTTCCTTCTTGTCTTGAGTATCTTCTGATGAAGAGGTTCTGTCATTTTCTTCTTCTGATCTTTGTCTTGAAGTGTCTTCATTTCTTGATCTTTATCTTGTTTGAATGGGCTCGATCATTCTGACTTGAGTCAGCTTTGCTTGTTTATCTCCTGATTTTGAATGTCTTCATTTGAGCAGATGTTCTGTCTTTTTCTTCTTCAGAGTCTTCGTTCTTACAATCTTGTTCTTCCTTATCTTTTTCTTCTGATTGGCGCTAATGAGTCTGATATGACCACTTGTCATGAGTCAGCTACACTTGTTCATTTTTGAATATTTCTATTGAGTGAATATTCTTGTTTCTGATGTCTTGAGCTTTGTCGAAAATTCTTTTGATGAATTTTAAACTCCTTTTGATATGTAAATAACACATTCAGAGTCTTACGATCTAGCCTTGACATCTTCTGATTATACTGAGTGTTGGAGTATGTCATTGATTTTCAACTCAGTGTGGTTTTTCTCCTTCTGGATCTCTCTACACGGTAAACTGTTTGATCTTGAGATCAATTCAGAGCCATGCTCTGATACCAATTGAAGGTGGAGAAAAACACAAGAAAGGGGGGATTGAATTGTGTTCTTTATCAATTAAAATTCCCTTTCTTTTTATTTAACGTCTTTTCTTTCTTTCGATTTATCATCTATTGGATTATGCTTTTGATGTTGCGGAAGCATGAAGATGTAGAAATACATAACCAATATGATGTTCATTTTAACTTCTAAAGAATATCAGAACTTCTGACTTGCTCAATACAGTTCTGCAGGGCTTTTGCTTGAATGTTCTAAGGTAAAACGAATAGTGCAGAAAGTAAAAGACAGGTTCATTTTTATCCTGGTTCACCTTCTGAATAAGACTACCTCTAATCCACCTTCTTCAGGTGATTTGCCTCTCAACAGAGGTCTTAAACCACTATAACCAAATCATGATTACAACTGCACGAACCTTCGTCGTGACTAACAACCTGCACATCCAACTGTTGTGACTAACCCTGCACAAGCTACCCGCGAGTGACTAACACCTAGATGACTGAATCGTTCAATGATCCCTTCTGGATATAACGCTCATCAATCCAGTAACTTGCACAACAACACTTTGTGACTAACTCCCTACACAGCTACTTGCTGTGACTGACTACAATGATTATTCAGTGATCTCCACGAGATATACCATCCATTGACTCCTAGACTCCTGACCTTCACTTGGTCTCCAAGAGGTTTCCACAATGACCGCGGCCAATTGTCTTCTCAAGCTTCTGACCTCAATTGGTCGCTCAAGGCATCTTCTGGAGATTTATAGATGTGCTTCTTATTCAAGAAGATGGTCTCCTATTCTCAATACATATGTTTACGACTCATTGACTAGAAGTCACTTATGGAGCCTAAACAATCTATCAGAAGTTTCTAAGATATAACACACTACGAGCAACAACTCTATGTGTTTTACATTTAAATACAAGAACCAAAATATCTTGTAGTCTTCTTGTCTTCAACTTCTGTGTGAGATCCTTGCATGTTGGTTGTTAAGCAGAATATGAGCATCATCTCCAAATGGTAAGTGCTTCTTCATGCTGATCTTTGTCTTCAAATCTTCTCAAGCCGATTTAGAGCAGCAACTCTATTTTTGATTACTTCTGATTTGATCTTTGTCTTCTGAAAGCAGATTTAGAGTGACAGCTCTATTTTGAGATGCTTCTTCAGATTATCTTCATCTTGTTCTGAAAGCAAATTAAGAGCAATAGCTCTTGTATGGATTGCTTCTTTCAGGATTGGTCTTTTCTTGTCTGAATAAGGAGATTAGAGCTTCAGCCCCTGAAATTAATTCCTTCTTGTAAGATCGTCTTCTTCTCATCTTCTTAAGCAGATATGGAGCATCAGCTCACATGTTAATTGCTTCTTGTGAGTAAATCTTCATATTATTTTTGAACACTGATCATATAGCTTGTTACAGCTCATAACACATTTAATGAACACAAGTAAACATGTAACACTTCTTCGAGAAACAATTCAGTGTATTCAGTTTCACAGGTCATTTAATGTGAACAATGTATGAGTTGATCAAGTATTGGTGAACTTCTGATAACTCCAGTGGAGAATACTGCTCAACAGCAGAGATTTCTTCTTTGCTTATATTAGGCATATGCTTTGTGTATTACAACACAGCAGATTATCACATACTAAGTATGTGTTACCTCTTGTGGAACTTCTGAAACATGATATCAACATTCTTCTTTTACACTTTCATTCTCAGTTGTTCTTCTACAGATTTTCTCTCAAGATCTCTCATATACTGCTCTCTGTAGATGTATCATGAATACATAACCTGATACACACATTGAATGCATACTTGAAGCATATCTTCACGTTTTGAAGTTTGGCCTATTTATAGAGTTTGATATGTTACCATTGGAGTTTAGTCGTTGAGATTTAAATGTTGCTTTGAAAGCATTCTGTTAGAACAAGATTTGTTCTGATCAATTATCTTAGTTTTGATGATAACAATAATATGAATTTTGCTTAAGATAATATGGTACTCTAATCCAATGCAATTTCCTTTTCAGGAAATATATAAAGAGTATGCATAATTCAGCGCTCAGAAGCTTTGTCTCAAAGGGTTCAGCATGCAACATCAGAACATGGTCTGGCAAGACATCAGAAGATGGTCGAAGCAGAATCAGAACATGGGTCTATGGAAGCATCAGAAGAACAAGAGAACAGAAGCACTGAAGTTCTGATGGTATCACGCTCAGAAGCACTTCAAGGTCAGAAGATCAGAAGATGCTTTGCACCAAGCTGTTTGACTCTGATGATATTCAAACGTTGTATTCACAAACATCAGATCAGAAGGAAGTACAAGTGGCAGGCTACGCTGACTGACAAAAGGAACGTTAAAAGCTATTAAAGGCTACGTCAGTAGACACAGCGTGAACAAGGCTCGAGGTAGTTGACAAAAGCGTATAACATTAAATGCGATGCTGTACGGAACACGCAAAGCATTAAATGCACTCAACGGTCATCTTCTCCAACGCCTATAAATATGAAGTTCTGATGAGAAGCAAGGTTAACGAAATCGAACCAAATCTGCTGATAATTAACTTGCTGAAACGCTATTCAAATCAAAACTCAGAATCTTCATCTTCATCAAAGCTCACTACATTGCTGTTGTAATATATTAGTGAGATTAAGCTTAAACGTTAAGAGAAATATCACAGTTTGTGATTATAGCTTTTTAAGAAGCAATTGTAATACTCTTAGAATTGATTACATTAAGTTGTAAGGAACTAGAGTGATCGTGTGGATCAGAATACTCTAGGAAGTCTTAGAGGTTATCTAAGCAGGTTGTAACTAGAGTGATCGTGTGGATCAGTATACTCTAGAAAAGTCTTAGAGGGTATCTAAGCAGTTGTTCCTGGAGTGATCAGTGTGTGATCAGAAGACTCTGGAAGACTTAGTTGCTGACTAAGTGGAAAACCATTGTAATCCGTGCGATTAGTGGATTAAATCCTCAGTTGAGGTAAATCATCTCTGCGGGGGTGGACTGGAGTAGTTTAGTTAACAACGAACCAGGATAAAAATAACTGTGCAATTTATTTTTATCTGTCAAGTTTTTAAAGCTACACTTATTCAAACCCCCCCTTTCTAAGTGTTTTTCTATCCTTCAATTGGTATCAGAGCCTGGTTCTAAGGTGCAAGCACTTAACCGTGTTTAGAAAAGATTCAGGAAGAGAAAAACGCTTCAGTAAAAGATGGTTGACGAAAGTGAAAAGTCTACACCTGCATCTACATCTGGCTCTGCTGAGCAATACAACGGTAACAATGGTTATACTAGACCGCCGGTATTTGATGGTGAAAACTTTGAATACTGGAAAGATAAACTGGAAAGTTACTTTCTTGGTCTAGATGGTGATCTATGGGATCTTCTGATGGATGGTTACAAACATCCAGTAAATGCCAGTGGCGTAAAGCTGACAAGGCAAGAAATGAATGATGATCAGAAAAAGCTTTTCAGGAATCATCATAAATGCAGAACTGTTTTGCTGAATGCTATCTCTCATGCTGAGTATGAGAAGATATCTAACAAGGAAACGGCCTATGACATATATGAGTCTTTGAAAATGACTCATGAAGGAAATGCTCAAGTCAAGGAGACTAAAGCTCTAGCTTTAATCCAGAAGTATGAAGCCTTCAAGATGGAGGATGATGAAGACATTGAAAAGATGTTTTCAAGATTTCAAACTCTTACTGCTGGATTGAGAGTTCTTGACAAGGGATACACCAAGGCTGATCACGTAAAGAAGATCATCAGAAGCTTACCCAGAAGATGGGGTCCTATGGTGACTGCATTCAAGATTGCAAAGAATCTGAATGAAGTTTCTCTGGAAGAGCTTATCAGTGCCTTGAGAAGTCATGAAATAGAGCTGGACGCAAATGAGCCTCAAAAGAAAGGTAAGTCTATTGCATTAAAATCCAATATCAAGAAATGCACTAACGCTTTTCAGGCTAGAGAAGAAGATCCTGAAGAATCAGAATCTGAAGAAGAAGATGAACTGTCCTTGATCTCCAGAAGGCTAAATCAACTCTGGAAGACCAAGCAAAGGAAGTTCAGAGGCTTCAGAAGTTCAAAGAAATTTGAACGTGGAGAATCTTCTGATGACAGAAGATTTGACAAGAAGAAGGTCATGTGCTATGAATGCAATGAGCCTGGACACTTCAAGAATGAATGTCCAAAACTTCAGAAGGAAAATCCCAAGAAGAAGTTTCATAAGAAGAAAGGTCTTATGGCAACCTGGGATGAGTCAGAAGATGATTCAGACTCTGAAGATGAGCAGGCTAACTGTGCGCTGATGGCGACAGAAGATGACGAATCAGAATCTACATCAGAATCAGATTCTGAAGAGGTATTTTCTGAACTTACTAGAGATGAGTTAGTTTCCGGTCTAACTGAACTTCTGGAACTCAAGTCTCAGATCAGTCTCAAATACAAAAAGCTGAAAAAGCTATTTGAATTTGAAACAAATAAGCTTGAGTTGGAGAATTCTGAATTAAAAGAAAAACTTTTAAAATTATCCAATAATGTTGGATCTCCTTCTGATTCAGAAAAATCCACTCCCAGTCTAAACCATATTCTGAAAGAATATGATTTAAGTTTCAGGAAGTTCTTATCTAGAAGTATTGGCAGAAGTCAGCTAGCTTCTATGATATATGCTGTGTCTGGAAACAAAAGAGTCGGCATTGGTTTTGAGGGTGAAACCCCATACAAACTTGAACCGGTTGATGAAATGAAATTCACATACAAGCCATTGTATGATCAGTTCAAGTATGGCCACTCCCATGATATTAGGCACACTTCACATGCTCAAAGTTTTCACATAACACACACCAAAAAGCATGTGACACAACCTAGGAAATATCATGAAACTCACATTAAGAATTATCATGCTGTTCCTCATATTGCTTACAATGTTAAACCCAAGTTCAATCAGAACTTGAGAAAATCTAACAAGAAAGGACCCAAAAAGATGTGGGTACCTAAGGACAAGATTATTCCTATTGCAGATATCCTTGGCTGCAAAAAGGACAAAGCACAACATGTCATGGTACCTGGACTCTGGATGCTCACGACACATGACAGGAAGAAGGTCTATGTTCCAAGACCTGGTGCTTAAGTCTGGAGGAGAAGTCAAGTTTGGAGGAGATCAGAAGGGCAAGATAATTGGCTCTGGAACTATAAAGTCTGGTAACTCTCCTTCCATTTCTAATGTACTTCTTGTAGAAGGATTAACACATAACCTCTTATCTATCAGTCAATTGAGTGACAATGGTTATGATATAATCTTTAATCAAGAGTCTTGCAAGGCTGTAAATCAGAAGGATGGCTCAATCCTATTTACAGGCAAGAGGAAGAACAACATTTATAAGACAGATCTGCAAGATCTTATGAGTCAGAAGGTGACTTGTCTTATGTCTGTTTCTGAAGAGCAGTGGGTCTGGCACAGAAGATTAGGTCATGCTAGTTTGAGAAAGATTTCTCAGATTAACAAACTGAATCTTGTCAGAGGACTCCCTAATCTGAAATTCAAATCAGATGCTCTTTGTGAAGCATGTCAGAAGGGCAAGTTCTCCAAACCTGCATTCAAGTCCAAGAATGTTGTTTCTACCTCAAGGCCATTAGAACTCTTGCACATTGATCTGTTTGGCCCAGTCAAAACAGCATCTGTCAGAGGGAAGAAATATGGATTAGTCATCGTAGATGATTATAGCCGCTGGACGTGGGTAAAATTCTTGAAACACAAGGATGAGTCTCATTCAGTGTTCTTTGATTTCTGCATTCAGATTCAATCTGAAAAAGAGTGTAAAATCATAAAGGTCAGAAGTGATCATGGTGGTGAATTTGAGAACAGATCCTTTGAAGAATTCTTCAAAGAAAATGGTATTGCCCATGATTTCTCTTGTCCTAGAACTCCACAGCAAAATGGAGTTGTAGAACGAAAGAATAGGACTCTGCAAGAAATGGCCAGAACCATGATCAATGAAACCAATATGGCTAAGCATTTCTGGGCAGAAGCAATAAACACTGCATGCTATATTCAGAATAGAATCTCTATCAGACCTATTCTAAATAAGACTCCTTATGAATTGTGGAAGAATAGAAAGCCCAACATTTCATATTTCCATCCTTTTGGATGTGTATGCTTTATTCTGAACACTAAAGATCATCTTGGTAAGTTTGATTCCAAAGCACAAAAATGTTTCCTTCTTGGATATTCTGAACGCTCAAAAGGCTACAGAGTATACAATACTGAAACATTGATTGTAGAAGAATCAATCAATATCAGGTTTGATGATAAGCTTGGTTCTGAAAAACCAAAGCAGTTTGATAATTTTGCAGATTGGAATATCGATATATCAGAAGTTGTTGAGCCAAGAAGCAACGCATCAGAAGCAGAGCTTCTCAGAAGCAAAGAATCTGAAGATCAAGTATCAGCTTCTCTGGAGGATCTAAGCATTTCTGAAGAACCATCTGTCAGAAGATCATCCAGACTCATCTCTGGTCATTCAGAAGATGTCATTCTTGGAAAGAAGGATGATCCAATCAGAACAAGAGCATTCCTTAAGAACAATGCAGACTGTCAATTAGGTCTTGTATCTTTGATCGAGCCAACTTCTGTTGATCATGCTCTAGAAGATCCAGACTGGATAATTGCTATGCAAGAAGAACTGAATCAGTTTACAAGGAATGATGTTTGGGATCTTGTTCCTAGACCAGATGGATTCAATATAATCGGTACAAAATGGGTCTTCAGAAACAAGCTCAGTGAGAAAGGTGAAGTGGTAAGGAACAAAGCCAGACTGGTGGCTCAGGGTTATAGTCAGCAAGAAGGGATTGACTATACAGAAACCTTTGCACCAGTGGCCAGGTTAGAATCTATCCGTCTATTAATTTCATTTGCCACTCAACATAACATCACTCTCTATCAAATGGATGTTAAGAGTGCCTTCTTAAATGGTTATATAGATGAAGAAGTTTATGTCCATCAACCTCCTGGTTTTGAAGACTCTATGTCTCCTAATCATGTTTTTAAATTAAAGAAATCGTTATATGGATTGAAACAAGCTCCCAGAGCTTGGTATGAACGCTTAAGTTCTTTCCTTCTGGATAATGGTTTCACTAGAGGAAAAGTGGACACTACTCTCTTTTGTAAAACCTTTAAAAGGGATATTTTAATTTGTCAAATATATGTAGATGATATTATTTTTGGAACATCTAATGCTACACTTGGAAAAGAGTTTGCTGAGTCTATGCAGGCTGAGTTTGAAATGAGCATGATGGGAGAACTCAAGTATTTCCTTGGAATACAAATAAATCAAACATCAGAAGGAACGTATGTTCACCAAACCAAGTATGTGAAGGAACTTCTGAAGAAGTTTAATCTTCTAGACTGCAAAGAAGCCAAAACTCCTATGCATCCAACATGCATCCTAGGTAAGGATGAGGTAAGTAAGAAGGTAGATCAGAAGTTATACAGAGGTATGATTGGATCTCTTCTATATTTGACTGCTTCTAGACCTGACATTCTGTTCAGTGTTTGTTTGTGTGCTAGATTCCAATCAGATCCTAGAGAATCTCATTTAACTGCTGTTAAGAGAATTCTAAGGTATCTGAAAGGTACTACTAATGTTGGCTTAGTTTACAGAAAATCTAAAGAATACAACTTAGTAGGATTCTGCGATGCTGACTATGCTGGAGACAGAATTGAAAGAAAGAGTACTTCTGGAAGTTGCCAATTTCTTGGAAGTCATTTGATCTCCTGGTATAGCAAGAAGCAAGCAACTATTGCTCTATCAACAACAGAAGCAGAATATGTCGCTGCTGCTGGTTGCAGTACACAGATGCTCTGGATGAAGAGTCAGCTAGAAGATTATCAGATATTTGAGAGTAACATTCCTATATTCTGTGATAATACTTCTGCTATATGTTTATCTAAGAATCCTATTCTTCATTCAAAAGCTAAACATATTGAGATTAAACATCATTTCATAAGGGACTATGTTCAGAAGGGTGTTATATCTTTAAACTTTGTGGATACAGACCATCAATGGGCTGATATCTTTACAAAACCCCTGGCTGAAGATAGGTTTAAGTTCATTCTGAAGAACATCAGTATGGATTTATGCCCAGAATGAGAAGATGAGAAGTTCTTACGTATGAGTATCTTCTGAAATGAATGTGGATTTCTTTTTATATCAGAAGTTCTGATTGAAATCTTTTAGAAATTATGATTCGGTTATTACTAACGTTTCATTGTCTAAGTTGATTCAGAACCTCTTTTAAAGCAAAACAGCTGTAACGTTTTATCTCGGGATGGTAAACCTGTCGTTACTATTCATGGATAAGCGCGCGTGCAGTTGAAGGGACGCCGACCATAGGTAACTGTGCCAGTCACCTCATTTGTCTTTATTATCTCTCCTCATGTCACGTAACATTAAATGCTATCCATCATTTGTTTCATTTTATTTTTCGTTTAAATACTCTTCAAACGCTTCTATTTCCCTCTTATATTTTCTCTATTACACTCTGTCCTTGTTTTCCTTCTCTATCTTTTTGCATTCATACCAAACCCTAGCTGTTCATTATCTGCAAACCCATCATGAACTCTTCATCAAGCCCAGGAAACCATAAAAATGATCAAAACAAAAAGAGAAAAGCTGTTGAAACATCTCCTTCCAAACCCAAAAAGATAAAGATCACCTATGACCCTCTCAAGGTGAATCCATTCGAAGCAATGTTATCTGGAAACTATTCTAGACGTGTGTTTCAACCCCCTGGTGAAAGCCCTCCATCATCTCCATCTTCTTCCTCATCTTTTTACCTTCAAGACTCAACTTCCTCCTCATCTAACCTTTCCTCTCCCTCAATCCATTCCAAAGAAATCTCTTCACCTGCTGAGAATGTTGTCTCTGATAAAGATTGTGGAAGATCTGCATCAGAACCAAGTCTCCCTGACCCCTCGCCTGGAAGCCCAAGAAGCAGTCAATGATGGGTTTCACTCCTTCATGGCATGCTGGCACAGATTTTGTCTTAGCTAGGGTCTTAGGCTTTTGGTCTTAGGAGTTTTCTTTTCTTGTCGCATCTGCTTGTTAAACATCTTCTCATGTAATATTTTCTTTTGATTATAAATGAAAAGTTTCTTTGTTTTTACATTCCAGTGATTTTATTTGTCGTTTTACTCATTTGAATTTTTTTTAAATATTCTTTTTGATGTTATGACAAAAAGGGGGAGAAGATAAATGATAAATGATTTGATTAATCTATCAGTTGCTGGGTAAAGCTCCCACACATTTACTAACAAGAACTGCAAGTTCTATATGGCTTAAGTCTTTTGCAGGTATAAAGAAGTGAAGAGAATCCTCAAAGCAAACACAAGAAGCAAAACCATAAGGAGTGTTATTCTGTAAAAAGAATAAGCTCATGGAAACTGAAGCAAGCTGAGTGCTGTCAAGCTTCAGAAATCAGAAGCAAGAAAGAAGAATGAATCAGAAGCACTGATAATAGAATTTGATCCATATTTGTCTATTTACTCTGACAAACTTCTATTTGCTCTGATACATTATTTTAGCCTATATGGCTCTGTGTCATACCCTAATTTTTGACCCCCCTGAGATGACATATCTTCAGGATTTTTCATCAGGTCAAGACAAGTACCCAGAGCAGTCATTTCTCCATCTGGTACCTAATCGAGGATGCTCAAAGACAAGAAAGCTCAGGCAAAGGATCAATCAATACAAAGACTAGTCTCTAATACAATCATGGGGCTCAAAAACTTCACTTTTCTCATCTATGATTGATTAGACATCCAGTCATATGAGTACAGGTTTACTCAGGTCACCAGACTAGGGTTTTGAGCCTATCAAGGACTGAAATCAGGGATCACATTTGGGAAACCCTAAAAAACCTCAGAGGGTCATTCAAAGACATCAATCATCTTCAAATAACTCATATTACAAGGTCTACTGGACATCACACTTCAATTCAAAGTCTACAGTCATTACTTTCACATGGTCGACAAATTAGGGTTTTGACCTAATTCACCAAGATAGTTGACTTCTGATCAGGGCATGAATCCAAAACTCAAGACATGATTCAAGGATCTCTACTACCTCCATATAATCCATTTATATCATCCATTTGGGGAGAAGATCTTATTTCTACACAAAAGCCCAAAAATTCACTTTGTCAGGAAAAAGTCAACTGTGAAGGATCATCATTGACTTTTAAGGTTTTTGGTCAAAAAATGACTTTCAAAGATCAATATCATCAATATATGGATGTCAAAGTCATTTGGCCAAAGAAATTCAAAGAAATTCATCAAGGAGCGAAAAGTCGGGAATTAGGGTTTTTGAAGGCATGGTGAGATCTCAAAATTTCACCTACACAACTCAAAAAACTTCCAACATGAAAGTTGTAGATCTTGCCAAATAAAACAACATCTTACAAGGGAACTTTTTTCAAAAGATTAACCATTTATGAAGTTTTGGAGATTTTGGAGTTTAGGTCATAAACACTTAGAAATTTTTCTAAGTGTTTTAACCTAGTTTTCTTCCAACTTTGGCCTCATTTTTCACAAATTTCCCAAAGGATTCTGAAGAAGACATAAACTAATGATTTAAAGTAGATGTTTAGGGCTTTCCAAATTGTGTTCAACCTTCTCAAAATTCAATTTGAGCTAAGAGTTATGCTTGTTCAAAGTTGGCCTCATGAAGTAAAATTATAGGTCATGCATCATTTTGGAACTTTGAAATTTTGTGCACATGACCTCAAATACAGATGCTACATGACCCATAATACATCTGCAAACATGCCATGCATTCATTTTCACCATGCCATAAGAATTGAAGAAGATTCTAAAAACAAGAGCATGTGATTATGTAATGATTACATTTGTGAATTTATGGCAAATTGATGAATCACCCAAGGAATCTTCTCACCAACCAATTAGAGCTCATTTCTGGCTCAGAATTGTCCCCTAAGATCAAGCAAAATCGAGGGCTAGGGGATTGATCAAATGGAATCAAAATTCTCATCATTGCATAAGAGATATTTGCAAATTTCCTTCATGGCTAAGAAAGCAAATCAACTTCACTAAGGAAGCTCACTCCTCTGCAGCTATACTGATCCATTTGCCTATAAATACAGATGCATTCCTCATTCAAAAACACACCAAAGCAACCATATTACTTGCTTTCTCTTTCTCTTCTCTTGTTCATTGTTTTTCAAAGTTCTTTGGCAAGAAGAATCGATTTCTTCAAACCAGAGCTTATCTTTGGGAAGTGAGCATTCTAACATCTCAAGGGAGGTCATTTGAGGTGATCCAAGCACCTGGATCACTTCTGTAGGTGGAGGAACACCATTGTTGCTCTCACTTTGGAGCATCTGCAGTTGGAGGTCCATGGAGTGATTCAGAAGGTTTCAAGGCAAGCCAATCATCCAGACACACTCCTCAGGTCATAGTGAAGCTAACCAGATGGCTGCAGCTCATCTGTAACTCGAGAATCAACACCCTCCATGTTCACTTGAAGCTGAAATCGAGGGAGGTCCATAGAACAATTCAGGAGGTTTGAGGTCATTACAAGCATTCAGTTAGCATCACTGAGCCACAAGGAAGCTTTTGGGATCATTCATACAAGCCCAGTTGCTCTCTATCATCCTCACGATCTCCATTTTCAGAGGTAAGTTTCTGAACTCCCTCTCTTTAATTTAAGTACTCTTTGTGAAATAGCTCGATTCTATCTTGTTCAGCATCATCAGAGGATTGAAAACCCTCTATCATCATCCATTTATCTTTCAGTATAGTCATTTAATTTAATTTTGAAATTTTAGGGTTCTTCACGATTTCTGGTAAATTAGTTAGATGTAGTTAATGATAGTTCATGTTAGTTACATATTTAGAATCGTGAGTGAATTTAGAGCAAGTTTCATGTTTACATCGTTGCAAATGGTTGAGAAACGAGTAAGTTCAGAAATTCAAAAATGGAGAGCTTGAGGTTGAAGATGAAGATGGTGGTGGCGCGCAAAATTTGAATTCTCAGGGGAGAGTTTATTTTATTTTGAATGGTGTGCGTTTTATTAACGACTGAATAACTTGCCCTAGTGGCCACACATGCGCTCTTAGTCTCCTCATGCCCAAAGTCTGGGGTTCGAATCCCCCTCGCCCCAGACTTTTTGATTCTTTTATTTTTTCAAAGATTTACAACTTGTTTTGAAACATAACCAAATGAAGGCAAGTCACTAACACTGAGCGCGCGTTGGCTCAGTGGTGTTGTTTTGGACTGGTGACCTCAAGGGCGTGGGTTCAAACCCTCCAAGTGCCAAAACTTATTTTTTAACACTATTTTTTTTTTCATTTCTCTTCACAACTTCACATATTTATTTAACCTATCAAAATAAATCATTTTCACTTCATTTTTCATACACCTATTATTTAATATACCTATTTTGTGAATAGTCAAAAAAATCATAAAAATATTATTTATTTCTTGAATTTTAATTAGGTTTAAAATAGTATGTTTTTAAGTGTTTTATTAAATACTTTAATACATATTTTCACTTTGATTTAACCTAATCATCTTTGTAAATAATTTTATGATAAAACCCTAATTGTTTAGGTCTTAATTAAGTAAAAATCTTTATTTTTACTTTGATTAAGTTGACTTTTGTCAATATTCAAAACTGTTTTCAATCTCTGACTAAACGAATGATTAAGGTTTTCAAACAACAAAACCTTGTATCATTCCAAATCATTTTCAAATTGCTTTTACACCAGTACTGTAAAGTACTGGGCCTCTAATAGAGTGTAAGTCCCAAAAACCTTCTCTTCTTAGCTTGTTTTCAAAACTGTATTTTCAAAATCTTCTTTCTGTTTTCAAAACATTCTTCTGGTATTTGAAGGGCATTATTCCCGGTGAAACTCTTCAGATACCTATGTGACCTTTGTCCATCTTCACTTCTTCTGTTTTCAAAACCATTAACTGTTTATCATATATATTCAACTGTTATCAACAAAACAACAAAAATACTGTTGAGGCTCTGTACATACTTCTTCAATGGCCTCCACTCCATCCAGGTTAGGCTTTACAAGCTTTCAATTTACAGTCTTTATTTAAATTACTGTCAAATATAAACTGTGCATATATTAGTTTAGAACTACGTTTGAGTATAAACCTTAGGACAGTTAAACTATATATATTATAGGAATATGACCTAGGATTGAGAATGTCTTCCCGGTGAAGGCTCTTTCCTAATTAGAGATCTGTAGTTCAAACCCCCAAGATGAATTATTCCCGGTGAAACATCTTGGCAAAAACCTTAGAATCCAAATAATAGGACACATCCACCCAAAGAGGAATTATTCCCGGTGAAACCTCTTACCCATTTGCTTAGAGCCAAAATAAGTTCAAAACTACATAGCTTTCTCTTGTGCTATAACAAGGACCCTCGATTAGCCTCCTCTTGGGCTTTGTACAAGGACCCACAGGCTTCTTAAAAGCATTTCTAGCCTCCTCTTGGGCTTTGTACAAGGACCCACAGGCTTCTTAAAAGCATTTCCAGCTTCCTCTTGAGCTTGTATACAAGGACCCATCAGGTTTCTTATAAACATAGGAACAGGTCTTTAGTCACCTTTTAGCCTACCCTGGTGAGTTTCTTCCAATTTAAACCAGACTTTAAACAAGCTAAGTTTGTCTCAATTTCACATTGAGTACATTTTTGGAATGAGAGACATGGACAGTCTCTGTCACCCTTATCTTCATCAATCTTCCTTAGCAGAGTCTAGGATCCATGTTTGGTCATCCTCAGCATTGAGTCAGCCTTCATCTTGGGCTTTAAACAAGAAGTCTCCACTAGATAATCTTTCTGCCATTCTTTTTAATAAAAACCCCTGGAAAGGGTTAGCCTCCAACATCTGTCTAAAAATGTTAAAACCCCTGGAAAGGGTTAGCCTCCAAAGTCAATTAAAATCAACTTCCATAAAATCCCTGGAAAGGGTTAGCTTCCACACATTCCTTCATTTTCAACAAAACCCCTGGAAAGGGTTAGCCTCCAAAGTCAATTAATAAAAATGTCAAAATAAATAAAGATTCATTTCTCTTAGGAGATAATTTCCCCAAAAGAGTCAAAACCCCTGGAAAGGGTCAGCCTCCAAAAAACATGATAAAGTCAGTCTTTTAACAGACAAATTCACCAGCTGAGTCAAAATCCCTGGAAAGGGTTAGCTTCCAAAGAAAAATAGTCTTTTAATAAATAAAACCTCCTCAGTAGAGTCAAAACCAACAAAAACAGTTAGCCTCAACCTTGGGCTTCATACAAGGCACCCAAACAATAAAACTCCCCTGTCAAGAGTCGGCCTCAACCTTGGGCATTGTACGAGGCAGATAATAGAGTCTCCCCAGTGAGTTCTTCATCATTCAGTAGCCACAACCTTGGGCTTTGTACAAGGCAGATAAACCATATCTTTCATGTGTCAAAGATTCCTAACACTTAGGGTCTTTTCCCCATATAGTCATCAATACTTAATTCATTTAAGAGTCCGCCACAACCTTGGGCTTTGTACAAGGCAGAAAATAATGTTTTCCCTAAATAGAGTCAGCCTCAATTCTGGGCTTTGTACAGAACACTAAAATACCCTGTAATTAATCCCCAGTGGAGTCATCTCCCAGAGTCAATAATATTAATTAATCAATCAAAAAAGCCTCAAGCTTGGGCCTCATACAAGCCAGCTAAAGTCAAATCTTTTATACAGTAGATAGACATAGCTTATCTCCATAGAGAGATATTCTTACTACTCTACCACATTCAAACAAACAAACATTTCATTTCAATTTTAATCAAGTCTCCCATTTAGGATTTTGAAAGGCATGAGCTGGCAGTAAAACCCAGACATGTGGTAACTTTCCCTAATTTGGATGAGCATCTTTCTTTCATTTAAGAGGCATTTGACTGGTATACTTGCACATACACAAGTAAGGTCCCCCTCTTGAATGAAATGAATTCAGTTATTCTGTCACTCCTTTAAATGTTTGTGGTAGAATAGTACTAATACCTCTCTGTAGAGATAATTTCATGTCTCTTTACTGTAAACAGAGATTTAATTCCAAGCTTCAACCTTGAGCTTCAAGCAAGGCACCAAAAAATATTTAATTTCCCTAGTTAGTTCCCCGAACTACATTAAGCTCTGACTTCCACTAGGGATATGTAGGCATGAGGTTCACAAGGAATCTCAGCGAGCTAATAAAATACCAAAAATAGTCAGTTTGTCTGTCTGTCTGTCTTTTAAAATCAATTCAATTCCTTCTCCTAATACAAAGGAGAAACTTTCCCAATCATTAGCAATAAACACAAACACAATGACACAGAGAAGGTTCCTGTAGAGTACTACAGATATGTAGGGTGTTTAAACACTTCCCTATGTATAACCGACCTCCCGGACTCCAGAATTTCTAGTCTAGGTGTAAATCCCCACACTTAGCAAACTCCTAGGGTTTAGTTGAGATCTTTTTTCCCCTTTCCTACTCGTAGGACAAATAAGAAAGTTCGTGTGATATCGTAGGAAGAACTGAAATAAAATTCATCCCACCACGGGCGCATTCTCCTTCCAAATTTCGCGTGAAGGGTTTAGCGTGCCGTCCTCCCAAGTGAAACGGGGAGGTAAAAGAAAACGACACCACAGAAAAATGGCGACTCTGCTGGGGAAATAAGTGTTAAAAACCTTGGTTTTTCATCCAAACCAATGGTTGACCTGTTGCTGGTCCAGCCCCAATGAGGAATTAGGGATGCCAAATTCCCCCTCAAACAAGAGAGGTCCTGCCTAACCTCTGTGTCATTTCATGTGTTTGCTGCATTTATATTTGTTTACTTTGTTTATTCTGTATCGGGAAAGGGCTTGATTCCCCCTTGTGGTGAGAAATCCTATACCCGGATTTGAGTGCAACATAAGATAGGATGGAGGATGTCTTCCCGGTGAAGGCCCTCTAATCTTGGTTTCCAATTCTACTCTTGGGATTTGCCTGGCTGGTTGTGATTAACTGCGCCACTGCATTCCGAGACTGATTTGTACCAGGAGGACCTAGAAACACATTAACCCCACTTAAAGCCTTTTTTAGGACGTAGAGCGGTGATTACGAAAGTAATTGTCACGCAGATACTACACTCAGAGAAAACTCTCTTATAGATACCAGTCAACGTATCTTTAAGGTTGAGCAAAAACTCTGAGACCCCTAGAACCCGTTCTACAGGTACAAAAATCCTTAACCTTAGTTTACCATTGGGGCGGGGATTGCGTTTGGACTTCATGACCACTATACCCTTCAACGCCATGTTTGTTTAAAACTCTTGTGTGTGCATTCATGCATTCATGCATCATTCATTAATAAACAACTAAAAACAAAAAGAGTCTTTTTTCGAGTCATTTTTCAAGGAAACTGAATAACGAACGTTTTGAACTTCATAGAAAGAGAGAAACGGAGAAAGGACTTAAGGATCTATACCATGGATTATGGGAGAAAGAGAGCTAGGAAATACACCTTCAAGATTCCCCAGGTCGAGGAACTGGGAAAGCTCGGAAAACTGGTGGTCAACCCCCAGGCTTTCAAGGAGAAGTATGGAAAACTTCTGCCTTTGCTCAATACCAACATGGTGGATGGGATCCTTCCCACCTTAGTACAGTTTTACGATCCAACGTATCACTGCTTCACCTTCCCAGATTATCAGCTCCTGCCTACGTTAGAGGAGTACTCTCGTCTGATTGGAATACCCGTGTACGCGCAAGATCCGTACTCCGGTTTGGAAAAGAATCCTGATGACGTTATCATTGCTGCAACTACTCCTTTGAACGTAGTCGACATCAGAACTCATATGGTGAGTAGAGGAGGAATTCAAGGATTGCCCTCCAAATTCCTGTTTGATCAAGCTCGGTACTTCGTCAGCATCCAAGATATGAGCGCATTTGAGGAAGTCTTGGCTTTGCTTATCTACGGATTGTTTTTGTTCCCTAACATTAACGATTTCGTCGACATCAACGTAATTAAGATCTTCTTAATTGGAAATCCAGTTCCAACCTTGCTTGCGGATGCTTATCACTCTGTGCATTCAAGAAACCTGCAGCGAGGAGGATTAATCACATGCTGCGTACCGTTGTTATACGAATGGTTCGTTTCGTACCTGCCAAAGTCTAGCACTTTCTGGAACATGAGGGATGGCCTTTACTGGTCACAGAAAATCATGTCTCTCACTCATACAGACATTGATTGGTGTAGTCCTGACAACGACGAAACCGAGATCATCTTCAGTTGCGGAAGTTTTCCCAACGTACCCCTTATTGGAACTAAGGGAGGAATTAGTTACAATCCAGCTTTAGCCCGTCGTCAATACGGCTATCCTATGAAAAATATTCC